>NC_092816.1:138565815-139165815 GCF_023375885.2 Dermacentor andersoni | reverse complement strand
TCGATTTTCTGCGCAGAAATCCTAGTTGTTTAAATGCCTAGGCGCATGTAATGTGCTTATCCCATTTTATGTTTTGTGAGTATGTGAGACCCAAGTATTTAACTTTTTAAGCTTGTGTAATAGTCAAGCCTTTAAGATTGCACGCAAATGATTAAGGTCGTTTTTTCTTGGTTAGACTATAGTGTGATGAACGCTGTTTTAGACATTTCCAGTTCCCGAATTTACTTTTTGTATTGCCCTCTTGCAATGATCTCGGTTGAGAGCAGCAGTATTCAAAATAAATAAATAAATAAACACAAATAAATCTCATACTTGGCCATTCCCTCATAGCGATTATGCGCCACATTTAGAGGGAAACCAACGAACCGACCGCTTGTAGCATCGGGATTTTGTGCTGGACGACCTTTACTCAATCCACCCACAGGACACGCATTTCATTTTTGGCAGCAGGCCTGAAAAGAGCCTCGTACGAAAAGAAATCGCATGAAGCTGCCCTCGTTAAATTCAGGCACGCTTTCTCGATGGTGAAAGACGAACTAGACTGGCTTCAGCCATCAGAGGGCGCAGGCGTCACGTTCGAACGTATCCGCGTCGCGTTCCGAGGAAGGTGCAACCCGCCATACACTACAGGAGTGACACGCAAGAGAACCACAGGTAACAAAGACGAAGAGTACCGGGTCCCAGTCTTGCGACGCCCAGTCGCCTTGATTCGCGCCGAAGATTTCGAACCTGGTTAAAATAACTCCCGCGCCATCCAGGAAGCGCTGCCGGCGATAACCGAGCGTGTCCGTAGCGTCTCACCCGCGCGGACGCCAGCCAGACGCGCGTCTTTATCCTTCCCCGCGGATGCAGGAAACTGGACGGTCCGGCCGGCCGGCCGCTCTGGGGACGGGCAGGCCGACCGCAAGAGGGGCAGCCGCGTGTGCTGCTCCCGATTCGGGCTGAGGAGGTCGCCGTCCGAGAAGGAAGGGCGAGAGAGAAGGGGGAGGAGAGGCAACGACCGTTCAAGTGAGCGAACCAGTTTCCCCGCGGGTCCGGCCGGCCAGAGAGAGGCATTTAAATGACCACGGAGCGGACCTTATCAGCTGGTCGCGCCATCAGCCGAACGCTGCAGAGCGGACGAACGCCCGCAGGCTGCGCCACGGCGGCGTCTACCCGACTTCGCCCCTCTTTGGCTGCGAAATGAGCCGACGGAGGCGCCGGGATCAGGCTGTCGCACTCCCGAGGAAAATGACGCGCGTTTCCGAAGACGGGGGCACACGGCATCATCGTCCATCCGGCGAGGGCAAGGCGACGCCCGTCCGCGGCGTGCCCACGCGCCTTCGGACGCGTTGCTGTGGAATAGACAGGGCTCTCCAATTATGGCAGATGATGCGCGCAAATCATACTAGCTACGGTGGCTGTGCGCACATTGCTAAGGTACGGCGGACTGTAAACACTCGGCTAAGGCTATCCTAACGAGACCACAGCGCGACCGGATAAATCGAAGCTGAACGCGTCTCTCTGCCTGACGGTAAACGCGACAGCTAAGGACAGAGCCGGCTATAGCACGAGCTCACCGAAGGAACAGCTTATCGAACCCTTATCGTGTAGTATAGCACAAGCACGCCGCGCAACTCAATCAAAAGTAGGGGCAGAACAAGGCCTTCGGCGACGGTGCTAATCAAGCGAGACGAGTGCGGCGGGAGTAGCGATGGCAACATGGGACGAATTACGGAAGTGCAACGACAAAAGTCGGCCTTTGCAGCAGCGATAACTGGTCCGGAATGAGGCGCGTTCCATTATCGCCCGCGAATTCTAACCCACAAGATGGCACACCAGCCACGGATAAAAAAAAAAAAAAAGCGTAATCGAAGCTGGGCGCACACCACTACGCGGGTTCGTATGGCGGCTCATCAGTGCCAAGGTGCGACATGCGTACATTCGCGGTGGGACGCCGTCCCTCACTGACCTGTTGGGCCGAATGATTGTCTAGGGTAATTGTAAGGACGCAATGAAGTGGAAACTGTAAGGACGCCATAAAGTGGAAACAACGAAGGCTGACGATGAACCAGCTGTTCGCGGACGACGAGATCGTTCCTCTCTGCTGCCGTGTATTTAACGAGTGAACTGAAGAGAAAATTATTTCAGCCGTATTGGTAAATTAGCTTTTCACAATAACACGAGGTGAGGCATGCATGTAAGGCAGAAAAGGCGCAGACAACTAAATACGGGTGGCAACGCCGTGACGTCATGGATTTTTACGGCTAGTTAATTTTTTTTCTTACCGGTTTTAAGATGGACTGCGTTGTACTTCAAGAAAGCCGAAGACTTGAGATTGGAAAGCTTCAAGAACGGAGCCACAACGGCCCAAATACACGAGACAAATTCCTTACGTTAGGCTGCACCGGGCTGCAGTTACGGTGCGATATATATATATATATATATATATATATATATATATATATATATATATATATATATATATATATATATATATTACTGCAATATCTGCGCGATATAGTTTTCAAATAATAATGATGATGATGTAGTGTTCTTTTGGCGCAAGGTCTAAATATGGCCAAAGAGCGCCGTGCGAGTCGTGATAGGTTGTCGACGGAAAAATGAATTGCGAATGGTGCGTGTACAGTGGCCGTATAAAGGCCTAAACGATCGGTCCCTGTAGAATGCGTAAAATATATATGTAACAAAAGCATGAGACTGACTAAAGAAGTGTACTGCAAACATGAAAGCAATGCTACAAGGCGATAACATTACAATGGGTTTATAAAGACAGAGTGAAGCTACTTTGCAAGCAGTACTAAAGCCTCACCAGAGCCCTTGGAACACACGAGCCTGGAGGCACATGCAATACTAGATGTAATTATCGCAGCGTCAGCCTCTACAGGGAGGCTGTGCTACGTACGGATCTATTGAGGTAATAATCGAGAATTTTAGTGCGTCCGGTATTCCGGCAAGCGCGGGCGGTTTGGCGGAGGCGTAAACGTGAGCAGCCAGATTGGTGGCGCAAAGCTCAACGACACAAACACAAAGCTAACTACTATATTCTGCTTAACTGCTGGTGTAAATTTTCGACAGCGGCGTAATCGTGTTCTCAATAGAGACATTTAGCGTGTCCGCTATTCCGGCAAACAGGAGCGGTTTGTGCGGATTACCGGATGGTCAGGGGCGTAAACGTGAGCGGCCAGATTGGTGGCGCTGGGATACGCTGTCGGTATTCTGAAGTTCTTTGTCTCAGCTTCTGCCTCCCGACACTCCAGCAGAATGTGGTGGGCGGCCAGCCTTTCACCACATCTACCATAGGTAGCATATCGTCTACCACATATAAGGGTTTAACCTACCAGTCGGCAAGTAATTGCGTGTGCCGTACGTATGCCGCATTGGGAGACGGCAAAAGAGGACATCACTTCGTCGTGATTTCTGTTGATGGCCACGTGCCCAAGTGTGGCTTAATTAGATGGAGCTTGTTAGAAGTCTTGGCGCATTACAAGCGTTGCCACAAGCAGTTTTTTTTTTTTTCAGGGATGAAAGGCTTCAAGTCTATCGCGGGGACTATATTCCGTTCTATACATAGCAGTCAACCCTATGGAAGCTACGCAAGAAGTTCGGTCAAGTAAAGTTACCATTCCGCGCCTTCCGTCTATGCTTCGCGCGCGCCAACCAGCGTTCGCTCGCGCGAGCATGCACGTGACGGTCCTCGCGACGGGTTGAAAAAAAAAAAACAAAACAGAAAAGAGCATCAAAAATAAAAAGGTTCTAAAACAACGCATTAGCAGCCGTACACCACAGTCTGTGTTTGATTCTAAGGATTAAAACTTCTTTCATGCGATTACTGATCCTCTATAAAAGATAGCTGCGCACAAGTGCGGTCAAAAACCATCGAACTGTATCCCAGGGCGAACGAAGCCACTGCAAGATGTCCATCTAGCGACAGCGTTCACTGCTGTGTATGGAACGGAGTATAGCTATGGAAGAACTACAACCTTTCGTTGCTACGGGTGTGGCGATTTACTCAAGCATAGTACCCTCGATGCCTTAAAATAACTGTTTCTCCATCTAAACTAATTTGCTGTTTCTCTTCAGCGACCATCTATCTCTTCAGCGACCATCTAATTCACGACGTCTACGCGAGGAAAATGTGTATCGGGTGAAACAGACGACCCGACCGAGCGCCTCAAAACGTGCTGCCTAAATCACCGTACGCCGATTGCAATACCCGTCGCGCCATCTGCGCGGAAGGCGAGAAACGAAACCGGAGCGACCGCGGCCTCGGCGAATGGAGGGCAGGTTTTCTAACAATCTCGGAGGCCTATACTTTGCAGCCGCCTTTTTTTTTCTTTTTTTTTTTTCGATGGCATGGGAAAGAAGGAACGCTTGTCCACAGAGTTTTCGGGACACGTTAGGGATCTGTTCAACCATACTAAGATTGCTTCAGAACATTATTTACGATGTCGCTCTACTTGCTTCGTTCTCGACCGAAATGTTGCAAGGAATCGTAAGGAACGCCGTAATAAGCAGATAAACAGATCAACAGACTGTGTATCAATAACCACGTCGTATCGTGAAAAAAGATCGAGAAGCGCGTTCGTTTTCTTTCCCCGAGTTTGAACATCTCCAGCATGTCTTTTATCAAGTCTAACAAAAATGCTTCACCTTCTGATCAGGTTTGGACGTTTTAAAAGTGAAGTAACATACGTGAAGTAACATAGAAGTGAAGTAACATAATTCCGCGACAGCCGCAATAGAGCTCGCTTAGTTATCCAGAATGATATAACTAGACGTATGTTGTACTAGCTAGTGCATTTTCCATGTGAGATGATTAAGAAGGAACGGCGGCATTAAAATTAAGCAAGCCTACTGCAGTTAAAACTGGCATAAAAAAGGCAAGGACATCAGTGCACCAGTGAAATGTGGCATCTAAGAATGTTTTGTAAAATAGGCGAGTCAACGAAACATTGGTGAAAAGGCCACAGGACACACAAAATCTGCAGCATCAACTAGCTTTACAAAATAAATGTAATAAACGAGCATGGAAGTTCTAACACTTGCTGCTGCATTAATTAGTCTTTCTCTTCCTCTGTGTATGTCTGTGTGTTACAACTGCTTTAGCATAGCGAAACAAAAGCTCACAGTACAGCTGCAAAGTTCAAAGAAACACAAGCCTACACATATTTCAAGAAATCACCACAAAGGAAAAACTAAAGTTCGATTTAATGTTGACAGCAACGTGACGAGGAATGATACCAATGAACTGAAGCTTCGTTGCTGATGAGTCATGTAAAAACTTGCCCTTATGCACATGAATGGAATGAATTCCCACTTACATGAGCTGTACATCACGTCCGTTTAAACTGCCAGTATCTTGATGTTGGCTACGGTTAATAAGTTTGTGCAAAGCCATTAGAAAAGTCCACACTCTGGTTCTGCTATCAGTTCCACATGTCGCAATCTGTTGATCACAGAAACACCAGCATGTAACGCGCTTGTTACCAAAAGACAAAGCAGTCAGAAAGCACATACAGATCTTTACACAAAAAGGAAACTTTAAACAGAAGCAAGACCTATGTGAATACAGTGCCGACAAATGCTCTTAAGTATAATTCTGCTTTATCATAAATGTTCACCAAGCCAAAAGGTGCACAAAGAACACACTTAATGGCTAAAGGGAACCTGCAGAGGACACACACAGCCGTAAGATAACGAAGGATAAACCAACCTGATAAGTGCAATTCAGATCAGCGTCTCAGGTGATATGGACACAACGGCTATACTGAATGCTCAGCGTTGTGCAGGTCTTGCAGGTAAAAGGAAGAGTGACCGCAACTAATATGTAACAATTCTCTTTGTTGCCTTCACAATCAGCAGCCTGCAATTTCTATCACCAAAAGATATATGTGTGGGGATTGTCCACGAGTGCTCATGCTTTCAAGTGGACATCCCACAGCAGTGATGATACAAAGGATAGAAAGCCTGCAGACTAAAGACAAGAGAAGCAAAAAAGCAATTTAGTGTCTACAGATTGAGAAAGAAAGCTAATGAGACGGTAGAAAACTATCAACTCAGACTATTAGATAATAGAACTATAGAGGAAAGATGACATAACACTGAATAGCATTCGCCTACTGGTTCTAACCGAAACCTTTGCATACGTAGCTTCCTGTGTTCAAAGTGAGTGCACCAAAGTGGTTCAGCAAAAAGCCAAATGTATTCCCAGAACAACCAACAATTGGCGGAAGAACTACCACGGCAAGCATTTGCAGGGGACACAGCGCTCATACGTCATAGAAAAAGGCTTGTAAGCTGACAAAGAGAAAGCTTGTTAAAACTCCCTGTGGTCAAGACACTATCCCCGAGAGGCTTAGTCCTAGAAGTCACACATACTGAGGAAGCTTCTGCGTACTCCACAGGCCCCTAATCAACACAACACACACTTATCTGATATATGCGGCTAGGAAAATGCATCTGGGCACTGCTGATATCCCCTTTAGTCACGGCTTACACACGTAAATGTGTTTTGTTTTTGCTGGTTCTGTCGACTAACGGCAAGAAGAAAACCCCTAACCTTAAGCTACAGGTGAAGTGAACCCTCTGCATACTCAAAGTGGCCTTAATTAGGTTCAGCTCACCGACTAAGTATGCAGGAACACTGTGCCAAAGCACTGCCGTGTTTGTCGTGAGGTTTGACCTGCCGCATTCTGTTGGCAATGGCGAAAGAATCGCTTTTCCTTTAGTGCAATACTTGGAGCCAACAAATAACTTGTTCACAAGCTTTAGGCCGGTCATTAAATTCTGTTAATGAAAAAACATCACATGAATGACGGCAGATTAGTTCAATATTCAATTGCTACATAATTATCAAGACTCGCAGAAAATGCACAAAGCATCCTCTCACCACCTTAACTTTCTTTCGGTGGAATCTCCAGCACCTTTATAAAATTTGGTAACTTTTGACATGCTTATCGACACACTGTCAAATTTAGTTGCTGAAGAGGGTAGATAAGCAGTAATATCTGCTATTTCACACCTGCCAAGCTGCGACATTTAAAATTTGCAAGTACCCTAGGAGGGGGAGGAGGTAGGTAATATGGAAGGCGTTCTTAAGAGCGTTGGCCTGAGTACACACCTTTTCTACCATATGTATGCGCTTTATTACTGATTTAACTTCGGACACAGCGCACAAAGCAGCAGCAAACTTGTAACAGGAGAGACTGACAAGTAACACATTGTATTTAGCTCCCAGCGAGTTTTTCAGCAACGTTGCTGTTGCTGATTTCCCCTGCTTCATGGACTACACTGAATAAACTTGCTGAAGGCAAGTACCGAACTAGTATGCGGTGTCCTGCAGTGCCTCAAGGAGGCGGCTCAAGTACCACATCATTCGTTTTTGCATGCATTTTTTTTTTGTTAAGTCTCCCGTCACCCCATCCATGAACACCTTTAAAATTTATTTACCAAACGGAACATAATTTTCGGAAAACATGATGCAACATTCGTAATATAACAAAAGCTTTATGGAAAAATCGGGAGAGCTGGCAGGTATACTATTTCATTATTCCTCAACAATCGTATTTCACAAGGGAAGCAAGTGCAGATCCTGCATTGTTAAGTGTGTCATACTGCAAACATTTTAATTTGTGAACTTTAAATTTTGCCTCTCCTGGTCAAATACTAAACAGGAACTAATGCAGACTTAATGCGTCCACTATACACAGACAAAAATTTTAATCCAGAAGGGGAGGGTCTACACGCCATTTTGAAATTTTCAGACTTGTTAAAATATGCACCTTTAATTAAACTACGTGAAAAAGATTGCGTCTAACACCTGCACTGCTGACTACCAACTATGAGACGGGCTCCCAGAGTGATTGTTATAGCAGGTGCTACAGAAGCTGCCCAATGCATTCACCTTGGCTTGGCCTTGTTAAGTAAAATTTTCATGTCTAGTGTCGCCCAAATTGGAGATGTACAAGGACTCACTTGTAAAGGAAGAAAGAAAGGCTTAGATATTCCAAATTAAGGGCACCTGACTAGGTTTGGGAATTATAAATAGAAAAGTGTGGAGTGTGGTTGGCATAGATCACAGGCTGACCAGGCTGACTGTGAAGCGATTCCTGCAAAAACCATGTGATGACAAATGCAAAAGAAACAGTGGAAACTGGCTTGTGCCAATCGGCAGGTACTCGGCAAATTATTTTCAAATTGCAAACAACCGAAACACTGTTTAATGTTTCAATTTCTCATCCGTTGTGCTCGACTGCCAATACCTATATTGAGTGGCCATCTGGTATAAAGTTCACAAGCCATGGCTGCATGTTTATGTCGTCCGTTTCTATAGGCTGTTGGTTGCAGCCTCACGACGAGCTCACAAGAAAGAACCAGATAGAGCAGTTTGATAGAATATGTAAGTAAGGGTATGAACACACTATCAAAACAGTGGCCTGCTGCCTGCCATTCGCAGGTTGCTGCTTCTTGGCAATTTCGCCCCAACAGAGCTTGGGGATGTGCTCTTGGGTGATCACTTTCAGTGATATTATTGCTTTTGCCGTGATGTAGTGTATGGCACCTTGTATGATTCGAGCGGTTTTGCCCAACCAGCCAATCAGCACACACTGAAAGAAAGGTCTCTGAAAGTGACTGTTCGAAAATACATCCCTAGGTTTCTCTGCTGCCAAGCAAACTCTGCAGGATCTCGCTCCATTGAAAGGCGAGTTGTTCGTTGCGTGCACAAGCAGCCTCGAGATTGCTCGAGACCTCGACTCCCGAGACGTGGCATTTTACAGACAAAATGAATATAAACATGGCCAGTGCATTACTGCCTGCCACGTGACGGTGCTGACAGGCAGCAGTACGCTGGCCGCTAGTGTCCTACCTATAAGAAGTAAGAGATATGGTGACTGTTTTGAACATGGTACAGTTCAAATGAATGTTGACGAAGTACCAACAATAGAGGGCCGGAATCTGCACTTGGAAAAAGTAATGAAATAGCCAAATCACCATCAGATACCCTAATGCTCTACATGAGGGAGCTGGTTCTCAGTTTGTAGGAGCTAATTTCCTTTTTGTACCCTGTTCTCATGCACCTGCCCATATGCAATGTTGCCCCGTTCACCAGGTTCAGTCCCTTCATCCAATAACCCCTCCCCCCCTCCCCGTTGCACACAAGCAGGAACCAAGTAAACGAAAATGTAAAAATGCATTCATTACAAAGGTTCAACGGCTTTTTTACAGTTCTGACGTTTGAACAGTTCCTGTAACTATTAGTACGAGTATGCATCAAACCAACGTTTACATGTTACAAGCATACAAGGGCTTCTCCACATTGCTCCTACTGCAGAACATTTATCAAATGTCTACCAATTCAGCTGGTGGGTTAAGCACCAGATGGTCACAGGTTAAAAAAGAAATGCGTAGCACAGGTAATTTTGGGGGAAGGAGTAAGCAAAGGGGAAGGAGTAAATGTAAAATGAAAACTAGGTGGTCTTTTGCAAAGAACAGACCTTACCTGCCTATATTTGTGCCACCATCTATATTGAAGTATACAGCACAATATGACCTCCACATCACCTCATCTAGGAAACCTTAGTGTCATGAGTTCTATCACATGTATTTCCAGTGTTCCTTTCACACCTAGATCTATTTCTTACATTAGTTTTTTTTTTTAACTGAATACCTTATACCTTTTATTCTTGAACTAATATAACTTAAATTCATTACACTTCTTTAGTGTGCTGATTGCTCTATTAAGCAAGTCAACGTCAGAAGTGACAGCAAGGCTTCGGGTAGTCGGGTGTCCTTGGTGTTGCACATCAATGCACATTTGATGAAACATGAGAAAAAGCTACTGCGGACATTCATGCAATTTACCTCGACAAGATAACCTTGGAAGCAGCAGCAACTGTTGCAGAAGAACTTGTTACTGAATTAATGCAAACTTACAGCTGCCCGCAGAAATGTACAAGCACTGACAGGGCAATAGCTATCACAGATTATCATGACAATGATAATTTAAGTTTGTTACAGGAAGAAAGTAAATGCATAAATATATTTAGTTTAAAAACACATGGTACGTCTCACATAGTGAATTTAGTAATGAAGAAATATTTGAACGTAACACGCCATTCAACAACTATTGATTTGACCGTGTTAATAGATGGGGAGGAGGAGCTCCAATCACTGTTTCGTATTACCTGCACATAAATGTTGTACCTACCACGGGTTCCTTGGAAATTATTTGTGTGTGCATGTGCATCAATCACAACAATATTATTACATGCTGCTGCTATTGGTTGGCCCGTTTCTTCTGCGTCATTCTGTGCCGATTCCCGACACACTGAATCAAATTATTGGAAGGTCCCTGCAAGTGCCTGTACTTTTACTGGGTGATTTTAACTTTCCAAGTGTTCAGTGGACTTCTACGGGCACAATCGTATGCCATTACTCTCAGGAATCCCCTGAATTCGTAAACTTTTGCCATGATTTTCATTTGTCACAAATTATAACTGAACCAACACAAACGTCTTAAACAAGCACAAATATACTTGACCTCATTCTAACTACTTCCCCCGATAAGGTTCGTGACATGCTTCTCACACAGATTAAGTGATCATTGTTTCATCTACTTTACATTCAGGATGAATTTCATCACCCTGTACTTCAATCGAAGCTCATTAAAAGTCCCCTCACCAGGCCCCATAGCAAATTTTGGTCATACGCTGCAAGCTGTTACATGTCCTCTAGGGAGCGTTCTGCCGTAAGAATTTTGCAAATTGGCTCATTTATAGCCAAGATAGAAATATTTCAGTGCCGTGGACCCATGATTTCAGCAGGCAGGTTTCACTACCAAACAAGCCGCTCTCTCCACTTGCCCCATCTAGCTTCCGCAAGCCAAATTTCTTCCCTGCGTTCTCCCATGACGGACCTTAAGGATCGCGTAAAAAATACGTCATGGGCACCTTTCACTTTTTTTTTCTCCTGACTCTTTTTTTAAAGATGCTATGCACTTTCACTGACACGAGTCTTGCGTAAGCTGTTGTCTCGTTCACGCAGCGCACAATTTTGCACGCTGCACACAAGGACACGTGACTAGCGGTATATTCAGTGCTACACGAATACTGAGGCAGAACAAGCGGAACGAGCATAATCACATGCTGGAACATGGTAGAAAATGGCATAGTTTCGGTACCTGCAAACGCGACCGCACGACAGTGGAACAAGCAGACGAAGCAGAAGTACATCTCTCTTGCTTCGGTGCGAAGTAAAATAAAAAAACACCCAGGCATTCCGTATGGGTGTTTTATTATTTCTCTAAACTTCCATTCGTCAATTCAAGCAACCGATCACACAAATAACAGATTGTGCCTTGAATAATTCTCAAAGTTGCATGTAACCATGAGCGACGTCACACTGCGGACCCGAGTACATAGGCGCAGGGATGCGAGTACGTCACCGTCCAGCTCGGAGCGCAGTGGCCGCGAGAAGGGAAAATGGCGTTCGGATTGAAATTTCAGACCTTTCCGCAGCGCGTAGCGATGTAAACATTGGTCAAACATGCTATTCAAACATGCTAAACATGCTATTTCATGTAAACATTGGTCGCCATGGTTTACGTCTTCTTTAAACCACTTGTTAAAGAGGAAGAAGCGTGTATTCTGGAAAGCTAAACAGTAACGAACCCAGTCAATGGTGCACTTTTTGTGAATGTGCTGCTGAATACAAGGCGGCAGCTGAAAAGGCCAAGGAAATTTTTTATCACGACATCCTTCCTTCAATACTTGTAACAAACAAAAAAATTTTGGAATGTCACAGGTGTTTATCAGAAGAAAGCAAAAATCTTTAACTGATTGTAATGGCGTAGCCATTTCAAGTGCCGAGTGTTGCTCTGTGCTGAATGATGTAATTTCCCAATCTTTTTCAACTTCGGCTGTTTCCTTTCCCAGCACTAATGAGTATAGCTTACCCCATTGTGGATCCCTTTATTTATTGACTGTGCTGGTGTGCAGAAACTCATCCGTGGCCGGAAATCCTCCCCGTTTTGTAGAGTGGATGATATCACTCCGAAGTTTTTAAAAAGCACCAACATTTCTTCGTCATTCCTTTCATCAAAAGTTTTCCCAATCCTTAGAATCTTGATCCTTACCACGTGGTTGGAAGGTGGTACTGCTTTTACAGTCTGGTAAAGCACAGTCTCCCTTAAATTACAGATCAATATCCCTCTCCCCAGTGTGCTTTGTAAACTCTTAGAACACATAATTTATTCCCACCTGCTTGCCTTTTTGGATATAAAGTCATTCTTCTCGGCCTATTAACACGCTTTCCGTAAGCATGTGTCTTGTGAAACATAACTTGTTTCTTTTACATATGAACTTTTCGCAGCACTGGACAAAGGACTAATTATTGAACGTATATTTCTGGACTGAGTCTAAAGCTTTTGATTTCATTTTTCACCAGTTACTCCGCTTTAAGCTAAGTAAATTAAACACTGACTACAATATACTAGCATGGATTACAGATTTCCTCGCTAATAGAACTCAGTTTGTTACTGCTAACAATTGCGATTCTTCAGATTCTCCTGTAACTTCTGGTGTGCCTTAGGGCACAGTCTTAAGCCTTCTTTTGTTTTTATTTACATAAATGACCCGCCTAATATTATTTTACCTTAAATTATTTGCAGATTTATTTACAGAAATATTTTCACTAATACTGACAGTATTCTTCTGCAACAAGATCTTAATGTAGCTTCCTCCTGGTGCACTAAAAGGAACATGCAACTTCACGCTAGCAAATGCAAAGTAATGCAAGTTTCCCACAAGATGAATTGCACTAGTGTTTCCGAATATCTTGTTAACGGCAGTGTTTTAGAAAATGTTCCATGCAATAAATATATTGCCCTTAAATTGACCTCTAACTTTTCATGGCAGACTCATGTCAATTACATAAACAATGCCAATCACACACGTGGCTATCTAAAAGGTAGTTTTCCTCCCCTCCAAAACTCTTTCATTATAAAACCCTTGTTTGTTCAAATCTCGAATATACCAGTACTGTGTGGGATCCTGGCACTGATAATGTTATTCATACTTTAGAATCTGTTCAAAATTGCAGCGCATGTTTCATTCTTTCAGAGTATGCACACATATCCAGAGTGTCGTCTATGAAAACAGCTTTAGGCCTTCCACCTCTTTGTTCACGCAGGCGGCTGTCTCATTCTGTTCATTAAACCTATCACAATGTGCAATTAAGATATGATCTTCTTTTGAAGCCATCCTACTCATCAAACAGATTTGATCACCAACACAAACGACTTTTTCCTTTCTCGCATACAAAGTTCTTTTATTATTCTTTTATTCCAATTACCTCGAATGACTGGAACCATCTGCTCACATCTGTTGCCCAACTGACTGATGTAATTGCATTTAAAGCTGCAGTTGAATCACCTTTACTCTTAGTAGCTGCATTATTTTGTTCTTGTTCACTGTTTACAATTCCCCCCCCCACTCCATCTTGTAATGCCTTCCAGGCCTTGAAGGTATTAAAATAAATAAATATATGCAACAAGACACAGCAGAACATAGATTATATTGGTTTCCTTTCACATAGCTTCAACTTACTTTTGTTCTTAGAAACCTGGCTTTTAGTAGGTAAAGGCCAACTGTTCTTTGAAAACTACAATGACCTAGGGCATCATCTAAGAAAAAGGGTGGAATGACCCTCTACATAAAGTGATCACCGAAGCATGAACTGGTCTCCCAATTTTCAATTACAAATGGTTGTATAAAATGTCTCTAGGGGTGCTTCCCCCTTTTCCCATAGAAAATGAGCACAGCTCATCAGGTGTTTCCTTGCAGAACATACAGAAGACGAGCTTAACTTGTCCATAAATGTTTGGCCTCTCGTAAGTGTGTTCAACTGTGTTTGTAGGAAACAGCCCCAGATGGCATAAAAGGTCCACCGAATATAAATTCACCGAGAAGAGGCTTTATTTTTATATTGTTGCACCAACTAAGTTCCACTTCAAAAAGGCGACCCCCGTGGGAAGTGCTAGTAAATCATAGTATAGTACCCATAGAAAAAGCAAATGTGCTTTCCAAAACTTCACTGGCCAAATGATGTTGAAATGGCGTCAAAACAACTCCTGCGAATCATGAGTTCTGTATCTCAGCCCTGATGACAGTGAAGATGATAGAGCTGTGGTGCATGTAGACTGTGCAGAACACTTCCTAGACTACCTGCCGCAATGAAGGGAATGAGGAAGCCAACAAGAAAATGTGTCGTCTGCACAAAAACAAAGCACCGCAAGAAATAAACAAGAACATGGTGGCCTGCCTTGTGCCCGGAACTTGTGTGAAATACAATGTTTACACGTGTGCTACACATCAAAATACCTGCTTGGATTGAGATGGCAGCAGTTCTTTCGTTCAAAAAAAAAAAAAAAAAAAGAAAAGAAATTTCAATAATTATGGGGTTTAATGTGCCAAAACCACTTTCTGATTATGAGGCACGCCGTAGTGGAGGACTCCGGAAATTTCGACCACCTGGGATTTTTTAATGTGCACCTAAATTTAAGTACACGAGTTTTTTCGCATATCGCCCCCATCGAAATGCGGCTGCCGCGGCCGGGATTCGATCCCGCGACCTCGTGCTCAGCAGCCCAACACCATAACCAAAAAGAACTTTTGTTTTTCTGTGAACAATACTTCATTTGCAATTCTGTTAGGAAATCTTTTCTAATGGGTGATGTAAATGATGTAAGGAAGAGGACCTTAGTGTTGAAGCAATGAACGACAATCTTGTGGGCATCATTAAGGAGTGTGCAATAGAAGTCGGTGGTAACTCCGTTAGACAGGATACCAGTAAGCTATCGCAGGAGACGTAAGATCTGATCAAGAAACACCAATGTATGAAAGCCTCTAACCCTACAGCTAGAATAGAACTGGCAGAACTTTCGAAGTTAATCAACAAGCATAAGACAGCTGACATAAGGAAGTATAATATGGATAGAATTGAACATGCTCTCAGGAATGGAGGAAGCCTAAAAGCAGTGAATAAGAAAATAGGAATTGGCAAGAATCAGATGTATGCATTAAGAGACAAAGCCGGCAATATCATTACTAATATGGATGAGATAGTTCAAGTGGCTGAGGAGTTCTATATAGAGATTTATACAGTACCAGTGGCACCCACGACGATAATGGAAGGGAGAATAGTCTAGAGGAATTCGAAATCCCACAGGTAACACCGGAAGAAGTAAAGAAAGCCTTGGAAGCTATGCAAAGGGGGAAGGCAGCTGGGGAGGATCAGGTAACAGCCGATTTGTTGAAGGATGGTGGGCAGATTGTTCTAGAGAAACTGGCCACCCTGTATACGCAATGCCTCATGACTTCGAGCGTACCGGAATCTTGGAAAAACGCTAACATAATCCTAATACATAAGAAAGGGGACGCCAAAGACTTGAAAAATATAGACCCATCAGTTTACTGTCCGTTGCCTACAAAGTATTTACTAAGGTAATTGCAAATAGAATCGGGAACACCTTAGACTTCCGTCAACCAAAGGACCAGGCAGGATTCCGTAAAGGCTACTCAACAATAGACCATATTCACACTATCAATCAGGTGATAGAAAAATGTGCGGAATATAACCAACCTTTATATATAGCTTTCATTGATTACGAGAAAGCGTTTGATTCAGTCGAAACCTCAGCAGTCATGGAGGCATTGCGGAATCAGGGTGTAGACGAGCGGTATGTAAAAATACTGAAAGATATCTATAGCGGCTCCACAGCCACCGTAGTCCTCCATAAAGAAAGCAACAAAATCCCAATAAAGAAAGGCGTCAGGCAGGGCGATACGATCTCTCCGATGCTATTCACAGCGTGCTTACAGGAGATATTTAGAGACCTGGATTGGGAAGAATTGGGGATAAGAGTTAATGGAGAATACCTTAGTAACTTGTGATTCGCTGATGATATTGCCTTGCTTAGTAACTCAGGGGAGCAACTGCAATGCATGCTCACTGATCTGGAGAGGCAAAGCCGAAGAGTGGGTCTAAAAATTAATCTGCAGAAAACTAAAGTAATGTCTAACAGTCTCGGAAGGGAACAGCAGTTTACAATAGGTAGTGAGGCACTGAAAGAGGTAAGGGAATACATCTACTTAGGATAGGTAGTGACTGCGTATCCGGATCATGAGACTGAAATTATCAGAAGAATAAGAATGGGCTGGGGTGCGTTTGGCAGGCATTCTCAGATCATGAACAGCACGTTGCCATTATCCCTCAAGAGAAAAGTTTATAACAGCTGTGTCTTACCAGTACTCACGTACGGGGCAGAAACCTGGAGGCTTACGAAAAGGGTTCTGCTGAAATTGAGGACGACGCAACGAGCTATGGAAAGAAGAATGATAGGTGTAACGTTAAGGGATGAGAAAAGAGCAGATTGGGTGAGGGAACAAACGCGAGTTAATGATATCTTAGTTAAAATCAAGAAAAAGAAATGGGCATGGGCAGGACACGTAATGAGGAGGGAAGATAACCGATAGTCATTAAGAGTTACGGAATGGATTCCAAAGGAAGGAAAGCGTAGCAGAGGGCGGCAGAAAGTTAGGTGGGCGGATGAGATTAAGAACTTTGCAGGGACAACATGGCCACAATTAGTACATGACTGGGGTAGTTGGAGAAGTATGAAAGAGGCCTTTGCCCTGCAGTGGGCATAACCAGGCTGATGATGATGATGATGTAAATGCTTCCATATCGAAGCACGCATGGTCAAGGCAATTGCCAATGTCTTCAAATTCGACTGCTCGTAAACACGTAATCTCTAAAGCAACCTGACTGATAGCACAAACTGCAACTCCACTTGATGCAAGTTTCTAAATATGCACTCATCACAATGTGTTGCTGGATTTCTAGCTATAGGAATAAGTGATCATCTGTTAATTTCCTGCACCCTTCCTTATTCCCTTCATGGTCATATTTTTAGCACTTTGTCTATGACTGCCACATCATCCCCGTGTCTTATGTGTGCTAAAAACCTAAAATGGAATACCAACATGTGCAAACTTACATTTCTCCTAGTCATGAAGTTAATGAAACAGTGATAGCTCACTACATCAATGTGCAAACACGGGAAATATTCTGCCATCTTGCTATTCAAACTGGAAACACAGATAAAAAACACTAACTTAGCTTATAACCTATCCCACTGTGAACTTAGGAAACATTACAATGAAGCTCTCCACGAGTGTTTGAGAAATGCAAAACAGAAAAATTTGAAAACCAAGGGTAACGCCTTACTGAAGAAAACAAAGGATAATAATTTGTACTATGCCTGCGCAAAGACATGTGGCATATCATTTATGTGTGCCCAGATTTAAAAAGTGCAAATGAGGAAGAGATAATTAATCATCACCCTGTATTGGTACTACCAGTTCTGCAGAAAGTGTTAAGCCTTTTAATGTTCTAACCGTTATTGTGCACTCCATTTCACTGTTTATACGCATTGCCTTTCTCTAATCTGTGACATCTAAAAATGTTACTTAAGTTCACTAAACAAGCTCTGTCACCGAGTCACAGTGGGCTAGCATGATCGCCATGTTGCATCACACACCATTTTTATTTCAATGAACAAGAAGAAGGGGAAGCGGGGGGCCTGACTTCGCTTAATCACAACCACATGAAGCCAAGGAAAGCATAGGAGAAGTTATTTGTAGTTTTAATTGAAGTGCAGGAAAAGAAACGTTAAAGGAAAAATGAAAGGGGACAAAGAAAAAAAAGAAACAAAAAAAAAACTTGCCACCAATGGGAGCCGAACCCACAGCCTCCACATTACATGTGTGTTGCACTACCAATCATGCTGCCGCAGCAGTTGTTCCCCTCTCCACATCTTGGGTGTTTAAAGGGACACTAAAGTGAAAAATGATTTCTTCTGCATCAGTAAATTACCTTTCTACAACACCAAAAACACCACTGTTACAACGATAAGACGTTTGGTAAGCTAGAAAAAGCGCAAGAACGAAATACGGGTGGCGACGCCTACTTATGTTCCCGCACCTGGGGGCTGTGACGTCGTGGATCTTTATGGCATTTTCTAGGGCCTACTAATTATATATAGCGGTACAGATTGACTACATTGCGTTCCAAAGGAACCAAATATTAAGCATGGCAAGTTTCGGGAACCTTTACTCAGCCAACGCGGCGCAAATGTAAAAACATACTTTGGAATCCTTCACGTCACGCTGACGTACAGGCGCTGGAGTTTTGTCGCGAAATTCAAATACTGATACTTGGACCTTCATTTTCTCATCTAATAATCAACTACTGTATTTTTTTTATATGACTGCCCGCAGGATTCTGAAACAATGCTTCATTAGTCTAAACTGATTTATTGTTTTGCTTTAGTGTCCCTTTAAGTGTGTGCACAAGATCTAACCCGGGAGGTGTTAGCGAGTGCCACTCAAGGCCATGGCAGCAAATGGGGAACATCTTTTAGAGCTATGGTTCACATAGTATGTGAACTTCAGGAGCCTGCCCCCAAGCAGTTTTTCGTCGACTTTCGTTTTCCCTTAAAGCTTATCATTCCTACTTTTCAATTAAAACTATAAATAACTTCCCCTGGGTTTCCTTGGCTTCATTATATGTTGGCTATTTTATTGGCAGCATTCGACGCCCCTCCCGGGGCAGAGCACCCCTTGACCACTCACTTAGGTGATAAATGCTGAAAGGTATTAGCACGGAAAAAGGCATTGCTGCAAAATACCGGCCCAGCATTGAAGCACAGAGCTCTTTTGGCTTGGTTACATGCAGAACACTGAAGTGAAAAGCTCAAAATACTTTGATGACTATGGTATTATGTTTCCCTTTATTTAAGAAACTAATGACTGCTACCTACCACAAAGCTAACAGTGTCAAAATTAAGAGTGTACAGTAACTGCCGCCAGTAAGTCAGTGTTATGATGTCCAGCATCTAGCCACTGATTTGTCAAACATGATCCTCATGTAATACTCCATTTTCACTTTTCTTTTGTAAAAGAGAATCTAGGCAGTGAAGTGACACAATTCATTTGTGATGAAAATGATTTTTTCATAGTGCCATCAGAAACACACTGAAATAACACCTCAGGCAGAGATTTGTGTAATTACTAAGCGATATCCATGCAATTATATGCCTAAAACCAGGTGTATACTATGATACAATACGAGCACTTAAGATACCTTCCTTTTATATTGCTGACTGATCTTCACCCTGCTTCTAGTTTTGTGGTACCACAGTTTGTGAAGTTACCAACAGATCACAACAACAACTCCCTCAAGTGCTACACTCCCAACTTGCTGCGACTACTTCTTTTGTTTAGAATCACGCAAAATGCCTTTCTGAATTTGCTTGAAACCCAAAGGAATGGCACAACTGAAATGATATTGGCAAACAGACAGTGCAACGATCACATATCGTGCACTCTGCTTGTGCAGTCACTGATCTTATCACAGTGCTAGGACTACATTGCAAGGCCAAATGCTTCTGTACATAGTCACAAAATGCTTACCAGTATTTATGAGTTTGCTACAACCTCCCAACAGTTTCCAAAAAATATGCACGTTATGGCGCTGTTGCGGTTAGGGTGGCATTCAGGGCATAGAATCCACCGAGCCCATCGACTACGACATCAAGCTGTAGAAAATAAAGTAAAAGGGTTTATTTAGCTTAGTTACACGGCTCCAGTGCAAAAGCCCACTCCATGCAGGAACAAGTTAAAGTCTCAGTTCACATCAGGACCCTCTGTCTTCACTCTCGAAAAGTATCTGCTTTTATACCCGTCGTCTTCCCTAGGTGAGTCGATTACGGAATCTGAAGACTGTCCAGCAGCAAATCACCATTGTCGACTCCGTTGAAATACCACGCCCATGTTAACCATAACCCGCAGTAGCTCCGCCTCGAGGAAACTGATTTGCAATTTGTGAAAGAAAGAAATCATCCGGCGACACCTGGTTCGTTCGTCGTTGCCCACCCCGTTCTCTGCTCAGTAAGGTGGTTGAAGCACGGGCTGAGGGCCTTTTGTGGAATCCTGCAACAGCCGGTTTACATGCTGTCTTTCTTCTTTGCTCAGTCGGCCAGGGAAAGGGATGAGGTCTTTTCGTGGAACTATGAAACGGCCAGTTTGCACGCTGTCTTGACGGCTGGATAAGTGCAGAGGGATGGGTGGCGATTTGACTCGTCTAATTAACTGCGCTTTTCCATTCTTTGTCGTGGTTCCCTTTCGTTCATCCTTTTCTGCGGTTTGCAAGTAATGGTGGGGTGAGCGCTTTTAGTCATTGATGTCTGGTTAAGAGGGGCGGTGGTTTGATACATAGCAAACGTTCAATTAACAACCTCGGTGGTGTTGAGACATAACAATGCCCACATGTAAATGCATTGTGCAGCAGACGACACAATGCGTCGTCCCCATGTGCCTTGTCCAGCCAGCGTCTGCCAAGCTGCGACTTCGCTCGATCTCGAGGCCAATAAAACAGAAAATGTGATTTTAAGCAATACATATGGTATACTTAATAACAGCCGACTTACATATAGCAATTGGCGGCTACATAGTAAGCCTGCAACACTTGTACCAAAGTTTCACCGTAGAGCGTCAACGTACCGTTTTCACTACTTTCCTTAATGATTTAAAATTAGAATTTCTGTTTACACCATAAACAGCACACCTGATGCTATGACTATAAATCATGGTCACCTGTAGCATATCGGTAAAGCTTGTATCTCTCTCTCTCTCTCTCTCTCTCTCTCTCTCTCTCTCTCTCTCTCTATATATATATATATATATATATATATATATATAATGTCTTTTCTGTTTCCACAAAAATCCCATGACACATTCCGGGAGGTTGTTGGACCCTTTAACGAAGATACACAACTAGTAATGCGCATTATATTAACACATTAACACGAAGAGACGACCAGTAAAGACTCATACGCAGTGGACTGCACAAGCAGTCATATTTATAAACTGAGAAAGTCTTCTTGGCCACGTAAACATATCTTCCAGACGCTCTAATTGACGTAACATCACATGAAAGGGGTCCGCGAACACTTTTCAAACTACCCATTTTCAACTGCATAGTTTGACTGTTGGCAAAATAAATGCAACAAGAATGGCAGCGATGGGGTCACACAGACCGAAGTGGACAAATCTCAAAATGCAAGAAAAAAAGACACATGCCCTCAACTGAAATTTTGTGCTGTCTTTTCCCCCCATTTCTCTCAACCAATAACGTAACCCCTTGCTGATAATGGTAAGAGCCCAAAGCACCTGCACAGTTTTGCATAGTTTTGCCATTGCCTAGTTTTGTGGTTGTAGTGATTTCCTTTACAGTCGTACCTGTTTGCATCAATATAAAGATCACAGCAAGCAAAAATAAAATAAATGCTTAATTTATTAGATTTTTGCTGCAATGCAGAGGTTATCTCCAATTTAATATTTAACCAACCACGGAGCAGCAAGTTCTGGTGATAATGGGTCTGGCAAGCGCCCGTGGGTGATGATGCAATCAGCAACGACCTAGCGATTTGTATGTGCGACTAAAATATTAAATATTTTGATATCGCTGCTTTGACCCACGCTAGAAGCACCTCCAACTGTCAGTCCACACAAACTGCCACAGAAAGATGGTAAGTTGAAAAGTGTTCGAGGTCGCCTTTGATTAAGAAGGTATCTTAGCAGTCTTCTGAATGTGCTCCTCAACACTTGCAAGTACAGTAAAACCTCGGTAACTCGAAGTTGTAAAAACCAAGGAAGATTTTGAGATAAGTAACTTCATGAAAACATAAGCCCCTAGGCGCATATAAACCACATAAAGCCTTTGGAAGTAGGTACTAGTAGCCGCTAAATAGCCGCTAAACTTCTCTCAAAAGCTAAATATACCAGGAGCAGTAATTTTGATAGATCACTTTTGTGAGATAGGGACCCTACACGTCGGGCATATATGGGCAACAACGATCCTTGCACAGAGCCCGCAAACACTAAATCACAGCCGAGCGCCACAACTTGCGTGTCGTACTGTGCAGATCCACAAACAGAAATGCAGAGCATGGCAAATAGGCAAACTGATGACGCTCCGCCCACACGCGCCTACTGTGAAGGTCACGTGTACCTACTCGTGCTTCATCAGGAGTCAGAGCAGCACTCTACCAGCATTATCGGTAAGATCGTAGCCAGCCATGAATGGTGGATGATAAAAGTGGCGTAGAATGAAGCATGATTTGCTACAAACTTGTGGTCCGATCACTTTTTGCTGATACACAGCTATGCATAAAGTGTGCAAACCTATGGGTAGCGATTTTTTCCTGATGTTTTTGCAGTAGAGATTTTTAGGTATCTGGAGTATGGCGCAAAAGCATATTGAGATAACAGGTGAAAAATACAGAGTAAACACCAAAACAAAAAAAAAATTTTTTAACTTAACCACTGTTTTGACATATCATGAGTTAATGAGGGTTTACTGTATGAAACAGAAACCCTTCTTTCTATTTCATCTGTCACCCTCTTGACTCCTCATTGGCAGGTCACTTCTGATATGACGAGATATGACAGTGTCAGTATCCTAGCCCTTAGAAAGGCATCTTGATGGCATGGTCCAGCTACCTTTACAAGACAACCTGATGGCATGGGCAAGTGAGCTTTCGAGAGCCATCAGACTCCACACGTCAGACTGGCTGGAAATGCTGGTTTAGTCTACAACCCTCAACAATTCAAAATGCTTTTAACAGAGGAGTCAAGTGCAATGCCCAAAAGTAATTCATTTTATTTTGTAATTTCTTGCACAATAAACTTTACTATGTGTGCTTCTACAAACCTAGTTGGTACCTAGGCAGGAGCACTCACCATGAGCAATAGTTTAAATGTAATAGCGATTTTTTTTTTCTGAAACCCCTACAGCCACCTTCCTTAATTCGACTGACTGACCCTGAAGCTGTACAGCTAGAATGCCTAAATTAAGCAAAGACTGTCATGCCATGCATGTCACAGTGGATATTAATGAGCAGTGCATTGACTGTGTTCAGAATGATGTGAGGTAGCAGGCTCTGAAGCCGCGATTGTTGTATGTCATCACATTGGCTCTAATGGAAGCAACAATGGCATGCCACATGCGTCTTTCTCTAGATTGATGAGCAACGCATCGTTTGTGTTCAGAGTAGAATGAGCAAGCACGTTTAGATGCCATGACTGTTGTACGGCATCACAAGCACTATATACGAGGAAGTCCAAAAGAAACAGCGATTTAAAAAAAAAAAAATCCGCAGTATTCTTCGAAAATTGGATCCCTAACTTTAAATATCACTATATTAGTACTCTCCCTGAGATGCAATGGACTTGTACCACTCCTTATTGTTTGATACTATTCAGCAACTCAATACTATCATTTTCTTCTGTGCCTCAACACATTAAAGTGCATTCCTTTTGAAGTCTTGTTTCACTTTCGGTGATCACAAGGGTACGATATGGGTAGGATACACACAGTACAGTAACCTTGTCATCTCATGTTTGCTTGCCAAGAAGCACTGCATGCTCATTGCTGTGAGCAGGAGCATTATCGTGATGCACAAGCCATTCATACGAGCTCCACTGAACGCGCCACTTTGTTCTAACTGCATCACACAACCACTTGAGCACATCAACGTAAAAATTGTGGTCGACTCTCTGATCTTGCAATACAAATTTAAAATGAGGAAGCTTACCGAAGAAAAAGCTTCAGAAGACGGAACAGAACTTCATGCATGCACATTATATGATGAGCCACAGAGCAAAAAGAAAAAGGGGGAGAAAAATCTAGGCAACTCGTCTAGTAGACCAAACTTCACACCCAGACACTGCTTGGCCAAATGATGAAGACTATAGCCTAGTACATGCACCTAGAGCACGTTTTCTTATCAATTCCCCTTCCCCCACCTCGTGAAAAAAATTTTGTTACAAAGTCCCCCGTCGTAAGTAATGCCATGGCAAGCCACCTTTACTTTCAAAGGCTACAAGTAGGAAGTGCACACCCATTGCAGAATAGATCACAGAGCAAGAACAATGAACTTGGAAAAACTAAGTAAGATCGAGTGAACATGGTGCTCACAGCAGTGTACCGAAATCCGGGTGCCACTTGAAAGCAAGTGTAAAAATTCACATCCATAATAAGCCTTGTGTGTCACTCACTGACCACCGTACTTCCATACGACGACAAGACAACTTCACACCATGATCATGGCTGAGGACTGATAGATACTATTCTTCGTAGGACGAAACTGGACGCAAGTAACAGCTTAAAATAGCCTGCACTTGCGAGTACTGCAACCTGTCAAGGGCTCGCACCATTGCAGTCACTATGTTGCAGGGCTGCAACAAACCGACTTGCTCATCTCCAGATGCCCTGTGAAAGGGGTGAATAATTTGTTGCACGTGCAAGGTATCTACAATATGCACCGAACCGCGCAGCAATGTAGTTCAGCATCAGAATGGCTTTCATTTGAGTAAAAACAGAACTGAGCCGATCATCGTTCCTTGTAATTGTAATGATCGTCCAAGCGGTAGGTACCAA
This sequence comes from Dermacentor andersoni, assembly GCF_023375885.2. NCBI lineage: Eukaryota > Metazoa > Arthropoda > Arachnida > Ixodida > Ixodidae > Dermacentor > Dermacentor andersoni. The sequence goes on along the minus strand of NC_092816.1, from coordinate 139,141,251 downwards.
CTATGCAAGGGCAGCAAATCTTGGCCGTTCTTCAAGTGGAACTGCCACCCCTCCACACACGCCGCCCTTAACCATTTTGCTTTGCACCTCTTCCACACCTTTATTTTTTATGGATAATAAATTACGTTCCAGAATAAGTTTCGCTGCAATCTGGCACCCGCCCGCCGCCGTTTTCGCTGTTTCCATCCGGATTATCGGTCGACATTTCCACAACTCATCGCAGGCACTATGCCGAAAGCCAGAGCCCCGTCCGAATTGCAGGTACAAGGGCGACAACAGATGCATGGGTGCTCTGGTACTACGCAGCTCTATTATGTCTCCAGTACTGTCGCAACAGTCAAGTTCTTACAACCTTTTCAAACGCGTTGGAAATGTGCTTCACCGGGCGGTTGCGACGGCAGAAGCACTCACTATTCAGATGCTTTATTTTCTTTTTGAATTTTTTCTTCAAGAAAGGTTCGAAATAAAATCGGCAAGAACATCAATTACTCGCGCAAACATGAAACAAAGTGAGCAAGTGACAGGAAAACCAATTTGCTACACGAACCTTAGAGGCAAAAAGAAAAAAAAAAAGGGGGGGGGGGGAGCGAGAAGCTCGGCAGCCACGAGGCATGCACCCGGAAGTACGAAACCTCTCGTTCACGACAGCACACGTGCTTCTAATCAGGAATCTAGATTGAAATATCAGCCACGATTTACATCGCACCCAGTAGTATCAAAAACGTGGCGTACGCTTTTTCACTTCCGTCGTTCTCACCTGAACATGTGCGGCGGCCGGGGCCTCGAAGGCGGAGAATGACCTCCGCACGAGAAGGGCAAGCCGGCGGCGCGGCCTTACGAACGAGCGAGCCGGGCCACGGTCACCGAGGTCGCGACAAAAAAGAGCGGCCAAAAACCAGCGCAAGCGAGCAGAAAACAAGCGAGACTAGGCGCAGTTTTTTCGGGACGGACAACATTCGATGGACGCACGCATTCCCGGCGTGGGCGATCGAGCCAGATGTTGACACAGCGGTCCGTCGGCTGCGCGGTGTCCGCTACCGGAGAGCAAGGACGACCGACTTTTCAGGCCTCGTCAGGTGAAATTGTTTCACGAGCGCACAACGCGGCCGGCGGACACCGCAATACCCGGTGGACAGTGCAAGGACAAAACCACCGCAATAAGAAAAAAAATATATCACTGCGACGGTGTGGCTATTAATAGCCGACCGCGAGGTGAGTGTTTGAGATCGCTCGACCTACGGCTACGGTAGCACGCCGATCGGTGCCAAAAGGTACGGAGGAAGCACCTAGCAGCGGCAGTACAAATACGCGCTAATATAAATACATATCCGGCAGGAAGGGCGCGTGGCCGCAACTTGCTCGCGCATGTTCCCAGATGACAACCAAACACGCACACGCGAGGCGAAACTTGCGTGCAGGGCAATCGTGGCTCGGTGGCAGCATTTCGGCACTCAGTAAATGGCGCCCGCTGACCTGAAAACCAGGCCGGCCCCGACGGAAACGCCGGACCGCGTACGCCCGTCACATACATCGCAGGGCGCCGCACGCGCACGGCTGTAAACCGGTGGCCCGAATGATTCAGCTGGCACCGAGATTCGCGCAGTCGCCACGCGACGGCCGCGAGCTCTGTGCGTCTCCGCGAAATTGTCAACAATGTGGCACGGGTACAAACGGCTGCGACTCGCGCGTCGGAAACGAAATGGGTCGCACTCGCGAGCGCTGCCCTACAAGCGACCTGCCAAGACGCCGATCGGAATCTTTCCGGCTCCGCACGAATGGCCAGCGGCTAGCAGTCCCAACGGATGGTCAGGCTAGAGTCAGGCTTAGCCGAACCAAAACACAATATGGTGGCCTTTTCATTGAACTGGACCCTACGCAAACGCTGCCCGGACGGCTACTTACCAACACAGGAAGGAAAGGATCACGCTGGGCCGCAACGACGACGACAGGCGAGGTATCTCCGTGTGACTTTGGGCTCTTACAGATGCCTTAGCACGCCGATGCGCCCGCAGAACTTTCCCCACGTGGCTAGCAACTCTGTCGCCATGAGCGAATGTTTCGTCTCGCGGAGTCTCGGCGCAGACGGGAACGCGAGTCGTGCGCAAGAACACAGCTCTACTTTAATTCGAACTAGTAATACAAAAATAATGATCGCAGACCAATACAATCATTTTATGAGCTTAATTATTATACTTCCTTTTTTATTTACAAAGTATTTGACAACTTTGTGTTTAGTTGTTATATTTGTTTTTACATTTATATGTGAAAACAAAAACGCTAAAAGTAAACAGTGCAAAGCATTTATTTGTTTAAAATGACATAAAGTACAATATATTTATACGCTACTTGCATTATAACGTAGTATTTAGAGCGTAGCTTGCATTTATGTTGCAGCCAAAAGCGCACTATATTGCACGCGGAGGACTCCCGGCGCTGCGGTCGCTCGTACAAAAAATGCTCGCAAGGCGAGCGCCGCAAATGGATGAAAGAGTGTGCTGCGGTCGTGTGCGATTCGCGCAGTGATGTGAATCATGGCTTCTTCGGCGGAGCTTCCTGTGTGATCGTCGCGTTGATCTGTTCGTGTGTTGTCGCTACGTGTTGTGCGAGCCCTGATCGCGAGAGGAGAAACTGTGCTTTCTTTCGCCGCTATCATTTGCGATATTAGTGCAGCCTGTGGATAAAATGAATGAATAGCCAAGCGAGTGCGAAGGACGGGTTACGTGAGCACCATTGTCACATCCGAGAGCGCTTCGCGCTAGTCGCTGCTTTTTTCGTGGAACTGCGACTCGCTATGGTCTCGTCGTAGCGCTGCACGACCGCGATTGATGCGGCAGCAACGATGGGCCTCGGATACGCGAGCGTCGGATGCTGCTCTAGGCCTAACAAAGCTCTCTGTGTGGGACAAAGGCGTACTCCTCTGACAGCTGACTGCCTGCAACGGCGAGTCTGACGCGTCGGGAACGCGTGCAGTCTTATACCATGGAGACGGTCGGAGAGTTCGAGTACAACACCAAGGATTTGATCGGCCACGGCGCCTTCGCGGTCGTCTACAAGGGCCGCTACAAGGCGGTAAGCAACTGCTGTGCGCGAAGCAGCGCTACCCGTTTATTGACGTCTGCTTTTGGTGATGCGTTCTGTGCGGCGTCCCTTTAAACGCCTCCTCCCTCGCCTCTAATCCCGTTCCTTTAAATACATACGCTCAGAATGGCCTGCGCTGACCTCCTGATGCGAGAGAAACGTTGTACAGAGCACACTAGCGTGTTCGCTTTTATTTTTTGGCGAGGACGGAAGGGTGGCGACGTATCGAGAATCCAACACGAGTAAACATGCATGGGCCTGCTTGCCAGTGCGTCGCGTTGCTGTGGGCGCCTGTCCGCGTTCCGCGCTGCCCTCAGGTTGGTCGTACTGCATCGTCTGCTAGCGCGACACACCAAGTGCGTCATGTCGGCCGGGGCATCGGATGCGCGCTGCTGCTGCGTTGTTTTCGTTTGGGGCCGATGCCTGCTCCGCAGCAGCGCGAGGTCCCGCTGCGCGTGCACCAGGCGACCTGCCCCTCCTCGCCCGCTACCCAGCTGCTGCTGCTCGTGTAGCGCGCTGCCCTAATCTATCAGCTGATACATGCGTGATCCCGGCCCACCGCGACCGGCCCCGATCGCTTGGTGCTGCTCGAGTTTCGGCGCCGCTGTTGCGGCAAGCGCTCTTCGGCACAGCGTTCGTTGTTGTTGGTACATCTCCTGTGCACTCGTCATGCGCGTAGGGAATGAGATCGCTCGAACGATTGTGGCTCTGGCTTGACCTATGTGCAAGCAAGGGAGCCGTTGCGTGCGATTTTGCCTGAACTTTGGCCTTTTAGAGGGTGTCACCTTGCTGCAGCAACCTTTGAGCAGTGGCCCAGCGTGTTGTAGTCGCACCAATTCAATTAGCTTGTTATCCAAAACGGTCATTTCTGACCGAGCGCTTGCAGCGTGTCTGCTGGTAGTGTTCATGGTAGTACTAAGTTGCCGTGGTGTTGCGCATGCGTAACGAGATCCCAGTGACCAGTGGATGGGATTTTCTGCATCCGAGAGCAACCAAACGCTGGCATTTGGTCTGTGCCAAAACGGACGCTGTCTCGTACGCTAGCGTAAACACGGAAAATATTTACCGGTCCGATGTCACACAACATTCGTTCGTCGCAGGTTAACTTCCACATTAATCAGAAACGCTTCGATGCGGAAGACAGACCGCGCATGTATGAAAAATAAGGTGGTCTCGTGTGCTCAGTGTCTCCTAATTTTACTCGCTATTGTGACGGCCGTACAAAGACGTTCCTCTTCCGCGTGCGTCGCGCTCTTCAAGCTGCGCGTGAACGACCGGGCGTCTTCACGTGAATTTTTTTTTTCGTGAGTGTCGGGCGTACTGCGGTTCACGCATAAGAGGGGGGGGGGGGGGCGTTCAAGGCGGAGGTTGCGTTTTGAACAGCGCCCATTGAAAGAAATAACGTGGGTTCCCCCGAAGCAGACCGCTCTTTCATCCCCCGCTAGCTAAGCCATTCGGGACGACGGAGGGTTGGCAATTCTTTTGTAGGATCGAACGCCATTTACGTACGTGTGTGCTTGTTTTTGACTCTCCATGTTTGAGAAGTGAAGATCTAGGGGGAAACGTGAAGGTTAAAATGCAAGCTCGTCGTCACTGAGCGCATCTTTCCGGCGATGTAGCAGGTGTTGGCTGGCCTTCTATGGCTGGCCGTTGACTGGGTGGGCCTCGACGGATCAATCGTGTCGATCGATGCCGAGCCGAGTGCCGCAACGACCGCGTTGGTTTCGGTTCCACTTTCGTTTCCCGAGCGTTTCTCGTTTGCCGGTCGGCGTTTGTCCTTGTCACGTGTAGGCAGTTGATGACGGCCAGTCGGCTTTCGATTCATCCTTCACACCCGTCAGCGATACGAAGGCATTTTCTTTACGTACTTTTCATGCGTGTTTACTGCAACATTCGAAGCATTTGATGCACATCAAAATAACATAAATATATGTCGCGTCACCCATCGGTAGCGCTAAACTCGAGCAGAAATTATTTTTGGATACCACCTGGTCTTGTGTATCGTGGTCCTTTAGGATTCCTGAGCTTTCACTTGCATCGAAGATATTACCAGCATTCCTTCTTGTTTTATCATCGTGTAATATATCTTTCCTGCGTTTCCCGTAGACGCTCAGTTGGGGGACAGCGCTTGTACCGTCCGTCTTTTCCCTGTCTTTGATTCGGCTAGTCATCGTGGACACATTCAGATTGGCCTGTTTCGCAACCCGTTTGTGGCGAGATGCGAGAGGAGGAGGCGGAGAAAAATGGACGGCTGCTGTGCACGTTGCACAACAAAAAAAGCGGAATAGCTTGTGTAGCCCTGCCTCTGGATACTATATTGTACTAAACTCTGTATGATCGATGGCGTCATGTGCTTCCCAGGTCGCGCGTTTTCTGCTCTTGCAAAGGTCGAGTGTCTCATTGCCTTTGCTTGGCTTCATAGAAAGACTCGCGCGTTGAGCAAGAAATGGCGTTATCAAAAAGGAGGAGTGGACGCTTTCGCATCCCACCATCTTCCGCGAGAGAGCTGTGCATTCAACGAAGCCTGCAAGTCTCGCAAGGCAGGTGACCTCGTGTTTTCACGCCGAGGCGCGTCACTGTACCTCAAGCTCAGTCGATGTGCGCGCCCACGTGACACAGCTGGAATCTCATTACTCGCGTGCTCTGCCCGTTGTAGTCGTCATAATATCGCGGGCAATGAGAGCGTGAACGTTTAGTTTAGGCTGGTAAAGTATTCTCCTGCTTGATTTCTGTGTTGATTATTAGGGGAAAGCGACGTTGAAGGTTATAATATTTTTGCATTTCGCGACCTCTCGTATTTTGGGTGTTGAAGTTCAGTAAAGTTCTTGAAAATTGCTGCGTCTCCTGCTCCTTCATAATACTATGTAGCCAATCTTTACTGATAAAAAAAAATTATCTAGGCTCGAGCTGACGCCGTGAAAATCAGTGACGTCACGGCAAGATGGTGCGGGAACTTCGGTGTGGTGTCGCCACCCGTCTGCTTTCTTCCATCTTTTCTGATTTCCCAAGCCTCTTCTCGCGGTAAATGTGGCTATTTTGGTAGCGTAGAAGGGTGATCTCTAACACAACTCTTTTCCCCCCTCTATCTTTAGTGTCCTCCTAAATCGAAAGCATGATGCGCACGAGGTAATGTTTATTCTTCGACGATGGACGCTTAAAAAAGCGCGCGGAATTGAGAGATTGCAGCCGGCATTGTGACTGATGAGCACGCACATGCGGGGAGCCGAAGGGAACTAATAAATTAATGAGCTAGACTTGTGAAATTTTATGTACGAACTAGGGTCAGCTTTAACGTGCCGAAAGGCGGCTTTGGCGACGCCACAGCGAAATCCTTCTTGCGCCAACTCCCGGTGACGTCATCGTTGTGGCAAGATCTGCCGACGAAAGAATTGTGTAATTTGCGACGTCACACTGACGTCATCGGCGCGGCTGTTTGAGTGCGAAATTAAAGATAAATGAAGTTCAGTCTTCACCTTATGGGCCAGTAGTCGAACTGTTTGTCCCTAATAAACTCTGATGGTTTTCAGATGTTGCTTTTAAGAACCCTAACTGATACACGACGTCCCTCTAGCTCCGCCGCAGGTAGTATTAGTCTAGCCAGAAGCGGCAGGCCTCTTCGCGCCCAGTGAGGGCGCCAACTCCGCTCGGCGCGCCTCGTTGACCCGAGACGGCGTGGCTAAAAAAGTTCGCGCATGATGCAATGGTCGAGGCTCCCGCCTTTCCGTCGCGCTGCCAGTCAGACCTTCAGTTCCATTCTGGTCTCGTTTCACTCCCGTAGATCTCGCTTGGCTGGCCTCTTATCTGCTGGCGCTCCCTGTCGGCTTCCGCTCGAGGCAGGATGGAGCGCTCCTTGCGGTCTGCTCGTTTGTGCGTAAAGCCATGCCCGCCTTGTTTAGGCGTAGAAGCACCCGTCGAAATCTTCCCACCCGCTGTCCGTGTGGGAACACTTATCATGGGAAAAAGAGAGACGGGTCGCAAGGGGGCCGGAAACACTCGTCGAAATAAACGTGTTGGTTGCTGTGCTGCGCGACCTGATGGGCGGCGTTAATCACCGCTAACGTGCGTACACGCAAGTGTTTCCTAACCCTAAGCGCGTGGCATTTCTGTGGCGGCACTCGTGGTCCGACGCATTTTTCATTCCCCGTACCGCTTAAACCCCCGCACCGCTTAAACGACTCCGCAGTGCGGACGAGCTTCTTTCTCGTGCCTGTTTCCGGTATGCGTTATCTATTTTTGTCGGCGTCTGAGCGCAGTGGTCGCGAGGAGCTGTTACGGCAAGCAGGAAACTAGCACAAATGGTCGTCGAAGGCAGTTGGGTTGCGCAGAGATATAGGGGTCGTGTCGGTAGCCGCTTTGCATTCGTATATAGCAGCTGCACCTACGTCGCGGACTCTCTTCTTTGTCTTGGCGTCGCATGGCGTTCGGTGCTGCTTGCGATTTCTTGTTTCCTTCTTTTCTTTTGTTACGTTGTAGTAAATGTGTTGGTTTTCAACTTCATGTTTGTCCTGGCTGTGATCGCTCCAACAGTGGGACTAGAAACTAAACCGTGGATTTCATTGACTCGTCACGGATGGCACGTCGTTCGGAGCGCTTAAAAACGAATCGCCCTTTTCTTTGCCCTAGATGCACAGAGCGCGCCGGATGGTGGGAAAACCGGCGCCGCGTGGTCCCGTCGTCGGAAGGTTTTAGAAGTAGTGGACGCGAGGCGTTCACTTTTAGGCTCTGGCGAGGCACAACTACGTCCTCTCGAAAGACCTCGTGACATCCTGAGCACAGAACGAAGGCGTCTGCTCGCGCAGCACCATCGTCGCACCGTAGGCGCGTGAAAACGGGGGACGCTACTAGTAAAAGATGCCGCACGTGTTTTTTTTAATCACTATTGTCGAAGCTGAGAAGTAAGTATGAAAGGCGTCTCGTCACAGTTATGGTTGTAAAAAGTTGGTGGGCTCTAACACGCGTGCAGATGATAATTCCGTTCCAATGGATGTACAACGAAGGAAAACAAAAATAACGTAAGTGTAGTAAAATGCTACCGAAATGTGCTCATTGCTTTTAGTAGGAAATAGGAGCGGAAGTAGCGCGCCGTCGTGGAGATGAAAAGAAGAAAAACAAAATCCGCCACCGCGTCTTGGTAATAGACGCAGGATAAGATAAACGCCGCATCTACGGCCGCCGCGCCGTCTCTCGTCGCGGCTCTTTTTAAAGCCGGGAATATAAACTACGCCCCACGCGTCGTGCCTTCCTCTTCCCTGCTTGTATTTACGCAGCGCTGAGCTTTGTTTTTTTTTTTTTTTTGTTCTCGGATGATGGACAAGTTCCGGAAGAGAGAACGCTTACATTTCCCGACTGCGCGCCGCATGGTCACTTTCCGCTGTAAAAGCCCGTAAGTAATGATATAGACGAATAAACTTGTATAATATTTTAAGTCACTGATTAGCTGAGTACACGTGCAAAGAATATTGATTACAAAGTAGACTGAAGCTATGGAATCTACTATCTTCACGTTTCATTACCGTTTCAGTTGAGGAAATGAGCTGTCTTTCCTCAACCGTTTGTCGAGGCGGAAATGGGAATTGTGCTCTGGCAGATGTCGTTGTCCGCTCCTGCATGCGGATGTTGAAATTTTGGTTTCCCTTGTCCACTGGGGGTTGGATAGTGACGCAAATTTTTCTTTTTTTTTTTGTTTTCATTTTTACTCAAGAGATATTGGTTAGGCTAGTGTGTTTGCAATTGTTGTAAAGGCACTTGTTGAGGCATGGACGTACGCAAGATCACGCAAATACGAACGCTGAACTGCAAACCGCAATCTCGTAAAAATTTTGGCGTTTCGTGCGTGCATTATTTCCCTATATCGTCAACCGAAAGCTTGCTTGCCGCGCTATGATTCTTTTTTTTTTTTTTTTTTGACGCGTTTGACATATGCCGTCACTGAATGGTGCCATGAGCGCCAGTGCTTGGGTGGACGTTGCGAATGTCATTGCTGGGTTGTTTGTTGGTTTATTTATCGGGTTGCATTTAACAAAACTGATTGACGTAGAAAGATTAAAAGAAACGCCGCACGGGAACGCGGCCTGAGGGACCCTGAGCTGCACGGGGCGGCACGGGTTCACAGACACACGTAGGACTGTATATTGACAAAAAAAACACAGATGCGCAAAACGGACGCAACTTGTTCTGTCCTGCAGAGCTAACATTACGCAATTAAGTAGTCTCTAGACGTCCAACATGAATATATGTACAAAGCAGCAAAAGAAACGTGGAAACGATGTGTAAATCAGTTAAATAGCATTTGAAAAAAATTAACTGTGAAATAGCGTCTCAATTCAAAAGCAGATAGATACACTAGCGGGCATACATTGACGGATGAGGCTTGCACCGCGAACGAATCAAGGGCTAAAAGATGGGAGAGGGCTAAAACTGCGGCAGCGTTATACTGCGTACAGCTATTGCATAAAGATTCGAGATCAATTTTGACACCGTGTGGTTCTTTAACGTGTGCTCAAATCACGGTAGACGCGCTTTCCTTTCTGTTTTTATTTTTTTTTATTTCATTCTGCCCGCATTGAAATGCGAACTCCGCAGTGGGGATCGAACCCGTGACCCCGAGCTCAGCAGCGCAATGCCGTGAGCCGCCGCGGCAGGTTTCGGTGACAAGGAAATGACGAAGCTAACGAGTTGGAAAAAACAAAACAGGAAAGTGCGTCCTTGCCCATGTCTTAGTGTCCCTGTTCTTTGCGCTGCTTCCACAGTGAATCAGTTTACGCTTCCTCGATTGTTCGTGCGTTCGCAAGAATGGAAGGCTTCATCGAGTGTTTATGCACTCGATAAGCGATGATACTGCTCTGTCGATGTTCTGCAGCGCGAACCAGGGAACGGTTGCAGTGTACACGGAAGACCTTGACATAAACCCAGACCCCGTTTCTCTTTTCGCTCATTAAAAGAGCGCGTACTTTGTCCGTTTGTTTTCTTCTTCTATTCTGGGAATATCTAGACACGAAGGTTTGTGCGCCTTGTCCTCGATCTGACCGCATCTCATCTGCGAACTTAAAATCGGGTCATCGCGGAGTTTTCATTTCTCTTGTGCGATAGGTGTTTGTCACTTGCCGTTAACTTATAAATTGTGGGCTTTTACGTGCCTAAACCACGATCTGATATCGCCTACCGTGCGGGAACGAGAGGTGAAGCTAGCGCGCCCCATAGTTAAGTTGAGTTAAGCGTTGAACGGTGATTTCCTCCTCTCCGGCGGGCGCTTTTTTAAACGCGTCAGCCACGGGCGGCAGCTGAAGGCTGCGCTCGCGGGCAGAAGCCAGCGGTGTGGAAGGCCAAGCGAAAAAAACAATGGTAATAAAGAAATGAAAGTGGCAGGCATCTTCGAGGCCACGTCGATCATCTGTTTTAGCCAGCTACTGCTGCGTAATTGGCGGCTGGCGGGACTTGGAGCGAAGCAAAGAAGAAAACGCTGTTGTTATCCGGCCGAGCGGTCATCGCAACAACGCATTCACCGGGAAAGGCCTTCGCAGGCGCTCTTGAATGCCGTCCTCGCGGCTTTTGCCGAAGGGGGCGAGGGTTGGCACAACGGCCTGCTCGCTTTGGGCACGATCACACCAGCGGTTATCGACTCGGCCTTGAGCGCGCACGCTCGCGTTCTAGCTTGCAAATACGATGGGTAGTCGAACGATACCGGTTTTGGTCTACTCGATGCTTTGCACCTTCTCTGCGTGCGGTTTTAGTGCGAAAGCCATGAGTAAAAGCGAAACAAATGACGCATCAACATTGAGAACCAGCGGCTACAGGCACAACGGCGGGATCAGCACGCATGCGCGGTTCTGGGACGTGCGTCATATCCGCTTCACTGCCAGCAGCACGCGTCCTTTGCCGAAGCTTTAGTTAAACGTTGTTAACGAAAAAAAAAAAAGCTGTGTGATTGTCAGCCCTGCGGTTTTGCCAATGTTACTTTGGTTGCATATATTTATTACCAATTTATTCAAATTGAAATTTCATTGCAGTGGCTCTTTAGTAAGACTTACCCAACAGCTGGTCCGTACCAGTGTTCCTAAAGGATAGCTACAGAATGCTCTTGTCATGCCCTAATGATGAAGTGGCGGATTCCTAGTTGTTTATTTGAGATGTAAAATTTGGATAAGCCGGCGTTGTTAGCCCTCTGTACGAGAACTGGAGTCTAGAGAAGACGCTAAATTCCGACAACTAGAGAAAAAATGACGTGCTTTACTACTTCAGTCTAGTCCTGGGTGCCATGCAGGACGAAATGCTACGAGACATAAGCTTGGATGCAATGCATCCCGCGGGCCGTCTTGCCAGCTGTAGAAACGGCTCCTGGCGGTGAACTTGAAAGACGCAAGAAGGGTGAGCCTACTAGGCCATCGACGTAGAAGCGGCTGAGCGTACTTTTCAATATGGTGCAGTGGCATTCATCCCTATATGAATGAGACGATCATGGACCTCCTGGACAGGGTCTCCCAGAATAAACCACTGTGGGCAGGAAATGTGCGAGCACAGGCTCTTCGGCGGAGTGGTCGTTGGGTGTCGCATGAGGTATTACTTAAAGGGGCCCCGAACCACTTTTTATCCGAGTGGAGAAAGACATTTGAAGTGAAAATAGGCTATTTCAGAAATACTTTGCCACAACAAAGTACTTTAATGCGTTCAACAGAAGCGAACTTATTAGTAATCAAACACGGCCTCCGCTGTGCTCCCGTTCCTACTTCAATGCCTTGTACTGCGAAGGCGACGTCGCTGTGGGTTTGCCCACAACGATTTCATTTGGATGTTTCATTTTGGATGTTAAAGTAGACGCGACACCTTCCGCATTTGGTGCCTACGACGTAGTGAACCGCAGTGCGCTTAGCCACTGGACTTGTGGCCGCACGGTACGGTGGCCGCGGTATCTACCGTGTAGCCGGCCGCAGGTGGATGTCGGCTATCGGCCAGTCGCAGCCGTCTAAGGGAATGGCGAGATAAAGCGTCCGACGACGAAACAGTGCGTCTAGAATAGAGTGAGGACTGGGCCATCTGTTGAAAGGAGAGCGTTTGAGAGAGAGGCGACTAGGCGATCCGCTTGCGAACTCCACGCACCGCGTGCGACTAGAACCCCTTAAACTCCGTAAAGTAGTGTGACGCTTTGAAGAATGCGGCCTCCTCCTCGCGCGCTCTGCCCGAGGCCGACGCCACGTCGCTAATTGGCCTAATAGCATCACGTGGGCCCTCGCGCCGTGCATCAGCGCCATTTTTGCACGAGAAGCGTCTACGGAGTGGCGAGGAGCGCATGTTGGCGCCTTTGCTACGCTCGAGCAGTGTAGGCGGCGCCACGGTCGAAGAAGGAGCGTGAAATAGAGGAGAAACGAGGAGGAGTGAGGCGGAGGAGGAGAGTGTCGCTACTTTACGAAGTTTGAGGGGTTTTACGTACGACAATAAAACTTGGCTGAGGTGTTCACAGCAGCGTATGCTATCCGCGGACTACGTTATTGCACCAGGCACACGAGTGGTGGTTCAAGGCTCATTCAATAGAGCGGAAAGTTGGGCAAGTTGGTTTACACTAAGCAATGGTCGTAAAAGCGCTAGCTTGGCGAAACACATGAACGTGTGTATCTCCGTCGTTCATAGTGTTTCGTCAAGTTAGCGCTACTCGCGGCCATGCTTAGTGAGGTATTACATTAGAGGTCATGCAAACCGTCGCGCTTGCCTTCCCGTGAACGTGGCTGCTAGTGTCACGACGCGCCCTGCCCCTGTGGCGTTCAGGTTTGGAACGGTGAGCGCTGCACGCTTCGCGATCGTCGTCGGCAACTTAATTGTCGCGCCTCGTGGCACAGGCATGTCATTCTCAAGTGGCGAACTTTACTGCCGCCACGTGCACTCGGCAGTGTGAGCCGGCCGTTGTTTGCTTCTGTGAAGCTTGTGTGCATACTCAGGTTCGTGAAACTCCGCACACTATAATGGATTGCCCGTGAGGCCGGGACATTTTGGAAGCACCCGCGTACGGTGAACTTTTTGTGTTAACGCGTCCGATCAAACCTCCACCGCGTGACCGACTAAAAGCGAGTGTCGGCTGTCTGTCAAATTTGGCAGTCAAGCGGCGGCGCACACGTCGACAAAGAGAGAAAGAATGAAGGCCCTCAAAGAGGGGCTTCGGGAGGGGATGCCCGTTCCATCACGGCCGCTCCCGACCCGCACACCAGTTATCGCGTGGCAGGTTCTCTCTGCTGCTGTCCGTGAAGCCTCACAATATTTAGCTTTCCAGAGACAGGACCGTGATATCATTAGCGACCGGAGCTGGTTCTACGGATGGCCCCGGCGAATGTTGTGGCGAGTGACGCACCGATTCTTCCGCCGCGACCGAAGGCTGGCTTCGTTAGTTTGCTGTCGGCTGCCTTTCCCTGCCTGGCCTGACTCCTTCCTATTGTTTTCACTCACTGACGAATGTTACTGCTAGCGCGTGCCCTTAGAGCCGCGAACATTTTCTTAAAAAACATTTCTCCAAGCCTGTGCCACGAGAAGCTGCGACCGAGGAGTGTCACGCGGTATGCGAAGCCACTTCCCTTTGAGCTCAAACTGTCGTTGGCAGTAGCGCGCCTTCCGCTGAATGCAAACGGGTTAGAGACAAAAGGGAAGGACACGAGCAATTTGTCGTCGTTCTTTTTTTTGTTGTCCCTTCTCGATCGCGCTCTCATTTCGCTATGACACCTTAGCAACTCGCCTAGTCAGTCATCCTTTTACAGGAATGTAGTTTCTGGACGAGAGTTTGTGCTGAACGTTGAGTATAGAGGAAATGGAGGTCGAAATAATTCCTGCAGAACCCGTCTCGCGGTTAATGTCATTTGCATTCAAACGATGCACATACTGTACTGCCACCGCCGAAACGCATCACGTACGAGCCGTGTACTGCAGCGGAGCTCCTCTTTCTCGAGCTTCTCTCTGGACACGCTGTGCCGTCGGGATCCTCTCTCGCGTTTCCCACTGGAAACGCATTGTCACGTGCGGCGCTCCCACGAAGTTCCCCTCATTTTGCGTGGCTTCCGAGATGGGCGGCACGCCGGTGCGTGCTCACGCTGAGAATGCATCCCGGGCTGCAAGCGGGCATTCGCGACGCAGCGCTAAAGCGTCGGGTGGCTGTGCGTGTGACGCGGGTTCGATTCCGCCCCGTATGGCATCAACCTTAAAGGGCAACTCCGGCGATTTTTCGATGTCCACAGATGTTAATAAAATTTCGAACATCTGTTCTTTTTTGCATTCCGATTATCAGTGCCAAACTGTATGGCTGCAAGTTATTTAGTTTTCCTGAAAATGAATTTTAAAAATTGCTTGCGTTCCCGACTCATGACTTTCTAACGGCCACCCTGTGTTTGCGACGTCAGAGACTATATACACCCCACTGTCGCTTAAATCGCCGCTGTCTAGTTCGGAAACCCTGTAAAAGCTCCCTGTGTCGTGAGGCGAGATCATCAGCTTCGCTTCTTTGGTGTTAGCGCCACGTGTACTGCGTGTTTAGCGCGTGTTCTGCGTGTTTACATTATAGTAGTGTAGGATCTGACGTCATTGACTCATCGTGACGTCAGACGAAGCAGCTACACGTTTCCGTATCTCATTTATTGGTTATTTGAAATCATTGATGAAGTTCTAAGCAAATTGAACCACCCAACAGGTGACAGGACCCTCGATGCCATTTGAAAATGACAATATCCTAATATGGTTATTAAAAAAAAAAAAACGCCGGAGTTGCCCTTTAAGGAGCGGCTTAAACGGCCCCTCGCCAGGTCTGGCCAATTTGAGCTGACAAGCGCCGCGCATACAATGTCCGCTAACGAGCGTGTCTGCTATGCGCCGCGGAAAGAGCCGAAATTTCAAAGCGAACGCCGTTTGAACTTCTCCTCGCGGGCACCGCGATCCGAGCCTGAGAGTCGACGTATGTCGCACAAGTGCGCCCACGTGCGTGTGTCTTTGCTGTGACGTCGCCCTTAGTGACCCGTGACTTGGATAATCGTTTAAGGCAACATCTGTTATTTGTGTAATCCGTTTAATCGGTAGACGAATTACGGTTTAGAGAAATAATAAAACACACGAACCGAATGTATCCGTGTGTATTTGTTTTACTTCGCAACGCTACAAGAGAGATGTACTTCCATTTTGTCTGCTTTTTCCCACGTCGGTGCAGTCTCCGCGCGCAGACAACGGAATTATGGCATTTTCTGCCGTGTTCCGGCGCGCGATCATGCTCTAGAAACGGCTTGTGTCTACCTCAGTATTCGCGTAACACTGAGGCAGTCACCGGTAGTACCGGTGACTGCATCAGTGCTACGCGAATGGCGGTACCGCTAGTCATGTGTCCTCGTGCACAGCGCGCAAAATCGCGTGCTGCGCGAAGCGAGACCAACGCAGCAGCTCGCGCGCGACGCCGTCAGCGGAAGTTCGCCGCGCCGCAAGAAAAGCGAGGGGGAAAAAATGAAGGCGGGGCCCGTAAGGTATGCTTCACGCGATCCTCGAGCTCCGGTATAGGAGAACGCAGGGAAGGGATTTCGCTTGCGGAGGCTAGACGGGTCAAGTGTAGAGAATGTATCTGTCGTCAGTGGCGCTCGCCTCCTGAAACCATGGGTTCTCTGCACTGAAATATCTCGGTTAATAATGAACAGTTTTGAATAATTCTTGCGGCAGAACGCTCCCTAGAGGGCACGTAACAACTTCCAGTGTATAACCGAAATTCGCTATGTGAGGGGCCCCTCTTTATGAAAGAGGCTAGATAAGCATCAGATTGGCTTAAGTAGGCGACATCGTGTAGAGCTCTGCAGGACAACCATTTTACGGAACGTCGAAGAAAGATCCATCCCTGTCCCCCTTCTTCCTCGAACTTAAGCTTTCTTGCGAGGCTTTTGCGGCAGCATGCCCGTGCGTCGTCTCGTTGCCTTTTGCGTATGCAAAACAGGTGCGTGCGAAAGCGAGTGTGTCAACATCCTTGCGCCGACCTTGCGGGCAAGTGCGTGTTTTTTTCCAGACTCGCGCGGGTCATACGCTACGCTTCCAGCCGTTCTAACAGCGAAGCGGAATTCCTTTTCGCCGTAGGCATACAGTGCGCGTTGCCGAGCGCTTTTTTTTTTCTTTTTCTCGCCATTGTTCATGCCTGAAATATTGTAACGATTGCGATCGAGAGCGGCCTTAGCCAAACTGTACGACTAAAGCTTGTCTGATCAGCTATAGGTTTTATGGCGGAAAACAAGTTGCTATCGCTGGCCAAAATAGCAAACCGTGCGTTTTTTGTAACGTGGATGTTTATGTGCCTTGTGTCGCAGAGCGCCCGCGTAAAATAAGTTAGACGAGCTTCTCCTGTTTTGTTGGTACATTTTATTCGTTCATTTCTTTATTGCTGTGTGCGTGTTTCTTCTTACCAGCATTGCACGTGTGCGGTATTTGTTACGTGTGTCGTTTGAAGGGCTATCACTTGTTCCCCCCCCCCCCCCCTCGGTCGATTCCCGACCAGTGCAGGTTTGAGACAGTGTCAGTCGGGCAGCTTTACTTTCGCTCCGGATAAATGGGCAGTTTATTTCAGATTATTGAGTGCTTATGTGACACCGTGTTGATCAAGCCACCCTGGTCGACAGTCAGTGCAGCCTCGATCGCCTCGTCCACCACTGTGGGTGCTTTGGTTGTCTTCAGAGAATCGAATTGAAAGGATTTTCTGCAATCCGTCACCGTTGCACAACACGAATGCACCCCCTCTTTCTCTTTTTGCCCCGTGTCTGCAGTCGCAGCGTTCTCGCGTCTCCCGCCTCGGTGCTTCCGTTTCGAGAATGCCGAGATGCTCCCTCGACGGTCGGCGCTGAAGATGCGCCGTAAATAAGAACCCTTATTCTCGGCGTGGGTTGCGGCGCCTCCCTTCTCTTCCGGCACGGCAGTCCCGGGTGAGGAGTACGCCGAGTGCCGTACGTGGTGTCGTAGTCCCTCTCGCTCTGTGCGCGTGTATATATACACGCATACGTATACGGCCACTGCTGGCGCGCGTGGAGAAACGGCTGGCACTTGATCTGCAGATGAACTGCCACGCGCTGCGCGGTCGGGTTCAACGCGCTCCCGTTCGGCAAGGGAAGCGTGCAAACGTGCACGGACACGTGTGGGAACGAAAACGGGCAAGTCCCAACGAATTTATTTCGATGTCTTGGCCGCTTCGTTCTACTTGTGTCCGTGTTTGCGTGCCTAATTGCGTGCCTTTTCTGATGCGTTGAGCATCGGATTTTATGCACCAGGGGCGCTGTCCTTCGCGCGAGGCGGTCGCATGCATTTCCTGCACGGTGGTTATCCGACACAGCATCTATATTGCGCACCTTGTCTGAACAGCAGAAGCGCCTGCAGGTGGAACACGCGTTAGGAGGCGCCTTGCTGTGCAGCCATGAACACAACAAACTAAGGGTGACACGCTTAGACCAGTGGCGTATAGCCAGGGGGTGGCACATGGGGCACGTGCCCCTTTCATTAAAAAAATACAAATAAAAACGTTCTGTCTTTTATGGCGCCCGCACAGCCCCCATGCTCTTCCCTCACTCTGTGCTTATGTGGCGTCGTCTGTCGGCATTGTCGTGGTGGATTCCGCTATTCGATTCTTTTCTTTCCAAGTGCGGAACATACATTCGTTATGCGCCGTCTGTACCGAGCGCGCTCTTGTTTTTTTCATTTGTCCGTTGGGACCAACTGCGCGCTCTCGCTCTTTAGTGCCGTCAAAATACGAATTTCAGCCGGGGCTTCGAGGACGCGTTGCGGCTCTCTCGCGTGCTGAAAGGCCGTGTTTACCTTTTCTTTGCTCCCTTGCGTAAACGCTGCCGCCAAGCAACTCACGTAAAATATATATATATAGGTGATTGCGCTGGGGCTCGATTGCAATTAAATGCAGCCGCGGATGAAGGCCGTATAGGGACGTTGAAATGACAAGCTCGGCAAACATGTACTCGGCGGCTGTTTATAGATACAGTTTTCGAAATAGTAGGCGCGCGACAACAGATATATGGAGCGGTAATCCATCGTCGCACCAGGATAGCTCTTTTCGATAGACCACTTTAATTATTCACCGTCAGTGAACAGGGAGGCCGTCATCATCTGACGTAGAAGCCGCCGTCATACAGTGACACGTCACGACGGGCCGTTGCATGCCTGGACCGCCGAGTTCCAAGTGAATGCTCGTGTCCAGGGGTGGGGATTGACGCTGAAGACGGAAACGATGCATGGTGCATTGAGTGACGTGCATTCCCAGTGCACTCGCATAAAGGCGCTGCTCTCATTCGCACGTACCACTTCCCGCTGCAAGTACAGTAACGCGACACAATTTTTCACTGCCAGGTCATCCGCTCCGCATGGGCTTAGCTGAAGCTTGCCTCCGTAACCTATTTCTTTGTTATTTCACTCTCCCGGCTTACTCGCGGCAATCGGACGACATATCCGATTAACCGTTTTCGAGCAGCAGCGCTTCGTAGACGCCGCTAATTCTTCGCCAAATATGTGCCACTTGTGGACGCACTAGCAGCGCGTCTAGAGCTTGACGCACGGCGCGCGCACTGATAGGCCCCCTACCAGGCTCACCTGTCTCGCCTATTGGAAAGGTCCATCTATTTGGACACCCGACCTCGCACGCGCTGCAGCCGACGGTGGGTGGGCGACTCGCGCACGTACGCCTTTTTGCGAAATTCGACTGACGTTTCCATTATAAGCGCGTCAGCGCGCGCGACCCTGGGCCGGGCCTTTTTTTACGACTTCCCGGCGCCAGCGAGATCCGCCATAAAATACACAAGCGGTGCCTGGGGCCTACGTTCCGTTGTTATACGGTGGAGGCACCCCGGAGACGGTGGCGCGTCGCCTGCGCGCGGTGCCTTTGTGCGGCATGCCGCTTTTGGACTGATGTGTGTGTGTGTGTGTGTGTGTGTGTGTGTGTGTGTGTGTGTGTGTGTGTGTGTGTGTGTGTGTGTGTTTTACGTAAGACCGACTCCTCGTGCAGACTGTACTGCTGCTGCAAGCGACGCGATAACGCGGAAATAGTCGTAACATGCACTTGACAGCGGAAGCGAAACAGGTCACTTTTGTTTACTATATTCGTGAGATGTTGATCCACAAACCCTTGATGGGCGCTACGTTGGGATTGCTAGAACTTTCAACGTCGGAGTGTAATCTTCGAGACTAGCATCCCGATTATCGGGAACGCTGCTACTACTTCTTACTCTACTAGCGATACTGCTCCCGCCCCCAACTACGTTTCTCATCATTTGCTTAACTGGTACGCAATGAGCTTCATGCTGAGTTATCGCTAGGAAGTCGTTAGCTTTCAGAAACAAGAGTCATTTTGTTGAGTTTGCCGTAATCGCTGTCACCGTTTACAGCTCGCTTCATAAAACGCGGTGCACGTTTTCTCACCGTAACTTCGCACTTAGGGGATGCTAATACACGGCCGCGCGGGATCGTACATGTGTTACGAATTTGCCGACTTTTTTCACATCTCGATATATATCAAGACAGTGTGACGGAGCTGACTTCGCATGAAGATACTAAATGCGTTCTCTGTTTTCTCTGCGTTTGCGAAGCTAATCTGTGCGCGATGCATGTAGCGGTTTTGCGCGGAGAGCGTCATATACGAAGACGATAACGTTCTAGCGAATATTAATTTTTTTGGTTGAGAACATGGCAAATAATGTCGAGTGGTCGAAATTAATAAGGGGCTCTCCAGTACGGCGTCAGTCATACAGCCCGTAAATCGCTTGGGGAGTAAAGCCACATAACTTATAGTTTGTAGGCTTCTTTTCGCCAGGAGATTGCGTTTCCGCATCGGTAGTTTCATCTTGAACTAAGACAGTGGCCAATTAGCTAAGCAGCCGTTCGTACGTACCGTCATATTTCCACGCTAACTGCAGCGTCACCGTACAGGAAACATCAAGCACGATCGGGCCACAGCTCCCTCCCGACGCAACGCGATATTCACCCGCTGTGTTTACGGCGGGTCGCAGCGGATGATCCGGCCCAGTTAACTGCATCCGCGAGCGACCGTCGAAATTTGTCCGACCTGAACTTGCCAACCGATAACAACATGTGCGTCTGCGCTGAATAGCGGCAGCTGTCGTCCGTGGATGTGTTTGGCGTCGCCATATGTGCCTTTGCCTGCGTTTTCCTCGATCGATCACCCGAGCGGGGCCAAATCATTCCTACTCGGTCGCGGGTGTCATTTGGAGTTGCTTGAACTCTACTTTTCTGGAACAGCCCTCGCGTCGCCGCGTAAATACAGAGCACGAGACCTCAAACCGGCAGCAGGTGCCTGGCGCGTGCAAACAAAGCGCACGTTTGTACGCCGTGGCCTTTACAGAAACAGCCTTCTTTTTTTTCTTTTCTTTCTCGCTTGCTTATGGTTCGCGGCCAAGTTTCGGACACGTGTGGTCGGCTCGCCCGTTGTGTATGTAGGACGAGCTGGCGAGCCCAGAGCGCCACGTTTTAAGTATGTAGGTCCCGTCGTCGCACTGTTGCCGAAAAGCAGACCACCGCCGAATGAGCTGGGCGGCGCGATGCTTGTGCAGACCCAGGTCTGTCTTTCGGATCGCCCTGTAGCGCGTGTCCCGTTCTCGTAACTATTGATAGAAGGAGTGGAGGAAGAGACGGGGGAGGTTAGCCAACCATCACCATTGAAAGAGAAATAGCGACTAACTACTGGCGGCGCATTTTCGGTGCACCGCTATTGACCTTCGCGAGTCTCACTGTGGCCTGCGGATCACTGTGCGTTTCCGCTGTAATGAGAGAGCCGACCCGATGCGAAGCAGCAGAGACGGGGGGGAGGAGGGCAGCGTCCTATTGTTTTGCGGGCGCTTCGGCGTCATCTTCGCGGCCGGTCCGCTGACCTTGCATGCGCAGGGGAGACGGCCGCGAGCGTCTCCGATGCAGGCCGCTGCGATGGGCATTGCTGCATTGGGCAACAATGCCCTTCCTAAGCGCCCGCATCTCTCTCGTTCTGTTATCGTTGTGCGGCGGCCGTGAAAAAAAAATGAAAAAAAAAAGCTATAGCTTGGATAGGGGGACGAGTGTTATTAAAAAAAAAAGTAAACGGGCAGCTAAGAAGAAGTGCGGCCCGTCTCTCTCTCTCTGGCCTTCAGCCCCTCGTGGTCAGCTCCCAGCGGCCGGGGAGGGCGGTCTTCTTCCGGTTCCCCTTGGCCCGCTTCGTGTCCCGGCCGCACACGACCGATGGCGGCCGGCCACGAGAGCGCTGCGCACCCCGCCGCGGGCTCGCTGGATATGCACTGCCAGTGGTAGTCGAGCTCTGCCTGTTTGAACAGCGTCATGCACTGCGTAGTATACACACACACTGCCTGCATGTGTCGCACCTTTAATCGCACGTTTTCTTTGGCGTTCCCGTTCAGAACATCGAGCGCCAGAGAAGGCTACTTAAAGGTGTCGAGATTTGGTACGCTGCTTGGCATACGCGCGAGGTCTGAAATATCGGAAAGGGTGCGCCTTTCGCGTTCGGAAGTGCACTTACGTTTTATTTATCTTCTTGCTTGTGGTGTGACGAATGATAACACTCGGAAGGGCGTCGGTATAGGTTTCGGATGCCAGTGATGTTCCGAACTCGCGGTGCCGTTTGCTGCGCTCGCTCGCCGGTTTAATTTTGTACCCTTCTTCGTCGCCCTTTACGTACGCGACGGGCTCCGTTCGTCCGGACTCCGCCGTAAATCCGGCCGGGACACGACTTTTGTGGCGTACGTCGGCGCCACGGTATCGCCGGCTCGGAAGCTGCGCTCCGCGCGGCGAGGCGGGGCATCGGAACACTCGGCTAATTAACGCGAGCGGAGGTCCACGCAGCTGCATTAGTCGTAACGCTCGCAAGGGCATTCACACGGTGCTCTTCGTACGCGACACAAAACACTTGCGTAGAGATTCGCCACCTATCAATATCTTTGTTACGTTCATTTTCTTTACACGGCAACGTTAGTCACGCGAATTGTTTCGTCGAAAGCGTCCCACGCATACCGAGGCACTTCGAAAAGCGTGACGCTATCATCGCGCGTGCGCCGACGTTTCCGCGCCGTGTTCAAAACGGGATACCTTGCACTTGATTCTCCGAGGTGTAGGTGCGAACGTCTTCCTACCACAGAAATAAAAATTACAGCTGACGAGTAATATTTTGTTAGTCTGTGTTTATCTATAGTACTGGTCTTTAGCGTCTTCCTTAAAGGGCACACTGTCACTGCGCTCTATAGCGGTCCACCGACGTAGAATGCATCGTCATTATTGATCTGCTATCGGCGATGAGAGGACTCCTCTATAGATGGTCTCGCAAATGCGGGAGGCATTGTGAAATTAGATCAGCTTTCACACCGCCACATCGAAGGAAGCACGGCGCTCTACTTGCGCCACGGTTCTCTAAAAAAAACGTTCGCGCTTCACGCGGCTATACGGTCGGGCAGGCGCAGCAGCGGTCGTTGGCATTGGCCGGAGCCGATTGACAGGCAGCGTCCTCGAAGGGGGCTTCTCACCGGAGTCACGTCGTCGTCGACTTCTAATTAACGAATTCCACGGATCGTCCGCTCCTCGCTCGCGTGGGAAGTCGCCTTCGAAGGTCCTCGAGCAGCAGAGCACGCGGCCTTTGCGCACGAGCGTAGCCGTCGCCTAGCGCGTCCGAGCACCGCTGGCGGCGAGCCGTCAAAACCGTATACGACCGCGCGCGCGGAAAAAGGGGGTCGCCTTCTGTGCGCGGGACACGTAGGAACAAAAGTGAGTGACGAAAATGCCGCGAGCGCCACTTCCGTCTGTCGTTTGCGGAACTCGCCGTCCCTGCCGGATCGTCGTTTGCCTCGGCGGCCGGGGCTAAGTGGGCTCTCGTGCTCGGGAGACGTCAAAGTTTGTTTTTTTTTCCGGCTTTTGCATACTATGCCGCCTTTTTTTTTTTGTGCATTCCATCTCGTTTTAGGTTAACGTTGTTGACGATAACCTTTTAGTTCGCACTTCAGCGACCGCGCTGCTGTCCGTGGTTTACCATAAGGTCACGCATAATGGCGCGTTTTATCGTAGCCGCCACCGTGATGCAGCGACCTTTACTGCCCGGGTCCGCTTACTGCGCCGACGATGGTTACGACACCCGTGCGGTGACGGTGCCGGTGGAGATGTAGCGGTGTGATGAAGCGTGCGTCTAATATGGAATTTGAATGGTAAGTAGCCTTTAGTCAGCCCCAGCGATTGATTGATTGATTGATCGATTCGGTCCTGGATTAGGCAATTTCGAGCGCCCTGATGGATGTTGTCACGGGAGCGTTTCTGCATTCGGCGCACGTCAGAACGCGGTTGCCGCGGCTGGGATTCCAAGTTGCGGCCGCGTGCTCCACAGCGGAACTCCATAGCTACGTCAGCCGCCCCGGCGGGTGTTCGAGAACTCTGGACCAGGGCTTCAGCCCCAAGGGCGCAAGGAGGGCCTCGCGCTCCATTCGCGCAGGTGTTGCGCATAATTGTCCATTCTGTTTGTCGCCGTCTCTGATGGTGTCATCGCCCTCAAGACAGCTTCTCACGTCAACATGCAACGGATCAGTGGCAGCGCACGTTTAATGCTGTCTGTATTTTATGTGAGTTTTCATCGCTGTGCGTCATATCGCCCGTTTTTTTTTTTTTTTTTTTTTTCCCTCTTCAGACAGATGACGCAGAGGCCCAGGAGTCGTTCGCGAAGCTTGTAATGCGCAATATAGGCATGGATATATTCTTTTACACTTATTGGCGTCAGTACAGGAGCGAACGTGAGTAGATGCGTGTGACCCTATGCCAGCCTTGATTACCGTGTGGAACATTCTGCATTGTGTTCACGCGAGCAACCGTGCACGTACCTCCTGACGCCCTCTGCTACCCCTTTTACTTCTAACCGTATGACTATTATCAGTGTGATCGTAACTTTCCCTTTAAATTCAAATTTATTCGGTTTCTAGACTAATAAACAAATAATGCGAACATACGCATAACATTACGGACCCTTAGTCGTGATTAGATAAAAATAAATTATTAGGGACGGAGGTTTGCGCGATCTGACGCTCTCAGCATTAAACAGTACACCCGTTGATATGTGCGTGAACTGGAACAGCTGCAAGTATATAAATAGTGCACAACATAGGCCGATTCTTGCCGTAGTCGCCGTCTGCTTTCGATATGAAGTAACGTCCGTTGTATGATGACAACCGCTCCAGCCCCGTTTACTAGCAGGTGAGAATGCACAGTGCTTTACCCCGTATACCCCTCCTCCAATGTGAGTTAGCAAGCCGGATGTTTGTCGTCCGGTTAACTTACCTAACTGTTGCCTCATTTTTCTATATCTCTCTGAATCGGCAGAAAGCGAGGCTGTACTTCCATGCGAAGGCAACGAAAGGGTGTCTTACTTTGTGCAATGTCGACACCCCTCGCCTGCCCTCCCCCCCCCCTTTCTTTTTTTTTATTCCCCGCTATTTGCAGCCATAGTGAACTAATGCAGGAAGCTGCGCCTGAACTGTATAGAAACTTCGCACTTGACAGCATTTTTTTTTTCTTAACGGCGCGCGTAAATTTGCTCCTCTGGCGCATTGGCCACACTCGCGGAGAAGGCTATTTGCAGCGAGTTTTCTCTTTAAGCTCTCTGGTTGTGTAGTGCGGCTCAGCTCGGTGGTCGCAGTGCCTGATGGTCGTAAGGGCGTTCGGTGGGCGATATCTGCAGGTGGCGCAACCTGGAACGTATGCACGAGCACGGTCTGTCTGCACGCAAGTTGCGCCAGAGCTTCTCCGCCGTTGCATAACGGCGTCTCATTGCCGCGGACGCGCAGAATACGTCTCTTTCGGCCGACGCGCAGTCGCCGGTGCCGCTAATCGAACCGGCGACCTTGGCTTCAGCAGGGCGGCAGTGGCGGGAGGTTTGATGCGAGAAGTGTGCGGTGCACATGTAACGGGCGCCTGCTGTGATGAGTGCGCGTGCGGACCTAAGGGGTACGCTGTCGAGGCCAGGCGGAGGAGCGGGGGAAAAAAAAGAAGTGCGAGACGGGAGAGGAATGAAAGAAAGCGTAGGCGAGCGAACACACATAGAGCGAAATAACGTATACACGCGCACACGCAGCAGTGGTTGCGCCGAGCGGCGCGTTGTAGCTGTTGCCAAGCGGTGGCGGCCACCCGGGCTGGGGAATCGGCCGCCTTCTCCTCCTCCTCCGCCCCGTGCTCTCTCTCTCGGCTGTAGCCCACGCACCTGTCGCGAACGCCGTCCGCTCACTCGGCTTGCTGACTCGATGGTGGAAATATGGGAGACAGCCTCCCTAGCTGTCGCTTCAGTGAAGCGTACTTGCGCGAGGTAGATATTCCGTGTTTTCGAAGAAAACCTAAAAAAAAGAAAGAACGAACAAACTGGCGATTGGTAAGAAAAAAAGTAAAATACGGGGACGCGTGTTCACAGTGTGCGCTGCTCGCGCGAGACACAACTACTTGCGAATCGCACTTCGACCACAGTTGTAGCGTTTAATTGACGAAGAGAGTTGGGCTAGTTGGTGTCGGTGCCATTGTTGTGTCATAGTTACTGGCGCGAACGAAACGTTTTAACGTCCGAAAGCAAAACATGGAATCTGGGGTACGACGCTGTAGTTGGGGAGTGGAGGGCGGCACTGCAAAATTATTTCCACAACCTGGGATGCTTAAACGTGCACCAAAAGCAAAAAAAGTTTGGTAATGGGCTGCACAGTAAGCGACTCTCTTAAAGGACAGATCATTCTTGTTATACTGGGGTGATGGGGGAGGCGGGCTGGGCAGGGGTGTTTGAAGGGAGCGGAAGCAGCAGCAGCAGACGCGCGTGCATTGTGCGTGCGATGGCGTCTATATATCCACGCACAGCGTGGGCACGAGTGTGGCTTCGTTCCTTCTCGGTTGCTTCCTGCGGTGCAGTTTGCGTCCGGAACGTTGTCGCCGCCGCCTCATCCTACTGCTGGGGCACGCGTGGCCGCGTCGTTAAAGTTGTATAGCAAGACGAGGCTGCGTGGTCGCGCCCGCACTCTCCAGGGTCCCCTATATGGACTCCCATCTCTTCGCTAGGGTATACGTGTGTAGGACCACAGAGAAACTACAGATTCAAACAAGAGGGCCGTGACGGGCGAACATTTACTCTATGCGTTGCTGCTTCGCGCATCGCAGGTGCAGAAGGCAAGAGCGCTGCTGCGGCTTCCTGAAGTCAGTTGAACTGAGCCACCATCAGCGAAATAGTGTCGGCGAATTCAGGGCGCATGAGCTCTTCACTTTCTCTCCCTCTCTTGATATTTCTTCCTCAATCCTTTGGTGAAGGGTAACCAACCGGGCTCTGTCCTGGTTATCCTTCCCGTCTTCATCGTGTTCCCTCTTCCGCACCTTACAGTTAGCGCGGTCTTCCTCGTCCAGTAGTCGCATCCCTTCTTCTCGTTCTGCCTCCCTTCTAAACTTCTAGCGCTTGTTATGCATTGGCCACGTTGCATCCGGACGGCATGGAGATTTAGAAATAAGGTACGCGTAGTTAAGGGGCGCTATCGGCTAGCCGTTGAAAGCAAGAAGTGTGTGAAAGAACGCAATAGGCGTACAAACGTGTTTGGGTTTCTGGGTACGAAAAGCCGCTTGGGCGGCGCTATTTCCACTGCTCCCTTGTGGCATTTCGTCCCCTGCCGTTCGCGCGTAGAGTGTCACTTCTCGCGGCCCAGCAGTCGGCGCATCCGGTGACGTCACCAAAAAGCACGCACTTGCTGTCGGAACGCGTCGTCGCAGCTCCAACTGCGCAGCGTTACACGCCACGTGCACGCCGGCTCTATTGTGATACCCTTTAACCCAGAAGGAGACCTTGCTTCGCTCCCGCACCGGAGCTGCAGGCCCTGTTTGCATTTCAAATGTGTAGAAACTTCCACACTCGCGCGCGCGCAAAGTCTGCAGTGCCACGTCTGCGTCGGTTTCGTCACGCAATCTCCGTCAGCGCGAGGCAATGCGCGCGCGTGTATATATAGCGTCAGTAAATGCGTAAATTGCACCTCTTACGTTCGAGCATAGCGCGCATGTATGCATAATCAGTGCACTTGACTCGACTCGTGTGTATAGAATGGAGCGATTTGTCGCAATGGTGGGGTCACTTTCATTTCCGGAAAAGAGGCAACGTGCAAAGCGTACACGCTTACCGAGAGTATTGTTACAGGTGGCGGCTACTAGCGCCCATCCATCAATGTACTTATTTCGTAATCGTCCGCGTTACGCCTTCTGCCAGATACTCCAAAGGTTGTATCCGCAGGGTTTGTGTACACTTCCTTGAAGTCCTTGAAAACCATTGAACATAAAAAAAAAAAAGAAAAAGAAAGCAGATCCGAAGGCCCTTAGAGCTTGAAAATGAATCGAGATGCTCCTTGAATTTCTTGAAAACTAGGGTTGAGGGCGACTTTCGAAGATTCAAAGCTCCGAATTTCCATCCCATCTACGCCATAAACATTGCCTATCGGGAAACAATCCTGGATATTTTCTTGAGAGCGTCGCGAAACCCTTGCAACGTGACGCGTGTCCTCACAGACACCAACGACACGCTCGTTGAAATCACCGCTGCTACCGTGGAGCCAGACAAAGCCAGACCAAGTCGCACCGCCATTTGATAGTTGGTTCACACCGCCGCCAGCAGGCCTTCGTTTTGAAGCACCGTAGAAATGCCTGCCGGAAATTAAGTTCCAGCCATTTGGTTTTATAATGACGAGTACCTTAATTTGGCTGATGTCGGACGCTACTAACTGTCGCGTGTGAGTAAAGCGATTGACATTGCAATGGAAAACTGTACTTAAAAAAAAAAAAAAGCAACGCTAGGAAATTGAAGTGTTTGTCCAAGTTCGCAGCTGCTTAGCTGCAAGAAATTACACCAAAGAACAAAGCGATTGCACTTTTTTTTTTAGTGTATGTGTACGGATAAGGCTTGTTTTTCTCCCTCCTTAAATTGTGGCCTTCGGCACTCCTGAAATCGTCCACATCGCACATACCAGTCACCTAACCCTCAGTGCAACGGAAAAACAATCCCGAAGGCCGTGTTTTTCCATGCTGCAGGCTCTGGGGCGGTTGCGTGCGCCGAAAGTGACGTCATGACCGCCATGTCTAGACGCTTACAACAGGGCTGCGCAGGGATTCTTTATACCTTCCACTGGCATTGGCCACGAGTTTTAATAAACTTACAGTCGGCGCTACTGCAGTGCACTTAACGCCAGCGGAGGTCTTAGCGCTTTAGCGCAATCCGGGGCCTTCGTCGCAAACGCGCGCGCGGTAGGTGCATGCATCGCTGCGGGACGCGCGGTGGGCTCGAAGGACTCTTCCTTTCTTTGCGCCCCAAGGCGACGCATTTGGGCGGTCGTGCACGCGCCGTGTGTGTGAGAACGCGTGTGAACATTCGCGTCGCGTCACGATCGCGGAAACAACAGCGTGCTCGTCTGTCGCGCATCTTTGTCTCGCCGACCGAGCTTTATCTTGCCGAGCCCTGTCGTCGGCCTTCCGGTCTCCTCCAGGCTTCGTGCACTTCTCGTACGGGTGGGTCCCCCCTCTCGCGCGGCACGTCGCCGAAGACGTTTCCGGTGCTCGCGTAGCGCGACGAAGACGCGCCGCCGCTCTTGGAGTACCGAGCACGTCCGCGTTTAACGGTGGGCAGAGAAAAGCGGCTCCGTCGGCTCTCCCACGTTGTTTGCCGACCTAATTATGCAAGGACTTCGCATCAAGTCCTTGCTCGTCTGCGCTACGTGCATACCTCCCGGTTAAATAACGCATCGCGTAGTGTGTTACTACGCAAATTGTGCTCCGACCGCAGTAGGACGGCCAAGTCTTTTTGTCTATTTTTGCGTCGTCTTTCGTGTGACAGGTCAGTAGTGGTGAATACAGAAATGAGCATGCGTAAATCTGCGCAGGGAGCGCTGTGAGAAGCCAAAGACTGCGTATAACGTGGCTGCCGCGAAAATTATTTTTGTTTCTAGTTTTCTAATTGACATTCGCCAACTCGGGGTGCTGTATATGCCTGCAAATAGAGCTCCCCTTTTCGGATGGGGCACCCGTTTAAGTGCTCGCTATGAAGCCAGGAGAAAGTGTTCATTTTTTTTACAACCTTATATCATCGCTGCCGTGGTAGGGTGATGTTACGCGAGGGCAAATACTCTTAATATTCTACAACACGTTCAACAGTAATCTTATAAACTTTACCCGTGTCGATGAGATTAGCGACCTTTTAGTTATCGTCTGTTCAGTGCTCGTTTTGCGCAAGCGTCCACTTCCTGCAATAGAAAAACTCCGTCGCTGTGCGTTCGCACGAACACGAGGATCGCTAATGGATCAATCGGAACCCCATCGTTACAAATCCTCTGTTCAGTCGGCGTGCTCGGAGCCCCTGAAGCATGGCACGAATCTCGCTGCTTCTTCGCCGGCGCACTCTCGCTGCACGTGCTTGCTCTCGCTTCGGCTGTGGCCACTGCAAACTTGATGGCGACGCCTGGTAACGGGCTAGGGAAGGTCTGGCGTTTGTGAAGCGCCCGCCATATGCGGAGCACGCCCGTGCTCTGCATATGTGCCGCTATTGTTAGAGTCGCGTGCGCTGCACTGGCTGTGCACTGCGCAACGAAAGGGGCGCGTCACTCCGGCGCAACGGTGCCCATTGTTTCTGGCGCACTGCGTCGAAAAGCGCGTGCAGGTGCGCGCACTGATGTTTTCGAAACGGTCTGCTGCGAGCGACATCGCCTTGTTTACGTCGTGCAGCGTCTATCGGCAGGGGCATTCCACCTGTGGGATGTAATCGCTTACGTTTCCGGCCCCAGGGCCGCCACCTTCTTCTTTTGTGTGCGTTTCTCCTTTTACGTAGCACACTGTATAGCGTGCCCATGTGTGAGATCGCTTGTCGCTATTGGGTGTACAGCGTCCGTCCGATCACAGAGGCACGGCCACCGTGTTATCCTCTGCTGCTTGGCGAAAGCGATCCGCGTGTCAGCATTGTCCCTGCAGGCCGCGGTTTGTGTGCATGAGGGCGCGTTCCCCCTCGCCGCTTGTAGTTTACGGAAGTCGGGCGATGCATTGTTTTCCGCGCTCCGTGTTGTCGTGCGAGCTCTTCAGCTGAGAGAGAGAGAGAGATTCGCGCGCGGATCTGAGTATAACGTATGGGAGATCGGGGAGACGTAACTTGGCTTTTGCGTTCTTGCTCGCGCACTTCCTGTTTTATGCTAGGTGACAGTTAATTATACTCGCGGACAGCTTTCTGTGGCTACGAAGGGAACGATACGGGCGCGTGGCTGCTGCACATGTGTTACCGCGCCAAGTAGTCCGGCAGCGTTTGACAGTGCTTTTGGCTGCTCGGAACAGAGGCTACACTGAACCGACGCAGCTTCCACACGCGACGGTTTTGCCTTTGCCCAGACGTGGAAAGGAAAACCCGCAAAATAAGTAAACTATAACACTCGGTGGTGTGGTCTGTCTTATTTAACTGCTGCTAATGAGGTCTGTATGTTTGCTCTTCCCCAGCTTAACCGAACGTAGATTAAAACGCGAGACCCTTTTCAGAAGCGCTCTCGCTTGTGCGCGCTTTGCCTCCGTAGCTGTCCCCTCATAGCCAGACAGTTATTCGCGAATATATATATAATATGAAATTCTTTCCGCTTTTCCAGCCCGCTTATTTCGCCTGTCTGTCCTGTACGCCGTAAATACGCTTACGATGCGAGGTATTTATCCCTTTCCATAGAGCTCATTCCCGCCCTGATCCCCTCGGTGGTACGTATATGTGTTAAGGAGCCTGTGATTGATGTGCTGCGTTATTACACATATTTAGGCATGTACGCAGAGGAAAACACGGGCGCCTTTCGCCATTGATAATCTTGGGCATTTCCAGGTCCTGCCGAAGTGTTCTGCAGCATCCGTTCGGTTTATGCGTCCGTCTGTAGCGGGAGGGGCATGATGTCTGAAGCGCGAAACTTATGCGCGTAAAAACCACGTGACCCATCCCTGCGACAACAGGTAGCTACAAGGCGTCCTTCAAATTTCCCTCGGGTTTCGGCACATCCGAACAGTCCCGTAGCTAGCGGCTATTATTTCCGTCGTTTTGTGACGCTCGTTTGCATCCATATATAGTCGCCAGAACGCGTGCTCCGTGTATACCGTTGCAGCGGGCGTCTCTGTCCCACTTGGACGAACTCTGCCGCCGCGTGGAAATGACAGGCGAGCCTTGCCGATCGCGCCGCGTGCGTGCTAATCGTCTTCCGGACGACCTCGCTCTTCTCGGTAGTCGTAGTAGTAGCGTCGGCCGTGACCGCAGTTTCCGCTGCCGCTCCCTGGAACGCTGCTCCGTTAGGCCAGGATGCGCGGTGTACCCTTTGAGAGAGCGAGAGAGGTTCCTGTCAGTGGGCACGGAACGGCGGTGGGTGCGCAGCGCTGGCCTGCCTCCTCTCCCTGCAGCATTGTGTTCGGCATCGCTGCCCTGCCGACGCCGTCGTCGTCATTCGGGCGCGTCGTCATGGCCCTGCCGACTTCCTCACGCCGTATATCTGGCGTGTACGGCGCCGGCGGTGACTCCCGCCCGCCATCATCGGGGCAGCAAAATCTAGGGAAGGTGGGGGGGGGGAGGGGGGGATGCAGGAGCGGTCAGGCGCAAACGGTGCAAAACAATGCGTGCTGGCAAACTGGTGCGTGTCGAACCGATCGGGGCCAGCGGGGCTGTCCGCTTCGCTCCCGTCGCATTCGGCATCCTCTGCTGCCGCGCACGCACATAACGGCGCGTGGTCTGCGGTCCCGTTAGGGAGGGAGGAATCGGAGTACCAGCGCGTGATCTTGCCACCATCGCTGCCTTTTCTGTGCATTTACTTCTCTCTCCGTTTTCTTTCTCTTTCGACGTTGCTTTGGCTTGTTGTTCGCTTACAGCGTCGCCTTCTCACCTTCCTGATCGCTGTATTCTTTCGTTCGTGTATTGTTCAGCGTGTCAGCAAATTGGAGAAGCATCGCGGGCGGTAATCGAAGCGCGTCTTTTGTGTCACGTCCTTCTCCCTGTTTCTGGCTTGTCGGACGCGTTTCGCGTGTCCGCATCACTGAGGCATTGGTCAAGGGTGACGCGTGGAACGAGGAGAGACGGACCTAACGAGGCTGCAGGGGGAAACCAGCCGACCTGGATTTCGTTTTCCTCTTTTGCAGTGGCGAGAGCTTGGAGTCCAGAGCGGAGCAGGCTTTGCGCAGGAGCCTCTCTGTTTGTGGGTGTGCGCGTTGAAGCTGTGCACGCTATACGTGCACGAGTCGTTGGCCGGACTCGGCCCTCTCGTGTGCCGTCCGCGTAGTCACTTTCGTGTCGCTCAGCAAGAACATAGACATACGTATACGTTGATAGCCCTGTTTACCGGTACGATCGAACATTGTCGTAGTTAGTGTAAACACACGTACATACGAAGAAAGCGTAATTATTTTGAATAGAAGCGTTTGTTTCAATTGAAGCCCCCGTAGTTTGAGGACAGCGATGTGAAGCGACTTCTACGGGCGCCCACCTGACTTCATAAAGCTGAACAAGACTGAATACTGAGCAAGTTGTTAGGAATGAATGGTGGAAAAAAAGAACGGTGCAAGAAATTAAGACAGAGATACGGGAACGAACCTAATGTCGTGTCGTTCAGTTCGTTCTCTTGTCACTGTCTTAATTTTGTGCGCCTTTTGCACAATGAATGTCTGAGTCAGTATCGCACTTGCGTAAGTTATGATTTTATACGCCCCCCCCCCCCCCTCCCTCCATCCCCGCCTGTCTTCTTAATTGGCTTCTGCTCGCTCATTCAGGGCGGCGTGCAGCCTGTCTACTGTATACGTAATTTCGAATCCCCGCACTCTATGGCTATAGCTCACGATCGCCTCGCGCGTTCAATACAGTGCCGTGCTCGCGATGCACCGAAAACTTCGCCCAAAGTCTTTTGCGCGATTAGTAATCGGTCGAATTCGCATAGCCCACGATAGGTAATCTCTGATTGTGCGCTGCGGTCGTGCAATGGCTGATATAGCTGCGACATCCCGTCATATCCTCATCACCGTTATACTGAATTGTTCGCGGGCAAACAGATCGGCTTCCCAAAAAACGGTAGCGAATTTGGCGTCTGACTGAAAAGAGAGAGAGAGAGCCATCTGGAAGTGACCTTTTCCTCCGCGAATGCCCACGGCGGTCGTTGCGCGCTCTGCCATCAATTTCGCCCGATATGCGTTTCGGGGACGAAAATAGCCGGCCCATAAACGTCTCTTCGCCCGCGCACTCGAGAGCCATTAATTTGCCCGTTTGTCCTTTGCGCGCGGATCTTTCGCTCTTCCCTCCTCCTAACACGTTTTCTCTCTGTCTCTCCTTTGACTGCGCAGAAACCGGAGCTGCCGGTGGCCATCAAGAGCATCACCAAGAAGAACCTGGCAAAGTCTCAGAATCTCCTCGGCAAGGAAATCAAAATTCTCAAGGCAAGTGCTGCCGCTCTTACATATACTCTTTACCGATTGGCGAGCGGCGCTGTCTGCGCGCCGCCACGATATATTTTTTGTTGTAATCATTATTATTCTTTTTTTTTAATTTTTGTCGCTCTGGCTCCGCGACGGCCTCGTGCTTAGCGTTACCATGCGCTTTCGTACGTGCAGGCTCGTTTCGCTTAGTGAGTACACTCAGTGTTCTAGCTGTTTTTTCCCCAGCGTTAGTTCTTTATTTTTATTTTCTGTCTCACTCTCTTACCTGGCGTTCCATCGGCTACTCTGTTGCCTTCGCGGGGGCAATCTCCTTGAAGCGCGCGCCTTTTCGCGATGTCTCGCTTTCTGCCGCTGTTCCCGCCGCCCTCCGCACCTGATGCGATGAAGCATTTGTCCGCTCAAACCGGTACAGGTGAACGCTACGGATATATTCCTGTTGCAATGTTTAAACATTTTCTTACATCGCAGATTCATCAAAACTATACAATGGAATTTCCAATAAGTGAATTGTATTCATCCAAGTTTGCCGTTCCGAGTCTTTTTCTTTCGTCGCCCAAGTCTCTCAAATCAATCTCCGTCATGCATGGCCTTCCGGATGTAACCTGAGAAACTGGTGGCGGGGCCTGTCTCCGTAAAGGAACAGTTTAAACATAGTCTTTCAGAAGAGCTTGGTTAAGTACTTCCGGTTGAAAAGGCATGAACTGCGGTCATTTTGAACGCTCATGCTTTATTTCCCTGTTGAATTTTTTTCCCTGCAGTCTTGAATACCAATTTTTGTAATGCAAATCTGGCCACAACCGAATATTAATGAGATAATTTGGTATATTGAATTCGAATAAAATAACAATGCTATTAGGTTCTTGTTCAGTATTTTGCATATTCACACATCCCTGCTGAATATAGCGGTGCCGCGACAAATGCTAAGGCCGCGTCTGAACGGCGTGCACAGGCGCAGTTCGAATCCAGCACAATGAGGACGCGACTTCGCGCTTTTATTATGCAGAATTCCACTGTAAACCATTCACGCAGTCATAGGCTGCAAGCGATGTTAGCCCCAGTCTGGGAACCGTCTCGCAGAGCGTCCTCGCGTGCGTAACACAACGAAACACTGGTGTGTGCTGATACAGAACACGAACGCAGTTTTTACAGGGAAAGCTGTATAGCTCTACCTGCCAGTAGGAGCTCACGTGTGTGTAGGCAAAACTCGGGAGGCGCGCGCCGCTGGGTTCCTTGCAGCGACAGCAGATGGCGCTCGGATCTGGGGCATCGGCCGTGCTGGGGGACAGAAAACAAGAACCAGAAAGCTCGCCTCCGCGCATAGCGTTCGCCACAAGCGTTTCCCTGTAAAGGTTACTGTTCCGTAAGCTCCCGTCGGCAAATGCGTGACGTAACAAGGAGTGGCGTAACTACACCTCCGCACGTAAAAGGAGAACCCGCCTAGCAACTGATTTGTGTTGAGGCATTGCTATGGGAAGACCGCGTATAGTGAGCACTCCTGGAGAGCAGCGTGCATAAGAGGCGCGGCGAAAGTGTAGTTAAGTGCGTTTCTTTCTGGTCCTCTCTTTGTAGGTGCACGAAGTTGCGGCGCAAGCCAAGTCGCGGGTCGGCGAAACGCCTTAGGTTAATAATTAGGTAAAGTGCATGTGAATGTAGTAATCGTTCTAGTCGTCGTTTACAGCTTCGCTGTTCGACCACGTTTTCACAGCGTGGACTGGAGACCAGATTCTGTCTTTCTTTACTTTTTTTTTTTTTTTTTTTGCCGCTCACGCGGCGGCAGAATTCCCAGCTCACAACAGCGCTTTTTGTTGGCCGGCAGCCAATTGCGGGCGCAGAGATCGCGAGCGAATACGCGCTCTCGAGCGCCGAAGCAGCTGTTTAAATTAGCGACAGCTGGGACCACGCTTTGTGCCGTTCGATTTCGTTTCGTCGTTGATCCTAACTTCGACGCGTTATCTCTGGGTTCGGCCGCTCGGTGTGACGGACTACGATAAGAAAACAAATAATGGTAATTGACGTAGATCGTTACGGAACGCATTTTTGCTGTATAGGCGCCGAGCTGTCGCGGAGCGTGTGCACACGTGCACGTCGCGTGCCGTGCGTGCACCCAGCGGGGCACACGCGCGAAAAAGAGTAGCGCTGTGACTAAGCGTCGTCTTTTTATCTGCAGGCTGCGAATGAGCGCGCTACGCTTTCGCATGGCCGCTATAGAGAGCTCGTTATGTAACGACCACATTGTGTCAGTGCAGCGCGCGTTGGCTGCCTCTCTCTCTCTTATCTCCCTCTCCGGCGTCGTGCGCGTTGCTCCGTTTGATTGTCTCTTGCTTCTCGGAATGTGTTTCACGCTCGCTTGGTCGCGCGCCAGGCTTCGCGCGGGCCGTCGGGCCGCTGTTGGGTGCAGCGCTTCGGGCCACTTTCCCGTCCGAGAGCGTGGACCGTCGTGGCTATATTCTGTAGGTATTTGTGCTGGTAAAATCTGCGTGCCAACTGCGGTGGGAAAGGAAACAGAAAAAAAAAGGCAAAATGTTCAGCCTCGACTTGCACGGCACGAGTGTCACGACTATACTAGCCGACTCAACTGCGAACGCACTTAAGGCGTACAGCTATAAATGAGAACAGTAAAATCCTACTTACGATACGCGACCGAAGAGGCAAGATGCATAAATATCTAGACTGGGTATTCCGTCTGTGTAATACTTCACAGCTGAGGGAAGGATGGTTGAGGTCCATAACCCTCAATTCTGGAAGCGCTTGCTCGTGAAAAGACGTTTTTACTCGGGAGTGTCTTGCTCCAGCATGACGAGAAACAGAAACGTATAGCGACTGTTTCAGTAGTGTACACTTTGAAGTTCCCGCACCAGAACACCGGGACTTCGTGGATTTCGATAGCGTCCACGCAGTTTTAGTCACTTTTTTTTTTTTTATCGTTAAGGTGGAACTACACTGCATTGTAGAGGTGCCAAGGACTTGTCGTGGCCAGCGCTATAGCTAGCTGGGCACGTATTGTGAAACGATCACTTTCGGCGATACTGTCGCCTCGACCATCAGGCGCACGCTGATTGGCTGGTTGAGCACCGCGTCACGCGACAGTAGCGCCGAAATTGCCCGACCCACGATACGTCCCCCTTGGGGTTTGATTTTCCGGTGAAAAGTTCGCCCGGAAGACGTAGCCCGCATCCGTAGACGAGCCAGTGTCAGATGTTTAAGGCGGCTCCGATGCCGAGCAGCGCGAGATATGGAGCGCCGTGGATCCTGCCGGATCCACGGATATGGATATGCAGGATATGCAGGATATGGATCCTGCCGTGCTGACGGATCGGAGGCTGGCGATGCAGGCGCTCTGTGCACCAATGCACTGCCGGTGGGGTGGGTAGGCAGGCAGCCGTTCGAATCGTTAAAATTAAATTAAATTATGGGGTTTAACGTGCCAAAACCACTTTCTGATTATGAGGCACGCCGTAGTGGAGGACTCCGGAAATTTCGACCACCTGGGGTTCTTTAACGTGCACCTAAATCTAAGTACACGGGTGTTTTCGCATTTCGCCCCCATCGAAATGCGGCCGCCGTGGCCGGGATTCGATCCCGCGACCTCGTGCTCAGCAGCCCAACGCCATAGCCACTGAGCAACCACGGCGGGTGTTCGAATCGTTGTGGTACCGAGCAGAGTGCAAATTCAAACTGCCGACCACGGTCGGTCGTTACATGGTTGAATCCCAAAGTCCAGTGTAGCGTGAACGCACGAGCGGTGGTGTCAGGAGTGATATACGTCGCAGGGAAATAGTCTCTGGCGAGCCGGTAAAACGATTCTTTTTTACTGAACATATTGCGATCTTGCTTGCGCGCGCATTCTGCGCCACCGCACTTAAAAAAAAAAAAAATATCTTCAGTCACCTAGCGGTGGATATGTACAGACTCAAACCTGGCGAGTTACCGAAGTTATCTTGCGGCGAGACGTGCCAATGCGAGGGCAATTATTTTGAGGTCCCTGTCGCCACACTTACGTACCCGGCGGTGACTTCCTGGCGCATTATGAAAAAGGGGAGGGGTTTGCTAAATCAAGCCGATTTGTGAGGAACACGCCTGAAATTGTTTGTGTAACGTGCATAGTTTATACAGGATAATCAAAACATGCTTGAGCAACGTGTAGCTTCAATAAGTGACAAGATGTTGGTGTTCGGAAGAGCTAGAGGTTTGAATACTTTATTTTTTCCGCTGCTAGGACCGCAGTTAAGCAATGTGCTTATCGGAATCTTGTTCTCCGTTTCCATTCGTATTCAGAGCAGGAACTATGTAAAAATATAATGATAGAAAACGCGACCTCTTAAGAAAAAAGAAAACGAAATAAAATATCGGAAAGATGTGATGTGCCGATTCCGTTTCGCAAAAGCTGCAACTGCAGTCTAAAAGGGGAAATGTCCATCGCAGAGCAGGACCCAGAACTCTTCGAGCCCTGAATGACCAGTCCAGTCGTGACGCTCGACGCAACGTTGATCGCGCTAGTCGTCGTTCTGCTTTGCCGTGGACCCTGCAAAGCGCACGATTGGGAAGGGAGTTCGGAACTAGCAAGTGGTTATCGTGGTTCTCGTGACAGCGTTCACTCTTGCGTGGTATAGCTATGTTTCCTGCGACGACACGTGTCACTCCCTTTCTCTCTTCCCACCACTGCTCCATGTCACATGGCAGCGCGGCCATATGGTGTCCTGTTGCTGAAGTCGCGGGCTCGGCCCTCGGCCGCATTCTTTTAAGAGCTGGAAGGCAATAACAGTAAATGAAGGTTCACGTTAAAGATTCCCCCTCCACGACGGCTATACTTCATAGCCCCGTTGTTGCTTTGAGACGTTAAACCTCACGCATCAGTAAATCGGTTCCCACCTCGTATCTCGCACTATACCGTACTTATATGCCCCTGTTGACGCGTCCTCGCCTGCACAGAGACAGCTACAAGCGTCATGCGTCTTTTTCTTTTTCCCCTTCTAAACAACGTTTCACAGCGCTACTGCAGCGCTTCAAACTCGCGAAAAGCAGCGCCATTCGTGCCGCGTAGTTCTGCCGTGAAATCGATAGTCGGACGTCATTAAACTCAGTCGAGCCGGCTCAGTTTCGTAGTGGAGCTTAGTTGCTGGCTTACACGACTTCTTTTTTATAGTTCCATCAGAGGGCGCCGAAACGGTCGGAAGTACCGCGAGGCGTGCTGCGCGCAACTTTTAAAGCAAATCCGCTCGACGCGCACGGCTGCTGGCGCTTTTTTTTTTTTTTTTAATTCTGCACGCGCGGTTGCAGCCGGAGAGTGCCGTGGTTGCTCGTCGCTAGCCGTCCTCGCTCTTGGGCGCTTCTCCGTTCGGCAACAGCAGCGGTTTGGTGCAGCGCTGCCGCAGCATTTGCCTCTGAGCGAGCGCCTGCATCGTCGACGGCGCTTATGCGACGGCGGCTGCGTCGTTACGCAACCGTGGAAGGACGACCCGAGCGCCGAAGGACAGGCGGCCCCGCTCCTTTGCTGGCGCCCGTTTTTTATTTATTTTCCGCCAGGGTTGTTACTTCCTTTTCTGGCATTTCTTTTTTCTCTCTTTCTCCTACCTTCATGCTTTCGTTGCTGATTTTTTCTCATGGCGCTTTCAGTTTCTTCACGTGCTCAAGAGGTCGCGGTGACACCTTGTTGCTGTATGCTAAGTGGCTTCCTGCCTTTCACAACGAGAACCGTTATTCTTCGCTCGTCCTTTTGTTTTAATCGTCTCTCCTGGGTTTTGCTCGTTTTGTCTCACTCGCTTCGCCGACCCTTGGAGCAACGCTGAACAAAAATCGAAAGAAACAAAAAGAAGCGAACCGGCCGGACAAGAGCGCCTGCCTTCTCGCGATCGCTTGCCACACGCGGTGTGCACGTGTGTGCGCATTTTTGTGTTACCGACGGGCAGCGCGCCATCGTTGCGGGCGTGAATCGGAAGTCCGATGTGCCCTTTGCGTGTACCTTTGACATTTAGGCGCGGTGTTCGGCCCGGCAATCTGCTGGTGGAAGCTCTTCCATTCCTCTTTTTTTTCTTTCCCTCTTTTCATTCGGGCTCCGCATTTTCTCGCCGACGACCGTGCACTCCTCGGTACATTTAATTGGCTCTCTGTTGTGCACGTGGGGTTTAGTGTTTTCTGGCTTCCTCTTTGAATAAAGCCCTGCTCTGTCGGGAATTTCTTTTTGCGGCTTAGAGAAGCTCTGGCAGATTGCAACTTCCTGACCAGTGTGGATTTTACGGGGCATTCGTTAATATATTCCCAAATTCCTGTAATAAACAGATAAGAGAGCTGCGCGAGTGATGCAGATAAGTACTGTTTGTTCGAGCGCACGCGATATTCGTGGATTATGCGAATGCATAAATAGCGATAAATTACAAGGTTTATAGCTAATCTGACGGGAGGGGGGGGGGGGGTCGCGGCGAAGGCGTGTCTTTGTATTGTAGAGTTGAAAGGAATTCGGCCTGGCATAATGCAATTGTGCAGACGTGCGCATTCGATATTTAAACTACGGGCTGTTCCAATTGTGCCGGAGGCAATAATGCGCCAAGCCCCGCGGGCTACGCACGTGCGTCGTGCAAGAACATTTGTGATAGTATACTATGGCACCGTGTTGCTGACGACATCGTGTTATATAACGTAATGTCATCATTATCACTATTCCCGCTTGCCATTACGGCGGCAGTTGCGCGAATGCGAACGGTGTTTGCAATGCAATGCATTGCAACGGTGTTTGAACAGGTGCACGAAGTGAAATGTAAACTCTTGAGATACAAGGTGGCGCCCAGTTTGCCGCAGACGCTGTGAAACCTTGGTCGTTAGAAACGCAAGTACACGCACTTACACACACGCACAGAACGCTTGTTTCGCTGCTTGCGAAATGTGCGGCCGCACTGTCGGATCGTTTCAGCGATGTAGCAGTAATACTATGTTTTAGCGATGCGACGCCGCTCTATCGATACCTCAACTGCTGGCGGTTACCTGGCATGCGCGGCGGGTATTACTTGGCACGTTCGCAATCGCAGCTTGGCAGGGGGGCGGGTGGGGGGGGGTAACGATATGCTAGATTGTTTTAACGAATCTAGAGACATGTCATCCTTGTTACTGCGAAACTCCGCTTCATGTGCGAAATACCGGATAGTCCCTTTATATAGAATTTGATGCATCGCATATACTGTTTTCCTGTAGAGAATTTTCAGTTGCCTTTACTGTATGATGAATTTTGCGGATTGTTCGTGCGGCATCCGTTCTACATTCCCCATACCATGAAACCGGTGAAGGGGCCGGCCTGTGTTCTGCGGTGAATCTTACGATCTGCGCACGGGCAAGCAACGTTCCCTTCTTTGGCTATCTTTTTTTAACGGAGCGCATGGCGCGAT
Organism: Dermacentor andersoni; assembly: GCF_023375885.2. Classification (NCBI taxonomy): domain Eukaryota; kingdom Metazoa; phylum Arthropoda; class Arachnida; order Ixodida; family Ixodidae; genus Dermacentor; species Dermacentor andersoni. The sequence goes on along the minus strand of NC_092816.1, from coordinate 139,100,389 downwards.
CCTCCGCGGTGTTAGGCGCCCAGCTATACAGAACCCCCTCTCGTGAAGGACAGGGAGAACACATAGCCAGGGCCCTTGTTCGGCTTAGACGTTCGTCCGAAACTGTACGGCTTATTATTAGGGGACGCCGTTGTCGAGGGCATTGACTTAATTTCGGCCGGCTGATGTTCCCTAAGGTGCGGTTAAATCGAAGTGAGCGGGCGCGTTTGCTTGCCGCCTCCACCGAGATATGGCCGTCGCGAGCAGCGGGAATATTCAAATCCGCAGTTTCGTGCTGAGCCCTTTATCGCACTGAGCACATTTTGTCATGAGCCCCCATGGTGATCGGCTCATGATAGGGCCAGGCCTGTATTTTATTATACTTGGTCCGGTACTGTATATTTCCGCGAACGCGTGATCTATCGGAGCATATAGAAACCGCAGAGGAAGAAAAAAAAAACAGGGCAATACATTTCTCCGGCCTGCGTCTCATGCCTTTGTGCGAAAGGTGACCAGAACAGGGTTGCCATTTCCTGGATTCAAAGGAATCAAGTAGGCAATCGAGGAGGAACTAAAACACAAGTTCTCGAATAGCACAAACGTGCTAGAAGGGTTCCCCTTGCCCCCTTAGGACCTTAGAGTAAGACCGTCTGTTGGGAGCCCGGGGTCAAGTGCCCACCTTGTAGACCTTCGTGTGGAGCTTCTTTTTGTGATCATATTGCGTGTGTAACTTGTGAATTGTTCGCCAAAGCTGACTACTCCGCAATGTCAGACTTGATGTGGAGAAGCCTGCGTCAGTTCTTTTACAACTTTTTTCTCGATTTTCTAGCGATAGCTTGTCCTTTCGGGGCGCTTTTTGTGTGTGTAACCTAAAACGTGTAACCTCAGCGGTAAGCATGACTGCAAGTAAATGAACCTGATAAGAAATTCTTACGAGCGGAAATTGAATGCAGGCAACGCACACGTGCGCATCCAGATCTAAGGTCTTGTGGCTAGCACGGTAACGGTAGCGCTAAGGCGTAGGACTTTCGCTAAATCCATCTGACTGCAGCGTACGCTGGCGGGGTGTAGCAGTGTGACGTGTGGGTACTAGTGGTAAGTGCTGTGGAAAATGGGAAGCGTTATCACGCATAGCCGCGCTACCTCTGAAAACACTCGAGCGCACCGCCTGAACAGATTTCCGACACAGTGGTGGTGTGGGTGCTGGCCGGCGGCTTTGTCGTGTCGCGCAAAACAATCCGATGTGGACTCGCGCTTTTTCCGGCATGGAAGTCTGTCCAACCTGCAGCGCCGACGCTGGAATAGGTGATGTCCATAACATGGCGACATTGACGTGTTACCGGCTCCAGTAATAGCGCGCGACACGCTTGCAGTACAAAAAAAAAAGCACGATCCTCGAGATTCACTTCCGTTACTCCGAGGAAGCCGTCGTCGGGGATACCATTTGGGCGCCACCTATCGGCGACTAAATGCTCCCCCCCCCCCCCCCCCCCTTGCGGCAGCGCCGAGAAGCAGCCCATCCAGGTTGAAGCTTGAAACGAAAGAGGGTCTTCTATCACGGCATACACTGTATGTCTTGTATTTCTCAAATCGTCATGATGGCGCCGTGGACGAGCACGAACATGAAAACGATACGGATATCGAGGTACCTGTTGTGTACCGTTGTGCGTGCCATCGCAGTGGAAAGACGGTGATGTATGAGTTCATCGTTCCGCGAAAGAAGCAGATGACGCGCATCGCGGAGCGACTTGGATTAAAAAAAACTTCGCATTGGGAAAAGGCGACGACTGATACTATGCCGGTTCGTTCGACACACTTCACTCGGGACTTCTTTCGTCCCGGCGAGCAGAACATTGCATTCAATATCTTGCTGGCGCTTCAAATTCGGGATTGTGCTTTGTTTTGGGCAAGAGCTTTAATAAATTATAGTGATGTACGTTTGAGCTTCATTTGGTTTTGTTCGTTTATAGCTTTCTGCCCCAGCATTAGTGTTACTAATGCTTTAAGCAGCAGGCCGGAGTATTCTCGCTAACGTATTCTTTTCTGCCGGCGTGGTAGCAGGAATGATAACTGCTTCGTAAGGTCTGAAGGTGATCACGACACATGTTATGCAGCGAGGCAACATATCCGTTTCATGGCGTGCTTTAGTTTAGCGGTGAAAGCATGAGGCGCTGCTTTCTCATTCAACGCGTTTTGTTTTCAGTTTATTTGCTCGCAAGAAATTTAGCAGCAACTCCAAACGGCGCTCGTTCCAGCTTTAGAGCGTTCGACCTGCGCACGGCGCCGCTAGTTCGCTTTCCGACGCTGTGCGCAGACCGAAATTCCATCACAAGTGGTTCAATTCGTTTCCAAGCCGTGCATTTACACTAATGCAGATGACTTTCCCCAAAGGAAAGCCTGCGCTAAATTTTGCAAACCCGTTGGAAACAACTCAACTTGGTGTCATTGCCTGTTATTCACGTCTCGCGTTTCATTAGGGTTTGCGAATTTCTACGAGCGGCGGGTGTCTGCTGTATTCCCAAGCCCGAGCCCTGCATCGAACACTGCGTTCTGCAAGCATGAACAAGCACCAGTCATCGGACGCGTACGACCTTATCACACGTATCACCTTGCTATAAGAAGAAAGGTGCGGCCCCGATTCACAAACGGAACTCTCATTTGCTTTTATCCCAAGACACACTGACCAGGTAATGTTACAGTTTGTAGCCTCAGTGCCGAATATCCGTATTTAGCTTCTGAAAGCAATACAGGCGTTACTGCCCATATATTGTGAGATGCTATGTGTGATATACTACAACACGAGTCGCAGTGAGGAGTTGCTTATGAAGGTCGAAAACAGTCGAGTATCGTACCTCCACCAGGGGATCGCAACGCCGCGAACAAGTACTTTCACCTCTTAGAGGTTTGCTACGCACAGACACCTCCATTTTTCAAAATTCCGGCTCGCTTTAAAGACTCCTTGTCTTCTTTTTTTTCTTTAAAGCATGATGCGGCTTGCTGGGCAGGCCGGACGTTGGCACGCACAGCGTAACGATTTCCTCGGTTTCGTCGCCGAAATCGTCGAGACCGATCAAAATAAGGTAAACGGCAGGAAGGACCGTTTCGGCTTCGACGAAACACCTCGATTTGACTCCACGAACGAGAAACGCATGAGCGCAGCACCAAGCGAAAGAGCCGCCGGGAACTTGGATGTCGCAGCCACCTTTGTTTATTTCGACAGTGTTGCCAGCGAAAGTAACGAATTCTGGAGTTGCCATTGACTTGCGAAGCAAGAGAAAATAACAAAAGCGGGTACGATGCTCTGTGCTATAACGGCGTGCATTATCTCGGACGATTTGTACATTTCTAGATCAAGCTGCCAAATTCGAAAGAAAAAATAAAGGTAAAAAGCACGTATGAAATTAACAGTACAGTTGTCCAAATTTACGTAAAAAAAAGCCACAAACTGAATTCAGAACTTCAAGATGACAATGTATCCGTGCCGGCGCCACTCGCGCGATACCAGAAATACCGAAGTAGATGGCATCTGGGGGTTGAGGGGCGTCAGTGAAACTCGTCATGCGTCCATGCAACGCGCGGCCGGCGCCCAGGGCAGAAATGCGTCGTAAATTTGTTCCTTTTTTTTGTACGCATAGTTAATCCTTCCAGTGTGCGCTGCGGCAGTGCACACTCTTTATAAGGCATGCAGCCCAGAATACAACGGTGCGGCTTGTAGATTGTTTCCGAACACTCTCTCGAGCACTTGTACTCTCTATACTGCCTAATGGCCAACGTCATTTTTTGCAGTGCGGTCATGTTCCTCGTTGGCTTCATTTAGCGCATGCGGCAGAGACGAAGCACTATTGTATCGCGCTGTCAGTTACCGTTCGCACTTCCCGGTTTGCCCAATCCTCTTTTGTATGATAAAAAAAAGCCTCGAGGGACAACGCCGGACGCATTGTGCCATTGTGCAGCATTGAGTTACTAAGGCGCGATCCGATAACGATTAACGCGAAGCCCACGTTGCGATAACCGCGTTGAAGGCTGCCCACGCGTTATGCACGTGCTTGTACAGATTTACCGTAATATCCCGAGTCATCGCCCGCCTCTTGCAGCTGCTGTCCTTATCGGTTGTCAGCTTTTTTTTTTTCATTCTTTTTTTTTTTCTTTTTTCACCGAAGGCCACTCGAAGCACGGATTTGTTATCTCACCTGAACTAGCGCTGCTTCTTTTGAAATATGTGGCCGGTTGGGATCAATCACCTTATTACTCTTATCATTTTTTAAGTGTATCCACGTGATCTTCTTTCAAACTCTTTTTGTGCGGCTAGAATTTCATCGATTAACTTCCGTACAGCAGATGATTTCAAGTTTGAAGTACGCGTGCTACTAAATCTCCATTAGCCTTCGCATTTGGTGATACTGTTTACTACGCAACACATGTAACGTTAAGAGTTTAACGGCGCATGGGACAGGACAGACGAAAGGAGCGGTGCTTTGTTCGTTCATTCCGTTTGTCCCGTCCGATGCGCTTGTTACTGGTTAATACTGTAGTAATCGCACCGCTGGCACGAGTTGTTGGAACCTCAGTGCTGACGCCCGTTGTTGCAAATGGGTCGCAAGCCCCAAGGGTAGCGTTGGCCTGGCGGCCTGGGGCACTGGAAGCATCCGAAGGTCCCGGCAAAGCATGAGTCAACTGGTAACAGAACAACTTGTTTATTCTAACATCGCAAAAGAGCGGGCGGTCAGGTCGACCGAAGTGGAGAGACGGGAGAGCACGTAACTCGACAGAAGAAATCGGAGCCTCTCTCCTGGCGTCCGGGGGCAGCTGCTCTTATACTCTCGGCGTCGCGGGCAAGAAGGAAGGTCACGGGATGAGACCACGTGACGGCGGAGCACGGACGAGCTGAGAGACATGTTGAGACGAGTGTAGTGACGCATCGCCGAGCTGGCGCCTGTCAGACCTCCTCGCTTCACACTTGGGGAGCTCCTCTCCCCGGCTGCCGCGCTTTGACAAGCGTGGGCACACACACACACACGCACACACGAAGACACGTGGCACTGAAACACGCCTGGACGCGCTTGGCGGGGAGGCTTTGCGGCAGCTCCGAACGGGCCAAAATGTCCGCCGCTTTGAAGGAAGCCCCGGCGTCCGTTGCATCCGCGCCGGCTATACCGCGCGTCGTAGGCGAAACGTAACAATACATTTTAAGCGTGATCTCTAGTCACCGTCGAATATTCGCATCATTGCCGTTTCGCTCACCTTTTATGGCACGGCGGTGACCCTTATAGCGCAGTACAGTCGAACGCCCTTATAAGGAAGTCCTGGGGGCCCTCCAAAATCATTCGTTACACAGGTGACTTCGTTGTAAAGGTCGCACACCGCACTACCCACAGTAGAACCGGCACATAATTATTCCTTAGTTGTAAAGGTAATTTCGTTGTAGAGGCAGGCGCTCGTCTCTATTAGTTTCCGGACTCTGTTGGTTAGCCTTTTTTTTTATGTGCATTTCCTTAGTCTGTCTACTTCTTGTGGCGGTATCGATGATGTCAACATTATCACGCGCAGTGGTGTTGTTTAAGAGTACACGAGTGACAGAGGTTGTCTGTGGACCTCGCCATATATAGCGTATGGTTTGTGGTAGATTGTAATGCGAATTCGGGGCACCGTAACCACAGCGGTCGGTCCATTCGAGGAGCAAGAAATCCTGTTGCGAAAGCGTAGCAATGAATACGCGATGTGTGTAGGTTGTAAAACATTCACTACTGCTGCTTGTCCCCTTTATCTTGGGCTTATCTCTTGCGCTGCCACGACAGCTTCTTCGTGGGAGGATATTTTCCGCAAGTAGCTTTGTGAGTAAGGAAACAACAGGGGAGACGCGCGGTGCTGCGGCCGTGGTCTACAACCGCCGATTCCCGTCGTCGGCGTCTTCGTTGTGGTCGTCTTGTATGAGTGCGCAGTGTGCAATGGTCAAATAAGGTCGCACGTGAAACTATAATGTGTCTCGTTGCTCGTCATAGAAAAGACCTTCCAGCACCGTCTGCCCCTCCATAAACGCTGTCGCCGTATGGAGCCCCACGCTACGGCGCACAGCAGCGTAACTAGGGGGCAAGGCCTCCCTGGCGCCTTCCTCTGTGAAAGGATGACGAAACGAGAAAGCGAGGCTTCCTCCTTCAGCCAGCCGAAGCGAATGATGAGAGCGCGGACGAAACGCTTTCAGGTCCCTGGCAGAGAAAGATAGCGCTCTGTTGCCGGCTGATGCAAGGGTGCGGGAAGGGGGCATCATATCGGACCCGGCGTGTAAGCGCGGTGGTTACACGAAACTGGGGCATCCCTCTCCGCGAGATCAGCCGCGTTGAGAGCGCGACACTGATAGGCGACAGCGGCCGCGGCGGGCTGCTAATGTTAGCCGCAACGTGACCTTGTAAGTAACCTCCGTTGATTGCGACTGTCGCGGTCCTTCCCGCTGCTTTCGCCGTTCTTAGGGCGTTTTTTCTACCGTCTGCATAGGGAGACCGAGTCATTGCCGCTCATCAGTGTATTGGCAGTCACCTTTCTTTGGTGGAAGACGGTCGCAAAGCACTCTGCCCCTTATAGCAATCTCTCTCCACGGAACCCTTTAAATGGACACATAAGTCAAACGCTGTACCAGTTTTAACTGATAGTTGGTTTTCAAAACTTCTTTTTGTCCCTAATTTCGCGGTGACCGGCTTATTATTATAAAAGCAAATAAAGCTCAGTTACCTTTATTTCGCGGAGGAATCCCAGCGCGGATACAGCAGTGTGACGTCGCGGAATTCAAGTAATGGTTTCGTACGTGTCGCGCTATGCCTCAGTAAAAACGTTCTTGAAACTTTCTAGTTGAGTCTGTGGCTCTCTTAGCGTACAGTGTAGTCCAACTTTGCCGATCAGAAAAAGAAGGAAGAAAAAAAAATTGACTAAGCCCGAGCAGACGCCGTCAAAGTCGATGATGTTAGGTCGAACTGCGGGCGGGAACTTCCAAGGTGGAGTCGGCACCCGTACTTGGCTTCTTGCGTTTCTTGTGTCTTAGCAAGACCCTTCTGGTGGTAAGAGCGGCTTATTTGACATTGTAGAAGAAGATTTTCCTAACACAGCTAAAATAATTCATCTCGTTAGTGTTACCTTTAAGCTCTCTGGGAGGGGGGGAGGGGGCTCTGAGGTCCGTGGCCAGGTAAGCAGTGCGAACTTCGCAAGGAGAAGCAGGAACCCCCATATATGGGCAAGGCATGGAGACGGCGGGTGTGTGCTGCGAACGTTGTTTCCCTACACATGCATTTCGCGGAAATAAACGTCGCTTCGTATAGCCCTTCCTTACCGTGGCAAATCATTCCCTCCTTCTCTTTTTCTCGTTATATAAGCTGGCGCTGCTATGTAACGCCCGCATTGTGTTGCCGTTTCTCCTTGGTAGAGTCCTCACCACACTCGGGGAGGCGGGGTTGGGGGTGGAGAGAGGTGATTTAGAAATTTAGTCTCTGCTTGGGAGTCTATGCGCTATGGAGGCGGGGGTCGCTCGTTCTCGTCGCGGAAGACATTGCGCGTTTCGCTCACGTCGCGACCTTCGCCTTCGATCTCGCGCTGCTGGCCATCTGGCGGCGCATGCGCCTCCTAAATACCATCGCGTGTCCAATCTTCTGCCGCGCACGCAGGACTGCGTAGGATTTCAGTTTGCCGCCGAGGCGATGTGTAGTGCCGGCGTTACGTGCGGTAAGCGGCGTGCAACGACGTAGCCGCTGGGTCGCGGCGTGGTACAGGGGTCTGCAGGGGTCGAGATAGCGTCGGTGGGGCGGTGCGCGCATTCGTGGTCAAGACCGATGCCGCCAACACTATTCTCTCCCTCTTCTCCCTCGCTTTATCGTTTAAATCCTCTCTATCCCGGTATCTGGATATCTGTTCTCGCCTGTTTGACTGCGAGCGGAACGGGACTACACTCCTTTAAGGCACGTTCCATCGTTTCCCTGGCTTGCATACAGAAGTGGCGGATATTTTCTACACTGTCTGACGTTAGCCTGTAGCATACAGTTCTCGAGCACCCAGCATAAGGTGCTCACCGCCCGAAATATACTTTTTTTTTCTTCTCTCTTTTAGGGCGGCCTATAGCGCTCTAATGTTTATCTTAGGCCATACTGCGGTAATTCCTCTAGGAATGTTTTCTTTTTCAAGAAGACTGGGGTATGTTGTGCTCCGCTTAAAACATCATTTGTGAGACATAGGTATAGCACCGGTTCGCAGCCGGGCAGCGCCTTTTCGCAGGGTATATCGCACGCATGTGTACATCGTTGCACTGTAATGGAAGCCCAGACTGTCTTCACATTACTTAGGCCGCTATATGGCTAGCGTGACACATTGTTTCCGCTATGTTTGTCCCGGCTTCGAGGGAACGTAAGCATGACTTGGGATATCTCGCATAACACTTTTGCATGCAACTCCCTCTGCAAAACACGGCTGCGAACATTGTTCGTTTGACCTCCGTATCGCGTTATCGGTCGGAACTGCCACCGTGTGTTTACACTTTCTTCGCCTGGTACGTTGCCCGCCGCTGCAGCTTTTTTTCTCTCTATCTCTTTGTTGCCTTTTGTTTTTAAACCCCGGCATTCGCTGAGGTTGAAGGAAGTGCCTGTCGAGCAGTTCTCTCTCTTGCACCAGAGTGAGGACAGGAAAAGCCCTGACACATATATATTGTCGTATCCGTTCTCGTTAAATATGCTAGGCCGTGTTCCTGCTACAGCCCTGCACCTTGTTACAATCAGTGGTAAGCCTGCGTGAGCCAAAAGGACTTGCGTATATTGCGATCGTCGCAACTTATTGACTTGGCACATAGATATGGAAGGAAACGCCTTGGGATTTTTTGTTGTTGTTGTTAAAGCCTTGCCCCAAAAGTTCTTCGAACTCTAACGTCACACACTGTGACGTATTCTTTGAGAACGCTTCTCGGTAACTGCAACCGGACTCGGTTCCACTAAAACACATTGAAGGCGTGGCTCAATCTCCTCCCCTTAGCCTGTAGCACCAGAAAGCAGGAAGTATCGATAGCGTCGTTGATGCACCCTATACCGTATGCGGTAAATATAAAGGTTAAACGAGAGAGGTAAGTCAGCACGCAAAAACAAAAAGGCAATAAAAAGATCTAACTAGACGTGACTGTGCAATGGAATCCGCCGACAGCACTTCTCCGCTGCCGTTTCAGACTTGGAGGTGTCTCCTGTACTTAGGTTGGTGCTCCGAGAGGCTGCCATTTCTTGGCTAAAGGCGGCCATAGCGGCTGCTCTAGTGCTCCTCGTATTTGAGGGAAGTCCGGCGTTTCTAAAGTACCACTGTTTCCGGATCGGAAGCTGCAGCATTTCCCACCCGATGGAAAGGGCCTACAGTGGGAAAGTATGACATACTTACGGGTCGATGTTTTTTTTATCTTTTTTTCCCCCATTGTGTGAGATGCGTTCATCGACCTTCGGGGTTACCGCAGCCATGGGCCAGTGAGTATAGGACGCCCGGCTCGGCTGCGGGAGGTGTGTGGTTCGATGCCCACCGTCGGACACCCCGCCGGCTTATAAGACGGGGTGAAACGCCCCATCGGCCAGGCGCCCGGCTTTCCAGAAGTGTGTCGCTCTGGAGAGGTTCGTAAGACCTCTGTGCTTACTGTACAAGACTGGAGACCTTCGGGGTTACCGTTTGTCGTTCAGTGTTCACGGCACTTGTAAAATGTCGCCGGTTGGCTTTTCCTTTTCCTGGTTGTGTTTCTCGCTGATTGGTTGCTGACCGGCGTAGCATATTGTGACGAGCCACCTCCTTAGACCAACGAAGAGGAAGACGATATTCGGGACGCTGCGCGTGTTCAGCTATTTCGGTCAACTCTGTAAATAGTGTGTTTATAAATCGTGATTCGCCTTTCATCTGTGTATTTGACGCCCCATCACAATATACTGCGGTCGCCGCAATAAAATCGCCAGTTGGTAGTCGACGCCGCTTCCTTCAGCTGTTGTCCCGTCGTTGCGCTGTTAGTTCGCCACTGGTGTATTGGTAACGTTGCGTGACACGATTGGGCTCTTTCTTTCATCCTTACCATTGTGAGTAACGCGGTGCGGGGAACCAGTGTTTGCGTTAAGACTCTCGCTTGTGCATCGTATGGACTGGCTTGTCTGCGGATAATGGCGCACCAGCGTTTTTGTCGACGCAAAGTGAGCATATCGCATACGCGTCGTCCGTTTTGTGGCTGCCAGGAAGACTTACGTGGTCACCGCTCGTTAATCTGTGGCTTCCGCAGCTCTCGTTTGAAAGCATCCTCATTGTTTCGTTTTCTGTTTTTTTTCTTCCGTCCGCCGTTCTCGTCGCAAGCAGCTTCGGCGGCCGGCAAGCGAATTAAGCTCGCCGCATTGAACGCGAGCGAGCTTGTCCCTGTTCTCGCATGCTCTGTAATTCTTCGTCGGGCTGCAGTTGGTTCACGTTGCGCGAAAGACGTATGAGCGTGGAATCTCGGTACGATGACCCAGGTATAGCAGCGGTGTAGACAGTGAGCGGAAGTGAACTGCTTTGCCATTGAAAATTCATACACCGCTCTCCCTGAGCGAGCGTTCTCCCATCTACATCGTTTGTTTATCTCGCTCCTCGACCTAAAAGATATGCGCTCGTTGATGATCTCCGTTGACCTCCTCGTATCTTCTTTCTTTGTTTACCACTTTGGTACAAATTATCGAAACGAGGCATCGAGTCTCGAGAGCGTCGAGTTCGCGAGCGTGTTTCAAGCGGGAGCTGCAAGTGCGTCGCGCTTTCGTCTTGTCTTGCCGACAACAATGAGGGACGCGGAAGCGCGCAGACTGAAACAATGCCTCTGTGTGTCTGTCGCCCCTCGCCATTTTCGGTCCTTTCCGTCAGGTATGCGCGCAGGCGCCCTCTGTCTCTGCCTGCACAGCATCCAGCCGGCAGTGCAGGCACCGTCGGCATCGCCCTATATAGCATGTCGCCGAGTGAACCTCCCGGGCTCTTCCGCGTGCGTCAGCAAGCGGGGTGTAGACGACGATCGCGCTACTTTCTTGGCACCGCCGCCCTCGCTCCCTCCCGGAGTTTGGTGGGAAAAGGATTCCGAGAAATTCGCCGGCCGCTCGTTTCGTCGGCAGACGGGCTATGTACGGTCCGCCGCGATGGCGCTGCCGTCGGCTGATGGCGCTCACGAGGAGAGAGGGAAATAAAAAGGGGGGAGGGATAAAAAGCTCGTGTCAGCCATTTTTTTTTATCAGGGATGAAAACTGTGCGAGTGAGCTTCCATAGAGAGCAGGCATTAAGGGGGCTTGGAGGGGGGGAACCATTTTATAAGCAGGAAGTGAAGGGTCGGTAGGAAAGTAAACAACGAAGAAAAGTTCAACAAAATAAGGAAGCGATGACGTGCCGAGCTCTAATGATGCGGCCTGTCTTTAGCAGTGTCAGCTTTTGTGGATGCCTTGGTTCGAACTTGACTGGCGGACTTTTAGTGCTTTCATTGAAAGCGCCTCTGGGGCTGACCTTTTCTCTGCAGGCTGCGTGTCTATATAGGACAGTGCTGAACGAAGGGTATTTCGGGGGACAGTCAAAGGATCATAAACCGCAGCGCATTTAATTCCCTCACCCGCCACGCTGCGGCAGCCTGACGGGGATCTCAATGCCAGAAGGCTTGCTTTTTTTTTTTGGGGGGGGGGGGGGGGGGGTGCACGTTAAACGCCGGGTTGCCTAAATTATTCCGCAGCCGCCAACTACACGGCACGTTGCAGACCGTGTATTGGTTTGCGGGGTGAAACGCCACAGTCTGGTCTTATTTTGACCGCATTTTAATCATTACTTTTTTCCTTAAGGAGAGCGATCCACCGGTTTGTTGTTTAGCGCTTTGCTTGTAAGTTACTTCGAGGGACGCCGAAGCACAAAAAAACAACTTTCAGCTGTAAGAGTACGTCGCAGTTCTACAATACCAGAAATGGTGACTCCCCATCTCTAGATGGGGATGGACAATCCAGGAAATAAAACGGCAAGCGGGATAGCGCCCTCACCCCCCGCCCCCGCCCCCGGCCGCCTTGAAGTTCCCGCACCATTAGCAGTGACGTCATTGATTTTGACGGCCTCTGCTCGGGCCTATAATTATTGTTTTGTCGGTAACGCTGAACTACATTGTATTCTTAAAGAGCCATAAGCAGAACTTCGGAAGTTTCGAAAGCTTTTACTGTCCCAAAATGACCGAAATGTACAAAAATACACTTTCGAATTCGTGACAATTTGCTCACGAACCGGTGCCGCACCTTCGGTGAAAACAAACATAATAAAAAAATAGCGAAAAGGAAATTTGTCTCTCTTTTTCTGGTCTAATAATCAACCTCTGACAACGACATTAGCGAAAGTTGAGTTTTTAAAGAATACTTCATCCGTCTAGACTGGTTTATCATTATATATTTAATGTATATTTAATACCGCATAATGCTCTAGGCTTGTGCAAGTCTGGCATGTTAGTGTGATGTAAGTTTTGGGGTCGGGCATGAAATAGGTGGTAGCTGGCCCATGCCGTCGTCCAACTCCTCCACGCTAAGGACGGTGTTGAAGGGAAGGACTTGTTCTTATCGAGAACGAGGAATATGGGATTTATTTACAGTATCTACATGGAGAGCGTTACAGTTCATCAGTCTAGCATGACTGCAGGAGAATGCACCCCCAGCAGCCGCGCAACAGCTGCTTATAAACACTCTGTCCCCCCTAGATCCCTAGGTGAGGGAAAACGGCCGTTCAACCTTCGACCAATTCGGAGCGTCCAAAGTCATCGTGGTCGACCCGCCCTTAAAGGGGAGGGTTTACACACTCACTTCCGCACAGGTTTCACTGAACACATCGAAGTGAGAGGGTTCTCGCAGACAGACCCGAGCAGGCGCCTCTTTGATCCCTGAGCTGACCTCTTCTGGTGCCTGTGAGACCGCACCGCAAAGCATCTCCTTCCAGGAGTTCCAGGAGTCCTTACAAAGCGAGTCGCGGCAGCGGGCGCGCAGGTTTCGACGGTCGCTTCCCCGAAGATCGCCAGCCCCCGCAGGTCGAACGTAACAATGCTCAGGTGTCTTAAGCGCTTCCCGGACTTCTCACAACGTCCAGTTCTCGACTTGAGCTGCGCAATGTTCGGGCAAGCCCTCGCGACACTGCGCGTGTGTAAGCAGGAGAAATCGCTTTACGCATGGAAATTCATTCGCAGTTCATTCAAATTCATTCAAGTTCAAATTCATTCCCAGTTGTCCGAGGCCTCGCTCCTTTCTGAGATCTGGGATGCATACGGAGAGGTCAAGTGGTGTGCGAGGGGCCTTGGTAGTATCGCGAGTGCTTTTACTATATATATGTGGCTGAGGAAATCACGCTGGCCCCGGTAGTAAAATGAAGAAGAGAGTACGACGTATGTTGGATATGCACAGTATATTTCACTGACGTTTCGGCTGGTGGACCAGCCTTTGTCAAACTGATATCGAAGTGTCACTTTGACAAAGGCTGGTCCACCAGCCCGATACGTCAGTGAAATATACTGTGCAAATCCAACGTACTTCGTACTCTCTTATGCTTCGTTTATATATATATATATATATATGCGCATTTACATTTCTTCTCCATGGCTCCCTCCAGAAGGTTCCGCAGCGCGCGTGTAAGCGTGGTCTTGCTTCGATCCGCCGATGTGTGTCACGCGCAAGGATTGTGCCGGGTCGAGTTCTTCGCGTTTCCAGCGATCGCCGTGTATTTAAATAATAAAAAAAAACAGAAAAGAAACGGCAGTGCACGCGGCAGCATATATTGCAGTCACGCGGCACGCTGGTTAAGTTTGTACGTTGGGGAGGGTCTCTCTTTCGCGCGCCGCCTGTGTATACCGGTCGCACGCGCAACGTGCTGCGGCACGCATTTCGATGACATCCTTTTACGGCGGCTGGGTGGCGGGGCATTGTTGCGTAACACGTGAAACCGCGCCGGTCCACGCGCTGGCCGAAGAAGCGGCGCTGTTCGGTGGGCGCCGCGTGAGCACGCGTGGATGCCTTCCTCGACGTATGTACACTGTGGCGCCTTTTGTGAGCGTCTGGCACGGATTTCGCCCGTGCCGGCCGCCCTCTCATTGCGTTTTTTTTTTTTTCCCCCTGCGCAGGAGCTGTCCGAGCTGCATCACGAAAACGTGGTCGCCCTGCTCGACTGCAAGGTGGGTTGCCATCTCCATTTCCTCTCTCTCTCTGTTTCTCTTTTATCGAGAATTACACGTATTCTGTGGCGCTTCAAAGTTGTGTGACTTGACCACGAAGACAAAATACTGTACACGAACAAACGAAAAAGGCTTCAACGATTGATTTTGTTCGGTGGCGTTCGCAAAAGAACACCCGCAAGCGTCAAAAAGACAAATAATACGCGCAAGGTAAATTGAACCGCCGAGTGTATCCGGAACACGCGTGTCCTATACCCTGCAATGTAGTTCGATTGCAGGGTGGCGCAGCTGTGTTCTGAATAGGTTCGGTAGTTCTTTTCGCTCGCAGTGACCGTGTACGAAACTAGTACGTGGTCACTGCGAGGTATACGCGAATATGTAATCGAGCCCGTGCTTATGGGAATTGAGACATAAAAAAAAGATTCCCTATAGCAATACCCCCTTTTCGCACGAGAACAGTTGTGTTGATGAAATGCAATGGCACGAGGAATAGTGAAAAGAAAGAGAGATCACTTTGCGCGTTTCCTTGTCAATTTTTAAATTGTTGTGATCTCGTAGTCTGATGACGCACGTTGCCCCTTTGCACTCCTATAGAAAAGCCTCGGATGTTTGAACTAGCCCGTGCATTCAGCCCCGGTTGAGCAGGTGCTCGCCTATCGGGGCACGTTGTCTGGAAAAGGCGGACGCGGAGTTTGCGCAAGCTGTCAGGTCTGCCTTGCTCATACGTAATCCGGGCCGGGTTCGGTTCCGCGCATGCGCGGTGTCGCTGACGCAGTGTTCCCTTAACTCCATGCGCCAAGAAATTTCGGTCGCCTATACTTATCCTTAATTATTCAGCTCAGGAGGTAGCAAACACGTACAAGGACGCGAGGCTCGGATACGCGCGAGCAGAAGCATGCGGACCACAGGATCGCCGATAAAACTGAAATTTATTTGTAATTAACGTGCGCAAACTGCAGTTCAGTGCACTGGAAACATCTTGCAATCCGTGTTCCGTATACTTTTGCTCGCGACGGGCGGCTTCGTGGCGCACTCCAGGCCCATGTCATTGATTTGCGGCCGCAGTTGAATAATAAATAGGAAAACTGAGACAACAACGTAATCAGGTTACACATCTAAGCCTGTGTCCTACTAGCTAAAAAAAATTAATAAACGATTGTTCTCATTTTGTTTGGGTTTAGGGAAATGGCTTTCTCTAGATTTCGGCGGGCCGTCTTTTGCCGGAGTCGCCGAATGAACCGTCAGCCAGCCGCGGTAGCATGAGCTCCTTGTGCGTGTGTGCCTCGCGTTCTTGCGCCTTGTGCGTGTTCAGTTTTCCGAGACACGCCGCGGCGCAAATTTTCTCGGTATATTTCATCTTGTTTCTTCTGGCGTCGTAAGTGTTACCTTTGCGAGCTCCCTGGCACATTGCTGGCGTCCTCCGTCCGGCGCGACGCAGCTGGTAAATCGGCCAATTCGGGCCCCGTGGTCGTCAGAGCGTCGTGCGGCAGCACAGAGGCGACAGTGAGCGCGCGTCGCGGAAAAACCGGCTGCGAACCACGTGTTGCACAGAAGCTAAGCTTACAAACGTGCAAAAGAAATGCTCGCGGTGTTTCGCGCCGGCTTCTTGAATTGCGTCCTGTTTCCTTGCGTGCGATTGGCCCGAAAGCAAGCGCCACGGCGGAAGGGTCGCAGCGGCGAAGGTGTCGAGAAGATGGTATAGTGCCCTCGGTGTTCGCAGGAACCAGAAATCGCTCGGGTTGCGCTGTGATTTTTTCGTCGAGAGCGTGATACCCGGTATAATTATAAATCAAGGCCCTTGCGCTGCACAATGTGTCTTTTATATAACCGCGCTCTACTGTGGGCGTGATGAAATGCGAGTGCATATAAATGGCGCTTTCTTTTTCTAATTCTGCTTTTTTTTCTCTCTCGCGAGAGTAACGGATGCAACGTTATATCGAGCAGAGAATATAGCCCACAGAGGGGAACAAAAAAAGAAAACAAAAACGAAATAACTAACAGGTGACGCGAGAGGCGCCGTGTATGGGGAACCAGCGTTGGCAAGAAGGTGCTACGACAGTTTTAGTGTGGAAGTAAAATATGCTGACACCGTCCGCTAAGGCGTCTACGAAGATGGCACAAATATTTCACGATAACAGGCGCGCGCTTGTATTTAACGTTTGTTTTGTCAGATGCGCGCAGCCATGCCATGCGCGTTGCGCTGAACGCATGCGCTGCTGCGTCCTAGCTCGTCGGTTTCCTGTCATGGGAGGAGCCGTGAAAAGTGTGTCTTGAGATGATCGGCGAATTCGCTGACACGAAATCGCAGTATGTGCTACTGAAAACTGCGTCCACCGCTCGCTAGGTTGTGTGTTCCGGCGCTGCTGTTAGCAGGCGAAGCTTCAGCGCTGCTTGCCCATAGCTGCTAGCTGGTCTACTGCGGAAACTGCACGCAGGCTTTCTGAGCTGTAACCTCACACAACCCCTTTCTCCTTTTTGTTATAGGAAACTGCCCACCATGTTCATCTCGTCATGGAGGTAAGTCGCTCTTCGTTCAGCGCTCGCACGTGCGACGCCTACTCGCACGTGCGCCGTATACTGTGAACCAGGGCGGTGTGTGCACTCTGGTGGGGGCAGCGCATGTACTACTTTGCGCACGCGAAACGAGTCGAGTTCATTCGCCGCACTGTCTGTTCTGACTTTCTCATCCCGTCGGTTGCGCTGTATTCGTTACGACTGACCACGGGATGCGAGGTGGACGCTCGGGCTACGAAGCACTTGAGGTGGCGTCCAGCGCGTGCCGACTTGTTTGTAAATCTGTGTATGCACGTGATGGTTCTGGCAGATCAACACTATTTGGAAGCGCGGAGTGCAGCTATTTGCTGCGGGTGTATTACAAAGCAATGGTTTTCTATCGCGTGGTGTGGAATAGGAGCCCGGTAAAGCAAAACGTGCGAGTCACGGTGAAAGCTGCTCGCGGGCAGGTCCTTCGGCATTGCTGCTTTGTGTTGCGGCTAACCTCTTACGCGACACGGCAATCCAACGCCCGGTGGATCCTGCATTCCAGCAGCCGTAACCAACCACGCTTGCGGGCAGATGTGTGCCCCGGTTTGGATCCTGAACAGAGGACTAGGATATAGGGCACGCCTTATACGGAGGCCCTTCTTGATGTACCGCCTAGCGGACGGCATCGCGACAAGCGATAAATATCGGCGCCGCCATTGCGTTCGCTCTGCAGTGGTAGCGGCGTGGGAGTTTTCGTAGTCGTAAATCTGACGACTGATGCTTTGGTGCAGTGCGTAGGCACGCACGCGAGAGTACGGCGACGGCGCTTTATCTTGCGCCCGCCAGTGGCCGTGCAACAGCGCGAACGTTCGAAGAAGGATGCGCTGCGGCTCGTCCACCAGTTGCGTGTTGCACAGCATAGTATCGCAGCGTCGCCAATCATCGGACCCCTGTTCTGAAACGACGTTCTTGAAGTCGGCCACAAGAAAGCTTACGGGGGGCGGGACTTGCGAGAAAACCGCACTCCCGCGAAGTCTGAGCCTTGAATTCAATCTCGTAGTTTTTCCTCCTCCTTTTTTTTTTTTTTTTTTTGCGACCTCCACATTGATTATTGAATTGGAAGCTCCGTACGGCTTAACAGAGCGGGATCATTTGTCGTGGAATCCGTCTCCAGTAAACATTTCTTTTTGCTTGCTACAGTTCAGCGCACTCCCACTATATAGCACTGGTGTCGGAACGGATGGAGCATCCGCAGACCGATGAAAAGCAGGAGCGTTGTGTTTATAATGTGTTTATAATCTGCGCCAAATGTGTTTATAATGTGCGAACATTGCTCAATAGTAACGCCCGTGAGACCGCACCGGACTTGCGTTTTGGTCGCCTCAATGAGTCGTTTAGCTCAAAGGCTAGAATTGTGCTGTCACACATTTTTTAAAATTTGGTGCAGCAAAAAAAAAGTAAAAAAAGCAACGGGGTGCTTGACTAAAATCGTCGCTCGCTGCTTCCCGCGTGCGTCTCCAACCTCGCGCATGCGACAACCCATTTACGCCTTTGTGAACGCAGCTGACGACTTTGGCCGTTACGCGACCCCAAATATCTGCGCGCCCGACGGGGGCTCGGCGCACTTCCGGCAAGTGTACACACTGTATCCGAGCGTGTCGCGAGCCACATGCGCGCGATAACGTAGTTGCGAGAAGGGCTGGAGGGGAGGACAACGATTTCCAGAACTTTTACCGAGTTTTATCTCCCGTTCTTTATGCTGTTTATTTATTGTACAGGTTCGCTGCAGTCACTGTTTGTTCCGGATCATTTGTGCCGGCAGGCCCTTTTTGGGCCGCCCTTGGTCCCGCTGCGCCTCGTTCGGAAGCCATGGAAATGCGATGCGTGAAGAAAAGCAAGAAAAAGGAAATAATGAAATCACGTGGTGGAAGCTAAATCGTGCGCATACTTTCCGTGCGCCCCCCCCCCCCCCCCCCTTTATTTTTTTCAGATTACTATAGCGACGGAGTGCGTTTGAATTTTACGTGACGCTAATGACGCCTGCATTTAAGCTCTGCTTTTGTACTGCTTTCTGCATTGTTGGGACAGGTGCTGATGCACTTGGCGCGCGCTCATTTGCTCGCTAGCCTCCGTAGAACATTTCTGGCGTTTTTCTTTTTTCCCTCACGAAAAGGCCGATAACGTTGCGCAATATGCCACTAAGTATCCGTGCGCGCACTCTGTTATTCTGCTGCTGGCGTTAGCTTAGTGCACGCCCTGCGGCGTCGCTCGTTCTCTGCGTTGCATGTGCAGAGGTCGCGGCGTTGCAGGGTTGCATCCGAATCACTTTCGCCGTCTCATCGGCCGGGCCGTTCAGGCGACTGTGCTGTGCCTCGGTCCACCCGGCGCAGCGTCGGGTCCTGGCAGCGTTCCGCACGAGTTGCGGGTCCGAGTTTGGGGTTTACGTGTTCCTGTCGCGAGCGGTCACGCGCGACCTCGGCGTATGGGAGGCGCTTCGGTAAAGAGCTAGTCGGGACGATTTGCGTTGACGTCTTTTTCTTTTTTCGGAGGGGGGCGGGTTGCAGAGACAAACGTATCGAGTAGCTTGCATCATTTCGAGCCGATGCCCCCGTGGCAAGCCGTAATGAATCTTGACGCGGCAAAGTCGATCCGCCGACCATGCCGGTCGAAATTTAATGGCTCTCCGATTACAGCACGAGTGGGGAATTGCGGCGGCGCGATGTACTCAATTATGCAACAGAGGAGAAAAAGTATTCGTGATAAGCTCATTTGGCTATAAGCGGCTTCGTTGCAGAGGAAAGTGAGTGCTCTCTCTCTCTCTCTCTCTCCTTCCCGGTTCTACCGCTCCTTCGCTGTAAAGGAGCGATTTCGGCTCGTCGTGTCGATAGAAACGAGCGTGGGCGTCACTCGCGAGCGAGACTCACGTGCGTCGACAGTGCGCTCATTGCATCATCGCAGGGGGTCGGACGCGTAATAGCGTGTGTCATAACTAACGGAAAGAACCAGCTGTCGTGCCTGCCTTGTCCGCACTGCTCGCCGTCGAGGCGGCTGGTGGAAGTGAGAGCGCCGCACCTGCGGCGCCCCATGCTGTGCAAGGTTAAGCGCGCGCGTGTGTGCATAACCCCGCGTGCACACACCGACTTCGCCGCTTCGTAATTCCATTCCGCCTTCTGCTTCAGCTATCTTAACTGTATCAGCACAGACGTACGAAGCGAGACAACAAGAACCGGGGCTTCGTTGTCCGCTTCTTGATCTGGTCGCTCCATTGGCTTCGTATGGTTCGTACGGTTTCTTCATTGGCGTCATTGTCTGTTGGCTTCGTGTGGTAAGGCTGCTTCGTTTGGCCAACAAAATTGTACGGCCCTTTGGTTCGCCGTCTCCTCGTTCGTCCCTTGCGGGCAAAGGTAACGGACCTTCCCCGACCTCAGTTTTCGCTGCTTTTAGCAAGGATGTCGCCGTTGTTTCTTACTTGAGGCATGTTTTCTCAGATGTACGACTGCGCCGTAAGCAGGAATTATCGGTAACTTCCCTCAAGTGATGACCAATCGCGCTTCGAAAAATTATGTGGGTCTGCTACTGTTGCACGCGACAGTACGTACAGGTGCAGGAAGACCCGCCGTGGTGGCTCAGCGGCTATGGTGTTGGGCTGCTGAGCACGAGGTCGCGGGATCGAATCCCGGCCACGGCGGCCGCATTTCGATGGAGGCGAAATGCGAAAACACCCGTGTACTTAGATTTAGGTGCACGTTAAAAAAATTTTGGTCGAAATTTCCGGAGCCCTTCACTACGGCGTGCCTCATAATCAGAAAGTGGTTTTGGCACGTAAAACCCCATAAAAAAAAAGTGCAGGACGGAAGCTTCGTTATTGGAAATTTTCGGCAATGCTCCACTTTTTGATCCCTATCGTTCACGCGGAAACACTTTGCATCGGTGTTTGCAGGGTTCGTCCGCACATTTAGTGGTTGAGAATCGGTGAAAGCGGGGCGAGTCTCCGCAGAAGCTCGGCTTCGCCGAGGTCCACCTGCGACGATTTTTCCTCATTTTGCGCTTTCGAGGTTAATTGGTTAAGGCTAACCACTATTATAATGAATGACTAAGCTGCCACACAGAAGCCTTCGGCGAATAGAACGCATAGCGCAGCCGTTTGTTTAAAAACACCCGTATCTTAGGTTTTCTAGCAGTTAGCTTCTTGCATAGTTTCCTTTTTAGTTATGCAGGTAAGCTGGATTCGCTGCGCGGAAGGGTTACCGATTCGAATTTCCTCGCGTTTCTGGGACCTCCTTTCGAAACCCATAAAGTAATAATAATAATATAATAATAGTAATGAAAAATGCTGATTTAATACATGGCACTACTATGTCAGCGTCTTGCCCCGCACAACAGAGGGTGTAGCGTGCCGAAAGCTACTGTTTCCACCGCGTGGTTTCCATATGCGGCACTTTCAGTGTGCGGGAAAGAATGGACCTTTGCGTCGACCCGAAAGCATGCAGCGGCGGCATCGGACCTAACCAATGCGTGTACAGATGCGAGGCGCGCCAAGACAAGTGCACAACAACGAAGGAGGCACGTTGCGCTGTCGCCCATCCTCGTGTCATTCTCAGCGCGCAGCTAAGCTATAGTCGGGTGGCGTTGAACCAGTTACTTCTGGTCTACCATCAGGCACTTGCTCGCGTGCACATCCCCGTACCGCGGGTACACGTGGTTTCCGTCGACGTCCCCGCGCCCAGCTTTGTACTTATTCGAACCCCAATGTATTGGGACCGCAGCCAGTGCGTATTACCTCCGAGACGCCGCGATGGTGCGCGGGGTGCGTAATCCCTCGCGGTGGCTTCGACGATCCCGGCCGTTAATCTCGCGCGCGTCGTGTCAAGGGAACTCGACGAGCCTTAATTCCGGCGTCCCTCGCTTTTCGGCGAACCGGCCGCGCTGCCCGCGGGCCGTGCCTCATTAACTACGTTAACGAGGTCGCGACGTCCGCAGAAGCGCGTTCGGCCCTGAAATACTCTGTGTAGTTTAGCAGTTCGCGCACGTCATTGGTGTCGTAATAACCGCCGGCTGTTCGCTTATGCGAACAGTCGCGACGCCCGTTGGCCCAGAGGGACCCGGCCGCTCCCCGTGCGTTTGGAAACCGGCGTCGCTGTGTAGCAAGCACGGCGGGGCGAAAGTTAGCGCGCTGCCTCGGGACGCGAGAGAGACGCAGCGCCCCGCGCTTGTTTCGAAGGCTGCCCGTCGCACGGAAAATGGGCCGAGCGATCCCTTAGCGCCACACTGTATAGAGGGTGTCGCCATTATAGGCGCACGGGAAGAAAGCTGCGCGCCGTCCTCGCCGCTAATAGCGCTTGCGTCGTGTATAGCTTGGCCGATCGTGTCTCGCGTGTGTAGTGCGAAAATCTAAGCGAGAGAGGTTTAAGGTATACGATTATTTCTTCGTAGGTTGGTACGCTAGCGTCTACTACTGTATAGCCGTGTGCCGTTGCGGATTGTGATTACTGATGGTACTGTTACATTGATTTGATATCTGATGCTTTTGTTTATAAGTGCGGGGGCTATCGGCCGAAGCTGGTAGGTTTCAATTGGACAGTTCGGTAAATTATTATTATTATTATTATTATTATTATTATTATTATTCGGCCTGACATTTCTCACGTTAAAAGCAGTCGAAAACTTCCAACAATGACGGCTTATGCACGCAGTAGATGGCATGCGTCGTAACAACCACAGGCTCGGTTATATACGCTCCTGTTTCGATGCGATTGTGTCATCCCTTGTTTCACTCCCTTCTTTCTTTGTTTTTTTTTTTTGTTTGTTTGTCCTTTAACTGTTACGGTGGCGAGGTGTAAATGCCCCGGCCCGCCATAAAACAGTTGTGTACCGTGAGACGAGCTGCCGGCGACGAGCTCTCGAAGCGAACCAACAAAAATTCACTCCCAAGTGCGTGCTTGCGCCTCTGTCTCTCCATTCTCAGCACCACTTAATCTACGCCTATACTTCGGTAAAGGGGGAGGTCGTTTCACCGATCGGCGCTCGGCGTCGAGGCCAGCGCGCAAACCACGCGTCGTTTGTAGAGAAGAGCCTTTAGATTATAGGCGACGACGACAGGGCCGCGGCTTGCGTCCCCTAATCTAGAACTCGCCGTTATTTGTGGCCGCGCTTGTCTTTTCGCGGCCTGCCGTCGCTTTTGTCTCCGACGCTGTATTCCGGACCGGGCTTCGCCGTAAATCTCCATTTCGCGTGCTCGCTCCTTCGAAAATAAGCACAAACAGGAGCGCGGCAGAGAGCACCATAACGACTGTGCATGTGTGCGGAATGAGAAGATGATGACGGCGCTTGCAGCACCGGGAGGAAAAAGCGGTGCTCGCACGCGAGGCGGCGATTTTTATTTGCATGTACGAGCGTCCGCAACCTGCGGCCAGTCTCCGAAGACTTGTGCGTGAGTCATTCGGGGAAGTCTTGGCAAACCTGTCTCCCGCTTTCTCTCCTCGGCTTGTCCACTCGGCGGCTGTGTGTTCTGCTCCCCCCCCCCCCCCCCGCTCCCCACTTCGGGGGGGCGGGGGGGCGGAAGGTGTATGAAGGTCGGCTTGCTCAAAGCACGCTGGTTGTGCCTTTGGCACGTATGCGTACCTCTGGGGGCACTTGCGCGACGAGGCACATCGTGTGTTAGGTGATGCGCAGAGATGCTCCCGGATGCGATGAGAAGACGGACGCTGCTGCGATTGTAATTTAGTGAAGTAGCGCACTTGTAGTAGTCTTTGTCAGCTGGATACACTTCGAGCCGTGGTATCAAGTTGCAGCGGTTATCGAGCGCGACGTGGTACAGCTGTGTTCCGGGGGAAATTGATGCCGTTGGCGCAGAGAAGTGGGACGAAAAAAACAAAAAAAGATTCTTCAGGGAACGAATTGCGACCGAATTTCCATAAACATCCGGAGGAAATTTTATTCCGTGACTATTTGTTCACTGACGTGTTGACACCCTTGTGTGACGAAAAAAAAGAAGGTAGGAAAGATAAACGTATTATTTGTAAAGCAGAAGAGTTCCCGAGCTGATCGAGCGTTGCTCTAACGTGTCTGTGCTGATAGCGGCATGCATTGTCCTTCGTTCCGCATTGATGTGGCTCATGTACAGTTATCGCATTTGCCTCACTCAATGATTACTTAGAGGATTCCCGATCCAGCCGCATCTCCATGTGGTCGCTTTCTCAGACCCACGACGTAGTAATCGCAACAACTGAATTTCCAGAATAATGCGCTGGTAAATATACCCGCGTTAAAATGGTATATACACCGGCCGCGTTCTCCTTTTTTTTTTTTTTTTTGTCTTTGATAGGGCTCGTAATTTATACATGGGGTCGTGGTTCGAAACTGCATGGCTTCTTCGCCCACACAGTCATGACGCCACGTTTTCGTCCGCGGATGTTCTCGGTATATAGATGTGGATGGTCCGCGGCGTCGTCACGTGGTTGTCGCCGGAAGAAAAGGGCTAGCAGCTTGTTGACGGAAAAAAACAATGACTCGCACGGTCTGCTTTCCTTTCGCGACGTTTCTTTCCTTACTTGGGTCGTGTAAGAGCCCGCGACAACAAGGCTGTTGTCACTTTAGCTTCGAGAGAGAAAGGTTTGACTCGTGTTTTCAACTCGTTCGCTTGTTCGGATTTCCCGGCTATCTACATGTCACGCGACCCAATAGCACCTGACCTGCGCTTCCTGTGTTAACTGCTCATTCGCGGAAAAAAAAAAAAGGCGAGCATCAGCCTACACGGTCTGCGCGCTTATGAGTGTGGCAGAAGAGTCTTTTCCTTTTATGTATAGGCTTGAACATGTGTGGTGTGCCGCACCAAAGCGAGTCCACAGATAGATAGGAGCGCACTCCAGTGCAGTCTGGCTTGAGAAGAGATGGCTCCGAAGGTGGGAGCACGGCCGTGTTTTCACTCTCAAAGGACAGTTAATTCGCGATCAGCAGCTTGCTCAGGAATGTCCTAGCTGAACTTGATCAGTACTCAGGGCAAGTCGTCAGCGCGGAATATTTATTTCTCTGGTGGCAGTGGTTACGTGACCGGCATTCATTTTGCGAGGGTGATAGCTTTCCTGTGCTGTTAAAAATGCTGCAGGTGGCCCTTAATAGCGGTGTCCTGGTGTATCTGTCGCGTTTCAACGGTCGCATGGAAACGCCGTGAGATCATTTTTTCGGCACCGTGCCCGTACCGAGACGTAGACGATCGTCTGTACGGAAATGATTGTACGCACGCTCGCTGCCTCCAATATTTAGTTTGTGTTTGTGATAGCAGTAAATGCCCGCCCGAATTTGCGCGTCAAAGCGAGGTGATTTCGTTTTCCTTCGCAAATGGCGCTCGAAACGGACATCGAGCATCAAATCCTTGAAAGGCTGATACGTTAAGCCGGCCAGACGCAGGCGGCATTGACCGTTCGTTTTCAAAACGAAATTAACAATTTGGTCTCAAGATTTCTTCGCTGTACGAAAACCTTCGCAAGGCAGGTCGACTTCCGAATATTTGCGACACGTCCAGGCAGGTCGACTCGAATATTTGCGTTACTTGTCGCCGGCCCAACGTTGCGTGGACGCGGCGCCGCTCACGTCTCGCTCTTCCTGGCAGTTGTTCTGGCACTGCATTTCTCTAGCCGTCACCAGCAAAGCGAAGCCATCTTTGCTGGCGGGATGGCTCTCGATGCTGCTTTCTTCTGCAGCTTATTCTTTGACCTTTTTACAGGCTCGAGCGAGCCCGTGGTATACATATCGCGCACGCGCCGCAAGTCGCGTTTGCGCATTAGTGGCCATGCTGCAACGTGTCGATCGCGCTACGAACGTTAACGTGCGCGGTGCTCTTCCTCCCGTTCCGGCAATCGGACGCGTTGCGCACCTAACCGTCCTTGACGAACAGACAGAGATACGTCGTGCAGAACGGACTTTCAGGGGGGGGGGGGGGGGGGGCGAAACTTGCGCACGACGGGCAGCGCCCATTCCAGATAACGGGCAAGGGATCGCTTGTTTGCGTCTTACATACACCTGCCCCGCACGGCAGTTTCGGTGAATGGGTTGTACGCGCAGCGGCGCAACTGCCTTTGGACCGCGCTCGGTGGCGCCCGCGACTCACCCTCGCTCGAAGTCGTCGTCTCGTGGCGAGATAGCGTGTTGCCAACGGAAGGTGGCCACGCGGTGCGAAAACGCATCTGCGCAGCGGCCTCCACGCGCCTTACAGCGCATTTGATAGGCCGTCCGGCAGAGGACTCCTCTGGTGCTGCCTTTTTTTTTTTTTTTTTGTTCTCTCTTTTTGAGCGTGCGATTCTCTACACCGCGCCGCGGTGCGCAGTAGAACGCCGTTTTAGCAGCCCAACTCGCGTCGTTGCAGCTGTTTCGCTTTTTGCGGTGTTCTGGTGATGTATACGCACGGGGCTGCGTTGTGAACACCGCGATGTTGCGCACGATTAAGGCACAGTTCGTAGCTTTCTAGCGGGGGGCCTTTTGTTTAGGTACTAACTGCATACGTATATGGCATATATGTGCACTGCGCGTCGGGTCGTTCGGTGACGTCGCAGCGCGTGCTTGTTTCTGTGCGGCGTGTTGTGCTGCTGCTGCAGATTGCCTTTTGCCTCCTTTCTTGTCTCTCAGAACCGGATGTTTGCTTCTCCGTGGTGGTTTTCCTCCTGTGGCTTTTTTCTCTTGACCGTCTGCTGTTTCGTCTTCTGTCTGTCTGTTCACTGCGTCATCTTCATCCGTTGCCCTTTTGGCTTGCCGTTTATAACTATCGTCACTCGGAATCCCGTAACACAGGCCACAGCTGCCCGTATAGGTGGGATAAGGTCTCGTTCGAGAATCCCGAGCGTCGCTTGGCAACCGTGTAAGGGTATAGCGTTTGTAAACCATCTATCATTTTATATGAGACAGAAACGGAGCTGGCCAGGCCGTGTAATGCGTATGGTAGATAACCGGTAGCACATTAGAGCTACAGAATGGATGCCAAGTAAATTACGAAATTTTAAGGTACAAGCTAGAATCGGCTAGCTAGTGCAAGACAGGGGAAATCGGACATCTCTGGGAGAGGCCTTCGTCCTGCGGTGGATATAAAAATAGGCTGCTGCTGCTGCTAATGACTCTATATCCCGTTCGTCCACCTTGTATTTCGCTAGAAATCCCCGACACATCGTCATCCGTAGCGCTTGTGCCCGTAGGTTGACCCTGAACTTGGAGCACTGCAAGGCGCGAGCGTGGGATTCAAGGCGTACTGCGACTACACTTCTGTAGTCCATGAACTGGAGTGCTGATATTCCAGCACCAAAAAGGAAGAAAAAACAAAGAAACTCGCTGTTCATGGCACAATTTCATGCAAGGGCGTCAGACAAGAGCTGGCGGCAGCACTGTGCGCAAAATATGGCGATGTTTCACCTGACTGGTGTTTATGACGCAGTGTGCCATGCTGGACTTCGATTTGCCCAAGTGAAGCCCTTTTGTGAGCTCGCTCCTTTGGAAATTGGCAATGGCTCGGAACGACCAGCTGAAGCATCTGCCTTGCAGCAGACGCTTCCCTCGCTACACACTGTATGCGTGTAGCGAGGGATTCCACGTGAGCCTGCCTGGTTTCACACACGTGAGCACAATCCGGGCGCCGCCGTGTTTGAAACTGGACTTCGGGGCGCACTTGCGCTGCCTTTGTTGACATAAGTAGCAGGTGCACCGGGCTTCCGCTGTGAGAACAAGGCCTGCTCGGCACCGTGAACACGTCTGAAGACTGAGGCGTTTGTGCCTCTTTGGTATTTGGGATCGCGAAAAGAATCATCTAACCGTCGTTCGCCAGCTGTTCGTCGTTTAGCATTACTTTGTGTTGGGACTCGTACACCGCTTCTTTTGTATATATCCTGATAGTAAAACTAAGCCGATCGCGATCAGATGTTAGCGCTATATAATAGGTACGTCGGATTGAAGTTGTTTGCGTTGCTGTGGGCAGTAGCAGTAGCCTTTTGCGACTTCTACGGCCTGCGTTTCATTCAGGGACGCATGCGTGCCAAGAAATATGCGCAAAATCGGCATTCGGGAACCAGCCGGCGCGCATTGGATTTCTCATCGTTCGTGCGAGCAGCCTGGCGGCGGGCCAACGAAAACGGGCAACAAAGGCACCCTGCTCTCTCCCGCGTCGCCACCTTTGGCCGTCGAGCCGGCGTCCGCAGCCTTCCTCTGCGATTCCTCGAATCGAGTGCCCTCTCTATAGCGAAGCATTGCCTCTCGGATCCTCGACCATTCTCTTCGCTCCTTTCTGGGCCCTTGTTTGCGGCTGCATGTGGAATGGCGCACGGCTCGAAAGAAGAGCGACGCCCTGGCCGAGCACAAAAGGAGCGCTTCACGCGTCCCTGGGCATCACGCAAGGACGAAAACATCACGCGTGCGATGCCCCACCACGGTCGCATGTCGTCCTGCCGGCCTGGCGGCCGTTTTCGTTCGCGCTCCGGCGAGCGCCGTGCGCCATGGCTTCGCTCTCCATTCGCGACGCCTGGCTAGATAGAGAGAGAGTGTGTGTTCCATGATGAAACATTGGGAGTACTTATATTCTCTTGCGGCCTCATCGTTTAATGCCTCTGCGGAAGCCAGTGTACCTTAAAATGTACCCCCTTCTCCGCTCCACTGTGCATCAATGCCGCACTCGGCGCTTTCCGCGTATTCGGCGGTGCTCGCTCTTTTGATGGCACTGCTGCACTTGGCAACAAACCAAGCGCGAATTAAGCGCACATGCGCCGGCTGCTCCGGCTTACGTCATCATCACGCGCCACCACTAACCGCGGCTTTGTGCCTTCATTGGGTTGAGCAGGTAAATGTGCACGTCGAGGTTAGGGCGTGATTCTTCACGTTTAGGTTAAATGAGCCGGGGAACAGATTTGCCGTCACCGAGATTCGCGCTCCCTTGCACAGCGCGGCTGCAGACATTGGCAATGGCTGCCGCGTCCGATCGTTACACCGTCTAATTCGCACTGTTCAAGTGTGTCGCTCGCGCGTTGCGGAATAGGCGAGCGCCTACGATTGGTGGTAGCCAGCACGTGCGCGTTCATACCGTTGGAGACAGAGTGCGCGTCCACGTGTTTTCCGTTGGCTGTCACGGCTTCACTTCGACGTGAAATCATCTTCAGGAGGATGCCACCTCGGCCTTGTAACGCAAGGTTAACGGTACCAAACAGAGAAAAAAAAAAGATGCCTTTTGAACAAAGTTGTACGCTATTAGGAACGTCGAGTCTCATGCATTCATGGATGACCATTATGACACTATCTGAAACCGCGTATACTTTGGCGCTGATTGACATATCTTGCGTGATAGCAACTTCCTGTTGCGCCATGCGCCCGGAGTGTTGCCCAAGGTCTCGCTAGAGGTAAAGGGAGATAATGATACGTGATGGTCATTCAGCTTTATGAGGGAGTGCTATTTCACGTCCACCCTCTTGCAATTTCCAAGTTATACTTTTCTAGTTACGCAAACTGTCGTGTCGAGTGGCCACACCTGTAACTTACGGGAGCCAGGCAAGCGATATGGGGGTTCATAACCCACAGCTGGGCGCGCTGCCAGGACCCAGGACTTGGCGAGCTCTGCTAGACGGCCAGCGACGTTGGTTATCATTTATCGACGCTGCTTATCAACGTTATCGTACTTAGGATTATGGAGTCACCTTCGTTTGCTTACCGTCCCCGATTCCAGAGCAGTAAGTGCCACTTTGTGGAGTCGCTTTTCTGTCTCCTTCGGAAAGATTGTGTGAACGAATAGTTCAGAATACGTGTAAATATTTGCTTAAAAGATACTGATGGGCTAGTTGGTGAGTCATGATAGTGAAGCAGCGCACTTATGTTTGACACGTACACATAAACAGGACATACGCAGGCGCTGGAATGCAACTACAATATCGTGTATAGTATAGAAAAAAGAAAGGGGGGGGGGGAGGCATGGGAGCTCATGTTTTAGCGTACCACTTGACAGTGCAGTGGCAGTTGACTGCGTTCAGCAAGCGCACGCGCCACGTGTTTCCCTCAGCTTACTCGGCGCCTGTTTCTTTCCGTGCTGGCCCAAGAACTCGCTTTGGTTCACTGACATCTTTACTTAAGCCGTGTAATGATCCCTGTTGCCGCAAGCGTGGGTGATGCATCCTGCCTCGCTGTTAAATGTCGTCTTTGCTGCGAAATTTACCATAGGCCACCGCGTTCAAATATTGGGCCCGCATATTGGTCACAAGTTGGGAGGTCTGAAAACCATTGCCCGGCAAGTGTTGCTGTCGACATACGCCTGTTTCTTGCTGGTACGTCTGCTAACGTCTATAAAATCTGTCGTAGGAGATACCTAAATTTTCAGATCGGGGCCCGTGTCATTGCCGAGGTGAAGAACGTCGACTTTAACACTGCAGGAGACTAATCTCCAGCTGGTTGCGGCTTACTGCACCGCGTGGAGTACGTTCCAGGCGATCTTTCGTTTTACAGGCGCCCGCGCAGTACGCGTTCGTGCCCATCTTTCGTGAGGTGAGCCGATATCGCTTTGCATTCTGCGCAAACGATGCCGTTCGCGTCTCGCCCCCAAGCCCGTGACGTCGCTAGCTGCGCGCGTTCGCTTGCGATTTCGCGTAGGCAGCAGATTGCGCGTCGACGTAGCGGCGAGGCGAGGAACGCCTGTGGCTCTCCAAGGTCGGCGGGGGAGGGAAGGGGCAGAAGGCTGTCACGTGACGTGGCAGTCCAGACTGCGTGTCGGCTCCTCGCCAGCTGGCGGGCTGCCTGGGCGGCGCGAGGCAGGCTCGTACGAACGAGAGCTTGCGCCTGTCTCCTACTGTTCTCCGCGCGCCCGTCTTTCGCGAAGCGAGCACATTTAATACCTGGAACGCATGCGCGTTGAACAGTTGCGAAGACCGTCTTGCCGGCTGGCCCGCCGCCCTTGCTATGCTGTCACCTGAAAGTATCGGGCTTCGCGTGCCCATGCGGTCGTCGCGCAGCGGAGTGTTTCGCCCGCTGTGCAGTTGTGATGAAGTGAAAGCTCATTCGGGAAAAAAAAAGAAGGCGGGGAAGGAAAGTGATTAATGCAAATCACATTAGGCATAGAAAGGCTTCTCTTCGTAGAGCCGTGGAGTTCGACCTCTTTTCGGTTCCTTCTTCCGCGCCCACAGCATTGTGTTCGCCCAGAGCAGCGACGGTGCTTCGCGATACCACTCGCCTCTCAGGCGCAGTCTATGACCTCCATGTTGAGCACGATGTCGGAGGTTCGATTCATGGTCGCGCGTTGAAGCCTGCGGGAAGCACAAACGCTCGGCTTGCCGAGGCTTTCGTCGCCAGGGGAGCCGCACTGGTCGTTAAAATTATTTCGGAGCCTCCGGACCATCCACATTCCTAGCGTAGGACGCGACCTGTTGGAGCCCAACACAAGAAGCGGGTAATAAATGCACTCCTTGCTCACCTTATTGAGACGGGCCTCGTGGCCCAACTATTCCTGCCTCGTCAAACGGTTATGGCAGCGCTCGGGTAATCTTGTCATAGTAAATGTGTTTGAAACAGCCCATTCCGATGCGGCGTCTTTCAGCCCATCCGTACAAACGTTAGGGACAGAGAGAGCCCCATCTGTCACCGGCAGCCACGTGCATTTCGAGCGTTTTCTTTTCTTCGAGAACGAAGAAAAGAATAAACAGGAAAGCAAGCAAACACAACCCACAAGTAGGGGGGGGGGGAGGGAAACGAAACCAAGGGTCTGGTGGCAGCAAAACGTCTTCCCTGGCTGCGCCTAGACAACTGCCCTCGTCTCAACCCGAGCGTCCATTCCTAAAAGGCTCGGTCCAAGAAGCGCAACAAAAACGCACACATTCACCGTGCCTGCTTTCACCCGCCTTCTACGGAAGCGATACTGTGTTTCGTTAAGCCCCACAAGCGTTTCCAGTTACTCGCTGCCGGCAGGTACCCGTCATGCCCGCTTCAGCGGTCGTTGATCCTCTGCGGCAGCATGGGTTGAATAGCGGAATCCAGCGGGTAATCCTTCCAACCAAGGGACCCGCCGCCACGGCTCCCTTTTACGAAACACGGCTCTCCACGTGTTCTTTGTTACCTCTCTGCGCGCTGGTTCGGGGAACGCCTCGCGGCTTTCAAAGTTTTCTTGGCGGCCCACGTGTGCATTGCTGAATGACCTCGGCGCGACCGCATCCAGTACGAAGAAGACTGCTCGGAAAAGCATGCCGAACTGCTGCAAGAGCCCCAGCTCCCAATATCTCAAACTGACTCCGCGGTTGGCGGGAGGCGTTGTGGCGGCGCTCTATTTAGCGGCACTGGATTGTTCTGAGAGAATGAGCAGGCAGCTGCAAGGCTTCAGCACCAGTACGAGGCACCACGTCCGAAGTCGGATGCACATTTTTTTTGTTAAGCTTGTGCACGTCTTCGTCGAAAGTATTGGCCAGTGAACTCGTTGGCGTGGCTATTGACGTGGAACTTCTACTCGGCCGCAGGCGCCACGTGGAGCGTCAACTTTAGAGCTAACGGTTGTCACTCAAAGCGGCAACGACATGCATGAAATGCACTGTGGTCGCGATTTCAAGCGCGGTCACAGTGCGGTGCCTCGAATATGACCGAAATAGATGCAGGTCTCTACAATCGCAGCCTGCCGTTGCGATCTTGCCAACGCGCGTACTGCTACGCCGACCCGGCCGGGGAGGGACACAGCGGGCACCCAAAAAGACAATGGCAAAAAAAAAGTGAGAAATATAAGCGAGGGAACGTGCGACGCTGCGGCGCCTGCGATACTCGTACACGCGCGCGCGATCGATGAACGCCGTTGGGGGCGCGCTCGAAAATGCTCGCGACGTTACGTCGCACTCCGGACGATTGAGGCAGCGTCGGTCGCTTAATTTCGCTGCCTCGGCATCGCGATGCTTGCCGCGTCGTTTCCTGTCTCGCTAAGCGGCGACGTCCTGTCCTCTCCTGGCTTGGTCACGAGTTGACGATGTTGCAGGAAGAGTTCAGTGCGAGCGAGCGGGAAAAAGTGTCGCTCACTCTGACGGCTCCGCCTGACGTATGGCGCTATTATGTCTGTCGCAATTTTGTCACTCGCGCGAACGGGATTCCCGCGCAGGTGCGTGTGTGTGTGTGTGAGGTGCGCGACGGCATGCGAGCCCCGGCGAGGCTTCCCTGTCGCGATGTTGCCCCGGGTGACACGCCCGCGGTCTCCGACAGGGGCGCGCGTGTACGTTCTTCGTTCGCGCTCGTTTCGGCCCCCCTCCCCCCATTCCCTCCACGAGCTCGGGGCCTGAACCGTCCGAGTTCCCCTCTCTGCCTGCTGCTGTAGCGACAGCGGCCAGCTTCAGCGCCGGCGAAACAAGGTCGCTGGGGCGAGGCAGCGCGGCGCGGTGATTTGCGGCGGCGGCTTGTGGGTTTCTGTTCCCGTCGCGGAGGAGTGCGTCGTCCACATACATCGCAGCGCGCTCGCACGTGTGTCCTCGGCGGCTTGGGCAACCGACCGCTCCGGCGTGCACGCGGTCGTCGCGTGACGCCGGTTGCGTTGCCACGCGGAAGGATCTCGGGAGCGCCCGTCGGCCCTCCCCGGCCGGCTTCGTTCGCGGTTGCCGGGCATGGCACGGGCCGACGGACCGCGTGCTGGGTTTCGCTCTGTCCGTGGCTTCGTCTTTCTTTTCGAACGCGCACTCAGCGACCGTTTCGTGGCGGCGGCTGGCTTACTGCTGCCAACTGCTTCGCGCAAATGGATCGGGTCAGAAACGTTCCCTGACCGTACAAGGATCCCATATGCAAGCATTTCCGTTATTGCATGGTGCTAGTGAAGAATTAATAAGCGAAAGCTCGAATGAATGAAACTGTCAACTCGAACAGTTAAGGGTTTAAAGTATTTTCAAGGCGCGGCACCTCTCTCACTTTGGATGAAAGAAATTCAAGGCTCTGCGATCTCGTCAAAAGTTAATTTATTAGAAAACCTGCGAGTTACTTTCGGCTTCTCGCTTTGTGTGCGGCGTGTGACAACGTGCGAAGTAACAGCAAAGTGGATTGAATGAAATGGGAGAGAAAACGGAGAGCCGTCGGAACTCGGCTTTCGAGGGGCATTGCACGCACCGGAACATCGGATGTCTAAATTTACGATGCTGCTTATTGTTGCTGGCGGTTTCGCGTGCATCGAAGCCAGCTGGCACGAAGCTTAAGAGAGGACGCCCTTTCTTGCTTTCTTTCTTTCTGTCTGTCTCTCTCTCTTTACTTTATTTTTTATTTTTATTTTTTTTGCGCGCCTTGCACGTGTAGCTCCACCACCATTGCAAAAATAACGGTGCTAAGCTCGCGACGTATATTATTACTCCCTGTTCCGCACATCTTGCTTCAATGGCTTTTTTTTATTTCTGCGCGCCTCGTTATCTATTTTCTCTGTGTAAGCTGCAAGGACCGCGTCCGATACCTGTCCCGCAGATCGCGTCCACGTGCAGCTATCGAGACACGCCCCGCTGCTGGTTGGTTGCGCGGCGGCGTTACCCTTGACTCCGTTTTTTCCGTCGTCTTTGCGCACCGAAAGGGTGGTGCGCGCGGATATAGCAGCGACCCTATGTGCCCTTGCTTTCTCTCGCTCTTTTCTTTCTTCTTTCTCGAGTCCGCACGTGCGCGGCCGTGGTGCGTGTTTCTATATCTGCACCCCCCGCCGACCCCCTTGCCGATTTTTCTTGTCGTTCGTTTCACCGTGAAGCTCGTGTATCGGCACAAATGGCACGCCGCCTCTCCGACGGCTAAGTGAAAGCGGCGGAGCGCGTTCTGACGGGCCTCGCTGTTCGGGGCCGAGCAGCGCAGGCCCGTCTCCCACGTCGAAATGGACGCGCGGCTGCCGTCCGTCCGCGCGGCTGCCGTCCGTCCGCGCGGTTTCAACGTGGCGACTGCTCGCCGGCCGCGACGGGAACCGCGGTGCGCGCGATTCACTTTGACGTGTGCACTGTATAGGGTGTCCGTCGCAAGTTGAACGAGACAAGGCGCGAACCGGCTCCGACTTTCGCTCCCACTTATTGCGCGCAGGGGCGATTTACCCATTGTCTTGCATCTGTTTCATCTGTGTTGCAACGTTGCGTCTGTGTTGGCGGCGTAACTGACCTACCCGTCGTGGTTGCTTAGTGGCTTTGGTGTTGCGCTGCTAAGCACGCAACACCAACACCAAAATGCGGCCGCGGCGGCCGCATTTCGATGGGGCGGAAAGAAAAAAAAAGGACCGTGTAATTAGATTCAGGCGCGCGTTAAACAACCCCAGGTGGTCAAAATTTATCGCAAGTCCCCCACGTCGACGTGCTTCATAATCAGACCGTGGTTTGGTCACGCAAAACTCAGTAACCTAATTTAATTTAGCCTAACTGACCGGCCGCGAGAAGCACGGTGACAGCAACGAGGGGTCTGTGAATTATCTAGCGCGACCGGGTTGGCATTTCGAAAGCTCGAAACAATGCTGCCGTATACAGCTCATCGTCCGGTATGCCGCGGCGAAAAGTTGGATTAGTTGCTGTATTGTGAGGCGATACAAAGAGAGAAGGAACAAGGTGGCATTTTTTTCCTCTTCGTGTTCGTCTGTGGCGCTATTTCGTGGGGATATCGCGCCAACTCGCCCAGCTGTCCTTACACTTTTGCTTGATCAACGGTACAACTTTCT
Organism: Dermacentor andersoni; assembly: GCF_023375885.2. Classification (NCBI taxonomy): domain Eukaryota; kingdom Metazoa; phylum Arthropoda; class Arachnida; order Ixodida; family Ixodidae; genus Dermacentor; species Dermacentor andersoni. The sequence goes on along the minus strand of NC_092816.1, from coordinate 139,065,143 downwards.
GGTTCTGTTCTAACGAACCTCTCTCTCTCTCTCTCTCTCTCTCTATATATATATATATATATATATATATATATATATATATATATATATATATATATATATATATATATATATATATATATCACTCTATCCACGCACATGCGCTCGTGCGAACACACGCATATACTACGTAGCATATGGCGTTGTGATCAGCGTCGATTTCCACCTCTGCGTCCACACAAACTGAGGTGTTGGCAACGCGCCTCTTGTGTTGATACCGGCACTTCTCGAACGTATCGTCAATTCCGGCGCATGCGTGCGCTTTCGTCCCCTTGTTATTGGAGACCCTCATGATATACAGGGGACGCAAGCCTCTTGCGTCCGCCAACCTCTCTATTTGGCGCCATTGTGTGCCTGCGCGGCAACGGATGCGGACGCTCGATTTCGACAGGAGCTCAGCCCCCCCCCCCCCCCCCCTTGCAGCCGTCGGTTTGCCGTGTTGTTTGTGTCGCGCTTCCCTTTGATGGCGGGAGGAAGAGAATAAGCGCGTGCGATACGGAAAATCGGGATCAAAAATGAGCAGACCGGGCGGAAGAGATTTCGCAGCCGGCGTTGCCGCACGCCCCGATAGGCGCTCTCGCTCGCTCGCTGTCTAACCGCGTGGTGCAGTTGCCGTTGTTGCCGACTCGCGCGTGCGCCCTGCTACACCGTGTACCATGCGGGAGTTTAATTCCCAAATGGCCCCGTGCCAGCTAAACCCGACGCGGACGGGGCTCTGTATAGGAAGCTGCTTCGTCTCTTTCCTGTTTGCTCGGTAATCATTCCGCGTCCACTGTTGCCGCACGTTTTCTGTTTTCATCGGTCGTGCCGTGGTTGCCTCTGTCGGTAACGTTAGAGGATCGCCTTGGCTACAAAAGTATTTTGTGCGCATTGCTACGTTCAAGGTCAACCGAGAAGTAAAACCGAACGTGCGGGTTGCTTCTTCCAGTATTGCCTAGAAGAGCTTCGCATTTTGTCCGGTGTGCTGGCGCTCAGTATTGATACGCGGAAGCACTTCCTGAGAATTGTGCTCTGGGGTGCTGCTTTGCGTTTGGCGTTGCCAACCTGGATTCTGCGAGGTCTACTCGCTGTCGTAAACAAACGCTGAGTATCTGTTGCTTTTTGCATCCTGACATTAGAAAGAAAGAAAACTCCACGTGCAACTCTCCTCTTGCTTTCCGAAGTGCAACTTGTCTGCAGCCCGCCTGGGCTCCGATCCTTTGCAGGCTATTGCGGATGGCACGAAATCGACAGATACTATCTTACGCGCCATTATCGTATTGAAACGTCTCGCTCGTGAGTGCTGCTGATGTTGATGCTATCACATTTTACCGCCAGTCTGCAAGCAACAAGTTGACGAAACCACCATCTCCGTGACTTAGTGTGACAGCGTCTTTGTACGCCTTATATATCCAAAGTGAATACCATGTGCGCTCTATTCCGACTCCAGGACGCAGTTGCCGACGCATGACGGGCGAGTCCAGTCCGAAGGCAGGACTGGACTTGCCCGCGATTGCCCCCCCCCCCCTCTCCTTGTCATTGGCTTCTGTGGAGGTCACGTAGTCCGTAATTGGCTCGTATAGAAAACTAAACGCGATGTTGAAGTGCGCTGTGATTAACCCGAAGTGCAAAACGTCCCGAACAGCAAACTAGCTGGGACACGCGGTTGCGGTGCAGGGCACGAGAACCGCATCACGGCGCATGCGCACGGCGGTCTCCCACTCGTTTGCGCGTACTGTGCGCTCTTATCCTCTGCTACTATTTCTCGAAGTGGCTAGAGTACAAAGAACTGCAGCAGCCTCGGACAAGAGCGCCGACGCACATTGATTGGCCCTCGGAGGCGCCACGGTGGTGTACAAAGAAAGGTGAGGGAAGCTTTGTGCCGAGACCTCGTATACGTGTACACACGCGCACACAATCTCCGGGCGGACGTAAACCGATGGCGTCGCCCGGAGGGTGGCCGGGCCCTTTCATATTCTAACACGCGATCGAAGACGGGGCTCCGTCGCGGCGCGCTGCCACTCCGCAAGTGTTGGGAGGAGGTGCAGGAAAATGCACGCGTCCTGCGCTGTGATCGCCGGACGCGGAAGAAAAGGCTCGAGCGGTCCTCGTTCCTATCCCCGGTGGCTGTCCATTTTGGGCGGCGCTTGACGGGGCGGATTTGCCCGTGCCATTTCGGTCACGCTGGTCCTCCCCTCGTGCTCCGTTTACGCCGAGCAAGGCACGGTTCTGTGCGCGAGGCCAGCACCGGAGTTTGACAGGTAGCTGTCACGTTGCTAGTGATTCTGCCGAAGATCTGCGGCGACCCCATCGTGCACTATACGAGTCGTTCCTGGCCCTTACTGTTCGGCATCCGTAGTTAGTGATCTAACAGGCGCGTTAGCTCTTCTCTCGGCGTTAGTACCTTATGACCTTGTCGTTGAAGCGATAATGGCGGTCTGCCCCATCCCTGAAATAGGGAGAGGGATTATCGTCACATATCGCTGTTCTTCATCGGATCGTCGCGCGTGTCATACGCTCGAAGTGACTATCGCATCTTCCGCATGGCTGTGGTGCCTGAAGGTGGGTTCCATGCAGGCTGCTGGGCACTTCCGCTCTTTCAACCGGCCCACAGAGTCTCCCGTGGGGTGCACGTCCATAAAACTGAAACGGGGCTCTGCGTAGCGCGTGAGAAGCGCGCATCGGGCACCCTCGGAAAGTGCACGCTCTCGTGAACCGCTCGGGGTCCCGTGCATTGCTGACCGGTTCTGCGTGAAGTCACGCTGCTTTGCTCGGCCGTCGAACCTCTTCGGTCGCTGCTCGTCGGTCACTTCCACGGACGCAAACACTCTCGCGCCCCACCTCTCCTCGCCCGCTACCTAGAAAAAAAAGAAACGCGGACAAAAGGCGATCTGCCTGTTTACACGATGTAGTTGGCGGCGGAGGGTCGAGATAGCGGGCGCATTGTAGTACGTGCCTCTCTCTGCGTCCACGCGCTCCGTGCAAGGAACTATGAGCCTTTCTTAGCTCCTTGAACGGCGGGTTCCAGAAAGATAGGGCGGCGTTTGTTGTGTGTTGTGCCTAGCTAGAGAGCAGGGACGGAGGCGGACGTGTGCTCAAAGGAAAGGAGATGGTAAGAGGCGTTCTACTCGGCCAGCCTCTCGGTGTTAAAAGAAGAGGGCCCTGCACGATCTCCGCGACAGAATGAAACACGGCGAGAACACGATAGCAATCGCCCTGGTGGGTCGGCGGCGGACTGAATGTTGCGCAGTAGTGACCTCGTGGTGGCGTGCTGTAGTGTTTTTTGTCTTATTGTTTTAAATAATATTAGCACGCTTCGGATAAGGCGATCGGTGGGCGTGCGCGCACTGTCTCGTGCAAGGTCAGGGTTCATAGGTTTACCTCAGGTTTGTGATGGTAAGAGCGTAGCTGTGCTCGTTCTAGACACCTGCATGTGCTGGGCGGCCCCGTTTAGAGTGCAGCTTTAGGCGCCCGTTGCTGCAGCGAGCGTCAGCGTCGTACCTCGTAACTGAGCGAACGAGCACAGCAAAAGATTAGAGCGAACGCAACGCGGAGCGCAGCGGGCAATGAAAGACGGCGAGGGTGAAGATAGCGATATATGAGGAAAGCGGAGAAGGAGGGTATGGCGAAAGCGTGAGAAGAAAAGCGTAGTGCCGCACAAGACGGATTATGGCGACGATGGCTATGAGATGGCGCCAGAGTGGCGCCCGTCGTTAGGGTGCCCCGATGCGCTCGCTCGCCACCGCTCCGTTCGCGGGGGCGCGCGCATCGAGGCACTCTAGGCGTCGTCTGTTCACCAAAGCGCTGCATGACTGGAGGTCTGTCCGCGGCGGCTGCTGTGAATCGCGCCCACGCGTCAGCCACGCGCTGCCTCTCGCGATCTCCCGATTAGCGAGGCAGTCGCGCCACACTTCGCTCCGTTTAGAACCTGCCGCACGGGACACATTCTCCACACCAGCCATCGCGAAATGAAAACACGTATAGAACTGCGCTCAAATTTTGCATTAGGGTGTATCGTAATCGTCGCTGAATTTTTTTTCTTCAGAACGTTTAGCGGACGACCTAATCAACGGGGAAGTTCTATGCGCAGAGTAGAGAGAGAGTGGCAAATGATCTGCTCTTGCAAATTGTATATCCTGCAGCGCCCCAGAGGATGCCCAAAGCACCTTTCTTGCCCAGTAGTCTCGAGTGGCCATCCCGGTTCCCATTAGGGTTCGTTCTTCTCTCGCGAATCACTGCGCAATTTCGCCTGCTCGGAAAGAGGGGCAGCTTGTTTGACGGCGCGCAGGTTGCTTGGTTACGTAGTTGCGCGTTGGTCGCCGCTGCAGTGCACTCTGTACCCGCACATTTCCTTGGCGGGAGGTCATTTCGACAGGCGCATCCACGCCGTCGAACCTAGCGGCGCGGCGGCTGATGAGACGAGGGGGGCTCCGCAGTCGGCGCCGCGTTAACCCCGTGTTCTTCATCGAACATGCGCGCTGCACTTCTTTCTAGAGTGCCTCCCATTTGGCTTGCATTGCGTTCGTTTCTCTTCTTTGCAGGCACACGAGATCCTTGCGAGGTCTCGACGCACACAGAGGGGAAGCGGGCGCCATTCGTATACGCTTGTGCTCTCTCTGCAGCGTCTCCGAGCAGTTGGAAACAGTCTCGTTACGTACTGGCGTCGCGCCTGCCGTCTCAGTTCTTTGTACAATATATCGGCGTTCGGTAGATTACGGACCATGCAATGTCAGTAACAGTGGCAACTGTTTCAGGTATGCGAATTGGCAGAGTTGCCCCCCAAGTGTAATCACTCAGCTTATCGCTTTTCATCTGCGAGGATGAGTTGAACAAGTTCAAATGTGATAGCGTTCGGGGAGTAGTAGATTCAATACTACTCAAAACTGCTACTGAACAGCTGTGCGAAACCGGTATTGAAACACTGAGGTCGTGGGTCGTGGTCTCGGCCTTCGTACATATTGTCACGTGGTGGTGACGTTGAAGAACACAGTAGCAATACCGTGAAGGACAAAACTAACTTTTATTGGGCGAACCTGTGCCCACAATAACAGGCTACACTTATAGCACAACGATAGCGGCGAACACGGTCGGCGATCGTCGAAAATCTGATCAGCGGGTCCAGCGCGTCGGCTTTTATACAGCAGTCATCGAATTTTCCAGACTAATCGTTGGGACCCGAGTGCCTTCCACAAAGTTCTACACCATTCGCGTCACGTGATGAAATCAGATAACACAAGGTTCGGCGACAACAGACAGCGGATAGAAGCATCGATAACTTTCCAGAGACTTCGGATACATGCAGGCGCGTCCCGCGCTGTGCGATAAGACTTGTTAGGCGGCGAAACGTGGTCGCCCGATAAATATAAGTACACGTGTCAATATAGATCTCACGATTGGAGTACATCAACTCGAGGAAAAGCGATCTGTGCAGCATTCCTCGAACATGTGCACGTGCAAATAATGTGTACAGTGAGTGTCAGCGCGCCTCCAGAACGTATATCCCGTTATGGTGCAAGGAACAAGCCCTCGTTAATTCGACATCGGTTAGTCCGATCCCTCTCTTAATTCGACCGCGTTCAGTTCCGAAAACCTTCTGTACATTTTAAACAACCCTTTTTTAACTCGGGAACATCGGATGATTTGAGCCAGTCTTGCACGTCTCTGTGGGGCCGGCAACACCAGAACGACCGCGAACCGACGCCCTCGCCGTGAAAGGCCAACGCCATGTCGAGGCGGCGTCGGATAGGCTCGCTCAATAGCGCCGCCGAGTGTTTGGGGTCCCCTCCTTGCTCTGACAGCGGCGGCGTCTCTCGGTGGGAATCTTGCGGCCGTTGTTTGCCCGCCGCTTCCTCCGCGCGCTTTCTCGCTGCTCCGCCGTCTCGTGGACAACGCGGCCGAGTCCCTTCCGGCCAATTCCCGTTTCGGGCGGCGCCTGTGCAGGAGATTGGCGGCGCGCCGTTCTTGGCCTTTCCGCAAACCTCCCACGAAGGAGTGTTTGCCCCCGTGGCGCCACTTCCGTTCAGCGAGCCGTCCCGTAGCGCAGACCAATAAACGAGTTAATGGAGAGATCGAGAAATGGGGTGACTTAGCTTACTTCTTCACCAGGTCTGGCCATTTTGAGTTCGCAAGCGCCGTGGATACAATGCCCCCCAGCCATCGTGTCTGCTAAGCATTACATCCCTGCGCGCCGCGGAAAGAGCTGAAATTTCCAACCGAACGCCGTTTGCCCGTCTCCTCGCGGGCGCCGCGCTCCCAGTCGACGTCGCAAGTGCGCCTACGTATATATGACAGTGCCGAGCTGCGATCATGAGCTGCGTGGCTCCAATGGCGATCAAGGAGCGCCTTGCGGTGTGCGGTTCGTTCCTTTCCTCTGTTTTCGTTTCCTGCACCGTATTGACGCCAACAGTGACGAAGGAGCCCAGTTATTTCGATTAGAACCCCCTTGTCCTATTATTACAGATCGAATGCTGTCTTTCGCGTGCCCTTTTCTAGCACGGCCGATGACAGCATCCGCCCCCGTCCCAAGAGGAACAAGTTGAGGTGCGCATTAGCGCGCAGCGGGGAGGTCCCTCTCTGGCCAAATTAGCCGCAGGCGGTTCGCGGTGGCTGCGTCTTCCCTTCCGCTGCACCGAATTGGCTCTAGTCGAGCAAGGTGAGGGAGGCAGGCACAGGAAGAGAAGTGCATGCATGTGCCGATCGGGCACTGGCGCCTGGGCGATTCGGGGATGCGAGAGCACCGCGCTCTAACGTCGTCTGATCTTGTTAGGTGCTTGCCGCGCGCCATCGGCGTTCTCGTGGCCCCGCCGAATGGCGGACACGAGGTCGGCATGCGCGGGGGGGGCTTGGCTCGTCTCCGTTCCGGCCTCTGTATTGCGTTGCGGGTGATCGAGGTCGAGTTGACCGAGATATCAGTTATTGCGGACCCGCAGTAGTATATGTACATGCACAAGGCCTAAATCAGGCAGCCGGTGTCGTTTGGTTTCTCCTCTGCTTGTATCTGCATAGGCGGTAGCGGGAAATTGGTGGGCGTCTTGCGTAAAACGCGGAAGCACTTTTACGGTGAGCGGTGTATAAGTCAGCCACCTTGTAATGGGGACGTGCTGCTTTATGTGTGCGAGATTCGCATCTTCAGCCTTTCATGTTCCGGTCATGAGAGAGCGAGAAATTCAAGTTTATGTATTAATAACTATTTAATGTTGAGTAAAATGGGGCAATCACATAATGGGTGTCATTGAATTGTGCTCTGTTATGCCCAACTCTCGTGCCTGTTAATAAGCTCAGTCGTCGTGACTGCTGTGCAACCTTATTTGCTTTAGTGGGCTGCAGGACATGGTCTGTCACTCTCCCTTTCGTCTTTTCTCTTTCTTGCGCATGATGCTCCGTTGGTATGGGAGGTGCAAAAAGCAAATAACGTTCGTGCACGACATAGATAACCAACTCGTGCCGCACGCGTGGGTGACTCGTGGTAAGTCCAAGTCCCTCCACCTTTGCCAACTGACATTGTATGCGGCCGATTTCCTCCTACTTCGGCATGTCCTTCGCTGTCGATGGTAACCTTCTACGTCCCAGCTAGGTCGTCATGCCACTTTGTTACAGCCGTACAATGGCGGAGGGTGCATGCCTGAAGTGAAACACGATATCAATGGTTCGTCAAAGCGGCCACGTGTATTTCCTTGTAACGCAGAAAGCAAAGAACAAGCTCCGCATTGTTGAGTTTCGCCCAAACCACTGCGCCAGGGACGTATGATTGACGTCAGATTTCAGTGCATTTTCGCGTATTTAGGCCGTTTTTATGCGCGGAAAATGTTGACGGCTTTCCGGCTTTTTTACTTACTTTTGAAGCACAATGTAGCATTTTTTTTTTTTTTTTTATTGACCACGAAACATCTGGGTAATCTGACTGCGGAATACGGGGGAATGCATTTCGAGGGGGCGTCGTGGGCCGCATTTTCGTGCTCGCGTTGTTTCGGCTGTACACTAAGTAGTCTACGCCCACAGTAACCCGTACGACTTGTTCCCAGTTGCACAAGTGTAACCCATCTGTCTGGATTAGCTTTATACTGTACTATTCTAACGTTGCTTTAACTTGCGTCCTCGGCGACCCCTGCTTCGTTCAGCGAGGCACTTCACACCTCAGACCTCACACCATCTCCGTTTGTTTCTGTTGCAACGTCGAACCTACGAAGCCCTCCCGACTCCTTCTCCGTCAACTGGTGCTGCCGTCCTTGTCGTCTGCGGAGGAGGAATCGATGATCACTCGTACAATGCGGCCGACGTCAGCGAGCGACGTTCCCACGGGAGCCGCAGAAATGTCAGGAGACCACGGCTCACCGCGGACGCCGGGTCCGGCCTCCTGCGCGGCGAGCACCGAAAATAGGTCCTCCAATAGGGTTGCGAGGTCCGCGGTTTCCATGGGCGGGTCATCCCCGCGAGCTTCTCTTGTGTCCCGCACGGCGAGAGGAGCAGATGTTCTGTGTCGCCGCCGGTGCCTTGCTTGTGTCTGTTTCGAAAATATGTGCCTCTGAATGGGATGTTGGAAACGTCCAGCGCCAGATGAAGATATGGACTTGGGGGTGTGCGTATATTGGAGGCGATAGTATTGTTTCCCCGAATTAGTGCGCTATATATCTTCTCCATGCAACGAAATGCGCTCTGACGTAATCGATGCGATGATGAGCAGCGGATCAATCTTCGTCGCCGCGTTACATATTAAAGATAAACAAGTTAGCAAGGGTTATCGGTGTAGCGATTTCGATACTTAGTTGTTTATGGCTGAGAACGTGATTCGACAGTACAGCTGTATTTTTGGAAGTGTTCAGCGGCTAGCTAATAGTATCGATCTCCTCCCCTTCCTCCTCGAGCATTGAGATCAAGATCAGCGTTCGCTGTCAATCTTCTCCCGAGATCTCGAAGTCGTTTCGTTTACTACGCTCGCTTGCTATAGCGGGAGCATGCCCGCATACCTTTTCCAATCATCTTCGCGTCGGAGTCGACATCAAGGACTCCCGAAGTGGGGCAGATGTAGTTCGCGTGTGCGGTGCTCGAATTGAGCGATAGGTGAGAGATTGCCCTGAAAGCGAAGTATTGTATTTCGTCCGTGTATTCGTTCTTTGCCGGCATGGCTCAATTGTTACTACACAGCGCATTCGAAGAAGCGCGGGGGCCCATCCTAGCTCTGGCTGGCTGATTGAGCCATAGGGGAAAAGAAAAGGCGTGAGTGATTGACTCCCCGTACCGAACAATATATCGTGCATCACTCAGGTGTCGGCGACCGGACCGTGCAGCGGGATCGCTCTGTTTACTTGTAGTCGCGTCTCCTATATTGTCCTTACGCTCTGCCGCATTCATACTGCTCGCGGATCGCCTTCTGCCCTGCAGTTAGCTGGCTTGCCGACAGCAAACGCTAAGGGGGGGGGGGGGGGGGGGGGGGGCAAAGAAAGGACGCCCCAAGTCCGATGATGCAGCAGAGCGGGAATTGGGTCACTGCACCGAGCCAGAGCCTCTGTTTCCTCTCTCTCTCTCTCTCTCTCTCTCTCTCTCTGTGCACGCGTGTGTTTGTGTTTCCAAGCTCTATAACTTTTGCGCAAAGAGCGCCGCTCGTGTATACGTATGGGCGCCGGCCACTTAGTCGACCCTCATTGTTTGCCGCCGTGGGCTCACGAGGTATGCACATGTACGCTATATGCTCGGCCACGGCGGTGTCCTCCGGCCATTGAGACAGCGAACAGCGTCGCAGCTCCCCCCCGCCCATTGTTCTTCCTCTGCCAATGGTTTTTCCAGCGAACTCGAAAGAACGCGGTTCACGGCCAACTCCGATGGACGGCCTCCCCTTGTTTGTACCTGACGGGTTGTCCGCGAGGCAGCTGTGTGTTGTGCAGAGCGGGTGCAGGATAATTGCAATGCACAGCTAGCCCAGCACTTACCTCATTTCTCTCTCCATTCTTTCTGCACGTTTGATTGCAGCGTTTGTATCCCAGACGGTTGTGCTGTTTTGGCGAGGTCGCGGTGTCACCTGCTACGACAACTGCGTTTACGTAGCAGCGAAGCGCGTCTCTGCTGGAAGGCCGCCCCCCTATACCGGCGCCTTTTTTGTTCTCGTTTAGTCCCCATTTAGCCAGAGCTGCTGCAAGTTTATTAGCTTCGTAGAAATGTAAACTCCGTTTCAAACCAGACGCGCCTTCACTATGGGCAGCTTTACAGGAGACGTACGGTATATAAGGTCCGCGACACCCGTTGCACCGTTATCTCGTATGAATAACCCAGACTATCAATATTTACCGACGGTTCAGTTGATTGCGTATAGTATACAAATGGGATTGCCGGGAGCATGAAGTTATATTGAAACGTTCGGTTTTGCGCACACAAGCGGCTTTTGGTACCCAAGGGGAACTTTGCGTGCGCCCAAAAGCGCCACGCCCCGTTTGCGTTCTTTTGTAGCCCTCTTGCTTTCTTTATGTAGCTTTCTTTTTTTCGCATTATTTTTTAAACCCGGTTGTTAGCGCCCGCAAACATCGGGTGCGAAAAATTAAAACTCCCCATTGAGCATTAAATTAAATTCGTTAAATTTAAGTCTTAACATGGCAAATTATGCTCACGGGGCTGCGACCCCCCCCTCTCTCTCTCTCTGGACCATGCATTGCGAGGCGGCGGTCATAACTGCAGCTTTAGTCGTGTAACAGCAGGCAGATAGTTTACGGCACCCTGCGCGAGTGGCCGCGGCGCTGTTCGCCTCGCAGCTGCGTTCGTGCCCGCCACGACCACAAGAGGCACGCGCGGTTCGGCGGCGATGGCGTACTACATCGCGGCCGGTTTCTGCTCTCGGGGCTTTGCCGATCGCTCGGGCGAGGGACTCGTGCCACTGGCCTTGGGCAATGGCTTTTGCTGCAGAGGAGCGCCTCTGTTCGGTGCTGCCAGAGAAGCGCTGTTCTCACTGTTCGGCGGCTTTCGTGTTCCACAGGAAACGGCTTCGCGTGGACTATTCTGTAGTCTCGCAGAGCGCTGTAACCGCTTGCTATCCGGGTGAAAGTGCGGCGACAGGCAGAAAGCGATGATCTGGCTTGTAGGGGTTCTCTTGCTTTCTATGCGCTATACTGATAGTGAGGACTGGCGTATGTGAGATATTATAGCACGTAGTGTTTTTGACGATCGTCCGTATATGCGTGGAACGGGAATCGAGTAAAAAGTAAATGACGTTAACACCAGCGGGGGAGCGCGCTGCAAAGTCCTTCGACATTGTTATCGCCTCTTCGTGTTCGAAATAGGGGCGAGAAAAAAAAAAAAAAGAAACGTGGCTACAGCGCCGTTGGAACTGGTGATTGCTTTCGCTTGGGAGCCCGGCCACGTGCACTTTCTTCCATTTTGATTTTCGTGGCGGGCGGAACGCCCGCCTTGGAAGCTTGCGAAGTAGCTATACGTGAAATGTGTTTACGCATGTAGGTAACCGGTCCGTAAGTGTCGGAACGAGGCTGGGCACGCAACCTCCAGTTCAGGCGTCCTCCTATGACTTGCTGTGTGTCTTTTTTTTTTTGTTCCCGCTTTTCTTTTTCTCTTGACTGCTGTATGCCGTCTTCTTTTTTTATTTTTTCTACGATAAGTTACCACTATTCCATGTCCTCATTGTAGTACCTTCCAGGTCCGCGGTACAGTACGCTCAGTTGTCGGACAAATGAAAATGCTTGCGGTGAAACGATCCTTTTCTCCTTCACCGAAAGGGCTGTTTTCGTAGACTGGCGATCACAAATCCTCCTCGAACCGATTGAGAAAGCCCAAGCGGGCTCTGCCTGCGAGGCCGCAACATGTTTCCGGCTTTCAGGGAGCACACACAGCGACGCAGCGCTGAGCCGAGCCTCCTCTTTTTTTTTTTTTTTCTTCTCTCTACCCGTTGCAGCGGCGGACCGGACGGTGTTGTTCCTCGTACTGTATATACACTCGCGATACTGCGTGTCGCTGCCCCAGTGGACCTTGGCGCGCTATCTACGGCTGCTCGGAGGAGTGTGCCTTCCCTGGCGTTTGCGGTAATCGCGCGGATCCCCGTGTTTTGACTGCGCTGCCACCCGCAGCAGCAGCAGCGGCGCCGGCAGCCGAGAGAGACTCCTTTCTTGTCGCGGCCGAGGTCGCCGGGTCTGTGTGTGCGCGAGGCTGCTGGCTTGTTATTGTTTTGAAACGGGCTGGCATGCGCTGGGGCTCGGCGGCGTCGGGGCAATAGGGAGGTTTCGCGTGTGGAGGGGGAAGGGGTGGGGCCGTGCGGTCTTCGCTCGCTCGACGGCGACCTCGCGTCGGCTGGTCGCCGTGGGGGCCGACGCGTCGCGCGCGCTGCACGTTGCATTTATTAACGGGGGCTGGCTGAGGCTCGTGCGAAGCCTGTTTCTTCTTCTTCGCTCGCGCGATCGGTTCTAAAAACGGGTCGGAGCGCGCGGTCCACGCTCGCGGAGGCCGGTCCCGGCGAAGGTCGCGCTGTGGCGGCAGCAGCCCCAGCGCCGTTCGTGCGCCCTCGTCCCCGGTGGTTCTGCGTCGTCGACGAGGGGCGGAAGCCGCAGCCTTGAACAAAGTCGAAGTTCGTTCTGTAGCAGTAGCCTCGTTCGCGGCTGGCGTCTCGTTGCGGCTCATCCATGAACGACTCGACGGTGCTTACGCCACACCGCGTGCGGCTCGTTATGCGGTGAGCTGTCGTGCACTGCGCGTACGTGTCTTGCGGAAAAAAAAAAAAAAAAAAACCGTCTACGGCCAAGTTTCGTTGCGTTTGTCTTCAACTGGGGAGAGGAAATTCAGGATTATTCTAACGTCTCGTCGGTTGAGTTGGAGAGAGCATGAAAAGCGCTCCTAAGGGTCCATTAATTGGGAGCAATGATGGGAGCATTTGGAGCTAAGGGAGCATGATGGGAGCTAAGGGTCCATTAATTGGGAGCAAATGATGTATGATGCTATCAATTGTATAACCATATGCTTATCCTTCTTCCTTTTTGTCTCTTTGCAAAACATCATATGTAATTGAAGTAAGCTCTTCGTGCATTATGTTTTTGCCATACTTATTGCTGTTAACATAGGTCCATGAAACTCTACACTTACCAAGTACCCTTTTGTATTCTTATGTAAATGCCTGTACTACAATGTCTACAGACCCTTCTAACCCACTCCTGTAAAAATCCCTGATGGGATTGACAGTATCACAAAATAAATAAATAAATAAAAATAAAATTAATTCGAACATGGGCAGCACATGACTCTACAGCTTCCCTTCGCATATGGGATAACGTCGACGTTGCAGGAATTCGTTTCAATATCAGCAGTACGCGTCTGGGTTGCAGTGTGCGTCCATGCGTAGATTTTACCGCATCATTTTTTTTTTAATGAAATGGCGTTACTGTACCAGCGTTGGCAGCTGTGTCTTTGGAACAGCTCTTGAAACCTGGGGCAGTATCTGCAAAAAGAAAAAAAAAACTCTTACTCTAGAATTGTTCACAAGAGAAAACTCAGCCACTAATGATTCTGGACGTATAATTCGTGAAGGTGGCTGCCAATGGGAAAGAGCACTTCCAACGAAGAGCTTTGTGAATTTGGCTCCCTGTTCTCGCTTGTTAATTGTTCGCAGCGACTTTCCGCTTTTCTTCGTTTTTCTTTTCTTTCTTTTTTAAGTCGAACCCGGTTGTTCCACAGTTCTCAACTGTATTATAATGTAGGCTCTTTTGCCTGTGGGATGCGGCAACCAAGAGTTTCTGCCACGGTATTTCCGGCGTCAGTAAACGATGAAAGAATGCTTTATGAACAAGTTCAGACGTCCCACTACTTAGGTGCGAAGGACTGTGGCCTCGTTGCCTGCCTACAGCGAAGTGAGCCTATTGCTCTCCATATTCTGGTGCTCCTAATTTATCGACAGTTCTGCTCACATCGCAGAATGATGCTGCATATACTGTTACGAACGGCCTGCAATTACAATACCGCTTCGTCGTCTTTTAATTACCGTCTTTAAATACCCTGTGCTCCGCGGTGGCGGAAGGCACGTAGGGTTTCGAAGCCACCAGCGAAAAGCGCGTTTCCGTTGGCGAATTCGACGGTCTGAATGTGTGTGCGTGTTTTAAACCTGCATTGCATTGCCGCTCCCCCTATCAGAGCTTCACTTGCGAGCGGAGCACAGTCCGTATCGGGCCCCTGGCGGCATGTGCATTGTGTAGTCGTGCGATGGACGGGCCTTTCCTCGGCAGCGGCGGGCCGGCGTCCCACCGTTATTTGCAAACCGGAAACCGAGTCGGCCTGCTTGCCGATGCTGCAGGCTGCTGCCTCGTCTGCTTTTTCCGTGGAACCGGCGCTCGGCCGGTTCGCCGCCGCCGTCTCTCTCTCTCTCTCTCTCTCTCTCCCCGCCGAGAACTCCCTGGCGCTGTGTGACGCTGTTCGTATATTACGTGCCTGGTTGCTTTGCTTGTCTGTACGAGAGTGTGCAGGCGTGCATCAGACAGCGTGTTTGTGCAGCGCGGTGCGGGTTTTTCTTTCCCTAGTTTTTTTACTTTCTTTCGAGCGCGCGAACTTATTTAAATCTTCCCCCCCCCCCCCCCCCCCCCCCGGAAATCGATCGCTCGTATACGGAGGTCTGTTCGTCACTCTTCCTGGATGTTCCACTGCGCTTTCGATGCGTACATAATGCCGGCGTAATGTCGTATGGGTACTGCAACCAGACTTGGTGAGAGCCGGCTTCACCGAGGAGATGATATCGTAAAGATTCTGGCGCCAGTGGGGGAAAAGAAAAATACTTCAGAATATTCGGGTCGGTCTGACCTGCACGACCTGCGAGACCGGGGAAGGTCAAAAGTCTGAATAACGAATGTGTAAAAACCTTCATTTGCATTGCAATGGGGCTCTGTGGGCTGGATAAGGTGTCCGGGTTGTTGGGAAGGGCAGGCGGTTTAAAAATATCCTGTGGGCGATAGCATAACTATTGACCTTGAGCTGAATTAGTCGAAGAGGCGGACATTACTAGCACGGTAAACCAAACTCATATTCGTCTAATTAACAAAATTAACTAAATAACTTAATCAATTCCATTAAAGCAAATATTGCAAATCCACTTGAGACGAATCTCCAGGATGACACCACTTTCGAGATATTATTTTTCCAAAGTGTGGACGAAATACATGTACGTCCCAGTTACTTTTGTGCTTCAATGCTAAAAGAAGCTTTTGTTAAAAAAGGAAATGGAACAGTGCGTTTTTAGGACGACTTTGATGGCGCATATTTCCAAACTGGTGTCATTCTGGAAATTCCAAGTGAGTGCGCCTTGCGATCTCAGCTGCGTAAATCGTAATATGTGCAGTAAAGTAATTATTTAATACGTTAATTATTGCATTTTTAAAGACTTGTTGAATATTTATTTCGATTTCTCGTGCAACTAACGTCCCCCTCTCTAAATAATCGAGCTCAATGACTAGGGTGATGTTATCTGCAACAGGCGATTTTTAAACATTCCAGAAAACTTGGAAATAGTCACCCCGTGTAGTTGCTGATCCGAGTTACGGTCAGATCGGTACGATAGTTTGTCTCCGTCGCGAATCCTTAACAACGCCTCCGTGTTTCCAGAGAGGTGGGGCAGAGGGGGTAGATCCACTCCGCGTATAGAAGCCGATAAAGCATATTGCCTCCACCGCTCACTACTGTTCGATCCGGGTGCAGGACCGGCCCAAATAAACGCGGCTGCTCTGTCGTGTGTATGAATGACGCTTAGCCGCCGTGCTCGAACGCGGCAGAGAGCGAGTTTCCTCGTCTTCGGGGATTTGAATGAGCTGTTGCCCCGGTGTTTCATTTCTCGATCGAGGCTTGCGTTTGAGGCTAGTTGGAACAACACAATTTTATAACACAGCGCTGCAGAGATAAGGCAGACGCACGACGTGAACACGAGCACGGACGACCAAGCGATTCGTCGTGTTCACGCTGTTTATCTGTCTTAAAACTCTCTAGCGCTGCGTTCTAATTGCGCTCCATTTCCTTTCAGGACCCAAAACTGACAAGCCGGACGCTTGCATGTAAAGGAGTGGCGTTTCGGGGTGCCGTTCTATCGTTAACGAAAAGCCGTCTTCGGTTGACGCCAATCCTTAGTGAGAGAGCGCGGAGACGCGGGTCTTTCGCCGCGGCCGCGATGTGGCATGCTGCACCCGCAAGACCCTTTGGGTCGCAGCGCGCGGTCTCTTATCGGGGTCGTGTGTCGCGAGGCTGTACGTCCAACGTCGCGCGGGTTGCGTCGTCGCCCGTTTCGAAAGAGGCGCGCAGCGCGCCCGATCTGCGTGCCTCTTAGCGGTATATGGAGGCAGCGTGCGTGGAATATGAGGTCGCGGGTTCAGCTCTCTGCCGAGCGTGCGACCTCGGCTGTCGTCGTGGGGTTCTGGGTCGGTAGTTTAGCTCAAAATTAGGAACCGATGGGTGGTCTATACGGATGACCTTAGCAGTTAGGGGTGTGCGAACAGCGCTTCTTGAGGCCGAATCGAATATATCGGGCACTTTGGAGTAATGAACATCTGCCGTCTCAATTAATATAAAGCCGTCGTTCACATCCCAGTAATCCTAAAATTAGAAAGTTTCTGTGGTTGCATAATACGTTATGAAGCGTTGTTTATTAAAATCACGAATGGAGCATTAGGAGCAAACGAGTATTTTCTTCGCATGCGCAGGGTTGTTCACAGAGACTGCGAATGATGTCGCTGTCGAATGATGTCGAATTAGGTGTGTGTGTGTGTGTGTTACCCAGTTATGCTGATCACGATGGTCGCTCTGAAGTTGCTGAAAGTTGCTATGGTGGTGTAAAATAAACCTATGCAGAAAAGCTGGGAAATTGCACCTTGTGTAGTACTGCTCTATAGCGGCTCGGGTACACAACGGCGCGCCTGTCCAGCCACCCGGACGGTCGAAGACCTTTCTACCGCGAATTTATTAATTGCATCGGACCCGTTGAGCTTCCGTACTCACAAACGCGGATGCGGATATGTCAAGTGGACATATTTTGAGTAGACCAACGGACGGCATCTGAAACTCGCTGCGAAACGGCGAGAGCGCGTGATCTTTTTTTTTTTTTTTTTTTTTTGAAGGTGTAAGTGCACTGTGAACAAAAGGCCACCGCAGTGTCGCAACCTCAGGCCCTCTGCCACTCCAAGGCCTGTGTTGAGGCACTGCCGTTGCATTCACTTTGATATCGCGTCACGTGTGCTCTCTCTGTGGTGGCGCCGTGCCGGAGTTTCACACGTAGATGTGTCACGCCCTCGTTGTCGTGGTGAACACCGTCTTATCTCTTCCGTGTGGTCGCGTGCGTGCGCCCTTATCTCTGCGCGGGAGTGGCGCGTGTCGTTTTTTTCTGCGTGTATGCACTTGATCATCTTAACACCGCGTCGTGTATCAGCCGCTGAACGAATTCCGCTCCGATATGTGGGGTGTTCCTTATCATTCTTGGTACTGTATATATGACGCACTATATGATGTAAGCGGGTAAACGACGTAAACGGTTGGACTAACGGCAACATTGGATCACGTGTTGTGGGAGTGCGAAGCCATCGGCTCCTCCTTCAGCGAGGATAGGTGGTCTGCGCTCCTGGGCAGCCCCGAACTCAACGACCAAACCCTGGCCGTCCAGAGTGCCCGCGATCGGGCCGTCAAGCTCGGCTTGGCAGTCCTTACGTGGGACTAGCCGGGTGGCACGGGGTCTCTCCCCTGCGTCTTCTCTGGACCGAATAAAGTTATTTCACTCACTCACTCACTCACTCACTGTAAATATGACTCGAGGCGCGATTTTCTAATCACGTCCAACACGCGCAAGGTGTCTCTGTTGTTAGGATTGGGGGCTCAATCCCATCGCTCGTAACCCGTTGTCAAGATTGGAGTCCGGCATGAATTAGAAGGTAGCTGGCCCATGCCGTCGTCCAACTTATCCACGCTGAGGACGTTGATGAAGGGAAGGACTGCTTCTCATCGAGAACGAGGAATATGGGTTTACTTACAGTATCTACATGCAGTTCATCAATCTAGCATGACTGCGAGAGAAAGTACATCACTCTAACATGACTGCTTGAGAAAGTTCCTCGAGCAGCCGCACAACAGCAGTTTATAAACACACGGTCCTCCCCCGATACCCAGGTGACGGAAACGGCCGACCAGTCATCGTAAACGAGTCGCCTCTCTGCGGGGCGGTTTACACACACACACACACACACTTCCTTGCGCGAGGTTCACGGTCTGGAGCCGACGTCAGACGGACTTCGTAGGACTCGGGGCTTGTGTCAGGAAAGGTGCCTTTTATTCCCCGAGCTGACCCCTGCAGCGCGGCCGGGTGCCCATTGTCTTGCGTCTTGGACGGCGCGTGGGAAGGAGCCTCGAACTACGTTCCCGCGAGCACTCCCCCGCTCGCAGCAGACCAGGGCGGCGGTGGCGGGCTCAGTAACAATAGTTGGTCTGCCGAACGCATTCAGTCACAACGGCGACGAGGCTAGAGCGTAACGGTGGCGTTCCAAGAAAGGTTGCCGCCGCTGTCGCAACTGGCTGGCAAAACGTGCACCTCAGCTGGGCCGTTCTTAACACCGTATAGATATTACAAGTGGGAGAGACCACTCCGGTTATCCATGCGATGCCTATCGAAGATAATACGCATGTCACGGACGTCGGGCAGCCTCGCTGTTCTAAGCCATTGATTGAGGTAACGTCGTTGCTTCTTTTTCTCTCGCTGGGTGTGCACTATCGCCAGAGAGATATCCGACAGCGGCGGCCACCACAGAGAACGCGTATTTCACTGCACGAAAGTGTATGCGCCAATCACTCCTGCTTGGAGTTCGCAGAGCGGCAGGGGTCCGGATGGCGAGCCTCGCGGCAATGTCGACCTCGTGTGGTCTGCGCTTGCGAGCAGTTTCATTAATGCGCTTATCAGAGCTGACGGGGTGAGGCGGGCCTGTTGGTTGGGAACGTGGCTCGCGGGTGTACGAGACGAAAAGGAAGGAAACGGGGCCAATGCTACGTTCGCCATTAAGCTTCACCAGCTGTTCCAAAACTCATCGCTTCCCAGAAGAGGAGTAATCAGGAGTGCAGAGGCCCCTCCGGTCGAATTGCGGGCTGTTCCCGGGGCGTGCAAAAAAATTAGGAGAGAAACGGCCGCTGGATCACAGCGATCCTTTTTTGCCTCGTTTATGTTCGCAGTGCGTTGCCCGCGTCACTTGTTTGTATGGGCTGTTCGTCTTTGCACGCCTCGTCGTGATTTTTTATGTTCTGTGGTAAAGGGTTTGTGCTATTAAATAGACTTGTGCAGCGAGATTTTTTCTTTTCTTTTTTTGGCGCTGACAGTGAACGTTGTCGTTCTTTTCGACAATAACACCACGGGTAGCCTGTTCAGACTGCTTACTTTTCCGTTAGCAGCGATCTTAGCGCACCACACTTACTGAAATACAACGAACTGGTGTAAAGAGAGGGGGCGATTGGTAAGCCTGCGCAACACTGTTCATTTGAGAGTGGCGGCTAATCGCCGTCTCCTGTGGAAAGACAGAAAGAACGAAATGCAAAAAAAGCTCCCACAGCCTGTGTCTTGTGTTCAACGTTTCAGTTTGCACGCCTCCTTCCGGTGACCTCGAACGCGGCCGACACGGCCAATCGAGAGAGAGAGAGAGAGAGAGAGAGAGAGAGAGAGAGCACCTGGCACCGAGCCGAAGCTTTTTTTTAGAGTGGCGCGTCCGAGCACTGTCGGACGACGCTTATAAAAAGTAGCGGCTGGAGTTCGTCCGCGACTGGAGAAATTTTTCCACTGGCCACGCGCCTGCTTACACGTGCTAGCTGGGCACGCTTTGCAACTGCACGTTGCAATGACGCGATCGTCCTCAGCGCTTCGATTGGCTCTTCGAAGCGCGGAAGAAACGAAAAATTAAGTATGATTTTGCTCGCATTGTACTAGCTGCGAAAGTTAGTACATTGCGGTAGCTTATCGCGTCTATGCGTACGTATACTTCATTTGTCCGTGCAGGATAAATATCCGCAGGAAAATATATCCCGTATGTCGCGTTATCTCCGGGCCTGCACCGCGCACGGCCTCTCGTTTCTCGCGTCGTCCCGTGCTCTTTGTGCTGGCTCTCCTCTCGACGATTTGAGGCCGCATTCCGGCCTGTTGCAGCTGCGCGGTGTGCCCTTGCGCAACCCGTGTTTTGCAGCTACTCGTCTCCTTCGATTCGTTCTTCTCGGTATGTTGCGCCAAGGGCCCGGTGTGCAAGCTACTGGGCGAAAAGAATCGCTACAATATCTGTCCGCGACTCTCTCTCTCTCTCTGTCTCTCTGTCTCTCTCTCTAAATGTATCCATATATAAATGTGTATATATATATATATATATATATATATATATATATATATATATATACACGCACACACGATGGGCCTCGGTTATAGGGCAGTCTGCGCGCATGACTGGGAGAAGCGAGGAGGCCTGTTCCGCTGTCATCATCACCGTATTACAAGATAAGCGTTGAAATTAAATTTACGAGTAACTGGCTTCCCATAAAATGGAGGAGGGAACAATGGGGTAGACGGAAGCGTACGCTGCGCTCTTATCAGTTTCATTAGTGCCACGAAAGTGCGTATACGCAAGGTCGGCCAGAGCTCGGCAAGGTTTCGCGATGCGAGCGATTTCTGAGTCGGAGCTTTCTTGCTCCTCCTCGCCTGCGGTCTCTCGTATAAGTTGTTTGTTATGCACGTTCAGAGGCAAGCGCTCGGCGCTGACTAACTGCTGCTGCAATACTTCAGCGGGCCGAGCGTGGGTGCAATGCAGAGACTGCGGAGCGTGCACTGGAGAGGTTATATATATCCATTTATCATCCACAGAGATATGTGTGTTCACGTATGCGTTCTTAGCCCCGTTCTTTATAGCGTCATCGCATGCACGGACGCGTGCGCCTGGACGAAGCGATTACGCGCATTGGTGTACTACCGAGCGTGTATACGCTCAGACGCAATTAGAATGGGCAGCGAAAGTATGCGAACGAAGAGAGCGGCGCTGCGTGCGCATTAGGAAGGGGAAAAACGAATCCTCCTCCATCTCCTCCATGGATTTTCTTCTCTCCGCCTTCGGCATATAGTTTCGTGACGTAGGGGACACAAGGGGAGGCTCGTACTTGCACGGTCTCAGCCTTAGTTTATAAGACTGTACGCCACGTTTGTTAGGTCCCGTACATATGCTGTAGGTCATATAGCACCGTCGCATGCGTATACTATAGGATGGCGTTTTTTCTTCTTTTTTTTTCTTTTTTTCTTTTCGGCGCGGGGGAGGTGGGTGGCGTGAACCACGATTTGATTACGCGGTTGTGGGGGACTCCGGGTTAATTCTGCCTACCGAGAGTTCTTTAACGTGCACCCAACGCACTCTCTTATGTTTCGTTCACATCGATATAACGGCCGAACGAGATGGTAGGCCCAGCTCGCTGACCGCCGCAATTATGGCCGACGGCGCTTGCGATCTGGCCCGCAGATGGTCATAGTGCGCTTGATTTGGACAACACGAATAAAGTGGCCTACAATTGTTTTCTCGGTGTTATCGGTGCGAATGGCAAACGAAATGTAATGCTTTCAAGCCAGCCCAGCCGTCTTCTGAGACGGTCCCATTGGCGAGACGGAATGCTGTCGAATAGTTGCTCGCGGTCACGCTAGCGGTTTAGCTGCTTCACGGAACATGCGTGCATTGGGCATGACTTTGTTGTACTAATTACTATTTCGTGTGAAAAAGAAACTGTAGCTGATTTCTATGTTGCCGTGAGCAGCGATAGAAGCGATTTGCCTAGGTTCGGCAATGGGACCGGCGAGGTACGTACCGGACGGAGACATCTGTTGGCCGCGGCCCTCCGGTCGCTCCAACTCTGTACATTTTATTTCGCACGTGGAAATTTATTAGCATGTTCAGTCGCGTTTGTGACATTCACACTTAAATTAACGCCGCGGTGTCCTTGCTGCCTGCGTATGTGAGCTTGTGCTAGGCTATCTACTCTGCTAATGTGACGTGCATTCAGGTGCGCCTGCACGCTCGACCTCAGCTAGTCCTAATCTACCTTTCCCGCACTGCGCTAAGAAATTGTAATGGCACACTATTAACGATCCTTGGCACACCGTAATTGTCGGCTAATTCACGCCACACAATATAACACAGCAGCTTCACTGTTACGAAATTCTTGGAACCGCGTAATTACTCGTGTGTTCATTAAAGATCATAATTTCCGATTTTTATGTGCTAGAAATGAGGCCTATATTTGTCGCTGCGCTGCCACGCATAATCGCAAGTGTCTGTAAATCTATCTTAATATACGCTAGTAGCACTATGTCGTTCGCATACATCAGTCGAGGGAGCTATATGTTGCACCATTTGTCCGTTACGCATGTAGGATAAATCAAACCCTAACTCGCCGTTTTTGCAGTCGTATTTCTATGCCCTTAACATAAAGCGTGTACAATAATGGAGACAGAGGAAACCTTGCTTCAGTCCTTGGTGAATTCCCACCACTACATTACCTTTTAGACCTTCCCATACAACTTGTACTCGTTTTGTCTCAATATATCTCCCTCAGCAGCATCCACGAAATCGTCCTCTATGCCTTCGTGCTTAAGGATATTCCATAGCAACTCCCTGTCTACGTTGCCGTAGGCTCCCTTAATATCTGGAAATGCTATCGATAAAGGTATACTCTGAGCTACTGAAATCTCTATGCACTTAGTACAAACATATCCTCTAAGCATCTGCCTGGCATGAACCCATTCTGCAGTTCCTCTAGTACTTCATATTTCTGCTCCCACTTAGACAGTTCCAATTTTATGGCTTGCATTGCCATTATATATATATGGTAGAGTCGATGCCGGTGATTCTCAGTGGTCTCCAGAAACCGGCTGCTAAAAGTGTCCTGCAGGGGCTTGCCGTACTGGAGCCGCTTATCGCAGCTCTTTACATGCTGTAAAGCTTTTGTTGGCGCCCGTGCTGCTCATGCAGGGGATGCCCGCACACCAGCTTCGTCTTAGCGCCTCCATGTGAAGGTTCACTTGAACTAGTTACCACAGGGAAGGTATGGAACTTGGCAGTGGCTTCATGGATAACATTTCTGAATGTTTAACTTGCTTTCACCGTTGTGCATCCCTCATTCTATGTCATCATCGTCCTTCATCACAGCTCTATTGCCCCGTTTCCTCTACCCCTGTGCAGAGTAGCAGGCTAGAGCGCGATAGCTTACACCGACCTCTCTGCCTTCTTTCAAATAAGTTCTCTCTCTCTCTCTCTTGCCTTCGTAGATGAGGTTCATCTATAAAGTCACTCCCGACAACAGCGCCACCGCATCTGCCTGACGTAGCGTCGTGTTGTAGGTCTATATAAACCGATGTGTCTTGGCTGAAGCGTATCCCAATGTCTTCATATCGCTGATATGATCGCGTTGTATGAGCACGTTTTGTGGCAATCCAACTCGAATGCTCGATAAGTTCTCCATGCCTGCTTACTAGACTATTTGCAGCAGACTTTCATTCATTCATTCACTAGTCGCTGGCTATACAGAACAACCGCAAAAGTCCACATTTTGGGTGTGGATTTCGCTCACACATGCATAATCAGTGCTGGCTGCTGGCCTGGATCCCACCGTCGGGTGAGGAGAGAGGGTACGTGCTTGCAGTTCTCTACACCGCGAGGCGCAATTGTTCGGCGAGGTTGCGACCGTTCCAAGGGATTGGGTGAGCGGATTTCAGGTGATAGTTTGCTATGCCATTAGTATATTCCTTGCAAGGTCGCAGACGCTGTGGCAACGTGTTACGTACACACACAACGCCAGCACAATGCGGGCCCCACTGTCTGGCCAGTTTACGTCACCGGACGGGCTCGTGGCGCGCGCGTATTCGATCAGCGTCCTTTGTGTGCGTGCGGGGGAACAGTCCGGCCGTGTTGACTATGATGATCTCGCCTCGCGCTGAGCGCGGAATCGTTCGCCGCCGCGGGAGGGGGGGTGGCGAGCTCAAATGTGCGTTCGCATGCACGCCCTCGCGGTCCGCGCGTGTTCCCTTTCCTTGGGTATTGTAGCGCCCAGCTGGGGGAAGGCGACGGAGAAGAGGGGGCTATCGCGTAACCCGCAGCTCCATCGGAATGCTGATGTTTCGTCGGCATGGCCGCTTCTTCGCGTTCTTTTTTATACCTCTCTCGAGGCAATCATACCGTCGACTCTGTGGGCATGTGCGAGTCCGTTGCGACAGGGGATACGCGAAGGCGTATTGGTAAAACGCATGGAAGGCCTTTTGCGTAACATCCGAGACGGGAGCGAAATTCGCCGTCTGTCCCCGACGGCGTTGCGGGCAGCAACATTTATGTTACAGATTATTCGCGTTCTTTGTGCGGATCTGTTCGTGGCTCGCGGGTAGGTGTATGTCTTCGTTCGTGTATAGTGCTCGAATATGCGTTCAGTCATATAAGGTAACTGATGCGCCGTTGCATGTCCAGCGTTGTATCCAGGCTGTGTGCCGAAGTCCAGTGAACTTTCTTCTCCTCTAGCAGCTTGCCCTTGAAAGGGCAAATCTGCGTTGTCGACCTGATTGGACACATGCATACGCCGGTAAAAAAGGAAAGAACATTTACACGCTTCCTGCAGGAGATGGGTGTTTTAGTGGCAGTGCATTCCCGATTCTTTAGCAAGCGATATGAGAACCACCTTCTTGGCAAATGGCAGCTTATTACGTATGGCACGATGCCAACGCCCGCAGAAACAAGGTCGTGGCTGCTCTACTGATGCGTACGAGTTTGCGCGCATGCGCGCACATGTTGCTGGGTGTGTTTTAGGATGACCTGCGAGATAACGTTTGCGTGCGCCCAACGCTCATCTCGGCGCCGAAGACAACGGCGTTGGCGGAGTGGCCGGCCTGCGTTGCTTGCTATTGGCGGCAACCATAGGCATTACAGATGCATCTGCGACGAAAACAACTCGCGCAGGAAAGCAGGCCGGTCCACGAGGCAGGCCTCTAAGTCGGGCCGCGGTGATGACCGTTATACGCGGGTCACGGTTGGCGGGAGAAAGAGGCCTCTCGGGGAGCCCATTGTTGTCGTCGTCTTGTCCCGCGCTGGGCGTGGCCCGCGCCTCCAGCGTAGCGTGGCGGCGTGCGACTGTTTCTCGCGCGTGTCGCTCTTTGTGCGCGCTTTGGTGCGCGCTACGCTTTCGACGCGATCTGGCGTCTTTTCCGTCTCTTCCTACGCGGTCTGTCATCCTGCGCACTGTGTTTGCGCGTGTACTCGCCAGTGCGCGCACCATGCCGCTTGGCGACGCCTCGTCGGAAGGCCGTGAAATGCGGCCATCTGCTCTTCCAGCGTTTCCCTTCCCTCGTGCACCTCAGCTACGGCAGTCGTTTACGAGCACAGCGCATGCATACCATGACAGCACAAACGCGCGCGCGGTGCAGCGTAGGCGTCCTGTAGTCGCTTATCTCACTCTCTCCACCGAGACGTGGCCACTGCAGCGCGCTATAGGTTTCGCGCGAGTAAGAAGAAACGAGAACCCAGTTTCGGAGCACGCTCATATGCAGCGAGTGGGGGTGTGGAATCCCCGTTCTGTGTGCGAGGGCATGTTGGCAACTGTACCCCCGTTTTTTTGAACGCGAACATATAAATCATGCAGAACATTTTGGTCCCTGGTAATTTTTTACCTTGTACGTAACTTAGTGCATAACTCGCATTGCCGCAGTAGTTTTTAATTCGTTCTTTTTGAGCCGTTACGGTCACAACCATCCCGCCTCCCCCTCGTTTTCTGAATTTCGGAGGGAAGACAAATGATTCGCACACACGTTGTTCAGGCATTCCGATACGGTCCCTTGAGGCGTAATTAAGCTGGTTGAAGGAAATGAATGTATTCTCGCGGGGTTAGGCTCCACCCGATAGCGCAAGTTTTCTTTCGGTGGCAGTACTTCGCTGTTCCGATATTTCCGTCGTACGTGCCTTCGTGCCGCTGTAATTTTGCCGCTTCCTTTTTTTTTTTTTTTTTCACTGCTCTCGCAGAAAAGAAAAATGAAATATTTACTGTTGCGAGATACAGATATAACCATTATCGTTCACGCTATGTGGTCCCACGCGTGTTCAGTTTGTCGGAGAGTCACCAATTCAGAAAAAACTCGGGCACTGTTTCGAGGACGCGTAAACGAGATGAGTCTATCCCATGGTATTCTCTTTCGATCGATTGAGCCGAGCCGGTCCTTGTTTCTTTTCTCAGCCCTCGCTTTTGCCACGGGTCTGTTAACGAAACCGCCGAGCAAATGTGCGGGAGCCAGCTCCTTGTCCCAAAAGAGAACAAGGAACTGAAGTACAAAGAGAATATACGGGCGGCTACCATGTGCGGGAAAGGAACCAGTTTCGGAAGGAGCCGCGTGGGGGGGCCAACCTTTGTTGTTCGCTTGCCTCTGCGAACCCCGCTGCGCTCTCCTCTGTCACTCGTTCCTTGGCTCTCCCCGCTCTTGCGGGGAGGCCGAGCTGCAAGCGTGCGCAGCCTGAGCGAAGCGCGCGAATTGAGGTTCTCGGCGGCGAAAGCGGTGATTTGCATGGCATTTGGCGCCGATGCTGGGTCTCTTCGTTCTCGTTTCTCGGCGCAGCAGCACCGCCGTTCCTGGGCAAACGGAAGAATATACCGTGCCCCCCTTCGAGCCGCGCTCGCGTCATTTGCCGACTGATGCCGGGCTGCTTGAACTTGCGGGCGGGAGCGGAGCGCGGTTCTTTATTTGTCTCTGCGTCTCCTTTCTGCGTTCGCGATGTGGACTATAAGGAAGAAGTAAAAGATGCAGATAAACGCGCAGCTCAAGTTCTTTTTTTTTCTTCACCGAATGTGGTCCTGGCCCACATATGCGCTTTGTGATTTGGGAACGGGCTGCGGCGAGTTGAATGGCCGATCTTGCAGTGCATATTGCAGTAGGAGAACCGAGAAGTGTTATTCTGCTAGCCTGCCTCGAGGAATCAGTTTGACGCTCTCCAATATTACGGACGCCGTGTACCTGGATATCGTTTGGGGGCGTGGAGGGCGGGGGGGGGGGGGGGAGAGGATGGTGCGAGCGGTAAGTGCACCGGCCTCGTCGTGGACGTCGTAGGCACCGGCATATGCGCACAGAACTACCGAACGCACGGTATAGATGACGTGTGTGCTGGCTTGCGGAGCTCGTTTCAGAGTAAATAGCGCGTCGGTCAAGTGTCCAACAGGGTGTGTGAAATGTGCGCCCCTTATACTTTGCAACCTATGCAATGGCTTTACAGATGTGCATGCATCCAGTCCTAGACTCCCGATATATACGTAATTGGTAGGTTTGATTTTCCTGAGCTGTGCGAGAACCGCCTGAGCGATTTCCGTTAGCCCTGCGAAAACACCATCCTAATAGTTTGCAAGCAGGCTCAAAAAAACCACTTTCCTTCTCCTCCTCCTTCCTTGAAGATCGAAGGCGCCCCCCGAAATGAAATTTGACTGCGCCGCTGCTAAGGTCCCACTAGTTAGTAATTAATTACACACCCGCTGCCGGACAGTGCAGACGTATACGGCCGCTTTTAACGTCGCGCCAGTTGGCGTTCGCTGTGCGACTCTGTGGCTGAAGTGATGAGATTGTGCGATCTGCACAGCTGGGCGCCATTTTTCAAGATGGCAGCAGCAGCAGCCGTCGAGCGAAACCGAGTTTGTGTCTGCGCAAGCCGTGGTATAGCACTTCGTGCTCGGGCGCAATTTATCCCCCGCCGGAAGCCCATTGTCTCCGGGCTAGCTTGTCTGTGTGCCAGCGAACGCGGTGGGCGCGCGCATCCGACCATCGCCACGAGCAAGCACCCCGCTGCGCCCCCGCCCGCCGAGAAATTGCTGTACCTTGGACGCCTCGCATCGTTTCCTTCGGCGGTCTGCTTGGCCAACTCTCTCTCTCTCTCTCATTGTTGCTCACATTATCTTCCCTTCTTTTTGGCTATATTGTCCTTACGTCGTCCTTTGAATGAACCCGTGTGAGGGGCCTCCCGCATCATGCCTAGCCTGGTATATGCCTGCTGTGTTGGGCCCCTGCTTCTCCCGATTGGTTTCTAATGCAATGCATTCTTGTAGAGTGCAACCTGGTTTTATGTAACCGTTATATGGGCGGTATATCGCCGTTTTCCTGGGCCGATCCCGAAGATAGTGCAGCTTAAAGATCTGGGCCGATGTGCCACTGGGGCCACTGGGTATGTGTTAATAGGTATGGGCCACGTGGATTTGGGCGCTCTTCAGTGAACCTCTTTTACGCCAGCTTGGGCCACTGGGTATCACAACAACAAACGGCACTTGCGTGTAGCGACACCTACGTAATGCTTCTACTTTAGTTGGCTCTGCATAGAATTCGTTTTTTTTTCTTTCTCGCAATGGTTGATACATACGCGTACAAAATTACGCGGGGCCGAGAGACTTGTTAATCGTAGGTCACTATAAACTGGGTCACAAACCACTTGTAAAAAAATTATATTCTGCACGTTCATGCGCACCCAAAATGGTGCTTTCTAAGCTGATGCCGCAATAAAGATGTAACCTCGATCGGTTGAAGCGTGGATTTTTGTTGGAATTGAAGTTGCCCTTTCGGGTACCGCTTTTTTATGGTGCCTTCTAACCACCGGGTCTACATTTTATCGGTGACATCTGCTACAGCTGCTAAGCATGAGGTCGAGGGTTTGTTACCCGACCGCAGGGGCCACATTTTGGGGGAGAAGAAATGCTCCCCCTCTAAAAAAAATGCAGCTGATCCAACGAGTTTGAATATGTATACATGGAACCTTTGTGTGAGTACATAAAAAAAAAAAAGAGTTTAAACGCGAGTTCGTGTTCATTTAATGTCCGCACAGAGTGGCACGACAGGCTTTATTCGCGCATTTTAGAACGGCTAATGCAATGCCGCCGCGGATGCGCGGAGACGAGCGCCATCTGGTGGTGGTGCAAGGAACCCAGCCGCGCGCGTGCTCCGCTGTGATTGGTTGGCCTATTCGGCAAGGGAACAGCCAGGCCGCAGCACCCATGGTCACGAAGCCCAGCGAGTTCGCAAAGCTTCGCTTAAAAGAAAAAAAAAAAATCTGCTTGTGTACTTAAGCTTATAGGTGCAGTTTAAATAACCCCAGGTGGTCGAAGCTCATGCGAAGGACCTCCTCGTCCTCCCATAACCAGCTTACTGAGCACTTGCGGGACGTTGAATACCACAGTTTCCTTTATTAATTTATTTGTAGCACCCACTGCGGTCGCAGTGGGAAAGCTTCTGAACAGCTGTTGCTGTAAAAAAAAAGTAAATAAATAAAGCATGAACAACAGAATACGAGGAGTTGAGGGTGCCTATCTGTGCACGCATTTGGTCGTGCAAGCGAAAGCAAGACAGGAGCGCCAGCCAGTCGGACGCCGACTGGTATCTCTTATCAGCGATGGAGAAACTTGGCGCGGGGCTTTCGCCATCCACTGTGCTCGGCGTTCGACAACCGCGAGAAAGGCAAATCGCGCCTTCAGAGTGTGTGAGAGAGAGAGTGGGGCGTGTACTTCGGGCACTTAGGAAAAAAGGGGACGACGAAAAGGCGTTCGTCCCCTCGCTCCACCAAGTGTACAACGTCGTCCGTGCCTGCGGTTATCACCATCTCTGCGCTGTGTACAGAGACATCGTCCACGTGTTTGCCTGGCGCTCCCCGGTTCCCCACTTTTCTGTTTTCTCTTTCGATTTCCTCCTCGTCATCGCCGCCTCTCTCGTGATCGGCGTGTTTTGCCGTCGCGTCCGATTTCTCGCTTTGCGCGGCCTCCCTGCAGTAAAGTGAAGCGAACTGCGTATACCCCCCCCGTTTTTCTTTTCGGCATTGAATTGCTTGGCACCTTTTTCTGTTCTTGCTTCTTTCGGACGCGCCACGTTTCCGTGTCGGCTCGCATTGCGCGATCGACACTTCTCTGCGCACCCTTTTGTCGCGTAGCGCGGTATCACGTTGCTCAACATCCCTGCGTCGTCGCAACGCGTTTGACGCCCTTTGCCGCTGGTTCTGTCCTCTCGAGTGTCCTCTGCGAGGGACGAGCTCGCCCCGCGTGTTGTGACGTCATCTTTTCACGCCGAATGCGAGCGCGTCGTGCGTTCAAAATGAACGTATTAGTTTCGCAATGCTTCGCTTTAATTATGCCAGAAATGCCGCCCTTATTGCTTTTCATATATCGGCGCATGCACCCGTTGGACCAACTGCGATATTCTCTGCGTAGAGAGCATGCCTCTGTAGCGAAAGCGGCTTACGCACGTGCAGTCATCGCATTTTTCTGCTTTTGCGTAATCCGTAGCGCTCGGAAAGAAGTCGTTGTTGCAAGAACTGCCAGTACCCCCCCCCCCCCCCCCCCCCCTCGAAAGCGTTCGGAACACGGGATCCGAGTGAAATCTAAATTTTGTCGCAGCTCCTTCGACCCAAAAGGTAGAGTTGATACCTCTTCATACATTCATCACATTCCTGACATACATTTCACACTCTGTGGAGGATTCGTGAGAAAATTTAACTTATTGTCATTTTCCGTGCTCCGAAATACATATACCGAGGGCGGCTGTACTTGTGAACTTAGGTACGGGCATTCTTTAGCAAATGGTGCAGTAAGAGACGAGTTGTATTCGCAGCTTCACTCACAGATTGCTTGTTCGCGTTAGGAACAGCACTGACCTTCTCACCATACTGTCTCCGTTGCCCATTATGAGGAACCGACGTCGAAACAAAACTTTCCCTCTCCACTTCTTTAGCGCGCAGATAGAGGATCAGCACCGTGCTGCTTCAGGGCTTGCAAGCCCGTCGAGAAATCGGTCGTAGGCAGCCGTTTGCTTCTCCCTCTCGGACCCGTCGCCATGCATTGTCACGTTTTTCTCAGTGCCCTGGCAATGCGCGAAGCGCTCGCCCGACTCGCTTTGTTCTGCACTCGCCGCGGACATCTCTGGCATCATACTCATCACTCGGGACGCGCATGCCAGCTTGGCGCGCCAGCAGCTGTTAGGTATAGCTGCATGCAGTGGCCCCGTCTCGGAACACGGGTAATTGGGGTTGCCCACGATAACACTGCCGCTGCTTCCTTCTTCTTCGTGGAAGAAGAGGCGACCCGCTGTTGCGCCACTCCAGGAAGGCGCCAGGCCGTCCCACGGCCAGCGCCAGCAGGGACCGGGACGCGGCTGGCTGGGCCGCCGATTGGCCCAGTCTGCGCGGCGCCGCGCGGGGGGACCCCGCCGGCCGAGGTCGCCGCGGACATCAAGGGCGCCTCCTCCGCTGGTGCTGCCGCCAGACTCACCCCCCCCCCTCCTCCTCCTCCTCCTCTCTCTGTTCTGCTCTCGTCTTGTGGCTTCCGTCTTTGCTTTGTTTTGAGGTCCCCCTTCTCGTCTTCTGGGAGGCGGTGGGGCGAGTAGTGGCCCAGGGCAGAAAGGTTCCGTGGCCGTGCCCCGTTTTGTTTTTCTCTCCAGTGCATCGGTGAGGGAGACCCCCTGTTCTATCCTTCCCTCCCCCTCCATTGGTGCAGCTATTTGCAGCCAGCGGTACTGCTTTTACTGCTGCGCTCACGTGTTGCACCCCGCTGTGGCAACTTCGAAGTGGCCCGGGCCACTGTGCCACCGCCAAAGTTGCGAATGGCTCTATTTTTACCTCTTTCGATGCGGCGACTGCTGTCCGAGTTCTCGACCCGCTGGGGATGTTGCTGGCTTTGGCGTTGCACTGCTGAGCACGAGGTCGCGGGATAGAATTCCGGCCGCTGCGGCCGCATTTCGATGGGGGTGAAATGCAGGAACGCCCGTGCACCGAGTTCACGGTAAATAACCCCAGGTGGTCGAAATCAATCGGGAGTGCCCCGCTACGGCGTGTCTCATAATCAGATCGCGGGTGTGGCACGTTAAACCCCATAATTTTTTTTTTTTTTTTTGTCCGGTTCCTCTTGCTATCACGTTGGATCGGTGAGGCTCTGGCTGAAGATGGCGTGACGTGCGAAACTCCGAGAGCGCGCTTCTCCACGCATCTTGTTCGATTAACGCAAGATGGTGGTCTTAGCGCTCGAACAGCGAGCACGCAGTACCATTTGGTGCCTCCCACCTCTGGTCACCATAGCGATCCCCCTTTCCTTATGCACTCTTTGCAAAGCTTTTCAGGAGCTTTACGAGCGGCAGGCCGGTCATGTTGTGTAGGGCGACTTTGTGCATTCCTGGAGAAAGCTTGCTCGAGCGCCCCCGTCCTGACCAGTGCCGGCGATCCAGCTGCGTGAGTTCGCTCGAGTTCTCACACCCTTCTCAGTACGCGAAGAGTTCCGAAATATTCCAGTTCTGCGTCGTAAGTGCTTCTCGCCTCCTGTTACGCTTGGGTAATTTTAGCGTGGCCTCTAGTCTGTTCACACCATCGTGAACTCATTGGAAACTGCACTCGTATCGTGCTCTGCGAGTGTAAAATATAGTATTTCCGGCATATCTTAAGGGCACATTCACACCGGCGACTGACAGTGGTCGCGCGACCAAGTTGGTCGCAAAGCGACCAGTCGCAAATGGTCGCAAACGGTCGCCTTTCTTGAAAAGCGACCATTTTGGGCCAGTCGCTCTCTGCGCGATTTTTCAGTCGCGCGACCGTGGTCGCAAAACTGATAAACCAATCAGCGGCGCACCGGAAGTGATCTTTCGTGTGTCTACATCCGGCCTCCTCCGGCGTCGCGTTCAAATTCCGCGTAGATTCCGAGAGTTCTCGCTGAGAACGATAATCTCCGGGATTGCGACTTGCGGGTCGCGCTCAGCTGGGCTTGCCGGTGTGAGCATCAGTCGCCTTCGGTCGCTTTTTGATTGCGAGTCGCAAATGGTCGCGCGACCTCCTCAAGTCGCCGGTGTGAATGTGCCTTAAGAGTACCGTCTCCCAACGAGTGAGCCTTCCTTCAACACACGGCGTACTTGGAAGACTACAGGGAAGCCCGCCCGTGTTACGCCACCTGACAACCACTTTCTCGGGACATTTTGGCTTCTTGGCGATGCCTCATAGCTGCTACCGTGGCGGAAGTATGCATGGTTTGGACGTGACGTGCCCCGACTACTAGAAACGCGGGACATGTTTGGTCTCGTGTGAAGTGTATGTCGCGAGTATGTTTCACATTCCTGACGATTTAGCGTCGCTTATTCCTGGAGCACGGACAGACGGAAGTTAGGCGACCACTTGTGAACACGATGATGTTGTCAGTTGAGCCCGAACGCCAGTTGTCTGCTTTACAGTGCGCGTTCTGTTCCGCGTGTGGTTGTCATCCGTCCTCGTTCGCATGAGCCGCGGGACGTGTCACTTTGTCACAGCCAGTCTACCGGGAAAAACTCGGTTGTACATTGAATGCGCAAACTCGTCTAGATTAAGCGATATGCGTGCGCGGTGTTGCTGCGCATGATTCGCTACCAGGAATTCCGTTTTGTCTTTAGCTTTTAATTAGCGGTGTGCGTTTAATTGGCCTGAAGCTAGCAAGGGTGCCCGCCGCGATGTTTGAGTGGCCGTGGCCGTTTTTGCATAAGGACGTGGTTGCGGGTTCGTATCGTGTTGCTGCTGTCGCATTCTGATGGGGGGGGGGGGGGGGGGAGGCGGGTGGTATGCAGAAACGCCTTTTGTTATGCGCGTATTCCACAACCCTATAGCTTGCCGAAAATAATCTGGAGCACTGCATTTATGACATCTCTTATCCCGCTGGGCAAATATGGATCGTATCAGCGCGCAGTAAACACGGAAATATCTCGTATGCACCGTCCTTATGCAGTGCACTGAGGGATGTGCGAACCATTGCAGGCGCGCTTCCACAGCCAATCTCGTTTGACCCACACATGATGGCGGCCGTCACCCTGCGAGTTGAAATAAAACGGAAGCGTATACGAGCTGGTTCTGCGATCCTAACCACCATAGTATGTGTTTACAACATATTTGCTTCTTTCAAGCGTACGCTTGGCTCAATGGTGCCGTGAGTGGAGGCCTGGCCATCTTGTGTGGGTAAACCTAATTAAGTGGGAAAGCCTACTTTCAGTATTTTTCGTATCCCCTATTGTGGCAGGTGCAGTTTTTTTTCTCGGTATTTTGTTTTCATGTATGTAAAGTGATTTTACATATGTGCGGTGAGTGTTGGGTTACGCGTTTTTCACAAGTGTTGGGTTTCTTTCTCTTTGCAGTACTGCAATGGGGGAGACTTGGCGGAGTATCTCTTGGGTGAGTTGTTCATTTCACAGCTGATCAACTGGTTGTTGTTGCTCCTTCCCCTCCCCCCCTCCCACACGCACACTTTTTTTTATACGATCGACAGACCTGGAAGATTCGTTTGAAGCTCGAAAGCGAGATGTGGGTCTTGCGATCGTATATTATTTATTCTTATTATACAAAACCCACATAAGCGCAGCCCGAAGAAGCAGTGGTGTTTGTCATAATTACCTGTAATGTCGGTGAGCGTTATATTGCCGCATTTGTTCAGCAAAGCTGCGAAAATAGGAACGGTATGCACTACGAGAACATGCGATTTTTCTGCGTGGGCGAACCGTTCCTTTCCAAACATTTCCCTTCGCTCTTCAGCGCGAAAGAAAGACATGGTTCGTCTTAAAGGTAGCACTGATCTCCTTCTTTCATTCTTTCTTTTTCGACATCTCATTAGTGCATACCGGAAGCTAACGAAGCAGCGTTTTTCTCGTAATCTCAATGCGCAAGGGTGCGTACGCCGTTCCCGTATGCGCCGCGCGCTCCAATTAGATGAAATTCTCATTTTATGCCTGAGCGCTTTCGAAGTGGAGACTGGCTGTGAGGAGCGTAAACAGCGTAACAGTTATCGATTTAGCGCCAAAATTTTCTTTCGGTGATGTTCGTGCGGGAAATGAAAGGCTGCATATGTGACATTGAGCGATGAGGATGGACTGCTGGCATGATCGTATGTCCCTAACAAAACTATCCCCGCCTCCGGGACTTTCACCCTGCGTCGAGGGACCGCACTTTTCGGGGCTGCATGGCATATTGCTTGTTACGCTAACCGCTAACATAGTGCGGTGGGGAAACCCGCGCATTGTGCGCTCATGCCGCAGGCCTTATGTATATCTCCCCGTCGGCTACAGCGGCCTCGTCTCGACTGGACGCGTGTCCGGCCACGGCGCAGAACTATTACTAATTGGTCAGAAAGATTTTCCGAGAACCGTTCGCTCGAGCGCGTGCCAATGCCCTTTCTCCCTGAACCGCGTAACCATCCACGGCCGCCCTGCTGTGTACTGCCTCCGCTATCTCAGAAATCATAATTGTTGACACACCGGGCGTGCATTATATCCCTGGCTGGCGTATGTAACGCCGCGCTGTCTGGCCGCACCGCCGACCCGTTGGCACTCGGCTGCGATTCGGTCCTGTCCCGGCGGGCGCTATTATACAACGGGCCCGCGGGGGAGCAAATAGAAACGGGTTCCTCAGTTTGCGCAACGCGTCGGGATCGCGTTATATTCTGCGTGTTTCACGCGTTGCCTGCCCGCTGGCCACTCGGCTGGAGGGTGTTTGGCTTGGAAGGGGACAGGGTTAGCGAGCCTCGTTTGCTAAGCGAGAGGTCCCTCCAGTCTCGCTACTGGTAAGGTGCCTGATCTGGTAGAGCTTTCTCTCTTTATTTCTCTATCTCTCTCTTTCTTTCTTTAAATGCTACGTTTTCCCGCTCTCCGCGGGCCACTCTGGCGTCCTTGGTCGCTGTCCGCGGCCACGGTACGTAATTGCTCGCTTTGATATTGCATGCTGCCCCTGGCACGGGGCGGCCGGCACTGTAGGCGCGTCCACCTGTGCGGCACAAGCGAAGGCTGCTGTATTGGGTTTATGCTATCTTGTGGAAAGACAGCACACGCTTGGGGGGAAAGGGAGCGTTTGAGTCGGAACGTTTGTTTTTCGGCGAACAAGAAAGGGTAGGAAAACGGTTAAGTATACCAAGTGTAGGCTGGCGCTCCGATGCAGACAGAGAAGTTCGTTTAGCGGCGTTGCTGTCCCTCGTCCAAATGGATAGCCGCTCGGGTGTGGAGGCCACCGAAGCTACGGCGACACGCGATTGGGGGAACGAAATGAGCGCACTCGACAATGCCCGAGGGCCATTGTAATGCGCCGGAAGGCGGTCGTTTGCCGCCGACTGCATGTGTCTAAAATAATCGCGTTATCATCCGCTCTCTCTCTCTCTCTCCCCGTCTCCTTTCGCTCTTGTTGGCCCGTATAATTGTGTTGTGGGGAAAGTGCTGAGACCGTCACGTTTAGTTTGCTGCCCAGTGGTTTTACGTATGCGCGCCACCGTCGTTGTTAAGAGGCATTGGCACGAGGCTCTGTATATAGTTGTCGAATACCGGTACACGCTGTGACCTGATTGGTCTCGTGAATGTACGTACGCGTGTGGCGTTCCTGGAAATCGCAAGATGGGAGCTTGGAGCACATTTCATGCTCTAACCTTATGGCTATAATCTAGGGCTGTGCTCATTTCCCGTAAGCTTATGCGTCTCCACTGTATTTTTCTTCTGTGGTTTGTTATTTTTGGCACACCATGCGCGTTCGCTAAAAGCTTGCCTATCCCCCACGTACTTGAAGGTCACCAGCTTTTCTTGGGGATAGGGGAATGTGTACGGGGAGGGAGCTGAGTTACAAGTGGCATCGATTGAGCCTTTTATTCCGCGATAAAAATGATTTCCGTAGTTCTCGAAAAGGTTGCACCGAATGGAACGGACTACGACCGACGACGCCTGCTTGGAGGGCTCCAATTTCAAAGGTCACATATTTGTTAGCGGACAGCCGCTTGGTCCGGGAAAGCGTAGCGATTATATTTCACTCCTATTCCTTTTCACACGCTCCGTCCGTGCCATGACCGATATCGGCCGGCCGTGAGCGGTGGATAAGGAACGGAATAGAATCGAGCAAGAGTAATCCTTGCATTATATGCCAGC
This sequence comes from Dermacentor andersoni, assembly GCF_023375885.2. Taxonomy (NCBI): domain Eukaryota; kingdom Metazoa; phylum Arthropoda; class Arachnida; order Ixodida; family Ixodidae; genus Dermacentor; species Dermacentor andersoni. The sequence goes on along the minus strand of NC_092816.1, from coordinate 139,028,260 downwards.
TCTGGGTCCTTCCACTTCTGTGCGAATGAATTGCACACAACTTTGAACCTTGCCGCACGATGCAGTGGCCGATCGACGTATCCTGCTGCAGATTGCACTTAATACGTTCCGCGCACCATAGTCACGGTGCTGCGTCAAACATTTCTTTATGCAAAATTTTCCGCGCTCAACTTTGAGCGCTTGGTGGTGGTCACAGGGTGCGCGTTGACAGCGGAGGACTCGGATAGCAGCGCGATCAAGTCGGGACGCACGTATAATGGGCTGCCATCTCCCCCGCCTGCGCCCCATGCTTCTCGCACTGCTATCCTCTTCAGTTGAAATGCTATCTTACTGCCTGCTAGTATGTCGTGAGTATTTCGCGTGAGTGCTTCACGCGTTGCGATATAGTCTGCAACGGTATATGCTGTGGTCGTTGTTGCTCAATTCAAAATTTCTCCCCCACTTTTTTTTTTCTTCCTCAATAACTGCAGAGAAAGGCACGCTGAGTGAGAATACCATCCGCCTCTTCCTGAGGCAAATTGGTGAGTTGTGCTGGAGGCCATTACTTGACCTCGGCATTACGCTTTTTTTCATGTTAACATTATTAGGACTGCTATATGTCCCCGCAATTTCCGTTGGTGTCATTGATTTGAAGAAGATATTTCGTGCATCGCCTACAGTGAGCACAGTAGCCAGTAAGCGCAGTATACCTGCAGTAAGCCCATGGGGTCGACCCGAACAATGCGTAGACCCGGGAAAACGAAGTATCGGCTCTTATTGCCCGTTCTGGGATATGAATGTGCACATCACACTCGCAAGCTCTGCATTAGGCTTCATTATGTACGTTCTGCATAGTGCTGTATAGGTTTTCTCTCTGCGACATTTGCGGTAGGCAAATTGTGACATACAGCTGCAGATTTCTCTCATTTATCTGGAACCGTTCTTTCATTCTTTAGACGGAAAGTGACGCGATGCCTGTTGTGCCTGGAACATTTTGAAAGGTTTGACTCGTATTGCACTGCATGAGACGCTGTAGTGAGCTGTTAACCTTAACTCCTAGAGGTGCGTTCCTCCCCGCGCATGCGTGAAGTAGTCGCCATATTTGTGCTGCCTGCTTTCCTTGCGTTCTGGCTTTTTTGGTCTGGAAGTTTGTCTCGATTGTATTTGACCGCGAACACATCATTCACATCCCAAGTTTTTCATTATGCTGCAGCGTTAACCTCGTTAAGTCAGAGGTCAAGAGGCAGAGAGTGGTTAATTATTTAAACAGAACTTGTTCTCCCTCGTCCCCCTAGGCATTCGCAAATTAGGGAGGCATCGCATAGTTCGAGCAGATTCTGAGCGTGTGTGCGTGAACACTCTTGAAGCAGCACGGCGAAGTATACGTCTCGGAGCGGGACCGCGCACACCGACGCAGGCGTGGTACTTGAAATTTGGGCGCTGCGTTGGTGCGCGTAGTGTCCCGTTCCTGCCACACTTTTCTTATTTGCCGTGTGGCTTCACGGTGCACTTGCACCTCGCCCAAAGTCTCGTCACGCCGTGCACCCGCCGCGCTGCGTGCAATTAGCGCGGGCACACACGCTGACCGTACGCCGACTCGTACCGTTGCAGCCGGCGCCATGCGGGCGCTCAACGCCAAGGGCATCGTTCACCGAGACCTGAAGCCGCAGAACATCCTGCTCTGCCACGGGCCGCGGCCCAAGCCGGCGCCGGCGGACATCACGCTCAAGATCGCCGACTTCGGCTTCGCGCGATTCCTCCAGGACGGCGTCATGGCGGCCACGCTCTGCGGGTCGCCCATGTACATGGCGCCCGAGGTGATCATGTCTCTCCAGTACGACGCCAAGGCCGACCTCTGGAGCATCGGCACCATCGTGTTCCAGTGCCTCACGGGCACGGCGCCTTTCAAGGTACGTGCCCTCCCTATGCGTGCGCGCGGGGTCGCCCGCGGCGGCGGACTCGTGCGCAACACTGTCAACTCGCGCGTGCTGCACTGCACACGTTCGCAAGGGACTGAGTTCGCAGATGCCCAACTAGTACGGACCCGCTGCGGGTGGCTTGGTGGCTACAGAGCGAACACTAGGTCGCGCGTTCTATCGTTCTGTTCCCGACCGCGGCGGCCGCATTCCGATCGGGCGGAACGCAAGAAGCCCGTAATTTGATTCATAACAAGTACACGATTTGTTGCACATTTCAACGAAGCTTTCGGCAGAACAGAGAAAAGAAGGTATACCCAACGGAAAATATGAGGGAACACTCTTCGAAATACTGTCTGTGTTTGTACCTACCTGCGAGGTGGGGGCGTTATTATGTAAGTGTCCACCTAGTGGACGTGTCCATTTTGTCTGCTGCTGAAGTTCTGATTGGCTGGGCTGGGTTACATGCCAGAGGGAGGCAGGCACCCCCAGCCTATCAGCAGTTCAGCACCACAAGAAATGGACATGCTGGCACATACAGAATAACCCTCCTGCTGCAACTGACCATTTTCTGAGCTGACTGGAGCTTGACTTGGTGCAAGGGAAAGCTGGCCTTTTCGTGAAACGTGGTCACATACATTTTGGCAAAACGAGTGTCCCCCTGACCCTGCTGCCTACATGGACATGAGGTCAGCTATACAGTGGAGTACAGTACAATGTTTAGTTGGACACCTCCAACAAGATTTCTTTAGTTATGAGTGCAATCTTTTCCGTGAAAGTGTAGTCGGTGACTAGGGCCTTGTTCACTGTCTTTCAGGCCCAGACACCTCAAGCCCTGAAGCAGTTTTATGAGAAAGCAACAAACCTTGCTCCCAGGTAAGCCAGTGCATTTCATAATTTCTTTTTCTTCACAAGCATGTTTCATACAGTAGGCATTTGTAGGTCTGAGAGTGGCTGTATATGAGCACATTTAAAGCACTCTCTCAGTTATCTGTGTCTTCCAGTGTATATTGTTGAGCCACAAATTGAAGGCTTTTTTTTATTATCGAATATTACTATAATGCTTGCCTCATCAAATGCCTTGCTTTCTGCGTGCTTGAAGTCTGTAAACTGGCAGAGCTTAAGTTCATTTTGCTACGCACTGCAGAAAAAAAAAAGAATATTGATTATTGAAGTGAACAAAATTTTTGAAATCTTTAACAAAGGCCAAGAGTTGCAACGACTGCCCCCCGTTTCATTATGTTGCTCAAGCTATATACCTTTTAACAGATTTAATAGTTAATATTGCTCCACATGGTGTTGCTTTAGGACGTGAGAGCTCAACATGTTTAAAATAAAGAAGTCCAACATAACGGTGTGCTGATATTCACTCTGTGACATCGGAATGACAGCGTTGCAGCAAGATTTTTGCATGTTAGGCAACAAATTGTAATCGCTTTGCATGATGAGCATGTCTGAAGCATAATACATCTCCCTCTCTTCCTTCAGGATACCATCAGGAACATCTCGTGAACTGCATGATCTTCTGAGCAGGCTCCTCAAGAAGAATGCTAAGGACAGAATGGATTTTGGTACGTAGCTGCTTACTTTATCACCATCCTAGCCACGGTGATGTTTTAAAATAGGGTTGATGACTGACTTGCCACTCTTATTTTTTGATATTCCAGATGCGTTCTTCTCGCATCCATTCTTGAAAACTGTGGCCAAACTGAGTGAGTATTAAGAACATGTTTGTCAATTTCAAAGATGTTGGTACATGGTGATGCTGTGGGGGACTTTTCTTTTGTGTTTCTGAATTCTATTTTTCCTAGTTGCCTGTCATGTAGACTGTAGACTAAACTATATAGAAGCAAAAAAAAGAAAAAGCGTGCTAGGACTAGAGTGAAGACACTGTGAATGCGTGATTAACCTTGGCTTAAAGCTATGTGCAGTGGTGTAAAGGCATTTAGAATTGAACAAGAACTGAGTAGTGGGACGAATGACATTGATATAGTCAGTCATAAGCCATTGCTCATTGTATGTGTGCATTGCAGGTTCTCCCATGCCGGTGCCATCGAGACGGTCTGCATCTCCTCCTGACGTGGGAGGCGGAGCAGTGGCACCTCCTGCAGGGGGCTGGGGCTCTCCCATGTCAGGACAGCTTCCCCCGTCTCCACAGGGCTGGTGCGGGGAAGACTTGGGAGGCTCGGGGGCGACGCAGGCGGCTGCCCTCAAGAGTGCCTCGTCGTCCTCCTCCCCGGAAGATCAGGTGGGTCTTTCCTTCTCTTGTTCCTTTCATGAATACTGTGTCTTCAATGGTTTCCTCATGATTTTGCATCCCTTGTGCTAATATTAAAGCTTATAACTAGATAGCATTATAAGTAGTTGAACAGTTGTCAGGTATCGCTGACAGCAGAACCACTAATTGTTAACCCAAAGCTAGGGTGCTTTATATTTATCACCCTTTAACAGAGACGCACATAATTTTTCCACACACATTATAAGCCAAGAGAACACGGCAAGGGCAGAAGAACTTCATCAGGAATTGTTAGTGTCCAAACATAATCATTGTCAAGCTGTCATCTAATGGATTTTGGGTATATTGCCATGTCATCAAGATGTCCTTGCCGTGCAATCTCTACAGGTGCCTTGTGCATAGTACAGTGCAGTGGTGGAACAGCCGTGCCAATTGCGCTAAGTTGTGCTGAGAGCAGACCTTTGTGCCATCCTGCTCCAGAACAGCACTTCGCAGAAAATTGCACCAAACCTGTGCCAAAGAAGCATGAAAGCTGCCTCGCTAGTAAAACTGAAACGAAAACCTAAGATGCACTATCATCATCATGACTATCTATGTTAACCAAGCAGCCATAGCACAGATATAGCTGATGGCATCTGTCCTGCATTTGCTGTTTTCACCATAGATTTTACTCTTTTTTTCTTTCGCTTCTTTCTACTGGAGGTTTTAATGTTCTCCCACTGTGTGCTACTATTCTTCGTACCTACTATGGGGCAGAGCTCACTCAAGAAGGCTGTTGGGTCAAAGAGCAGCTTTGGATGATGTTCGGTTGCACATTGCTTATTATAGTTGTTGATGGTGTCACTTTGTAATACCTTTTAATGCGCAAATTCAACCGCTGATAAGAGGAGGAGGTGGAAGAGGGGAAGGCAGACAAGGAGGTTACCGCTTGCTAATATTTTGCTGTTAGTGGGGACCTTTCTTGCAACACTGCTCGATCAGAAGAGCAGATCCCATAATTGTAATTTAAAGATCTTTAATGTGACCCCACCCAATCCACAGTTATGCAGGAGAGGCTTTGCACTTTGGAAGTAAAGAAACTCTGGATATCTTCACTTTGGTTTAGTTGTGCACATCCTATAGGTTGTGGTCTTGTTTACAAGTCTATGTACTGTGTTATTTCTTTTCTTTTTTTCGTTTACTTTCCTTTGTGCTTGCTTGAAGCGCGGCGAACATGCAAACGCCTGTTGCAAGTTGAAATTGTAAAAGCGGCTTTACACACCAATATGTGCAGAGGGATAAGAATTCTTTAATCATTTCAATGAAGCTAGCCTGGTAACTTTTATAGTTAATGTCATATGGATATGCATAAAGCCGGCTCTGCTCTATTTGTTGACTATTCCAATGAGTATTGAGATTATATGGCGAATAAATGTTTGACACCGTGCCGAAAGTTCTTATCGCTGTGCCAAATCAGCTTTTTGCCTACACCAAGATCGGTGCCGAGAGGTCAAACGGCTCTTCCACCACTTATAGTGACATATATTGATTTGCCTACTCTGCCTACTGATGATGATATGCCTATTTAAATAGGGCACGTAAAAGTAGGGTCATGAAAAGGTGGGAGGTGTGGTTCACTGCACATCCACAACTAAAGTTTATTGAGCATAGTGCGTAGGCACCAAAAAGGCGGGGGGAGGGAGGATGTGATAGGCATGGCAATAATAATGGTCAAAGCACTGCACTAGGGAGTATTTTCTTTAGCTTTTCTTTTCTTGTGCAAAGTACACAAATTTGCTAAGAAGCCTTCCTCAGCAGTGCGTGTTGTGTTGTGTGCTTTGAAACATTGTTTTACGTGTTTGTGCACTGGTACTGATATTTCTGGCATCCCATTGAGTGCATTGCAAGCAGCTTTAGGGGGCAACAAATTCCTGTGCCGCCTGCGAAGAGCTTGTACCTTTTGTGATGTGAAATCTCTGATTCAGAACAAAGTGACACAAAGCTACATGAAACTCTCACGGGAACCTACAATCCACCATTCATGGGCCCATTTCTTAGACATTTGAAGTTTCTAACCACGCATACTTTGTCTGTGCACAAAGTGCGCCCTGTTGACCTTTTTTGGCATACTTGGTAATTCATAATGTGTTCTTCTTATTCCGAATTCCTGCAGGACTTCGTCATTGTTCCAGCTTCGATTGGAGAAGATCAGCAAAGTAAGTTCTGGAAGATTCTTTTTTAGCTTTGTTTCAAAGTAACTTTCATGCACTGAGGGACAGGTTCCTCAGGACCCTTATTGTGTGGCTTAAACAGTGCATGATTGTCGGAACTGTGCTTTAGATGGGCTTCGTTATTATTTAATATCAGAAGGTGTAGCCAGCCCAGGAAAAAACAAAACAAAAATGAAGTGTTGTGCTGGTGGAAGGGTAAGGCTAATAGTATTTCTTATTTTTTTTTATGAGCGCTTAATTTCTGTTTTTGTACTATCGTTGCTGTCTCAGCATTCTTTCATAAATGCATCCGCAGTCTGACTATTGTCACTTCTGCAACAGAAACACTGATAGTTAACTCTTAGTCATGAATCTTATCGTAATTCACCCGCCGTGGTTGCTCAATGGCTATGGTGTTGGGCTGCTGAGCACGAGGTCGCGGGATCGAATCCCGGCCACGGCGGCCGCATTTCGATGGGGCCGAAATGCGAAAACACCCGTGTACTTAGATTTAGGTGCATGTTAATAGATATAGAAATAGAAACTTCATTGCAATGGAAAATATTTGAAGGAGGGGTGGTCGGAGCCTCTCAGTCCAGGGCCCCACTGGCCTCTGCCGCCTGCCTGACCTGGCTAATTAAGGACTTTTGTCCTGCCAGGTCGGAGCGGGCGAGCTGTGCCTCCCACTGCTCCATTGTGTTGCTGGTATTTCGCCTATGAGGGTGCTTAGTATACTCCCAGGTTATATGTATTAGGCTAGGTATGCCACCGCACCAAGGACAGTTGGCCCTATAATGAGTGGGATACATGGCGTTTAGCAATTTTAAATGGGGGAATACCCCGGTCTGTATTTTATGCCAATCGGCGGCCTCTTCCCCGCTAAGTTCTGGGTGAGGCGGCGGGTATTTTCTGCGGACTGCGCGCTGATGAGCAAGGATAAAGAACCCCAGCTGGTGAAAATTTCCAGAGTCGCCCACTACGGCGTGCCTCATAATCGGAAAGTGGTTTTGGCACGTAAAATCCCATAATTTAAAATTCTTATCGTAATTCGATAAGAGGGTGTAGTTGCTAAAACAGCAAAATGAGTCCTTTGTCAGCGTTGGCAGACTTACAACGCCCTGTAACTTCTGCCATTGCAGGCAGTGGGACTGGAGGTACTCGGTGGCCCTGCGAGGATTCTGGCAGCACCCCAGCCAAGAAGATGGCTTCGGGAGGCAATGTGCCAGCGTCGCCAACGAGCCAGGAGGGTTCACCCCGACCTTCATTCCTGCCCGTACAGCAGCAGCAACAGCAGCAACAGCAACAGCCACCCCATCAGCCGCAGCCGAGAGCTCCGTGTGGCCCGCGGACAGAGCCGATTCCAGTGCCCTCTCAGAAGCGAGCCTTTGAGCAGATGCAGCGCAGCGGAGGCAGCAGCAGCGGTGGTGGCGTAGCCACGACCACTGCCGCTGTGCCTTCCGAAGGAGCTGCATCGCCGAACCAGAACCTGACTGGCATCTCTTCATCACCACGAGTGAGCACGTTACTGAAATGGTGCTTGGAGAGAGTTTGCGCACAAATGGACAGCCGAAGAGCATTGTTTATAAGAGGGGAGGGGCATAGATTTTTTTACACTATAGTAGCAAGTCACTTGCATGGAATCGGCAGTGATAGATCTTTGGCAAACTCCTACTTTTATGGGATTTGAAGCTGTGAACCTTCATTTTGTGTGCTGTGAACCCTTTATTCTGTGTGCTGGACTTTCATATGTACTTGCAAGGAGGTGTTGCCAGTGAGATGTTCTCATTTTTTTTAGATGCTTGCCGATGCTGCATTACAACCAGCTCTTCATTTAATATCTCGGACACCTTTGTATCGGGTAATCACATCAGGGGCCTTTACTTAAGAGGGTACTCAGTCATTCTCTTAAATGTGCAATGAAACTGAAAAGGAAGGAAGGTCAGTCTGCTTATGGTACAATACCAACCTCCTTCCCTGTTGTTCTCTCTCTCTTCCAAGCTGATGCAGCTGGAGCGGAAGGACTCGCTGGGGTCGAACTCTAGCGACCTAGGGCGCAGGACGCCAGATTTCTCCAACCTGTCCCCTCCTTCAGGTATGTGAGTTATGCACATTGTAAAGATTCCAGGAGACCAGCTCTCGAAATTCTCAAGAATCTAATAGTAAATATCTTTGAGTCTGTTACTAGGTCGTGATGCGAGGCCCCAACTAGAAAGATGGTCAAACAAAGCTAGCAGGCGTCATTGCAGGGGGGGGGGGGGGGACAAGTGTTCAATAAATTGTCATTGAAAAATGGCAGGTACTAGAAGGGTACATCTAAGAGATGTCAATTCTTTAGGAATGTCTGTTCAGTAGACAGCAAAGTCTTTATTGAAGCTCTTCCTGCAATAAACTCGCTCTTTCTACTTATAAAGTGTGCAGGATTATTTGAACAAAAATGTTATTTTAACACTTCATTTTTTTTTGTTTTGCACAGATGCACCAATTGTGCCAAATTGCATCTAGGACAGTCCTTTGCATCATGCTGCCAGAAGACGGTATTTTAGCAGAAAATTGCGCTCGACCTACATCAAACTAAGTGTAAAAATGAAAGCATACAATTTTCATTGTTATGCTACCTGAATTGGTTGTAACTTAATAAGCAGCTTCCAGTAATTATTCATGAGAGATTGTGCATATAAGATGTCCGTGAATGCCGTCATTGTAGCTTCGGTTTAGTCTTGGTTGTCCTAGTGCATGGTCTTGTTGTGCCCTAGTTCCTCAAACATTTTTTTTCTTGCTCACTTAAGTGCCCTGAGCACTCAATGCCTGTTGCAGGTTGAAATAGTAGAAACAACTTTATATCCAATACATGCACAGGAGAAGCCATTTTATTAAGAAATAAGAAAACTAGTTTCATTATTTTAATCTGAAATGCCTTGTTAATGCACAAAAGACTGGTTCTGCTATATTTATTGACTGCTTCAATTAAAATTGAAGGCATATATTGTATATAGATTTACATTTGACACTGTGTCCAAAATGCTTGTCACTAGGCCAAATCAGGTTTTTGCCAGTGCCAAGACTTGCACCAAATGGTTGAATGGCTGTTCCATCACTGATGGGCACTGCATATGAGTGTCGTGAATTTTTATAACCTTTTCTGTAAAATACCTTGCTTAATATCTGCTGGAACATTCGCTATACAATAAATCGCCAAGTTTGCTGCTAAACAAGCCAAGAATTTGCTATACTTTTCTTTCTTTTCCTTTTTGACGAAATACGTAGACAATTTTGTTGCATAATACAGTGGTAAAAGGTGATAACTATTCTTTGTTTATTTTTATATTCTGTTCACTATTATACCTATGTACTTATTGCCGACTCCTGTAAGTGCCTGCTAAGACTTACAGTATCAAATAAATAAATAAATAAATCGGCTAAAATAACAGCCCTTGACTAGTGTCGTTGGTGGGTGCCACTTGCATGCCCATCCTTTGTTCCTAAAAGCTAGACAGGTGTGACAGGGTCTCGCAACCTTCGCTCTTCGTTTGCCTGCAGTCAGACAGAGCGCAGAGTTGCTTGTCGACGATGGGTCACGTTGACTGGTCTCTTTCCCCTCTGTGCTTGGTGTCTGCAGTGCAATTCCACATTGGGACTCCGCCCGGGGGTGGTCGTCGGCGCCACCTGAGTGGAGGAACCCCACCGAGGGTCAGGCACTCCATACCCATTGCCACCTCGGGCTCCCCCATCCGGCGACACTGTGAGGAGCATTCTCTTTTCTTTTCGCACTATCTGGGGAGATATTCCCAGTCACTCACTTTTTGGAATGCAATCACTTTTGTGAAATTTTGCACAACTAGCACCAGACATCTCGGCGAGTGCAGGGGACAGCATTTCCTAGCACAAGTGCCAAGCACAGCCTCTTCGCACAGTGCCAGGAACTCTTGTTGCCTGTAGACATGGACAAATCTGGTGCTGATCATACGAAATATCGTGAAAGTCACTGTATCCCTGAAAAGGAATGACCGAGAACGTCACCCGAGTCTTATCTACCAGTCTCTCACCCTCGGGAATGTAGTTCTGCGATGGCTGGCGCATGCTCCTCTCTTTTGCCTCTTATCCTTAGCACCTAAACCCAATCCGCAGTGTTCTTCAGCAGCCGCTTTTCAATGCCTTGAGAAACTTGCAATAGCACAATCAAGGGGGTTAGTTACTAGAAACAGATGGCAGAGCTTCTGCAGCCTCCTTTTGGTATTGAAGTCACCTGGTGACAGTAACAGGGGTGCGATTTTGTAGCAATTCTATTACTTTTTCCATGCCTTTTGCCGCCATCACTGAGCAGCCATTGGTCGAAAATGACCGGGCCGCGCCCATTTTGTCTGTCAATCACGCGACGTCAGGAACCCGCAAAAACTGTAATCGTCATCGTGACGTTGAGGCACTCATTATGCGGAGCAAAAGGCACGGATTTTTGGAACGGCCAGAGGCAGGGTCGTTTCCGAAGGCATGAAAAAAATGGCCGCCCCTCTGATCGCTATGGCCGTGGCTCTTCGCCGTCGCCGACGTGAACAGGGAGAGCCAGACGACGCGTTTGACATGCCGGATGACCATTTTCGACGGCGTTTTCGCCTCTCGAAGGGAACGGTGCGGTTGTTGTGCGAGGAACTGGCGGGGGAACTAGAAGCTGAGCGAGCGACGGGACTGTCGGTGGAGCGGAAAGTGTTGTGTGCGCTGCGCTTCTTTGCTACCGGGAGCTTCCAAGCGTCCGTTGGGAGCGAGGAGACGATCCGTGTGTCGCAGTCGACGGTGAGCGAGTGCGTGCGACGTGTGGCAGAGGCTGTCGTGAACGCAGGGGCCCGCAACAAGTGGGTCCATTTTCCAAAGACAGCCGAGGAAAAGGCAGCCGTGAAGGAGGGTTTCCTTCGGCGCGGCGTTATCCCCGGCGTCATCGGATGCGTAGACGGCAGCCTCATAGCCATTATCGCACCCAAGGGTGAGCGCAAGGCTGTGTTCATGTGCCGCAAGGGATACTACGCCCTCAACTGCATGTTCGTAAGTAAAACTCACGTTTTCTGCGATCCTTTTTGAAAGTTACGTTGCTCTTGCCAACGGGCACTTTCTCTGGTTTACGTTTTACCTCAGATCTGCGACGCGGACATGAAAATCTTGGCCTTGGACCCTATGCGACCGGGGTCGGACCACGACGCTTTTGTCTGGCGGACGACATGGTTGCGCCGGCGGTTCCAAGCGGGGCGCATCGTGAATGCCGGGGAATACCTCCTCGGTGAGAAAAAAACATTTTTTTTTGGCGCAGTCACGCTTCAGCAGCGCAGAACGCCGTGTCCGCTCCAACCCAAACTTTTAACCAAACCACAAGAACATCAGTAATTCAGGAGTAAAAAAAGAAAATTAAGAAATTGACTGCCACCATTGGCAATGTTCGAAGTGTTAAGTTACAAGCACATTATGTGTCTGCGAGGAGCTGACGAAAGCAACACGTATTAGTGCTTTCTGCACCCAGTGACTGCCAGAAGCAGAAGAAATGAACACACATTACTGCTACTACTGTCATTGATAGCACCAACAAGCGTTGATTTCTTGTTTGTGGCAGGCACCGCGTACACTTGTAAATTGGTTAAGAGTTTGTGACGGGTATGGACATGCTCAACTCATGCTTTTACTTGGGACTTGCAACCCTGAAGTCTACCTTTGTTGAATGATGCTGTAGCTTTCCTCAGTTGACAACTTGCCTCTCGTCAGCGGAGTACTCAATGTACTATTTCCATCTTTGTGCAGGTGACAGTGGCTACCCCTTGGAGCCGTGGCTCCTGACCCCGGTTCCTGGCCATCCTCCAGTGCACACAGCCGAGGGGCAGTACAACACAGCACATGCCGCCATGCGTTCCGTAGTGGAGAGGTGCATTGGGCTCTTAAAGAGCCGTTTCCGCTGTCTTCAGCGATATCGCACCCTCCTCTACGAGCCGGAACGTGCAGCCAACATTGTCGCGGCATGTGCTGTGTTGCACAACCTTCGCCTTTCTGAAGGCGACGAGTCAGGCGATGACAGTGATGACGACAGCAGCAGCAGCAGTAGTAGTAGTGAGCTTGACAATAACGGCGACCCCACGCCACACAGTCTGCCCCGTAACACGGGCTCTAGAATGCACTACTTGAGAGGGCGGGCTGTTCGCGACAATGTCATTGGCATGTTTGGCACAACCCGTGCGCAGCACATGCGTTATTTGAGGAGCGTGCGGCGGCAGCTGCGACGTCAACAGCAGCGTCAGCATCGTTAGGTGCATGCACACAGTTTTAAGTAATTGCATTGTGCATTTCATGCTGTGAAATTGCAGATACATTTCCCGTGCTAAGTTGTAGTTGATGTCTGCGTAATGCAAAGCATTCATGATTTGTTGAGAAATGTAAAAGTTGTTAAAAAAATTAAATTTTGGGGTTTTACGTGCCAAAACCACTTTCCGATTATGAGGCACGCCGTAGTGGAGGGCTCCGGAAATTTCGACCACCTGGGGTTCTTTGACGTGCACCTAAATCTAAGTACACGGGTGTTTTCGAAATGCGGCCGGGATTCAATCCCTCGTGCTCAGCAGCCTAACACCATAGCCACTGAGCAACCACGGTGGGTACATAAAAGTTGTGTAGTGAAGGGTTATGTAAAGCCTGCACTTATAGTAAGTAAAACAGTATCGTTAGAGGTGACACATGAGATTGAAAGCAAGCTAAAAATAAGTGCATATTCAAAGTGTCTGCCACAATTTGCTTGTTGCTGCTGTCGTCATCTAGATGCATGTAGCCTGATTCTTACTCGTATCCCCTTACGCATTGATGGACATAAGCGCCTGTCTCCTCACTTTCTACTAGCACAGAGAAGCTCACAGAAGCCAAGATGTACAGTGCACGTCACACCTTCCGCTCCATGGAACGTGCTGTTGCACGCGCAGCTTCTAGGTCCTCCACCATTTTGTCTCGCAACAACGGCAAAGTTCCTTTCGAGTGACGAAAATGCCGTCCAACTGGTCATCCGACATGTCAAACGCTGTGGCTCCCACGAAGTGTGTGCACGCACGAGCAGTTGATAGATTTCAACAAAGTGACCTCACTTGTATATAGCAGAACTCAGCAATGTTAATCAGTAATATTTGTACAGTGCAAGCTAGTACTAGAAATGTAGTTGCGATGTGTAAATAAAAGCACTAGAGGAAAACTGCACCTTTCTGTATTTCAGTCAACATACACTTGTTTATGTACACATCACATGCGACAGTCTCTACATTGAAGAAGTGTGAGAATCATGAGTACTCAGTAGTAGAGACATTATGCAACATATCACAGACATGTTGGAATAAATATCGGATCACATTGTTCTTGCATCATAATATATCACAGGTAACGGCATGCATCGTTTAAGAAAACTGTTGTACACTGCACAAGTACACAGTAATAACAACTGGCTTAAACTGCACCAGCAACAGAAATGAGCAGGTGCTTAAATCACATGCCAACCGAATATTTATCACAGCGAAATGTATAGGTACATCACTACATGTGAAAGGAACATGCTGTTGTGGTGCTCAAAGTGAAAGAGCCATAGCACCATATTATGATATTCAGTAAGACAAACTGCATAAATATTACACACAAATTGCACCACAAGGGCTAAAATACAATGTATCACAACCTGAAAGATTACTGAATGACAACAAATTGTTTGATAATGAGACAGATGTGCAAGAAAAGAGACATTCCAGCTCAGTACGTAGTGACACAAACAAATATGCATATGCAACAAACAAAAAATAAACATTACAAATGAAAAGAAGGAGCATAGGCAAGGAATTTTCATAACTTTTTTCTTTTTTGCTGTGTATATTGACAGGTTGCTTTCGACATTATAGTAAGGCCTGAAAATTTCACCATTCGATGACAAGGATTAAATTGTAGAACACTTGCAGTATGGCGTCGTGCTTAAATTGACATGACAATAACTAGGCACCTCAAAATTGCAGTGCCACAGTCGGAATGCCCACACACACCAGGCCTACAGGCACTTTTGCAGGTGAGCCTGATGGTGTGCACGCTCTTATGGCTGAAGTAAACCTTGAAGAAAAAATTCATGCTGCAACGGCTATGCTACTTATGGTTGCATTAAAGGGTGACTTCAGCAATTATTTATTTGCAAACTAGCAATATTTGCCCTTCATATCATTAATACATCAGCAAATTTTAAGATAAGTTACAAATTCCTTGCCTATGCTACCTTTAATTATGTGGGGCCTGAGAGGGGGGAGGGGCTTGGCTGCCACCATGCCCCAGTGCAGCCAGCAGCAGCTGAAGCAGGCGCTCGTTGGTCTCGTGCGACCGACGTGCCACTTCGAGGCGTTGCCGCTGCACTTCGAGGCGCTGAGACTCCACTTCCCGCATTGCCGCCACCTCCTCCCCGAGGTGCCGCAGGCTCTCCATGTGGGCCTCGTGGTGCTGCCGCAGGCTCTGCAGGTGGGCCTCGTGGTGCTGTTAGCAAAGATGTGTAATTAGTTTAATTACAGAAGCTCAGTAACAGGGCCTTTGTGTGTTGCATTCATCCCCATTTGCAGGCTATTGTCTTGTCATTGTATATTCAAACACTGGAAATATCTTTCTGGCCCATCAAACTTGTGCCGTCACATTCCATTAAGAAGTGTTACATTGCTATACCTGCTTCCTTGAATTCAACGCCACTTTTTTCTTTTTGCCACATAATTGCGTAGATATTTACACATGTTATATCACGCGAATGTGTACAAGATATCACCACAGGACTACACGTATACATTATGCTTGTTCACTGATTAATATAATTTTTAGAGAGGTCATATGCTCATCAATTTCATACGCAGAAAAATATACATCTGTGGCCTTGCACATACCTGCCGGTTTTGTTCCAGCAGTTGTTGGCGGAAGCGAGTGTCCTCTTGAACTCTGGCTTCCTCCAACTGGCTCTGGCGAACGTATGCGGCAGTAGCCGTCATCACAGCACCATCAAGTTCCTGCTGCCTGGGCTGTCTACGGGGTGCCCGTGGCTCTCGAGGGGTAGGCTGCGGCACCTGGGGGGTAGGCTGTGGCACCTGCGGGGTTGGCTGCGGCACCTGCGGGGTTGGCTGCGGCACCTGCGGGGTTGGCTGCGGCACCTGCGGGGTTGGCTGCGGCACCTGCGGGGTTGGCTGCGGCACCTGCGGGGTTGGCTGCGGCACCTGGGTGGTAGGCCGCGGCACCTGGGTGGTAGGCCGCGGCACCTGGGTGGTAGGCCGCAGCACCTGGGGGGTAGGCCGCAGCACCTGGGGCGTAGGCCGCAGCACCTGGGGCGTAGCCGGTGGCTCTTCATGCAAGGCAAAAGCAAAGACTGCTCATTCACTGTTATCCGACCTACACAGATTGATTGTCCTAACCAGTCACTTTGAAATGTCATTATAGCTGCATAGCTACAATAATGATACACAAAACAGATAGTTAGAGCAAAAGATGCCACAGAAAGTTGCTGGTAGCAGTAACCCATAAGAAGCACAAGGAATCTCTATTACAACATCAAGTCATTTGTAGTCTTGCATTTCTCCTTCATGAATGAGAGCTGGATGTTGGACACAAAGGTAATAACAGCAGAGTGACGTACTTTACTTCATAGCAAGATCATACAGCAACTGCAAACAACAATGCTACTACAAAAGCTAGGTCACTGCCTTACGTGTAAGGCCACTTGGCCCAGCAACAGCTGCAGGGCCCGACACCACGAAAGCAGTTGTCGCTGGTAGATTTCTGCGGGAACCGCTGGGCCCTGCAGCTTCCTCTGAACTTGCCTCGTCCTGCAATCAGAGTAGTGTTCAGACATTGCGAGCAGTGTGTGCAATGCGCATCATGTACACAAGTTGCTGCTCAGAGTACATAACCTATATTGTCACTTGCACAAAAAAAAGGGCTTAAAAATTTTGCAATATTGTGTTCCAATGTAATGCTGAAAATTTGTGAGGTCACAGCAGGTCACACAAACAACACTTTTTTAAATCCAATGTACGCACCTCGCTATCGGGGAAGTACTCAGGGGGGGAAACAAGGACCCCTCCTGTCCTCATAAGGACGTCGAGGACGCGGCCGTCCACGCCACCCACTTTGCCACCTCCAGTAGCCCTGCAAACACGGCAACAACGACAACGTGAAACTACGTTACTGTCAGCATCATTAGAAGCTCACCTCTTCTCGCTCGCGGCCCTGGCCGCTTCTTTTTTCGCTTTATGGGCCATCTTGGCCCAATGGTTCCGCCAACGGCTGGTGGCCTTTACGGCTGGCCCCTGTGCGTTAAGCACCGCCGCCACCTCCTCCCACAGTTCGTTTTTTCGAGCAGCAGTCATACGTGGCGAGAACTCTGTAGAAGCTCTCGCCAGGTATGGGTGCTGCTCGATGAACTGCACGAGAATAGCCGCCTGCTCTTTGGACACCCGCGGCCCTTTTGCTGCCATTTTCTCTTTGTCAAATTGGGAATTTCAGCCGGCCCGCAGCACAGTAAGAAATTTAGAGGCAAACATTCTGTCTAAGCTAAGCGCCTGCATAAAGTGCTCACTACGACTTATTTCTGCCTTTTTATACCACTAATGTAAAAAAAGGTGAAGTCACTACTCACATTTAATGTTGTAGCAGCTTCTTTCTCGGAGCGTATCAGTGCAGGAAGTATTACCGATGCAGCGATAACTTTAAGGAAGCTATCGTTATGTCATGGCGGTGCCCTATGGAAAATGCCTTGACAGTTCTCGATCCACTATGTTGCAAAGTTTCACCTCGGGGGCTACGGATAATTCTTCTTGGCTCTTCCTAAAGAAGAAATTATCACACGTCAGACATGCAGCGAAAACCACACGACAATGCAAGCACTACACGAGCAATAATTACTCACCTCAATCAGTATCTGACGGGGGCGGGGCCGCAATTACGGGCACGCAAGGGGCTGTCAGCTGTTCAGACAGACACGCTAGGGGCTGTCAGCTGTTCACAGGTAAACAAAGGCTGCCATTTTGCTTGCGCTCAACGGCATGGATTGGATGCACATCCGACTACTATGTGGCTACGACTTCAAAAATAGAGCACTTGCGTTTGCATTTCTTTGGACTGCGGCAGCTTTTGCGTTGTACTGTAACAAAATGAATTTGCTTTACGCAGCATGGAAGTCCGCTTTTATTAAGTGCCGTTTTACAAAACAAATTTGCTATACAGTCCCGGAAAAAGAGAAGAGAATACGAAAGAAACATCCGGCCAATGAAGGGAGCTTCTGATTGGACGATCCAAGAAAACGTCGTGCCTACGTACACACAATTTCCAAAATCGGTGACGTCACGCGAGAAGGCATTGGCATGAAAAAAGTCATTTCTACAAAATCGCACCCCAGATCTGATTAGCTGTGTCACCTATGAGGGAAGCATACAGCTGCTTCAGTGCAGTGCATTGGCACAGTGTACTTTCACCAGCTACAATGTTATCGGTTGGGCATTGTGCCTGGTTGACCGCATGTTGTGCTGCTTGTGCGCAGTGTGCGGCATGGCCAATGTCAACCAGCTGGCAATGCTGAATGGCAACCCTCAGCAGCTGCCCCCTATCCTTGGCTCACCGATGGGCGGCCGCGAAGGTGATCCTGGCTTTGGTCTCAACCTCAACAGCATCCGAAGTGCAGCATTGGCCACTCGAGCCATGACGTTGCCAGAGATGCGCAGAGACAGCAGTGGGGGATCAGGTACGATACTGCTGCTGTGAGGGAACTTTGCTAAGGTTTCACTGCTGATGAATTACGATGAAGGCTCAACGTGAGGCTCAGCGATGTTGACACGTTTGTGCCCTAAAGCTATTGTTAAATCTTAAATCCCTGCGTGCTTCTTTCTCTCTCTCTCGGGTAAATTTTGTTGAAGTGAGGACTTGTTCAGTGTCTTGGGCGGCACAGTTAAGAACTCTTTGCACCCTTTGCAGACCAACTGGATGGTGGTCTTCACAAGTCAGGCAGTGCTGGAGGCAGGCTATACGACCATGGGGCGTTCCTCCGTGGAGCCAACCTGGCCTCGGAGCAGGCGGCACTCGGTGAGCGACTGTTCCACCTGCCGATTTGACGAAGCTGGTTTCGAGCAGCCACAATTGGCACATCTTTCCTAGCCAGATTGTTGCTAGAGTGATGGACTGCACTGTGCTTGACGGATATGGACCTCTTTGTGCGCTGCCTGTCTTTCATAAGCCTTCCAGCTGCTGTCTGATCTTGTTTCGTGACCACTTGAGAGGAATCATTCATTGAGACTTTTACATACTTTGTGTCAAGAAATATATCGAGAGAACTCTCTCATCTGTATTCTAAATGTGACCGGAAATGTGCACACGGTTACAAAAGAACACAGTGTGAACCGATGCTCAGGGAAACAATGCCAAGGCATCACAATACATTCCTCATGTGAAGTTTTTTTTTTTGTCAACGCAGTGCATAGCATGCAGAGTCCACTGTACTTTTGATGCCTTCTTGATGATGTCATGGTTAGTCTGCTCACTCTAGGAACATTTTATTTCTTTATTCCTCAAATGCCCCGGGTAGTGGTACGGTTGAACTCTAATATATCCAACCTGAAGGGGATCACAAAGAAGTTCGTTATATAGGTAATTCGATATATAAAATGAAAACGTTAAACAAAAACTTTCATGGGGATTTTACTGAGTTTCGTTATACACAATAATTCGTCATATGTGGGCTCGATATATCAGAGTTCGACTGTATTACATTAGGAGCGGCCGGTTTAATGAAGAAAGGTGACTTCGATAGTGGCCTTGAAGTGCGCTGTTCTTGAGTGGTTCGTGGCTTCTTCAGACTTGAGACATTACTAACTAGCACAAGAAAGACATTGGACGACAACAAGATGCTCCGGTAAAAATGTCTCAAGTCTGGAATAAGCACCAACTAGTTCAACTGTCTTCTCTAATATGGCTTCTTCAGCCTCGGGTGACATTCTTTGTACTGATGACAAAACTTTATTGCTTGCAGACTGCATAATGTGAATCATCGACTGGGTACATGGCTATTGGTACTGTCACTGTGGGCGGTGTGCTTGTTTCCTCAGCTGCACCTATTAATCAATGTTTCGGAACGGCTGTGCAGGCTCGTACAGCCCGCCGGGCAGCATGGGTGCATTCTTTCCGGGCAGTGGTGACTGGCCGGGGGGTCGGCTGGGCTCACCCGGTGCCACAGCGGTGGCCCCGTGCTGCTTCCCTTTCGGCACCTCGCCGCCCAATGGCGAGCCGCCAAACTTTGTGCCACCACCCGAGCTGCCCCAGGAGACTCTCTTGGATGTGAGTTCTGCTTGCATTGCGACATCGTGGCTGTGGTACCAGATGCTGGGATTTCCACCCCGCTCCACAAGAAAGCTCCTTGGTTGAAATTTGTTCCTCCACTTTGCTTAGTGATGCTTTTCTACAATCTCTGACTACTTGACCTTCCATGTGAGAAGTGTGTGTGCCTCCCCTACATTAGAAAATTTTGGCCAAATTGCAGCCCTTGTACTTAAAATGCAGTTCTCTGAAATAATTATTTTTGTATGGGCCATTTTTGTAAAAGGATTCTCAAAGTTATTACCGTACTTACTCGCATAATGATTGCACTTTTGTGTCAAAAAAATTAACGCAAATTCAGGGGTGTGATCATTACGCGGGTTAAATTTCCCACGAAAAGAAGCATTTTCTTTTTTCATCCTGCATTTGCTGTGGGATGACAAGCAGGTGGCTGCCGTTGTCAGTGCGGGACACCAAAACAAAGATGGTGGCCGGAGAAGCAAGCCGAACGCAATTTTTTTTTTCTCGCGAGTATATTACGCGCACTGAAACAGTTTCTTTCGTATCAGTAATGAATATTATCGTTAATATTAGGAAGTTTGCGACTATAACGGAGCCATGTCCACATTGAGTGGACAGAAACAGAGATGGGCGTGCTTAGCTACCAGTGACATAGAAACACATGGCGGGCATGCTGCGGAAACTGCAGCATTTGTTTTCACTGCTATCCCAATACAGCATGTTTCCACTAAGGGTGAGCGAATATCTTAGCTGCGTTACAAACGTCGGCGTATGAATAGGGTACACTTTTAATGTATGGGGTGTGAACATGGTCACTATCGTTGCCGATTGCGATTTATTGCGTGTCCACGAGTGCAGACGAGAAGAATCAAAAGGCGCCCTTTATGTTGTCGTTGTTGACCAACACCATTATGAAGTCTACAAGTAATAAAGCCAAGGCAAGTCTGATTGTCGCTTTTTTTTTTTTTTTTTCGTGGAAGTGCAGTAAGTGATGAAAGGAATGATATGGGGCATCTGCTTAAGAATGTTGGGTGCGTGCAGACCACTTGGTATGTCTTCAAGAGCCATTCGCATAGCATTCAACAGATGGTAAGCGCGATCATCATTAGCTAGACTTGGCACACGACATATCGCTGCGACAAGTGCAGGGTGCGATCATTACACGGGAAAGAAAAAAAAATCAAATTTTTACAACAAAATTCAGGGGTGCAATCATTGCGTTAATGCGATCATTGTGCGACTAAATACGGTACGTTGAACCCTGCAATAACAAAATCAATGTGGAAATGAAATATTTGGCTTCCCGAGAATTTCGTTGTTGCAAAATGAGGTAGAACAAAATGTGCTGGAAAATGAAACCTAACTGCTAAAATTATGTTAGCCTACTTTGGCGAGCCTAGCTCGAAACTACCGAGAAACACGATGACAGCACCAAGTGTGGCCCTGTGCGCCGGTCAGCGATCACGGCACTGGCATGGAGCCGTACTCTCGATCACTATCGAAAATACAATCGCTCTTGTGAGATTTCTCATGACTTGTCACTGGATGCATGACGACTCATCCGGTGCAAAGTCATGTGAAATCTCATAGCAGTGATTGTGCACCCAATAGTAACCGATCAAGAATACGACAGTCTTCCTTACAGTCTCTGTTAGGTGATACCAAATCGTCAGACCTTGCCAGTACAACGCCATACTGTTCATGCACCTCGAGAAGGTCATGGTTATTCCGGTCCTATACTCGTGCTTTTCTGATTTTTTCTTTTACTTTGATACTCGAAGCACTGCCCCCCCGTGGCTGTAGTCTCAGATCGTAAATTTTGTTGGCACAGTTCGGCCCCAGTTCTCAATTGGGGCCGTGATATATATGTTGTGACGCATCATGAGTTTTTTTTTAACTATAGTTAAGTCTGCTATGTTCAGCCACTTGGTTCTCATTCTTATGAGATCAAAGCTGAACAGTGCAGCTTAGTTGTAGCTGACTTTTTGTTGCTCACACCAGGGCCAAGCTGTTTTGCAATTGCCTTTGCGTGTGTAAATTACGAACACCTCTTTTTGTGTTTAGCGGGAGCACAATGAGACCCTGGCGAAGCTGCACTTCATCGATGCCCTGGTGGGTTGCATCGTGGAACTGGCACGTTCCAAGGCAGAGCCCCTGGCCGCTGCCTTAACAGAGTCCATGTACTGGCGTCAGGTGAGATCACTTGGGCAATGGAGAGTTTGTAACGTTACAGTCGGGTAAGGTTGCCCCATGTAAAAGCAGTTGTCCTACGTAAACTTCTTTTACGTGGGACAACTTCCATTTCATCACATTTGCCAAATCTCTGGCCTCACATGGTGCAGCTTTTTCCAGGTCACTTGGTTGCATGAAAGATAAAGATAAATTTTGGTTTCCACTGCCAGCCTGTGTGTAATTATTGAATGCTCTTCCTTTAAAGGGCCCATAGAAAATTTGGGTCATACGCTGGAAATTGGTAGGTGTCCTCTAGGGAGCGTTCTGCTGCAAAAACTTGTCAAATCGGCTCATTAATAGCCGAGATAGAAATATTTCAGTGCCGTGAACCCATGATTTCAGCAGGTGGGCTCCACTGCCAAGCAAGACGCTCTCTCCACATGTCCCGTCTAGGCTACGCAAGCAAAATTCCTTCCTTGCGTTCTCCCACACAAGACCTTGAGGATCGTGTGAATGCATACGTCACAGGCCCCACCTTAATTTTTATTTTTTTGCTCCTTGCTTTTCCGGTGCGACGCATTAACACCGGCAGCGTCGCGCGCGAGCTGTTGTCTTGTTTGCGCAGCGCACGATTTTGCGCGCTGCGCACAAGGAAACATGGCTAGCAGTATAATTCAGTGCTACACGAATATTGAGGCAGAACAAGCAAATCGCAGAGCGTGATCATGTGCTGGAACATGGTAGAAAATGGCATGGTTTCGGTACCTGTGCACGTGACCGCACGACCATGGGAACAAGCAGACGAAGCGGAAGATCTCTCTTGCTTCAGTGCGAAGTAAAACAAAGAACACGTAGACATTTCATTTGTGTGTTATTATTTCTCTAAACTTCTATTCGTCAATTCAAGCAACAGATTGCAGAGATAACAGATGTTGGCTCGAATGAATTCTCAGTCACGTGTCGCCACGAGCAACGTTGCACTGCGGACACGATTACGTAGACGCAGGAGCCCGACTACATCACTGTCCCTCTCCGAGCGAATTCGCTGTGAGTAAAGAAGGAAACGACAGTTGGATTGAAATGTCAGGCCTTTCCACGGCGCATAGCGATGTAATACTTTGCAGACACGATTGTTATCGCAGACTTTCGATAAAGACTTGCATGTTCACAGGAACCTCTTCTACAGATCGGCAGCATTTTCTTACTGTTGAAAAAGTGTTTCAGGGCCCCTTTAAGTAAGCAGTGCTGCATGTCAATAGGCTTTGGTAGACTGAGAGGCATGCTAGAAATAATTTTTAGCTAAAGGCTACACCAGTGGAAGCTCATCATGCTCAAAAACATGCTCCTGATGCACATCACCACAACATAGAGTTGCGTGGGTTGCAGAGAAATTACTGTTCAAGGCTATCATAGGAACCATCGCAATATCAGAGGCAAAGGTGAAATGTTAGTTGGAGTGGTGGATATTAGAGTTATGTAATGCAACGGGTAGTTCAGCTCATTGAATGTTGCATAATTGGTACTAAATCTGGTTTCAAAGATGCTGGGGCGGCGTGGTTGTTTGTCCAAGTGGGCGTGTGAAGCCACAGTCTTGGGTGCAGGGAGTGGCGTCCCGCCTGAAACAAGCAGGCTACTCTCTCCCACGCAGTGCTGTTCGTCTCCCGAGGAGCAGGTGGCCCGTGCGCTCGGTGAGGGCCACCGCCGTGCCGAGCAGCTTGTGCTGTACGTCCGTGCCGTGCAGCTGTTGGCATCGGCGCTCAACCTGGCCCGAGACCAGGTGGCCCAGAGGCGACTCAGGGCTTCGTCGAGTGTGCGGCAGCTGCTGCGCGGCATGCAGCAGACCCTGCACCGTTGCATGGACTGGTGCCGGCGGCTATCCCAGCAGGGAGTGCTGCAAGCATCGGCCTCCTCGGCACCCCCTCTCACGGCTGACCGGCTGCTCTACAACTATGCCATTGACATGGTGAGGCGCCACGAGAGTCCGGTCGTGTCGGTGTCCGGATTTCGGAACAAGGAGACTTCGGACTGTGTGACGCACACATTTTCGTGCACGTGCCACAGTAATGCTCGATTATCAAAACAGTACAGATGCAAAAAGACGGAAGCACGCACTGTGGAGCTTGTCTTGCTGGTTCAGTACATGATGCTCTTTTAGTTGTCTTTTTTGTCAGTATTCTTTTCGGATATTGTTGTGAAGTTGCACTGTCAGGTGTAATTAGGAACCTACACCCTAAATTAGACTGCTGTTTAATCTCCTAAAATTCTTGGCTTGGGCAATACCTGCAAAAATACTGTATTTGTTTCCAGTCATTCATATGTAACTGCAGTGTCAGTGGCTGTGGCACAAGGTCATTGGGATGGAGGTGGAATGCAAGAGCAGTTGTGTTCTTGGATGCGGATTGAAGAATGTGAGGTGGTTGGAAATAATCTGGAAGCTTCACTACTGCACCTTGCATAGCCTGTGCTGTAGGAAAATAAATTCTGGGACGTGACTTTTCGAACTTGTATGTGACTGGCCTATATCTCTTGCCCCACAGTGCCAGACGGCCGCCATGGGTGAGTTGTGTGTTCACACAGAGGAGCATACGGGTGCCCTGGATGGCACGTCAAGCGAACACAGTCGTGATGCAGTCACCGCTACCCTCACAGAGGCAAGTGGGCCACTATCGTTGGAACTAAGGCGTGCTTTAGCTTGCTGGGCACAAGTTCAGCCAATAATATGTCGGATTCACTATGTACGATAGTGTTTTCTGCTTCTTCAATCGCTGCATTGTGACAATATTGCTACCTTTATTATATTGCCGTGTACCCGGTAATGTGGCAATGAAAGGGAAATGCCTGTGAATTTTGTGCCCTCCCATTATGTTAGTTGTGAAGGCACACAAACTGACTAGAGGAAGTGCTGACGGAGGTGGCGTCTGCTTCTTATTTGTTGCAGTGCTTTCGGCGCTATCAGACGGCCCAGATCTTGCTGCACAGTTTGGCACAGCAAGTGGAAAACGAGGACGACAGGGCACTGCTCAACCGATGTGAGTAGTGGCACGCTGCACCATTATTTTGCTCCCTTCCAAGCACGATACACTTCTCTGCCCCATTGTGAGCTTTTTCAGAGCTGGAATCCAGAATCCAGTGAAAGCAAATTGGAATCGAATGAAAAGTCACTGGGGGATCCGACAAGAGGCAATGCAATGGGAAATTTGCTACAGAAAGTGAAAAAGAGTTTTACTAGCTGGCAGCTCTCAGCCTTACATGCTAATTGCTGCGCTATTGTAAAAGGGCATGTAATGTTCCTTAATGCACAGTGTCAGGCATTAGACGAGACACATTCTGACTTGCATCACGTTTGTGGTTCACTAGGTTCACGCATTTCACACATTTGCTTTAGCGACACTTTTCAAGATCCTGTTTCTGGTGAAGTGTGCTTAGTACCTCTACATCTTTGTCTCAAGCAGCTGTGCCCACTATAGGAAACAATAATGTCTCAGACCTTGCATTTTCAGTTTCATAATGATCGGTTGAATGCCGACTGAAGTGAACGATGACCAACGTAACCTTAGATTTACACCTTTTTGTGTCCGATAACTTGTTCTATCGAGGCTCGACTCATAAATATAGCCTAAGCCATGCCCTCCCTCTTGGATTGCAGACAAGGACGCTGTGGAGAAGCGGCTCCACTTGCTCCAGAGCGAAGGCCTTGTGTGGGCCTACGACTCGACCTGAAGAGGAAGGAGGGCCCCGGGTCGCCCTCCAGTGGCCGTTTCGTCGGCCGCTCCTTTCTGTGCTCCTCGTCCACTTCCCTGTAGTGCGCTTGTGCTGCTGCCTGCTCCGAGTACTATCCTTGACGGTGGCTGTGAACTTTGCGACCTTGTTCAATGCCTTGTTTGTTTCATCTCCACTCATTGGATTTTTAATTTTTTTTTTCTGCATCTTCATTGTTCCGAGAACTGAGCCTTTCTTCACAGACTTTAAGAAGTCGCTCGTTCACGACTCATTCATGTTTTACTTTGTAATTTTTGAATTCCCCATTTGTCATCATAGCCAAAAGACAAAAAAAAAAGAAAGAAAGATTGCTGCACAACTATCAACTTCTTACATTTCGATGACTCCTTCATATCTCGTAGCTTGCTGGCCCTGGATCTTGTTTCTGTGCTACATTGTTGCAGTCGTGAGATTTCCACCGAAAGGGATCATAAGAAAGTCACCCTTTTTTATCTTCTGCATTTCCCATACAAAATCCCTAAAGTTGTGTAATAGCTGCTTCTATGAGCTGTTTGCAACAGAGGGATTTGTGCTGCTACTACTACTACTATAAGGATGTCATCATGCACATTTGAAGAAGCTCTACAGCAATTGTTGGCTTCCTCCCACTTCTGTTACTGAGCTGGACTAACAAATTTTATCTTACAGAGTTAACTGCGCAGACTTATTGCACCAGTCAACATAGAAATAGTACACCCATTTACCTAGGCATTGTGTGTGCCAACTGCACATTTTGTGTCCTCTATCTGTGGCATGTCTTTTTCCTAAACTTGACACCACGGTTGTTCATTTGCAACACTTGGTTCATTTCGCTTTCAGCCATTCTCACCACACACTTTTCAGTCGCATAGTTTGTGAAGTATCAATTATCCTTTGGCGCCTGGTACTACTGTTAGGCCTCGTTGCAATAGAAGTAGACAAGCCTCTAGCAACTCCTGTTGCTGTCAACTCGAAGTTGCGCATCCATGGCACGTAGGTGCTCCAGCCTTTCTTGTTTCCCCACTGCGTTCTGTCTTGGAGGCCTCCTAATTTATTTAGCGTGCTTAAGTTTTCCTCAAACTTGAGAGAAAGCTGTTTTAGGGAACTTGTGATAAAACCTTTACTTGCACGCGGCAAGCAGGCGGATTGCATCTGGCACTTGATCAGCATACATTGTGAGAAAAAAAGTTTTGCGCCTTTTAAAATGTGCTTTTGTCACGTGGAAGTAATCACCACTATTTTTGCATGCACTTTCATTTTAAAGCCGTCTGCTGCTGGGTACATTACAGTCAGTGACGTGCCCAATTATGTGTAACAGGACTGGGTATTATTGAGAGCGAGTTGTATGCATAATGGTGGCGGTTGTTACTGCAGGACAAGAGCTGACCTCGGAGAGAGAGAGTAGTCCTTTCTTTCTTTTTTTTTTTTTAGGAGTGTAGCTTGTGGACCAAAGTGCCCGTAGACGCCGACTTCCCAGTGTGCACCTATGCCTTTCCCTGCTGCCGTGTCAATGACTAGTCAGATTGCCTGAATGAGAAGGACCGAGAGCAGATGCCCGAAAGCTAACTGATGTCAACCTGCTTGGGTTTCAGGCCAAAAGCCATGAGGCGAGAAATCGCGCGGCTGAATGTTTGTCCCCCCGCTACTTGATGTGCCAACGGATATCGCTCTTTTGCCAGTCATGACGTTTCATTCCCCACCCATCTGTTTTCCCCCGATGTGCACTGCTGGTAATAAGTTTTCCTGCCTAATAAATGCCCATAGTAACATATAAGAATACTCTGCCAGTTTGAACTTTATTGTCCCCTTTAAGTTGGAAAAATATATTCCACATTTGAGACCAAGTACCTGAACCAAAGCTGCTTTCGTATATACCTTTCATGTTGCAGTAGTCCATTAATCTTGCTTTATTTGCAAAAGCTGGACTTGCCTTCCTTTGCCTGATATGTCCATATTCATATAAGTATCTTTTTATGCGAGCAGAGTTTTACACTTGTGTTTGGAGCTATGAGTACGTGCTCACAATTTGCTTTTAATGCCATGGTGCTTTGGCATTATGATTGCAGCATTGCAAGGCCCACAAGTCCTTGAGGCTAATTTTTTGTCTGCTCATTTTGACGCCCTTTCGAACAGCTTTAAACCGTTCAGTTGCACTTCATGGCTTTTGGCACTGTCGGGTTTGTGACTGTGAAGTGAGGATGTGGTGTGGAAGGTACTGCCATGTTAGAAAGCCTGTTCGTCAGAGAAACAGATTTTTAAAAATTTGTTTACCATGCTGCCATGGAATGGTTGCACTGTCCACACAAAGGCATCAATGATAATGGTGTCTCTTGTAGGAACAGCAACAAATCAGCTTGCACATTTTGTTTCTCATGTTGTTGTTTTTTTTTGTCCTGTGTACTCCGAACCTTTGTTGCATGCTAGTTGTAATGAGGGGGTTTTGTCAGGCATGGTCATGTGTATATATACTGAGTAGCTGCTTTAACAGAGGCTTGGGCAAGGTTGTTGTGGAAAGTGTGAAAGTCCTGGCCATATTCCTGAACTGGGTGCGTGTGAGTGCGTTTGTGCATGCATGCATGCGTTTGACCAAAAGCTGTACCGATAACCTTGCATGGGAAGAGTTCCAAACGATGCATCTGAAATGATACAACTAGGAGACTGTGAGTCGTGCTTTTGTGGCCGTGCAATGCTCTGGGGTCGGCAGTGTTGCCTTGAATGAAAGATACTATGGAGGCTTTTCAAGCCGTTAGTTTCTTTTCTTTCACGGCTACTGGGATTTTCCAGGAGTATGGGGAGATTTTTCACTGTCACGTTTAACCTACAGAAAGGGAGGTCAACTTTACTTGCAAATGGCTCTTTTATCTGGGCCATCAACACTGGTGTCACTTTGCCATGTGGTGATTTGGGGTTGAGAAATGGCCTTGATGTGCTGAACATGCTCCGTGAGGATTGTAAACATGTGGGCTTGCGGAGAGCATCGTGTGTATGTTATTCATGCTCTTGTATCTACACCATTGTATATCAAAGAAACGAGAAAAAGAAAAAAAAGGTCCCTTTATGGAAACTTGAGTAACAAAAACCTTTCTGTTATTCGTTTATGCCACTCTTATCCTCTTCTGCATGCTTTGGCTTGCGGGGGCACGTGGTTCTTTTGGAATGGTTGTATAGTGGACATACCAAAGTGTGTAAGCAGTACGACTTGCCGTATCATTTCAAGTGCGCCTGCTTTGCTGATAGCGTTCATTGCTGCATGATGTATGCATGATGTGTATCAGTTACAGTTCATTTTGTTAGACCTATCTTTCGTTTGAAAACAGTCATGCTGGCAGACTTGGCTGTGCAACTCGCATTGCATAAGTGTGTAGGTGCTTCCCAGCAATGGATGCCTTGGGGGAGGAGTTCTGTTTGTGTGTAAACAGATGGCAGTTGGGCCATTGTAGTGTGGATTCACGAGAGTGTTTGTAGAAAAAGCTGCGCTGTATGTACAGGTAGCGGTGTTCCTATGTTGCGAAGTTCTTGAACTTGTCATCATCTGTTGTAAGGACCTTACGATGATGTTCATTGGACTTCAGTTCATACTAGAATATTTTTAGCGTCGTGTACATCGCCGGTAGCTCTGTGTACGAGTGCTCCGTCATCCTAATAGAACTGTCATTGTTGTTCCTTTAGTTTAAATTGAGGGTGGGCCACTTAGTTGTCTTTTGTGGTGCTTTTACCATTTTTTTTATGTTGATGCCAATATTATGATTTTACTTTGGAGGTCACCAGAGGTGTGTTTTCATGTCTGCGTGTGATGGCAGCCTAGTGTGTGAAAGCCATTTCATGACATTGCTTGATGCTTACAGAAGCAGCACGATTTCATTGCAGGCGGGTACTTTTGCAAAAATATGGTAAAACAAGCAAAAAAAAAGAAATGTTGTAGTCTCTTTGTTTGTGAATGTCTTAAAAAGTGTTGTGATATCTCCTTTTTGCTGCTATACATAAAACTACAAATAATGCGCATGGTTGTGCACACAAATAGCGCTGTATAGTGTAACTGAGGCTGAGCGTAGAAGAGGAAAAAGAAAAAATGTATGCTATACAGCCTTTCTCCTCACTCTCGAAAGTATGCCTGCCATGCACAAGCCAGTTGGGATCTGCATGCACAGTGGATGACAGTGCTTCTTTGTGAGTGGGTCTCACTGTTCTCAAGGCCAGTCATTTTCCAGATGAGCACTTGCTTTCTACATGTTGGTTCATAGCCAGAATTTCTTGCGCTCGCTCAGGTCAGTTGTCTAGTGCAGGTTGACAAAGGTGCTCTCATTGTCTGCATTGAGAACTCCATGTGCAGTGTGAGCTGCAAGATGCCTTGCTAGAAAGCTTGCCTTTGCTGTGATCATGTGACTTGCAATTATTCTTTTTAGCTACTTGCTCAGGGGTCTGGTGTCCGGTACAAAATGTTTGGGACAGCAGTTGGTTACTTCTTGCCACCAAGTGTGCCTCAGGTTCTGGCCTTCTTTGTTTTTTCTTTGAGATTTTCACAAAACTTAATGCCCACAGAAAAATTCTTGCTGCTTACCTTGCTTATTATGGCACTAAATAGCAATATTAAGTTAACTTTAATTGTTATACCACACCTGCCTCGTTAGGAGCCTTGTTAACCCCCAAGGGATACAAAAATAAAGCAGTTGGTAACACCACGTGTTAATTAGGGCGTGCTGT
Organism: Dermacentor andersoni; assembly: GCF_023375885.2. Taxonomy (NCBI): domain Eukaryota; kingdom Metazoa; phylum Arthropoda; class Arachnida; order Ixodida; family Ixodidae; genus Dermacentor; species Dermacentor andersoni. The sequence goes on along the minus strand of NC_092816.1, from coordinate 138,998,000 downwards.
CAAAGGCAAGCTGGATTTTGGCAGCATCTGCCATAGCATTAGTTAATTGCCCACGACTAAAAGCAACTGTCCTGTATTCTCAAGCAAGCAGCGACTCAATTTGGCAACGTTTGAGTACCATTTCGTGCGTATAAAGCGGACCGAATATGCGAAATTTCATAGAATTTGTGATGCTGGACTCGCATGGTCAGTGCATCCATTTAAATTTCGAAATTCAGGAAGGGAAGCTAGGACAGTTGACTTGATTCCTCCACGTAAAAGCAAACAGGATTTTGAAGGTGTAACCTACCAGTCTAGGCTGATTTAGTTGTCTGCTATGTCCCTTTGAGAAGGCCTGTATCTGAGCACTCAACTGCCTCCTCTCTCTCGCTATTGCATTTACCTTGAGTGCCAGACATGTAGAAATTTGTGCTTTTTTTATGTTTTGCTACATGCTCTGGAAGTGCAACATAGAAAATGTGGCTGGCCTTTATGAGAACCTGCTCGACACCCAAATTCATTGCAAACAAAGGGAGAACGAGTGAATGACGTCTTGGTTTGGTTGAGGAAAGATACACGGCCTTTCACTGTGCCGTAACTGTACATAGCTGTGTATACACGCGACATTTTTTGTTTATAGGAAGACTGTATATAGGCTTCGTTGGCTGCCACGTGAAAAAAAAAAGAAAAAAAATAAATAATTGTGCGCTGTGGCACAGGACTTGCCAGTGCACTTGCTGGGGACAAGCTTAACTGAACATACACATCTGCTGGGCAGTTAGTATATATATATATATATATTTTGATTCGTGTGAGTTACTTTTGTTGTAGTGTGTGCTCGTTTATTGACTGCGCAGCCGCCTTGTTGAAGCTGTTGCAAACTGTAATGTAGTGTGTTTGTGAACCGTGCAATTTTATTTTCATTTTTTTGTTTATTCATTAATTTCCTTCGAATGTGTGCAGACACACTTCGAAAGAAGAAAAAAAAAAAGCAGGAAAAGCTAAAATTTCCACTTTTTCTTTTTAAATCTTGTACAGCCGTTTGTAATAAAGAGTTTGTCTGCTGCCTGTAACATGTGTAGTTCTGTCTCACTGTGCTTCAACTACACAGGGGAGAACGCACTTGCATGTTCATTAGTAGTAACAGGCTCCTTCAATACATTTATGGTAGTAGTCTGTGCAGTACTTGCAGTTAAGACGAATGACGAAAGGAACATGTTTTTGTTGTGTGTCAACCGTGAGCACTGCACAGGCTGCTATGAACATGGACAAATAACTCTCTCATCTTTCGTTACCTATGCGTTTGGATATGCATTCACTGCAGATACACTGCAGGTTTTTAGAACACAAAAGGCAATAAAAGTTAAATTGATGCAGTCACGGGAGTCGAGCAGTACTTTATGCACTTGAGCCTGCAACTCTTGCAATGCCATTTCAAGGCGGTGTACCCTAACCGCGAGTAAACTTGGTTTTACTTGGCAGGGCAAATTAAATTTGCTGTCATAATCTGCCTTGGGGTGCAGCGGTGGCGTAGAGGTAGAATGTCCGCCTCGCGTGCAAGAGGACTGTGGTTCGAATCCCGGTGCTGCGCAATTTTCCACCGGATGTTTAAAAATAACCGCGTGTTGATAAAATTGCATAAACAGGCTTGGAGTGTGGCCTGATCTCGGTGACCAGAACCGGTAACGCACTGCCTCACCAGAGCAGGATTGGCCACCCTGGTGCAATACTTCGCCACAACCTCCTATATGAACACGACAATCAAACCCCAGCCCTCAGTCCCCAGCAGCTGCCAAGCAACTGACCACGGCGGCAGTCGGACCTGCGACGCAGCAGAGGGTGCTAAGAATCCCTGGCCCCGGACAGGCCATCATTGGAATCTGAACCTGGCAATGTTTAACGCTAGAACGTTATCTAGTAAGGCGAATCTAGCAGTGGTATTGGAGGAATTGGAGGGCAGTAAATGGGATATAATAGGGCTCAGTGAAGTTGGGAGGACAAAAGAAGCATATACAGTGCTAAAAAGCGGGCATGTCCTGTGCTACCGGGGCTTATAGGCGAGACGAGAACTAGGGGTCAGATTCCTGATTAATAAGGATATAGCTGTTAACATACAGGAATTCTATAGCATTAACGAGAGGGTGGCAGGTCTTGTTGTGAAACTTAATAGAGGTACAAAATGAAGGTTGTACAGGTCTACGCCACTACATCCAGTCATGACCCGGAAATCGAAAGCTTCTATGAAGACGTGGAATCGGCGATGGGTAAAGTCAAAACGAAATACACTATACTGATGGGCAACTTCAGTGCCAAGGTAGGCAAGAAGCGGGTTGGAGACAAGTCAGTGGGGGAATGTGGCATAGGCTCTAGGAATAGCAGGGGAGAGTGATTAGTAGAGTTTGCAGAGCATAATAATATGTGGATAATGAATGCCTTCTTCCGCAAGCAAGATAACCGAAAGTGGACGTGAAGGAGCCCGACTGGCGAGACTAGAAATGAAATAGACCTTATACTCTGCGCTAACCCTGGCATCATACAAGATGTGGACGTGCTCGGCAAGGTGCGCTGCAGTGACCATAGGATGGTAAGAACTCAAATTAGCCTAGGCTTGAGGAAGGAACGGAAGAAACTGGTACATAAGAAGCCGATCAATGAGTTAGCGGTAAGAGGGAAAATAGAGGAATTCCGGATCAAGCTACAGAACAGATATTCGGTCTTAACTCAGGAAGAGGACCTTAGTGTTGAACACATGAACGATAATCTTATGGGCATCATTAAGGAGTGTGCAATATAAGTTGGTGGTAACTTTAGACAGGATGCCATAAGCTATCGCAGGAGGTGGAAGATCTGATCAAGAAATGCCAATGTATGAAAGCCTCTAACCCTACAGCTAGAATAGAACTGGCAGAACTTTCCTAGTTAATCAACAAGTGTAAGACAGCTGACATAAGGAAGTAAAATAGGGATAGAATTGAACATGCTCTCGGGAACGGAGGAAGCCTAAAGCAGTGAACAAGAAACTAGGAATAGGCAACAATCAGATGTACGCGTTAAGAGACAAGCCGGCAATATGATTACTAATATGGATGAGATAGTTCAAGTGGCTGAGGAGTTCCTGTAAAGATTTGTACAGTACTAGTGGCACCCACGACGATAATGGAAGAAAGAATAGTCTAGAGTGATTTGAAATCCCACAAGTAACGCCGGAAGAAGTAAAGAAAGCCTTGGGAGCTATGCAAAGGGGGAGGGCAGCTGGGGAGGATCAGGTAACAGCAGATTTGCTGAAGGATGGTGGGCAGATTGTTTTAGAAAAACTGGCCACCCTGTATATGCAATGCCTCATGACTTCTGAGCGTACCGGAATCTTGCAAGAACGCTAACATAATCCTAATCCATAAGAAAGGGGACGCCAAAGACTTGAAAAATTATAGACCGATCAGCTTGCCAGATGTTGCCTACAAAGTATTTACTAAGGTAATTGCAAATAGAATTAGGAACACCTTAGACTTCCGTCAACCAAAGGACCAGGCAGGGTTCCGTAAAGGCTACTCAACAATAGACATATTCACACTATCAATCAGGTGATAGAGAAATGTGCGGAATATAACCAACCCTTGTATATAGCTTTCATTGATTACGAGAAAGCGTTTGATTCAGTCGAAACCTCAGCAGTCGTGGAGGCATTACAGAATCGGGGTGTAGACGAGCCGTATGTAAAAATACTGAAAGATATCTACAGCGGCTCCACAGCCCGCCGTAGTCCTCCATAAAGAAAGCAACAAAGTCCCAATAAAGAAAGGCATCGGGCAGGGAGATACAAACTCTCCAATGCTATTCACAGCGCGTGTACAGGAGGTATTCAGAGACCTGGATTGGGAAGAATTGGGGATAAGAGTTAATGGAGAATACCTTAGTAACTTGCGATTCGCTGATGATATTGCCTTGCTTAGTAACTCAGGGGACCAATTGCAATGCATGCTCACTGACCTGGAGAGGCAAAGCAGAAGGGTGGGTCTAAAGATTAATCTGCAGAAAACTAAAGTAATGTTTAACAGTCTCTGAAGAGAACAGCAGTTCACGATAGGTAGCGAGGCACTGGAAGTGGTAAGGGAATACATCTACTTAGGACAGGTAGTGACTGCGGATCCTGATCATGAGAGTGAAATAATCGGGAGAATAAGAATGGGCTAGGGTGCATTTGGCAGGCATTCTCAGATCATGAACAGCAGGTTGGCATTATCCCTGAAGAGAAAAGTGTATTGTGTATAACAGCTGTGTCTTACCAGTACTCACGTACGGGGCAGAAACCTGGAGGCTTATGAAAAGGGTTCTACTTAAATTGAGGACGATGCAACAAGCTATGGAAAGAAAAATGGTAGGTTTAACGTTAAGGGATAAGAAAAAAAAACAGATTGGGTGTGGGAACAAACGCGAGTTAATGACATCTTAGTTGAAATTAAGGAAAAGAAATGGGCATGGGCAGGACATGTAATGAGAGAAGATAACCGATGGTCATTAAGGGTTACGGACTGGATTCCAAGGGAAGCGTAGCAGGGGGCGGCAAAAAGTTAGGTGGGCGGATGAGATTACGAAGTTTGCAGGGACAACATGGCCACATTTATTACATGACCAGGGTAGTTGGAGAAGTATGAGAGAGGCCTTTGCCCTGCAGTGGGCGTAACCAGGCTGATGATGATGATGATGATGAATCGGCCTTACATGCACTGCATGCTACTGCGTTAGAACCTGCAAGGGCCAGATGCATGACACTCGCTCAGGTTGTTTATTCTTTCGCAGCCGATGGCACGTCATTAGTTTTCTTAGAACTATGACGCTCTTTGAGAGAGAGAGATAAAACTTATGTCGTTGATGGGGTCCAGGGGTGGTATGCACTGCTGGGTATATGGCGCACTTTCACTGCGGTGCCCAATATATATGGAAACTTTATGGACAAGCGTATGTAATGAGAGGCAAAGCAGCCGCCTCGCAGCGCATGTGTCGCTAAGAGGCATATGCAGGCGCATTCTTGTGGGCCGACACAAACACACACACTGCGGGAAGAATCTGATGGCCAAAGCAAAATGGCCAGGTATATTTAATCCGGCGTGTGTAGTTCTGGCAATGCTAAAAAATAAACACCCAAAGAAAGGGCGATTCGCGTGTTGCAGGTAAAAGAACTTCAAGGGGAACATGGATTGAAGAGCATGAAGGGAGAACAAAATGTTAGAAATTCAACAGGGGTAATCGTTTGCGCAAGCGTCCCTGCGGCTGAACCCAAAAGTGGAGGCCCCGAAAGAAAGGATAACTGGAATTGTGGGGCCCAGGCCACGTTTGCGAAAGGTGACTTACAGAATTATTTTTCTTTTTTCTGGCGCAGTTGCAATTGATGCTTGGGGCACAGTCGCAGTGCACGTAAAGCGCTAACCACACTATGCGCCTGCATCGGCGTCAGTTCGCGTCTGACGGAAGGGGGATAATTTTGCTGGCCGCACCCAGGGACGCGCCTCTATGTGAATCGCCTCGCCAGACGCGCTGGCAGACGGGAAATGGAGAACCTTTTATTGTGCGAACTCGATCGTTCGGTTCCAGAAGCTTTTTTTCCCAGTTATGATCGTCAATTTTTCCCACAAACACGTGAGCAGACGCTGACGCCGGCGTGTACGTGTGGTTAGCGCTTAGCTATGCTACCACATCACAGCAGAAAGAAGCCGCCTTATATGAAAAAAAAAAAAAAAGAAAATAGAGAGAATCGAGGCGAGTGGGAAATGCATCTTCATTTAACCCACGCTCTGGCTTACAAAGTTTATATTGTTATAGACCTAATAAAAAATCTGAATACACCTAAACATTTCTGATGAGTTGTGAATGAGAAATCATTAATGATTCGTGCTGTCTTGCGCGACGCTTTGCTTCGGCTTCATGCTGTCGAAGAGCTTCGTCCTTTTGCCGCCTGAGACGCGTTGCTTGGCGTTCTGTTTCCGCCTCACGCTTTCGAATGGCTTCGTGCTGTCTCCTAGCGCGTTGCGCCGCTGCTCGTTCCGCCCGCCGTGTATTACGAGGCTTGACGACAATGGTGGATTTCGTTGCCTGCCTCTTGGCTCCTCTTCTAGCAGCGCCTTCTAGCAGCGCCTTCGCTGCGGCGCCTTCTAGCAGCGCCGCAGCGAAGCCTGCGCGTGGCCTCCGAATTGCATGGCACGCGCCGCTCACAGAACACCTATACAAACTTAGAGAAGGGAAACTGTACCTTCCACAGTGCTACGGAAATAAGCGTAGCGGTGGCGTCGTGAACTAAAGTATGTGACCACGGGTGGCGCTGTACAACAGGAAACGGAAACGGGGTTTTGCACACGCTTCACCAGGTTTGCACACGCTTTACCAGGTGTTCTGTGGCTTTACTGGGTTTCTGGCTGCTGCGCCTCGATCGTGCTCCCGCCAGTTTAGTTGCTGTGTAGCAAACGTAGCGCCTACATATTTGTAGGCGCTACGCTTGCCACACAGCAACCAAACTGGCGGGAGCACGATCGAGGCGCAGCAGAATACATGTAGCGCTGAGTCATATCGAGTTAAGGCACACTCTGAACTGACTTTTAAGGGCATTCCGAGCGGTTTTTCGTTTATTACGCCGCCGTTACGGCGAGTTGTGCCGCCGCGCTCCAGCTGTTGCATTTCGTGTAGGGCTACTGACAGAATGCGGTTTCCAGGTGGCACGATGGCCTCGACTGGAATAAACGCACACGACACCAAAGATTGAGTAAGCCTGAAAATATTTTATTTGCATTTTACAAGTACAACAAAAAGCACACGTCTACGCATCCACACAAACGCGGTTACATAGTCAAGAACATAGTCAAGAGATGGCTCATTAATAAGGGTAGCACAAACGCACAAGAAAGAAGACCTAAGCTACAAAACGTACGGTCGGCTGCTAAGTATATTAATTTCCCTGTCACCGCGTGTCACTTTTATACAGCATCTTTACAGCACTACCAGGCCGGGTAGTTTGGCGGAAAGAACGCAACAGCTTATACGGCCGTCAGCTGCCTCTTCCTTACGGGTGTCATAATTATCCTAATCTCCGCATCAACGTCGTGCAAGTTCGCATACAGGTATCTGTATCTGAACCACATGTGCCAGCTTAATACACGTGTAGTGAAATTATGATAACCACTGCGTCTTATCAAACGTATTGGTTTTGCAAATGCGCATTACAGCTGACGGAACGACATACTGTAAGTGAAGCACAAGAGAACTAGGACAAAAGGAGGATACAACACTTGAAGAAATGAATAATTAGTAGGCATACAGCAAACAAGCGATGACGGAGAACACACAATGATGCATCGGGTGTTCTGCGACATCGGTTTGCGTACTTACGGTGTTATGGAGATCAACGGCATAAAAACGTACCTTCAAGCGTACTCCCTCAACCTCCGCCGCATTCATTATGATAGTCAACGCCTAAACAAAATGAGGCACTATTCTTTGCCAAGAGTAGACCTTCTTACAGCAAGTCTATGTAATGACTCGCAGACGAAACCAGCATGCTTTCGAAAATGTTTTACCGCCGTAGTATTCGAACGCCAACGGCCAGGAAACACATCGATACCAATAGGCTGTCGGCTGTCGGTGGTTAATCGAGCACAAAAACCTTGACGCTATGACTAAAAAGCAGCTTCAACAATCAAATTAAAAGAAAATCAACTGCCTATTTGCCTGAGGTAAAAAAGCATCCTTAGACACCTCGATTGTTCATGTCAATGGTTTGTGTAAATTAAAAAATTCAGCATGTTCAGCGCCCCTAGCAGAGAAAGCACAAATTAAACTATTCGACCAAATTACAGTAGCTCCACTTGCGCGCTTATGCTGAAACGCGCCTCGATTGATTTTTCGCCCTCTGTGGCCATTTGTTGAACTTGAGAGTGTGCGGGGCCTGCGCCGCTGCGTGCGAACGCTGAGAAACGCGTCATGCGGCAACCAGGCTCGTCTCGCGCTTCTTTCTGGACATGCTGCGCCGTCTAGTGGCGCTGCCGAGAGGTAGGCGCGTTGCCTCGTGGCCTCGCGAGATTTGCGCGCCCTGGCAGGTTTTGCTCCGGCCAAGGAGGTTTGAAAAAGTTCTGTAGTGGAAGCATTCGCTACTGCTTCCCAGCAGAGGTGAATTAAGCCAGTGCTTATCCTGACTTCACCTCTGGAACAGTCCGCTCACAACTTAAGTCCTTTTGTTTTGCCAATGTAAATGCTAGGGTAGTAGGAAAATAAAGGATTGTTCTTTCTAGCTAAAATATTATGTTTGGCTGAGTACTGATATCAAGAACTCTTAAAAAAAAATGTGCCACGTCATCCAGGTTTCTCCTTCTAGAACTAGTGAAACAAAGATATTCGTTTAATAGGATCTGTACTGCGAAATCAGCCAGCTGAAACATGAAGGAGGTGAAAGGAAGATGTTACCTGTATTCTCCTATTCCCTGATGGCGGTGGCCTGGCTTCAGTTTCAGGGCATCATCTCCACTCCAGGGGACGTATCTCCATTTCGTCTGCTGTTGAAATTCTTATTGTCTGAGCTGGGCTGCGCGTCAGCAGCAGTCAGGCACCACAGTCAATCAGCACTTCAACAGCAGAAGAAATGGACATGACAACTAGATGTACTCTTACAAAATACGTCCCCAGAACTTCTTTTAAAGGGACCCTGAACCACCATTCGGGCTTGGTGAAATAACATAGTGCGCGGGTAGTATACGCTGCTGTGAACACCACAGCCAAGCTTTGTTGTCGTACGCGGTGCGTGGAGCTAGCAAGTGGATCGCGAAGTTACCTTTCTCTCAAACGCTCTCTCTTCAACAGAAGGCCCTATCCTCAGTCTCTTCTAGACTCTCCATTTTGTCATCAGACACACTATTTCGTCATTCCCTTAGACGGCTGCTATTGGCCGATAGCTGACATCAAGCTGTGGTAGGCTACATGGCGTAGATATCGCGGCCGCCGCGGGGTGCCGCCACGAGTCCACTGGCTAAGCGCACGCTGAGGTAGGTGCTGCAGTGCGCTTTCGCCAGAGGTGAATGGAATGGAATGGAAAACTTTATTGGTTCTTTAAGATATTAGCGAGTTGAGGACGAAGTCTTCATTCTTGAAAACTTTGGGTCCTCTTCAGCCTTGGGTGGGCCCGTAGTCCAGGGCACCACTGAGTCGGGCCACCTCGCTTGCGTGTGCTATGAGGGCCCTTTGGACCCCTAGCTCGCAGCTGGTGAGCCGGCTCTCCCATTGCTCCGCACTTGGTGTTGTATGTTTGTGGAATGTCTTGTTTCTCTCGCATTCCCATGTGATGTGATATAGTATTGGCCTTGCTCCACACCACGGGCATACGGCGCAATATTGTGTGGGAAACATCCTGCTTAGTACGTAAAGATTTGGAAAGGAACCCGTCTGCAGTCTACGCCATCCTGCGGCTTCCTCCTTCGTCAACGCTTTGTGTGGTGGGGGGTATTGGAATCTTCGCCCCCTATATAGGTTTAGCAGCTCTGAATAACTGTCCCCGCAAGTAATCTGAGGCTCTCCCGGGGGGACTGAGGTGCCCGCTCGGATGGTGAAGCCTCGAGCTAAGCTGTCCGCAATCGTTGCGTCTACGTTAACATCGAAAATGAACTTTGAACTGCGCGCCACGGGGACATTTAGAACGCGGAGCGTTGTGGGTTCGCCCCACAGCGCCGTGGCCTTCGCAATGCAAGACATCGAAGGAGGAACTGGAGCGCAGTTCAGTGGTGGACGTGGCCGGCTCCTTCGCACCGCCGCGGCGCTAGCACCCGAGGCCAAGGGGAAGAGAAATGCAGCCATAATGAAACACAGAGCGCCATGGGGATACAATAGGTACGAGGTGCTCCGGGGTACGCGGAAAGGTGTAATGGTTCCAGGACTTGCATGTGGAAATGCGGTTGTTTGCTTGAAATCAGGGGTACAATCAGGACTCGATGGCAACCAAAGGTCAATGGGACGACTCACATTGAGCGCTCACGGGAAGACTACATATGAAGCTGTGCAGGGTGATATAGGCTGGTCAAGCTTTGAAGTGAGAGAAGCTCGTAGTAAAATTGATTATGAAGAGCGACGGAGGAATATGAAAGAACGCAAATGGGTTGGGAGAGTTTCCAGTTGTTTGTACAGAAAAAAAACATTGATTCACAGTGGAGGAAAAGAAATATGAAGCTTGGCAGCAAGTATACGACCTCTATGATGAGCAACATGGCAGCAAAGACCGTCAAGCGGAAAATCAGAGAGGCTGAGATAACTACATGGGTGGCGGCAGTGGAAAGAAACCTGCTATAAGTAAGCACTGAAGAGGGAAAATTGAAATCAGGAAAGAAACAATTTATGATAACTCAAGCGGTAGCTCATTACTTTTCGAAGCGAGATTAGAATGCTTTAGAACACGCACTTATAAAGCGAGATATAAGAAGGAAGAAGCACGCGCTTGCTGCTGTAAAGCTCGGGAAACGATGGAGCATGTTTTATTAGAATGTGAAGGCATCTGCCCAGCGGTCGATTTAGGCACCTGTGGCCTCCTTGAAGACCTTGGGTTCAGCGAGAGCAGGGGGAAAGTAAACATGTCCGCAGTAGGAGTTTAGTAAGCGGCGATTGGAAGGTTGGTGGAGGAAAAGTAGGGAAACGAGAAACAACGGAGGCGGGCAAAAACAAAGTTCCCCATAGGGGTTCAGGAAGTTTGGTTATGGAAATTCATCGTGTTTGTTTCCTTTACTTTTCTTTTTCTTTTTTAACATAGGTAGGACATTAGGCAATAAAATAACAAGAGCTTGGTGGTGCAACCCACAGCACGGTTCCAAAGGGCACGCTCATAGAATCAATCAATCAATCAATCAATCAATCAATCAATCAATCAATCAATCAATCAATCAATCAATCAATCAATCAATCAATCAATCAATCAATCAATCAATCAATCAATCAATCAATCAATCAAAACAGGATTTGGCATTGCTATGTGGTCCCTTAACGGTAAGGAACTGGCGGCTGAAGGGCAAAGCGCGTGCTGGCGGCTATCTATATATTGTTGGAATTTATAAGCTATTCTTTGTCATCTGTACATGATCATCATCATATGGGGTTCATATGGGGTTCTTCTTCATCATCGCTTGTGGGGCTGGCTCTCGTGTGTGCTCCGTGCTGCGGGCGTGGTCGGTTCGCCTAATCTTTTGACGCGGAATAAACGCCGTGATAACTGCTGCGTCACAAGTGGTGGAGTGTGCTCTTCGGTCCCCCGTCCTCTGACTCCCGGCTCAACCTCCTGGAGCTTCGATCGGGTCGCCGATTGTGCCAGCTGTCCGCCAGCATGTAGCAGGACGAGCCAACAGGCACTCCTACTTCCACCATCTCGGCCTCGGCTACCCCAGCCTCTCCGTATTGGGTTGTCAGTGGGCACCAGCGTGATCCCCATCTGTTTGCTGGACTTCGCGGTGAAGACGACGAGGATTGGCTGGACGACTATGACCGAGTGCGTTCGGCTAACCGTTGGGACGATGCGTCCAAGCTACGTCACGTCGCTTTTTATCTGACAGGAGTAGCGAAGACTTGGTTTTTCAACCATGAGGTTGATTTCACGAACTGGGGCACTTTGAAACAGCAGCTCCGCCAAATTTTCGGCACACCGGCTGTTCGTTCCGCCCTCGCAAAAAAGACGCTCGACACTCGCAAGCAACAACCCGGTGAATCTTATACGTCGTACATCGAGGATGTGCTTGCTCTTTGTCGACGCGTGAACACGGCCATGACCGAATCAGACAGGGTTCACCACATCCTCAAAGGCATCGGAGCTATTGCTTTCAATGCTTTAGCCACCCAGAACCCCGCTACCGTCGCTGATATCGTCGCTACTTGCCAGCGCCTTGACGAACTCGAATCAGTACGGTTGTAGCCAGACATCACTGCAAACACTACCGCCGACGACCCTACGTTACGAGCAATGATACGCCCAATAATTCGAGAAGAGCTCCAGTATCTTGGCTTAGCCGCAGGGCCTATGCCTTCTCATGCCTCCGATACCAATCTGCGAGACGTCATCAAGGAGGAATTGGCATCCATGGCTGGTGCAGCGTACACGGACCCTCTAACCCCTAGGGCCCCATCAACGTACGCACAAGTAGCCGCAGCTACTCCAGTCATCGTCCCACCGATGCCTCCAAAACCAACACCGGCTCACATCGCTTCCATGAATACCAGCGCACCTACCCAAACCAGCTATCCGCAGTGGGGTCGTCCTCGTCCCATCTGCTACTACTGCGGCTATCGTGGCCACATGGCGCGTTTTTGCCGCAAGCGCCAGCAAGACGAGCGTCGCGGGTATGACGTATACGAACGGGATGACTTTTCGCCCGGAGCTACTTTCCAACGTCTAGGGAGCTTCCATGACCATCGCCGTCCTTATGGCCCACCGCGCGGACGCTCTCCATCGCCTACTGTAGCATCCGAGACGGCTTACCGTCCTGCGAGACGCCGCTCGCCGTCACCCCTTCGCCGCTCTATGTCCCCACTGAGACCTGCTTCTCATTTCGCCGAGCGTCGTCCGGAAAACTGAATTATGCAGCTTTTGGAGGAAAAGCTGCATCGAACGACAGGACAGAAATTCCTTCATCGCGTCCGTGCAATGTGATATTGGTTGTAGTAGAAGGTGTACAAGTGGAAGCTCTGATAGACACTGGTGCTAGTGTTTCAGTTATTCACCGTGAATTGTGTTCGCGACTTCGAAAAGTTACGACCCCCTATGATGGACCTACGCTACTCGCTGCTCAAGGGGCCTCCATTCGACCTATCGCCATGTGCACAGCTCGTATTTCCATCGATGGACTTCTACATCACGTACAATTTGCAGTGCTAAGTTCGCGTGCCCAGCAGCTCATATTGGGATGGGATTTCCTTTCTACGGCCTCCGCCTCCATCTGCTGTGGACAACGCGTTCTCCACATGACCGACACGATCTATTCACTTCATGCAGATGACGCACCCCTTCACTTCCTTGCTGCAGAAGATACCGCGCTACCTCCTCGCCATCAAAGCATCGTTACTATCACGTCTGATGTTATTGACTGCGGCGACGTGCTCGTATTACCATCTGCACGCTGTCTTGCAAGAGGACAGAACCTAACGAGCCCTTTGCATCAGGGCTCGTTAGGTTTGATCATGGCTCTGCACTTCTCTACGCTACAAACCCGACATCCGAAAAGATTCTCATTCCTAAAGGCACTACATTGGCTTGCGCCACTGAATCGGAGCCTATATATCTGTTGTTTCTTTTAAACCAGCTTCCTCTGAAGGTCCTTGTACCGGACGGGCCGCATCTCCTTCAGCTCTTGCAGCTGCCATCAGTTCCGACCTGACACCTTCGCAGTCACAACGATTGCTTGCTTTGCTCCAAAAACATGAAGCTTCCTTTGTCGCGCATTCATCTTCGTTGGGAAAGACTTCGATTACGACGCATCGGATAGAGACAGATGGTACATCCATCGTGCGCCGTAGACCATATCGCGTATCGCTAGCCGAGAGGAAAGTCATTGACGAGAACGTCACCGACATGCTCCTACGAAACATAATACGCCCCTCTGCTAGCCCGTGGTCTTCCCCCGTTGTTTTGGTTCGGAAAAAAGACGGCTCTGTTCGATTTTGTGTCGACTGCCGAGCACTTAACAAGATCACACGCAATGATGTATACCCTATGCCGCGAATAGACGATGCCTTGGATTCCCTGCAGGGTGCCGAGTACTTCTCCAACATCGATCTGCGTTCCGGCTACTGGCAGATACCTATGCATGAGGACGATAAGGAGAAAACAGCGTTTTCAACACCGGATCGGCTCTACGAGTTTAATGTCATGCCATTCGGCCTCTGCAATGCGCCCGCAACGTTCGAGCGCATGATTGACACCGTTCTTCGTAGCCTAAAGTGGAAGACTTGCCTGTGCTATCTAGACGATATTGTTGTTTTCTCGTCAACCTTCTCTCAACACCTGCAACGTCTGGATGAAGTTCTCACGTGCCTTGCCAACGCTGGACTTCAGCTAAACACCAAGAAATGCCATTTTGCGAGCAAGACGATCAAAGTTCTAGGTCACATTGTGAGCAAAGATGGCATTCGTCCTGATCCTGACAAGGTTTCCGCAGTTCAGCACTTCCCTCGTCCCGAAAAGACCAAAGATAGTTTCCTAGGCCTCGCTTCCTATTTTCGGCGATTCATACGGGGCTTCGCCTCAATAGCGTCACCTCTGCACAAATTACTGGGTTCTAATGTTCCCTTTGTGTGGTCTCCCGAATGTGAATCTGCGTTCGCCCATCTGAAGCGCGCTCTCACATCTGAACCAGTACTACGCCATTTTGATGAAGCTGCTCCTACCCTCCTGCATACGGATGCTAGTGGTCACGGAATTGGTGGCATTCTCCTACAGCGAGACGACACTTTAGGTGAGAGGGTCGTCGCATACGCAAGTCGCGTTCTGACAAACGCCGAAAAGAATTACACCATCACGGAGCAGGAATGTCTAGCTATCATTTGGTCTGTGCAGAAGTTTCGACCTTATCTTCACGGCCGCCACTTTACGATCGTTACAGACCATCATGCATTATGCTGGCTTTCGACGCTGAAAACTTGTCTGGACGACTTGGTCGGTGGATTCTTCGTTTGCAAGAATACGACTTTACCATTACCTACAAGTGCGGAAAAAAACACCAAGATGTAGACGCGCTTTCTCGCTGTCCGCTTCCTACGACACCATGCAATGGACCTCCAACTACCATCCGTGAGAAGCTTTCGCTCGATCCCTCAGATGCTTTCTTGTTGGCCACTGTCGACGAGATGCCTCCACACGACAACAAATCCTTCCAATTTCATCAACTTGCCGACTCTTACTGTCGGCGCATCATAGACCACCTTCAAGGAGCTTCGCGCCCGCCTAACGCCCGCCTTCGTCGGCAGCTGACGCAATTTAAGATTGACAACCGCGTCCTATACCGTCATGTCTATCACCCTGACGGTCAACGCTGGGTTCCTGTCCTGCCACGCTCTCTACGTGCTCATGTCCTGCAGGCTTATCACGACGACATGACTGCTGGTCACCTTGGTTTCTAGAAAACCTATGACCGCATCAAAGGGCGCTTCTATACTGGCCTGGCTTGTCTGCCAGTGTAGCGAGGTATGTGGCTTCCTGCGTCCTATGTCAGCGTCGAAAGCTCCCTACATCAGCTCCAAGCGGACAACTGCAACCGGTTCCTTGTCCGTCGCAACCATTTGAGGTCGTTGGCGTTGACCTGTATGGCCCTCTTCCTGTGACTCTCACCGGTAAACGATGGATTGTGACAGCCGTTGATCACTTGACACGCTACGCCGAAACAACTTGTGTGAGTTCTGCCTCAGCCTCTGAAGTTGCTGCATTCATACTTCAATCCTTAATACTGCGTCACGGTGCTCCTCGCGTCCTCCTGAGCGACCGTGGAAAAGCATTCCTCTCGCAACTACTAGACGAAGTACTCAGAGCCTCCGGAACCACCCACAAGACTACCTCCAATTACCATCCGCAAACCAACGGCCTCACAGAGCGATTTCATCGCACGCTGTCAAACATGTTAGCCATGTACATCGACCCGGATCACAGAAACTGGGACGCAATTTTACCATTCGTGACCTTTGCATATAAAACCGCCGTTCAACGCACGACCGGTTACTCGCCATTCTACCTTGTTATGGTCGTTCGCCCTCTTCCTGTCTTCACGTCTCTTTCTTCGCGCCAACTGTCCATCAATGTCCTTCCTCCTGCGAAGAATATGTGTCCCGCAGCGTTGTCGCCAGCTCGCCCGCATCAACACCGAAGCACGGCAACAGGACCGCAAGCAGCATTACGACGCCTCTCATCGCGTCGTGTGCTTCCGCCCTGGTGAGGAAGTGCTACTCCGGACACCAGTTCGTACTTCTGGCTTGTGTGACAAGTTTCAGCTTCGGTTCATCGGCCCCTACAAAGTCTTGGAGCAGACTTTGAGCAGTGAACTATCGCGTGGAACCAGTTATTGTTCCAAATGACCGCCGCTGCCACGCCGCTGAGATTGTCCACGTTTCCCGTATGAAGCCTTTCACGAGACGTTCACCGCCCCTTTGAATTGCGGCCAGGATGGCCGCTCTCGCGCGAGGGGACATTAGTGTGGGAATTTATAAGCTATTCTTTGTCATCTGTACATGATCATCATCATATGGGGTTCATATGGGGTTCTTCTTCATCATCGGGCGGGCTCTCGTGTGTGCTCCGTGCTGTGGGCGTGGTCGGTTCGCCTAATCTTTTGACGCGGAATAAACGCCATGATAACTGCTGCGTCACAATATTCTCAAATGCGTTGACTTTTGTGGACGCGTACTCCCGGTACGTTGACGTCGGTATGCAGAGGTGGCATATCTCTGCAAGAGTTTCTCGTGACACAGGTAGAAAGTATAAACAGCCACCAACTAGCCTCTTTCGTGGACCGTTTGAACTACGCGTATAATGCTCCCTTTCTTAGCGAACGAACAAACCTAACTCGCAGGGCTAAGTGTGTCAGTTCAAAGGCGAATAAATATTCAAAGTGAAGCGTCATTGAAAGTGTAAACACTCAATGCACGTTTCAGCTAAGGCGCAACAAGCTTTAAGAGAGGTTTCATTGCAGGTTAAAGAAAGTCTGCGTGTTCTGCTGCGTGCGTTTGCGCACCATAGACTGCTGCGTGCCACCACTTTCAAGGCTGGACGGAGCGAGAAATTGTGCACGAATCGTGGAACGATCAACTGTGCAATTATTCATTCGTTTATCTGTAAATATGGTTGCCATCCAAGCAGACAGTATCATAATTATGAACAGTATGACTGAAATGTTAATTACACCGAACACAAAAGTCCGCGTGTTTCTCATGCGCGCGTCTGCTCTGCTTACCGTATGTTTATTTTAATCATTTTAAGGAAATGTATTTATTTATGAATATGTCACGGGTCTTCAGGCAGGCGTTGCATGAGAGGGAAAACTACGGTTGCGTCAACCCAAAACGAGCGTTATTCAACAAGGCGAGAAAAAAAAGATACGTAACGCAGCAAAATCTTTATTTGCACATGCGGCATAATACTGTGCAACATCGATACACTCAATACAAAAAGTACAGTTGAAATGAAAGCCAAAAAACAGGCAAAAGTACGTACGGTAAGGTGCTAGTAAATATTAGACGATGATCATCGGAGTACAGAGTAGGCGTACAACGATGACTATGTATATCACGATGTATATCAATGACTGAATCAACGCAAGGCAAAGTGCAAAAAAAGAAAAAAGAAAGTAAACAAGGCATGACAGGGCAAAAACAGGTAAGCTGTATATGCCATCCACGATAAACCACAAGTTCAGAGACAATGAATGCTGTGTGAACTCACACACGATTTGTTTAAAAAAAATGAAGTATTAACCATACCAACAATTTCTGGTGTTTTACATGCCAAAGCCACGATCTCATTATGAGGCACACCATAGTGGGGGACTCCGGATTATTTCTGACCACCAGTGGATCTTTAACGCCCCCCCCCCCTCCCCCCAACGCACGGAATACAGGCGTTCTTGCATTTCGCCCCCATCCAAATGCGGGCGCCGGTGCCGGAATGTGGCACGAAAAGCACAAACACACTCATTACTCACGCCACATTATACGCGTTATACTAGTAGGGACCCGGGCTCTCCCACTCACGAACAATGCGGGACCTTTCCATCAAATAAATACACCGTGTGGGAGTTCCCTGCCAACGCCATCTTCATCAAGACAATACTTTCTAAACAATGCCACACAATCAGCGTCCCGGCAGCTGGGAGGGGTGGACCACTTCCCCACGAAAGTTTGAAAAACTGGTGGCCGCTTAGGGTGCAGCACGTCAAGTACCAAAGGTACTATAGTTCCTTTGGGAATAATAAATGTTGTTTCTCTTTCTATCTCTCTCTATCGCTCTCATGCTACTTGCAGTTTCTGTGAGTTTCGTGAGCCAGTAAAACCAGTGCAGCAATACGCGATAACAAAACTACTGAAACGCGAAAGCGATGGCGGAACCTTTTGACTGTCCGCGTAGTTTTCAAGGGTAACGTCAGTGAGTTCCTTTTGTTTTTCTAAAAGTCGAATAAAACTGCACAAATAGCACTTTCTTCTGTCTTATGATCCAATGCAATGAAAGGATCTTTTTATTACGAGTGGTTGAGTACTACATAGTAGCAAAATTATAATGAGCAGTGCATATATGTCGCAGGGGAGTCTCGGTTACTAAACCTCTGTTCGTGATAATATTGTGACGGGGCGTCAAATACATCAAAGATGAAGCACGGTTTACAAACAGACTATTTACAGAGGTGACCAAGATGGCTGAAGACGTGCAACGTTCCGGAGATCGTCGTCTTCGTTAGTCCAAGGAGGTCCAAGGCAAGTTAGTCCAAGGTCAACGCTTTCCGCCTCGTTCGCAGAATTGCAAACCGGCACCAAGGCATGAAGGAAAAACTTATTAAACGCAAGGGTAGTGAGGCATCCTCGCACCGGTCCCCGCACGGCCCCAATGCGCTCAAACGAGACGAAGGGGAGAAGCGGGCGAGTGGAGCGCCACCTGTCGGGGCAGCGCCGTACATTGCGAGGAGTGGGTCATCTGTGTTTGCCGCAAGATGGCTCTGCGTGTGCGCCAAGCGCAGAAGAAATGTAGCGGAAACGTACTTCGCTACTCGTTTAACTGCGACTTCTGTAATTTACATGCTCATAATTACCGATATACACCGCAGTATAACTTTATACGGCCCGTTTCTAAGGCAACACCGCATTCACTAGAGGCGCTTTTGTCGCGCTTTGAACCATCGAACTGATGGCTGAGTGGTAGCGTCTCCGTCTCACACTCCGAAGACCCTGGCTCGATTCCCACCCAGCCCATCTTGCAAGTTGTTTTTATTTATGAATTGCCTTCCCGGATTTTTCGGTCATGGCCAACGCCGCCGACGCCGACGACACCGGCTTTTCTGCGACACGAGCTCCTTAACGCTGTCGCGTTAAAACAATCTCCTCAGGCTGATCAATGCCTTCGTGCTATGTCACTTCACGTACACGATTTCTATGCACAACTGGCTCAGAGCGGAGCGAGACAAGGTCAACGCTCTCATCCGCAAAGTAGTCAAGAGGGCTCTCGGGCTACCCATCAGGACCCATACTGAGGATCTCCTCAAGCTGGGGGTGCACAACACCGCCGAGGAGATTGCCGAAGACCAAGAACGCGCGCAACTCACTCGCCTGAGCTGAGCACCACAGCGGCAGGTAAACGCATCCTCGAAGAGCTGGGTTTTACCACCCTGCGGGATCCCTGATGGTCAGTACCCCGATCCTTAGGTGCATTCGA
Organism: Dermacentor andersoni; assembly: GCF_023375885.2. Lineage (NCBI taxonomy): Eukaryota > Metazoa > Arthropoda > Arachnida > Ixodida > Ixodidae > Dermacentor > Dermacentor andersoni. Next base: position 138,978,619 of record NC_092816.1, on the reverse strand, counting down.
GACAAGTTCGAAGTGGCCCCTGTGGCCCGAAACGTCCATGCCGTGCACAAAGAGGGCAGACGCAAGGCCAGAGCAGCAGCCATCTTCAAACAGATAAAGCAACGAGACATTAGAGCAAGCTTCGTCGACGCCGCGGAGTACAGCGATGGGAAGACCTTTGCCGTCGTTGTGGTACTCCAGCGGCAAGATTTCCAATAGCGCCTCCATTCGCACTTCAGACCCCGGAGTCGCCGAGCAAGCCTCCATCGCCCTCGCCCTGCTAGACGGTCGTGGGTCCGAGATATATATAGCGATTTCAAAACGGCAGTTAGGGCTTTTAAGAAGGGTTGCATCTCCAAGCAATCTGCTCGTCTTCTTAGCAGCTCGAGTCCATATGCTCTCACGCATCATTCATTCCACTGGTTTCCCGCTCACGTAGGGTCGGTAGAGGGTGCTCCCCCGAACCTCAATGAGTCTGCACTAGGGGTGTGCGAATATTCCAAAATTCGAATGCGAATTGAATATTTTCCTTATTCGACGCGTATTCGATTCGAGAAATGCATATTCGGAAATTCCCGAACATTCGAAGAGGCTCGAATAACGGTAGAAACGGCGAATATTCTGAGAGACGGAATAATTGAGCAAGTAACTAATTATATGCTTGCTCCGCATTTTCCTCAGAACATGTTTATTCACTGAGAACTTCGCATGACCAGCTCTTTATTTGTATGCTCTGTTTCAGTCTATCTGGATGACGCCCGTGAGACACGATTAGTTTCAGCTTTTTACCAAGCTTTATTCTATGGCGCTTTCATAACCATATATGATGTCCTTTAGGGCTCTGTAACTATATGCGATGAAATATGCATCCCAAAGGTTACCTGCACAATCGTTAGATGTTTGGAAATTAAGAAGAAAAAAAGAAAACATGTCCGAGGAGAACGTTGCATCGCCATCGACGACTCCCGCCTTGTGTTCCCGCTTTTCTCATGTAATCGTCGGCGCTTTGCTACCAGCTGCGCTGCTTCTCCGTGAGACAAACTCAAAATACGCGAACTACGCCACTGCCCTATTTGCAACTATCTCAGTGCTGATACAGCCCTCGATTAGGCGTGTTCCCCACGAAGGGCATGAGCTGCAGATGACGAGCCACCGAGCAAGCAAGAAATGAAAGCCGGAAAAAGTCTCCTTTGGCGGCACTACACAAAGCTCTCGCCGTCGACAGTTCGGTGCAAGTCGTGCGAACATGATCTTAAAATGCCAACGGGAGTGACCACTACTATTCAAAATCACACGAAACAGCACCCTTTGTCGATGGAAATGTACAAAAAAGAGGCCGCCGCAAACCCACCGTTGAAGAATCAACCGACACTGGATGATATACTTCAGCAGAGACAGCAGTCATTGTCTCAGAAGAAAGAAAACGCACTTCACCAGAATGTGGCAGCCATTCATTTCTTCACCATTTCTGCCACATCAGTTCAAAGCACTGGTCGAAGCAGGTATACAGTCGTGCTACGGTCAGCCATCTCGAACAAAATTGTCGCGTGTGCTCGTCCCGCGCATATACAACGACACAAGAGCAAAGGTACGACAGGAGCTGCGAAAAGCACTTGAACACGGAACAAGCACTCTCGCTATTACGAGCGATATCTGGACGTCGCGCGCCAACGAGGGTTTTGTAAGCCTCACGCGTCATTTTCCTGCGGTGAAGTTCGACATGAAAAAATTCACTTTGAACACGCGACATATGCCGGAGAGTCACACGGCTGTGAACATAGCGGCGTCATTGGAGCAGCTATGCACCGACTGGGAGATACCAATCGACTGCGTGGAATATATCGTGACGAGCAGCGGCTATCCGAGCGGCCGCAATATCCGAGCGGTTGCCAGGAGACGGCCTCGGCTCCAGCGAGCCTGCTTTGCGCACACTCTGCACCTAGTGATCAGTAAAGAAATGTCGTGTACTCCGGCAATCAACAGACTCTGCAAGAAGGCGAAAGCGATCGTAGGGAACTACAAGCATAGCCCTAGTGCACAGAAAAGACTGAACGATCTGCAGACGTAGCTTAAAGACGTGCTCTATGTTGTGCAGGATGTTCACACAAGATGGAACAGTCAGTACCTCATGCTCTCAAGGCTCCTTGAACACTAGGAGTCCATCAGACTTGAGCTCACCCTTTCGGACACGGGCTTAGATACCTTTAACACTGCAAAGTGAAGAGATGCAGTGGAGTTTTTGGAGGCAATGAAGACCTTATTTGACGCAACTGTGATCTTAAGTGCTGGAAAGTACCCCTCATTGTCCTGTCAAATTCCGATTATTCTTGGAATGCTGCATTGCCTCGATGATTGCAAAGGTAACACCTTTGGCAGGCTGCCCCAGAAATCGCACTAGGCGTGTTCCGCATTTTAATGAACGTTTTTCGTGCCAACCCTTTATCCAGCTGCGCCATGAACGCACTGGCTATGTGCCGCTCTTCAATGAACCTTTCGCCAACTTAGGTCACTTAGTATGTGACAGCGATTGTGCGGCAAGCGGGACAACAGTTATCAGCCTTTCCAGGCACCGGCGCACCACGTTTACTCGTCTCGGAGACCCCCACGCACGGATGCCTCACATTGCGCAGCGCTGATCAAGGTGATGTCAGAGAGAGCAGTCAGCGCCCTTATAGCAACCGTTGCTATGTGCTCCATGAACGAGGACAGAAAAATAAAATGAAACGAGACTTCCGCTATACCTCTCGCGCTGGTTTTCAGATTGTTGCGACCGCTTCCGAGTTTTGCCCTTCCTCCATGAGGACGATTGCGCTCACGTTCAAATTTTGCCCCTTCAGCGTCATTATATCTATTTCTTTGATACATCATTTTCTTATATGCTTTCTTTACGCTGAGTAGGTGGCCAGGCGTTCGAGAGCAGTAATTTTGCATCCGTATATGGTGAACAACACCGTCACGATTTCCAGCCCTGTATTCAGCGAAGAGAATAAGGTGAGCCGAGGAGCTTGATTTTTCGTTTGGCAATCATACGAAGAATCATACGAAGGGAAGAACAATGAAGAAACAGTTAGTACAATAGGAATCATGCTAAGCAGAAATGTAAACGTAATAAAGTCAAGCTAAATTAAAGTGGTCGAAAAGATTACTTGCCCCGCACGTGGAAACCCGAGCCACATCTTCCGCATTACGCCTGCGGTGTTTCTGCAACCTAACGGAGCGGCCATTTCTTTTCTTTATGTCTGATCTACTCAAGGTGAGCACATTAAAAACACTGATCATTATTTTGCGGTTGTTCTTACTTGTGTCGTCCTCTCTTACCAAAGTCATATAATGCTCCCTTAAAACGTTTACTTGCACACGTCGCGGTGACTTCAGGCGTTGCGCGAGTGTGTCGCAGTGGACGAGTTCGAAGCCCGGCCGCGAATGGTGCGTACCATTGTAGGACGCCCTCTATGCAAATCCCTGCAAGACTCTTATCCAGGGCGGTACAATATGTACACGGGGTGATATTTTACGTTTTCTGGAATTTTTAAAAATCGCTGGATTATTCGAAGAGGCAGACATTACTATCGCAATCTTAAATAATTATTTTACGGCACATATTGCAGTTTTACGAATTGTGGCCGGTGATTTAGCAAGGCGTATCCACTTGAAACGAATCTGCTGGATTACACCGGTTTCGAGATATTTGCCAAAGTGTGGAACGGAAGACATGAACGTTCCCGATACTTTGTGCTTCATGTTATAAAGTAGGGCTCCGTTAAAAAAGTAAATTTTATGGCGAGTTTGCTGGCCTATATCTCCAAACTGGTATCATTATGGAAATCCACTTCAAGTACATATGCCTCGCAAGCTCACTGACAACAACTCGTAAATTTATATATGTGCCGTAAAGTAAAAAAAAAAAAATTACTCGTTATCCCGGCCCTGCGAAAGGGGATGTCCAGCGAAGCTGTTGCAAAACCACGCACTACAACTGCTGAGAGAGGGGGGGGGGGGTATGTAATGCTTAATTTATGGTTCGGATGCTTGTTTTGAGTATGTTCCTTATTGAAACGTATGCTGTTAATGTGTGTTCTATGGATGATTTCAATGAATGTATGCATTGTTCGCTTCACTTTGCTGACTGATTGTAGACTTTGCATTACGAGGGGGATGAGCCATTGCACTTTTTGCTTGCTTACGGAGTATGAGCCATTGCTGATGATGATAATTTCTGCTCACATATGGACGCGAAAAATACCGACCACAGAGAGGCTCGCAGCTTCGCTGTAATAATTAGGTATGTAATTTGTGAACTTTTGTTAATTGGTTGGACATGTGTTTCTATTTCCCGTGCAAGTAATGTCCGGCTCTGGAAGATCTAGCTCAAGTAGTATAATTATGGGCAACAGGCGATTTTCTAACAAAGTCCCCAAAATCTAAAACTGATAACCCCATTTAGTGTTGATTTCTTGTTACTGGTTGTTAAGTTTCTGTTTGAGAGTAGAGCTCGTGTCGTTATTTTTTTTTTGCCGTCTACTTCACATTTCACGGAGCCGTATTTTGCCTTTATTCCTGTTTGTTTCCGTCATCCCTAAACAGTTATATAAGATGCCCTAAGGCCTAAGACCTTCGGGCGTGGCACAGTGACCTGATTCCGTGTGCATCTTCGATCTGTCCAAGGGGAAGCCGTCATGCTCGTTTTGGTATAGCGCCCGCCCTTCATCAAAATCCAGGCAGCCTATTCATTGACAGTGCGTTGATTTCACTGGCGATCAAAATTAGAGCTAAAATCACTCCTAAGAGGGCATTGATCTTTAGACACGAGATTCTCGCTAGAATCAGGGGGCGTCATTAGAAAGAAATGGTGTCTGGTCATACACGTCGCGTAAGCCGAGCTGCAGAAAATGGCTGGTACCTTCTGCCAGATGCTCATGTTCGTTTATAACAACACAAAATCACACCTCACTTGGAGATGGGCCGACAAACTGGTGGCCAAAACAAGGACATTAGGAAAGTGCCAATGAAATATTGAAGCGGCGATAACCTACTTATCTCTCTACATCAGCACCGCAACTGTCTCATGACAACTGTAGACAAACTTGAACGTGGCATACAACCTGTGCGTCCTTTGTGGGGCTCGAGTTACCTTCGCTTTGCCCCATCTGCAACTATTGATTGAACTTCGCACAATTACTGATACGCCCTGAAGGCGAAATAAACGTGTAAGACACCAACCGAAAAAGACGCATAAGAAGTTTTGGCACCCGTTCTGATGTACTCGTTCGAACAGTCCCTATATGTTTTCTTTCTTTCTTTCTTTCTTTCTTTCTTTCTTTCTTTCTTTCTTTCTTTCTTTCTTTCTTTCTTTCTTTCTTTCTTTCTTTCTTTCTTCCTTTTTCTTTCTTTCTTGCCTTCTTTCATTCTTTCAATCATTCATTCTTCAGCAAGCGTGAGATTAAGTATCTTGAGCAACACAGAAATGTGTGGCCCAACGCGCCAGAAAACCGTCCAGGCGGTCAAGCCATCTCTACAACAGCGACGGGTACGTTAATCATTTGTTACTTATTCTAAATTTGAAAATGAGCCGAAATGTCTATTTCCATTCTAGGAAACGCGCACAGAAAACTGCGCCACAGTTCTTCGAGCAGTCCGCGCTTCCTCGACCGTGACACGACGCGTCACGGCCTCAGGTCTTCCGGCAGCTCGGTGAGCGTGTTGCGGAGGCTGTAGTCGTCCACTTCCGGCGGCCTCGGGATGAGCCGGGCGAGGCAGGCCGAGATGAGGATCACCTTGAGCGGCTCCAGGATGATCTCGTTGTGGAGCAGGCCCGTGAGCGATCGGAAGAGCCACTCCTTGGAGCGCTTGTCGCCGTACGAGAAGCCGTACAGGCAGATCACCGCCGAGCACACGAGGGAGCCGGCGAGCGCCACCACCCAGCCGACCAGCTGGAACCACCAGGGCAGCAGGCCCCGTCGGCCTTCGCGCACAAGCCGTGCATACTCCTGCACGGGAGGTAATGGTTTGAGGTATAACGTGGGATGGCGCGTTCGCATAAAAAAAAAAAAAAAAAAAAAAAAAAAAAAAAAAAAAAAAAAAAAAAAAAAAAACACGCAGGTCATTTCTGTGCCACGCAGGAGCCCTGTACAATAGCGAACAAATGTCAGTGGATCCTGGAAATGATATGACTTCCCGAATCCTTCGTTATGCAGACGACGTCGATGTACATATATTGTGCATGACAGGGCTCGCAACAATAAAAAAGGCTAAGCGCGTTTAGCAAAAAAAAAAAAGAACTTTATTTAACTTCAATTCAAGAGAAGCTTAGTGAAAGAAGCCACTCAATTTGTTCTACACACTTTGTCTGATTATATACAACTGTAGGTTATATTAAGGCACCCGCAGGTTCACAAATGCTTGGGCCGCTTGTCAAAGTATTCGACTTTCCGGTTAGCCGGGTTTCTTTTTCGTCGAGGCCAAGGGGCCTACCATGCTACACTGCATAGTGTGGACATTCCTCCGATGTCACTGCGTGGTATCGCCTCGCGCACGGCAGCTCAGTGGCGGCTGCGGAGAGCAGCGGCGACACCGCTCCGTGCACCCGACGCTTTCTCCCCCTAAGCCACTCGCTTGTTCTCGCTTAACTAGTTACCCAGCAGGTGTGTGAATTAGTGCTGGCTTTAGCCTAGATACTTTTTCTGTTACTTCCACAGCCCATATTCCACATCCCATAAGATAATGCTTATTTCATTGTCAGACGTACGGATTTCCGGATCCGGCAGTCTAGGGGTTCGTGTAATGCTTCCATGCCACGAAAGCCAGACACCGCGAAAGAAAACTGCCAAGATCGTCATAGATATTTTAGCATGTTATGGGCGCCATTCTTTCTAGCTCCACTTTTTCCCAACCAACGGGCAGGGTAGCAAACCGGAGACTTGCCTTATAATTAGCCTCCTTGCATTTCCTCTCTCTCTCTCTCTCTCTCTCTCCCCGAAAACAGATTTTACGCAGCCCCAATAATCTCCAGGTAGCATATTTTAGCAAGACGGCGAAACGCGTTATGCCCGGTACTCGTATTCCTAGAGTTTCTTCCTCTTTAAATGCTTTTCTGTGTTTTATGGCAAAATGAGTGGTAAAATGGTGACCCTTTTAAGAAAGAACGAATGTGGGCTGTACACTGTAGAAAATACCTGAACTCTTAAAGGTGTTTTTATATACTCTACCCTTACCGGTAGGGCCTTACCAAAATTTATAGAGGACGAAAACGGAGTTCTAACAATAGACGGGCGATGACAAAAGACGTAGTTGAAAACTATGTAATCATTCTCGCACCCTTGGATCCGCAGAAATATCCGACAAGAGAATTTCACAGGGAGACATGTGAAACTATCCTGTCGAAGATTTCTGTGCGTCCAAAGCTGTCAGAATGATTACATGGTTTTGAAATACATCTCTTGTCATCGCAAGTCTAGTTAGAACTCCGTTGTCGTCCTCTATCAATTTTTGTGAGGCCCTACCGGTAATGGTGTTACCAGTTCGACAAGAAAACACGCATAAGGGTGTAAGCATTTTTTACAGCGTATCTTTCAGGGATGCTGTGGCTGTGGCAAGCTAGCGCGGCCGAGGCAATGTTCCGCGCAGCTTTACACAAACACGCGCGTGCACACCTGCAGCATCTGAGTGCGGTGCTCGCTGCGCGACTCGGAGTAGTTGTGCGACAGGTTGTCCAGGTAGCTGAACAGCGAGATGCGCGGCCGGCGGCGCTCGGGCGCGGCGCTCAGGGGCCGCGGGCGGCAGTTGCTGAACACGAAGATGACGAACACGCCCAGCGGCACCGTCACCAGGCTCACCTGCGAGCGAGTGCCGTTCGAAACGAGGAGCAGAAACATCGCGGATGCGCGGCACAAATCTGACGTCATCGACATCGATATATTACCTGTGGTTACTCCGCGCAAGGGGTGGGACTGACCACCTATTTCACCTGAATGCTGTCCTGAGTTACGCATGCTACCACAGAGTGTGCTCGGTTATACGTGGCATCACCAGTGGCCAACCCAGCAACGCGAAGGTGCGTACACACTACCGACAATATCTACATTTAGTTCGGCATCGCCACCCGGCTGCTGCAGGTGTATAATGAGCATTGACGGTATGCGAGACCGTAAAAACAAACATCCGCTAAAGCGACACTGCTGGTGTTACTATATGGTTTACGCCCATATGGTCACCACCCTCTTGTATATACGTGCGTGAGTAAGTCTCCTCCTTGCATGCCTATTCCTCTCTGTTATGCTCTACTCTTGTAATTCACTGCCCTACTCTTTTTCTGCTGGCCACCGCTCTATTGCCAACAGAAAAATCAACGCAGGTAAAAATAAAGTCCGGCTAGCAGCGATTTCTATTCTTTTCGATTTGTTGAAACGACCCCAAAAAAACAACTACTTGTGCCGCTGCACAATCTATTGCAGCGGCACAATCTAAACAATGAAACAATCTAAACAGTGAAAACAACAACAACAACAAAAACTCTCAACAGTCGAACGAACGTGTTTTTTTATCCTCACGAGCTTCCGTTACCGTGAACATGGGACACCTAACAAACCCATAAAGGTCTGATGTGCTGCCAGCATTCTTTCCAAATCTTTCCATTATAGCCGAGTGTCCGTTCACCATCAGCTACCCTCGCCTCAAAAGTTTGCGCGAACATCGGCAATCGAAAAACGTGCTGCGTGCAAGATGGCCTCGAGCCGCGGCTCACCTGGAGCCCAAGCAGGAAGTCGTTGAGGTGCACGGGCACCTCGAAGAAGCTGAGGTGCTCGCCGTCCGAACTCGTGTCCACGTCGTGGTACATGACGTTGAACATCATGGCCGACAAGATGACGAATAGCGCGCAGGTGACGCGCTGGGCGCGCGTGAACTTGGAGCTGCGGTAGCGCGCGATCACGTTGAACCACGTGTGGCCCGTGAAGAAATGCCGCTGCAGACGGCGCCTGAGAAGTTTACAGGACGCCGGCCGCGACGAAAAGCAGCGTTAGACCAGATGGAAGACCCCATCTATTAACACATATATGTGGTGCAGCACCTGTCATTGACAGGCGATACTGCAACTGACCGCAAGTGTCCAAAGAACATTTTCCGCGTTAACTTACCGATGAGAACCACGACACAAATGCTTTAGCGGACCCTCTGCGATTTCCCTTGAGTCACTGATCGATAAAACTGTTTCATTTGCTGATAAGGAATGCCGATATCTGCGGCAGGTAAAACCACACTACGCATAGTTAACAGAAGTGTTTGCATTCTGCACGCTCAGTATGTGATGCTTGCGAACCACCATGATTACACTATTTTTTGTGTTTGTCCGTTCAGTCCAACAACAGATTAAGTGCACGGCGCCGCACCTGATATTTGTTTCCTCAGATTTCTTCGCCGAATACAGTTACAATGGTGGCTTTAACAGGAGTTAGCAGGAGTGTAATAGGTACAATGTCGCATATATTTTCGGTCTCTACAACTTGACAAAATATGCATTTTTTTCTGACGTACAAAAGAAAACTATCTTAATAAAATCAAAGGTTATGCCACTTCATGTCCTTGAACAACATAGACATGCAGTGAATTGATTGACAGCGAAAAAACATGCTGACACCGCAGACTTTTCACAAGAACTAAAATTTCAGTAGACAGACACCAAAACATTCCGCCCTCTGTACCACTCCCGCATATAGGACCCTTACAGCAAGAAAACTTTCGCGTAAATTTGTGCTAACCGTTAGCCCACCTGGCCCTCCTTATATCCACCGCTTTATTTCACCTAGGCACTGTGCAGCGTGACGTCGCTAATGCTGTCAAGACTGTTGCGTTATCTGCACGAAACGATTGTGTGATTTCAGCCACATCAATCACGAGGCAATTAAAGTGACGACGGTCACCGAAAGAGCGTCCAGAAGTCTGCCTGCTGCTGTCCGTCGGCTGGCCGGAAACGGAAACTCCTGGGGGAATCCTGATCTTCCCCTTCGGGCTGCAGCCATTGCTCGACGAAGAACACCCAGACCAGGTCTTCGAGCATGTCCTGCACCACCACAGTGTGCAGAAACCACGGAGCGCGAGTACCGCGGGCCTCCAGGGTGAACACCACCTGTGCACAAGGATGGCCTGCTCGCACTCAACGCGATAGCTATCGGCCTGCCCAAAATAGATGATTGCAGTACAGTTATGGCCAAGTTGAGCTAAGACCCTCTTCTTTGACGTTTCACTTGTCAGCTTTTGTGTTTTCCCTCTGTCTGTGTCTGTTTTGTGCGTCATCATGCATGGAGGCGTATGTTCCTGAGAGTGAAAAGCATAGAAACAAGACAGGCCATACAGAAATGCGCTTGAAATCTGCTTCGAACGACGCAGTTTGACGTAAATGCCGCTCGTACTTGAGGCTTCCCGAGCAAGCACAAAACACCGATTACGGTTTGGCCAACAGAAGGTCCCGATTTACGTTACACCCATTGCAAATAAAGAAGTCTGAAGTACGTCAACCGCGCGGTGATGATCATGCCCTGAAATTATTCTTACTGCGCAAGCTGCAAAAACAGCTGAAGGTTCAACAGAAATCTCGCGCGTCTTTGTTCTCGCAGCAGCCATTCTCCACTTTAACAAGGGCGTCACCACTCTCGCCTACCACGTTAAACCCCCCCCCCCCTAGTCCCACCTATAATTCGCATATTGCCAGCTGTAAGGTGAAGAACAAGGGTGTTTACAAGAAACACAGAAACTACGAAAGTGCGAACATAAATATGCGCCGTAAAAAAAAAAAAAAGAAACAAAAAGAAAAAAAGGGGGAGAGAGAGAGAGAGAGAGAGAGAGAGAGAGAGAGAGAGAGAGAGAGAGAGAGAGAGAGAGAGAGAGAGAGAGAGAGAGAGAGAGAGAGGAACTAAGGTAAATAAATGTAGCAGAGCTCGTGAAGATAACTTGATACGGGCACCGATACAAAAGTAGGCTGGGGAGGAAGGCAGCTCGCATCCTTGCATTATCGCCGCGCAGCATTTCCTTTTCTTTCTGGTTCCGCTGTTGCTAAATCTTTTGAAAAGTTGTTTCGGCGAAACGTTAATTGGAGGGCGTTTTTTCTAGTGTAAAGCGTTAACCTCTGGCGGTGTTTGGTGACGGGCCCTTTGATTCAAATGGCGAACAGAATAGCAGCACATCTCCGCGGTCCGTGGAGGTGTCGGAAGAGCGTGAGGTGGTTAAGGGCGCTGTAGACCAGGGTGTCGAAATGGAACTGAACAGAAAAGCCAGAGAAAAGAAAAACTATTTTTGCTGGAACCAGAACTGAACCGAAATGTTTCGATTTTTCTCACGCCGGAGTCAAACCGAAAATAAAGAATAACGATTTTCGGTTCAGGCTGGTCACCATTTCCTCGAGCTTTTAATACGTGGATTTCCTGCTCTGATGGCTCAACTATGCTACCTCATTTGTAAAAGCGCACCATCTACCCCTGATTTAAGAAGTAGTAGCACCATTAGTACGGTTTTCGATGTATCGTGTCGGGGGAAAGGCATGTCAGTAAAGCACTTGTAAGTGTTTGAAATCGGTGACCATCAAATTGTTTTCCGTTGGCAGGAGACCTTTACATGACTATTGAAATGACGAAGCGCTATGTGTATGTCAGAATTCAGCAGCAAACTCAATGAGACCTGTAAAATGGAGCCCGGTGGGCCAACAAACTTCCTATGCGCGTCCTGCGGTCGCCCGCACGTCTACCTTTCACGATGGTGGCAGAGAATCAATGTGGACACGGGTTTTTCAGCACTATGCGAGATGTCTGTAGCCGTATCCCACTGGCTAATCTCATCGTCATTCCTCATACACTTCTTTTCTGTCCTCTATTTCTTCCATCTACAAACACGAGTAGCAGGCAAGCGGACCTTCTCTGCGCTTCCTCAACAAATTTTTCTTTATATCTATTTCTTACTAAAGCTTCACTTAGCATAGATTCCAGCGCTGGTGTTCGATCCGTATAATTCTTTTGTAACCACTACCCCCACTAGAGGCCTCAAGAACAACAAGCGTAACCTTTCCGTGCAGCTTTCCGTGCAGCTTTTAATGCAGCTCGCCAATTTATACTATGTTCGTGAAATTATTTTTTTGGTTATGCAAATGAAGCTGAGCCGGTTTGAACAATTATTGTTTTCGCTCCAGAGTTGAACTCGGACAGAACCGTTTTCGCTTATCAGGAAAAAAATCATGAACGAAAATGTTTGTTCCACACACTGCTGTTGACTTGCTATAACGGGTGTCCCGGCTAACTTTACCCAAGCTGTTCAGCGAAAAAGAAAGCCAGAAAAACCACGGTGCAAGACACGATTTCAAGATCTCTAATGTTCGGTCGTCAGAGGTCTGACAATCGAACCCCGTAGGTCTTATAATTGTATCTTGCACCATGTTTTTCTAACTTTTTTTCGTTGAACAAATTGGCTAAGGTTAGCTGGGACAACCTGTATACGGCCACGCTACCAGTCAAGACGAGCGTGTCGAGTTGGCTGGAACCGGAGACATGCTGCGAAGCCTACACTGGCGGCTGTCTTCCCGCGGCGTTGAGATCACGTGACAGCGCGACAATCGCACGCGCTCATATCCCACACGAGAAACGAAGACCATAGTGCGCTGACTTTTCTCTAGCGTTTTGGCACGAAACGATGGGCACGGTGCGGAAACATCGCACTTTTCGCAGTTCATATCGTGGCTGCTGCTGCTGGAAAAAAAAATAAAAGAGGAGATCCCTGACTCATCCGCACGGCAGGCACGCGTTTCTGCCGCTAACGTAACCGTAACTTTACGGCCTGCAATGCGATTCCCGGGCGGACGCCGCTGAGCGTAACCACACGACAGGCGGAATGTAACAGCAATTCCGATGCGCCCCACTGATTCGGACAACAGACAAATTAAGAAGCACCGGATCGTTATTGCAAGCACAGCAGCTCAAGCCTGCGCAGCGCCGCGCGCACTCGCCTCGGTGATTTCTCCCAGAGCACGCTCGGTGGTGGCCAGGAAGTAGTCCTCGGACTTGCGCTGCAGCGTGCCCGGATTCACGTTCTCGTCCTTCAGCAGGAAGGTGCGCGACGAGCCCTCCGAGCCCTCCGAGCCAACCAGCTGCAGCCACACCTGCGCATAAATTGTCCCTGTATTCGCCTATATCTGGCGCCTCAGTACGCAATCTTTATAGGTGGTCGGGACCGCCGACTGCGGAAGATAAAATCACGTTAGGAGGAGATGCGGTGAGTATAGGGCACGTCGTGTAATGAGTTAGCTGCTCTTTCAGATGAAAGGGAGGAACGAGCAGCTAACGGACTACAGCACAAGCCGTATATCCATAGGGAAGAAACTGGATAAGAATGGAGAGTAGCGGCATTTGTAAAAAGGCCTGTGAATGCGGGAATCTTCATAGGAACCGGTTTCACGGCGAAGCTGTACTACCACCCAATGCATTCGTCGTGCCCGTGGAAAAAATTCAACCAATCACAGTGGGAGGCGCGCGCCGCCTGCGCCGCTGGGTTCCTTGCAGTGTCACCAGATGGCACTCACCTTCGCGCATGCGCGGAAGCGGCGGCTCCGGCTTTGCGGGTGAAATAACCGGAAAGCTCGCCTTCGCGCATGCCTTAGCACATATCATTCACCGCAAGCGTTTCCGCCAAAGATTATGCTTGCATAAACTGCAGTTGCCGGTAAGCGGCAACTATAGCATACGAAGCAGGGAGTGACGTAACTACGCTTTTAAATGTAAAAGAAGAACTCGCGTAGCAAATGATTTCACTTGTGTTCTGATAGCGCTATGGAAAGACCGCGCATAGTTAGGACTCCCGAAGACAGCGTGGACACGGTGAGCGGCGACGGGAACAGCAACGTCAATATGCAGAACGGCGTCGTGCTCAGCGAGAGTTCCGTTTTCCCCATGGCCCTTGTCTCAAGCAAAAGTTTGACTACTGGTACCAGGAATACGAACAAAAGCACAATTCCCGTTTCCAGCACTCAAGCAGCTTTCACTGCACTTGCTGTACGAGACCTACAACGGGCATCACCATCTATATACTGACGCTACAACCACGGTGAATGGGTCTGCAGGATCGGTGATCTTTCCTGCCAAAACCTCCACCGTAAAGATTCGACTGCCTCACCAGACTACATCGACTGCCGCGGAACTCGCTGCTATTCGTTGTGCACTTCGCGTAATTTCTCATGAACTGCCCAAGAAATGGAGCGTATTCAGTGACTCCAAGGCTACTCTTCATTGTTTGGTTTCTGCCTTACGCCGCGGACCCCACGAACAACTAGTTCTAGAAATGACACTGTTGCGTCATCACCTCGTCGAGCAAGGACACCACATCACGTTACAGTAGATTTCAAGCCACTGTCTGTGGCATAATGTACAATGAACATACCGATGCAGCTGCACAATCTGCACATGAGGAGGGCTTGCAAGACTCCATATCATTCTCAAGAACAGACGCAGCAATGAAAATTCGTGTGCTTGCAAATGAAGCCTCAATATATCTATGGAGCACACCAAGCTTGAAGCACACAGTCTGCATCGACTGGATCCGTCCCTTCGACTTCGACCCCCATCTGGACTCTCTCGACTCGATACAACAGTACTTTGCCGACTGTTGTTTGGTGTCGCTGTCAAGATATTTTGCCTTCTGAGTCGGTATGGATGAGAGCGCGGCTCGCAGTCACTGCAGCGGCGAGGACACTATAGAACACTCACTTTGCCACTGTCCCCGATGCAGCGTGCGCCGGCTGTCGCTAGCGGCTGTGTTGGCACGCCTTGAGGACAGGCCACCTTCAGAACACACAGTCTTGAAACGCCGACATGGACTGCCGTCGTACCGAAAGTCGGTCAAGGCTTTGTTGACCTTTTTGCGTGGAAGTGGCCTATTAAAGAGAGACTATAATTATCCCATCCTTTTCTTTTCACGCCTTTCTCTTCTTTCCGTCTTTACTTCCCCTTTCTCTTCCCCTAGTGCAGGGTAGCAAACCGGAGGCTTTAACTCTGGTTAACCTCCCGGCCTTTCTGTCATTTGTATATATATCTCTCTCTCTCCTTTTCTCTCTCTTTCTCTCTCTCTATCTCTCTGTGCTCAGGAAGGACGCAGCGGTTCCTGCCCAATGGAAGCCACCACAGTTAGGACGCCTCAAGAGCAGAGCGAATATGATGAGCGACGAAAGGAACACCAACGTCAGTATGCACAACGGCGTCGTGTTCAGGCTCGGCAGGACCCAGTACAAGGCTAGGTCACATTGGTCTATTGGATCAGGTGATACCACAGCTTAGCTGGCCAACCACCTTCACAGCGTGAACTCACTCACGGTTCGCCTGAGGCACTGACTGCGATATATAGGTATAGTTCGGCACAGCACCTTTACCAAAGAGTCGAAATGGTGGTTTTCACCAAGTTCAAGTTTATTTTTGGCAACAAAGAGGCATACCATGTTAACGAGATGGGCCTAAAAGCAATGAATGCCCGAGAAGCCTTCAGACCCCTCGCTCCCGGTATCACAGATCTTAGTGCACCCCAAAAAGAAAAGATGGCATGATAAATAAACGATATGTCAAGCATCAACTTGTATGGTATTTATTCATTCGCATAGCTACATTCACTCGAAGGCGATAATGTGGCGGGGTACGGGGCGCAGGAGTCAGTTCTAACAAAAATACACAATGGAAAGAAGACACTTTCTGTTCGACAGTGAACAACGCAAAGGCGTTTCGCACATAAGCAACACATGCATATGAATAACCAGTATAAACGAACGCAATGCAATATCATACTGCATTAGCCTATACGTTTAAATTTCTTGTACAAAAATATTTGACATTATGAAGGAAACTTCAGTAGCAAGAATGGCTCATGCTATAACATTCATTTTCTTATGGAGAGATATGGTATAAGGCAATATGTTTTTTGAAACAACATGGACAATCTGGTTAACAAACAGCGTCATAACTAACTTTTGAGGGATTATTAGTGACGTCACGTATTGGATATAGATATTTCTTGACACCGTAATGATTTTTTCCCTTGGGATAATTGTATGTCACAATTAATACCTATGTATTATTAAAAAATTTTTTTAAAACTCATCCGCTTCAGATTATAGATAGCGAATATTTTGCATCATCCAAGCGGGGGCGCGAGCCACCTACGACAAAAAAGAAAAAGAAAAAGCCATAGTGACATCGGGAGGGGCAACGTCGCAGCGTCGCACCACCGTGTAAGACGGTCATGCCCACACTTAATAGTGCAGTTACTGCGCATTCTCTTAAAGATACCGTAGGGAGCGTGTATACAGTAGCTTCACGTGACGCAAAACAAGAGCCAAAGACGTGCACGGGCACGCGCCTTGCTGGTGGTGCCGGCGTTGCGACGGAAGCCGGTGATGATGGTGACTATGTAGGGCTGCTGGTCGGTGGGCAGGTTCTGTTGCAGGTCGGTCACCGTGTTGTAGACTTCGTCCCGCTGGTCTGCTCGGCGAGCCCACAGCAGCACGGCGCCGTACAGAAGCCACAGGGCCAGCACGCAGCTGCTGACCAGCAGGTGGCGCTCGCGGACACCGCGCGACACCTGCGCACGAGTGAAGACGATATCATCCGGTAAGTGGTGCCAGTCACTGCACCGCGAGTGTCCGCCAATCGAAACATTGTCACGCCTCTTGTTTTACGCTATGCGAACTGTACGAGAAATGACTATAACGAGAAGAGAGAACTCCAGGAACTAAAGAATATATTTAGCAACCCGGCAGCGCTCTTACATACAGACAATAAGGCAAGTAACGCACACATATACACAAAGTTTTGCACTTGTATACCTCGACCTAGTTTGACAGTTTGTGATGGATTATGTCCGCGCTCTTGCTCGCTCCCTATAATGGCATCAGCAATCTTGTAAGCACATACAAAAGGTCCCCATACACAAGGCAACGGCGCGTGCTAAGCCTTTCACTACACCAATTTCAAGAGACTAGACAATTTAGTGATGACAGCATACCTTAACGAAATCATTTGTTTTTGTGGCAACGGTCCGATGCACTCGAATATCTCTTGAGTGGCCCTAAACACAGCAACGCAGTTATTAGCCTAGACCAGCACACGTATTATTTGAGGAGTTCCTCGACATCTCTTCCGCAAGACGAGGCCGTCCTAATGGAGAAAGTCGTATATAAACGTAGAGCTTTACTTCTTCGCTTAGCTTTTGCCAGATGCGCGGCAGCGCCGACGATTACATGACGTCCCCTATACCACCGGGTTCCTTGCGAAGTCAAAGGTTCCTTGTTTAAGCAAAAGAAGCCTAAGACTTTTCAAATGTCGCCTATAGTGAGCAACTGTCATCTACCAGTAATTTCCCTGTCTGTGACCTTACATATTATTTTTAGGGAAATTCGAAAGTGCCCGTCGCCACTTTTTAACTCTAACAAACATTGTGCTTTTGAAGAAAGAAGCCGTAAAACAATATATCTGCTCACTTATATATGCCTCGACGTTTTGCTGTTTCTTACTATTTCCCTTTTGGCACCGCGGTTCTCTGCTCATACAAGTATTCAGCATGTCGAAAATGAAAAATGGCGTAGATTCTTTTTATTCAACCATCTCAACTCGACCAGAGTTTTTAGGGTTTGATTGAAATCACACATATCATTTTGAAATAACGAACACTGGTGTGTGCTAGCTACGTTAGGGAATTTCTCGACTATATATATTCCACCATGTTTTGCTTGGTTCACTTTGATGAGATGGATCATTGTTAACATACCTCTGATTCATCTCCCAATAAGGAAATGTGGAGTTGTTTACGTCAGTGACGCGTTCTAACAAGCCGCACATCACCACTCACCATGTAATTCCATTACATTCTCCATGCCATCCGTAGCACAACTAGTACAGGGCTATACTCGCCGTTAGACGTGTCTGTAGCCTCTAGTTCTGTCGCTCCTACGACGTACTACAACGCCCAAACATTCAGTCAATCGCGCGCGATTTTACTTAGACCTAATCGATATCACGTATTACCAATTGTCATATAGACTTCTTCCAATCGAGTGCACAACTAATTCTTCTTGAACATAAGATGCGTTCAACGGGTGTGGAAAACATAATAGAAAGGCGAGCGAATTGTGTGTTGTCCTTCTATTCTGTTGTCCGCGTTGGTTAGGCGCATCTCGCTTTCACTATACTCAACTTGCCCATCTAGCTGTACTGGCCGTGCTTCCCGCTTGATTAGGTCATCTGCAGTTCGAGCCGAGATGAAACGGTGTTCTTAAGCGAAATCTCGTGATTTAAGAGGACGACACGCGACACGATGCAACACATCGGCCAGAAGGATGTTTCCGCAGCCCACCTTCCTCCAGGATATCTCGTTCGGCGCCACCCAGTGGGCGCCGGAGAACCACGACAGGTGCGAGCAGCGGCAGTGCAGCGTCTCCAACGACGAGTCGAGAACCGCAGCGCAGCCTCGTCCCGACCACGCGGGTCGCCGCCAGCTGCGGCAAGCCACCAGCGCGGTCCACAGCCGATAGCGGACGCGACGCGGGTCGGCGGGCCGCAGGGCGCCCACCCCCCACTCCAGCTTCAGGCGAACGGCCACGAACAGCGGGCGACCGCCCAGAGCCACCCGCGGCACCAGCGTGCGGTTGGAGCGCCACTCGGGACCGGGGCTGCGCAGGAGCTCGGCCTCCGTGGGCTCGCGACCAGCGCTGAACGTCACCTGCGCGTGAGCGGCGCTCAAGTGTAAATCCACTTGCAAACTGGGGTGCCATGCGGGAAGCACCTGAGTTTGGCAAAATTCGGGCTGTCCGCGAGCTCTGGTGAGGCCCTCAGATGAGTGAGTTAATGGTATGAAAACAAAATTTAACCGTCCATGCACCTCCAGTTTCATTGGCTTATCTCGTTTTGCTCTTGGGTTATCATCACTTGGGCGTTACCTCATGAGCGGCGGATAAAGAAGGGGTCACGTGGCCAAACCAGCACCTCCTTTCATTCGTTTGTCTTTCCATCCAACGTATTATACCTATGCAAGTAAGTTATAGAAAAATCGTTTTCTTTTAACATATTCGAAAGAAGGAAAGGGTTTGCGTGAGAATGCGCCACGCCTGGACTGTTCGCATTCGTTGATGGAAAGACGGATAATGTCCGAAAGAGGAGACACGTCCGTGACGCGCCCCAGAAAGGCGTAGCAAGTGGTACGCGCCGAGTGGGTAGATAGATGGCGGGACAGTCACGGTATTGCGATATTGCGTTGATAACCATAAGCGGTGCTGCCGCGTAACATTACCCATGCAGTCTTCTGTGTTTTAAGCGGGGAAGCGGCGTGCGCAGGGTGCACTGCGTGTTGACATACGTGGCGCAATGCTTTATGTCGACATTGTAATTGTATGCTGCTTTCGCGCGTTCCGCGCAGTCTTTGTTCCTGAATGGCTATGCGCGCTGCCAAGTTGAAGTCCCAATGTGACAATGAAGTCACCCCAACTAGTCCCTGTCGCAGCTTTGCCATCTTGGTTCAGTGACTGCCATTGAGCAAACTCAGGCGAGCGACAAACTGGGGCATCCTGCACAGCACCCCAGAGCTCTTCAATCCTGCCCGCTGCGAATATCCCCATATAGCTGTGCCGAATCCACAAAGCTTTTCCTTCGTAAGTTTTTTTTTTTTTTTGCCGTTAGCCAGACACCTTATTTGATATGTCTAATGTCGTGATTGGCTAGCACCTGCCCTACTAGTGGTTCCAACACAAGAACTTCCTGTGAATAAGGGCCCCTAACTTTCGAAATCCGGATATTCTGAATTCTCGAACGGCAACAACGATATGCTGAGTGTAGCCTTCAGCTATGTACAATAACTATCGAACGTCACATTGCCAAGCACTAGGACATGGAAAAGAAAAAAAAAACTGAAAAGACAGGAGACAGAGTAGATGCAGAACGTGCTTTAAGCGATACAAAAGAAACAATTTATACACCCTTTTCAGTCGTCCTTTCCATTTTAAGCACCACTTAGGCGTCGACAAGCGACGAGAGGCAGAAGGGAAGTGTCTTTTGCCGCTCATGCATGCACTGATGGCACGTCAGTCAATTAAAATAGAAGGTTTCCATCAGAAGCACGTCTGGAATTCTAAATAGAGTTCTTCATCATCTTTGAAGATAATTATCCCTGCAATGCTAGCCGTTTTCGGAACCGAAATAACTCTATGAGTTTAGCGGGTGTTACGTTTCGCCTACGACGCGCGGTACAGCCGGCGCGGATGCGACGGACGCCGGGGCTTCGTTCGAAGCGGCGGACATTTTGGCCCGTTCAGGGCCGCCGATACGCCTCCCCGTCAAGCGCGTTCAGGCATGTTTCAATGCCACGTGTCTTCGTGTGCGCGTGTGTGTGTGTGTGTGTGCATGTTGGTGCCCACGCTTGTCAAGGCGCGGCAGCCGGGGAGAGGAGCTCCCCAAGTGTGAAGCGAGGAGGTCTGACCGGCGCCGGCCCGGCGGATGCGTCACCTTCTAGTCTCGACGTGCCCGAGCGCCGCCTTCACGTGGTCTCATCCAGAGACGTTCCTTCTTGCCCGCGACTGCGAGAGTATAAAAGCAGCTGCCCCCGGACGCCAAGAGAGAGGCTCCGATTTCATCCGTTGAGTTACGTGCTCTCCCGTCTCTCCACTTCGGTCGACCTGACCGCCCGCTCTTTTGCGATGCTAGAATAAACAAGTTGTTCTGTTACCAGTCGACTCATGCTTTGCCGGGACCTTCGGATGCTTCCAGTTGTGCCCCAGGCCGCCAGGCCAACGCTACCCTTGGGGCTTGCGACCCAGTTGCAACAACTCGTGCCAACGGTCCGATTGCAACAACGGGCGTCAGCGCTGAGATTCCAACAACTGGCTGCCAGCGGTGAGATCGCGACAACGGAGGCCAGCAGCGAAGATATGCGGTTGACTGTATGCTGAGCAGCACAACGACCATCCGGGAGCAGTGCAACGAGCCCTGTGTGATGACTGGTTGCCTGCAGCGGAACGACTGCGCTGAATTCTTGGCTGCGAGGTTTGGTGAGTGCGGGACTTTCTTCTTCTGAGCTTTGCCAGGCTTTTGTTAGTGTCAGAAACAGAGCTGGTAATTGTGGTTGTCGTTGCTGCCGGGTTAGTTTGCGGCAAGACAATAGTAGGCAGTGGAGAAAGCAGCATTCAGAGCAGCCATGGATTGGAAGTCGTTGCGCAAACCGAAATTGCTGGAGCTTGCAAGAGAGTTGGGTCTGGATGTCTCAGACAAACTCAGAAAACCAGAACTGCTAAGGGCTATTCTTGAGTTAGAAGCTGAGGATGACGAGCTGTCGGAATGCCTTGAGACCATTGAGGAGAGGAAGACTCAAAAAGAGGAAAAAAAGAAACAGGAGCGCGAACTTAAAGAGCAAAAAGAGAAACAGGAGCGCGAACTTAAAGAGCAGAAAGATGAGCGCGAACGAAAAGAACAAAAAGAAAAAGAAGAGCGCGACCGTCAACACGCTTTGGAAATGAAGCGTCTCGAGGTAGAGATGGAACGCGCTCGTAATGGAAGTCAGGCACACGGTGCAGGAGAATGAGTATCGTTCAAAATGACTGACCTGATGCGGCCGTTTAAGCTTGGAGAGGACATTGGTTTGTTCCTGGTTAACTTTGAGCGAACGTGCGAGAAGCAGGGGTTCTCTCGGGAAACGTGGCCACAGCGCTTGCTCACTTTGTTACCCGGCGAGGCGGCCGACGTAGTAGCTCGCTTGAAAAGAGAGGAGGCAGAGGATTTCGACCAAGTGAAATCGAGTCTGCTAAAGAAGTACAGGCTGTCAGCGGAGGCGTTTCGTCGGAAGTTTTGGGAAAATGAGAAAGGCAGAAGTGAGTCATATACAGAGTTTGCCTACAGGCTAATGTCAAACATGCAGGAGTGGCTCAAAGAAGAGAAAGCGTTTGGTGACCACGAGAAAGTTCTGCAGTGTTTCGGGCTGGAACAGTTTTATAGTCGGTTACCTGAGAACGTGCGGTACTGGGTCTTGGATAGGCCAGACGTTAGTACGGGTGCTAAAGCCGCTGAGCTAGCCAAGGAGTTTGTGACGCGTCGGGCTCGCGGAGCTAAGGACGGTCAAAAGGGTGAATTTGGCTCCAAGTTTGAGAGGCCGAAGTTCACGCCCATGAGAGCAAAGGGGGACACACGTAGTTCGGATGCGAGTGAAAGCAATCCGACCGAACGTAAGGAGATGGCGGCAACCGAAGCCGAACGCAGAAAGCGGTTCGAGACGAGGCAAGCGCGCGTTTGTTATACGTGCCAGAAGCCGGGTAACTTTTCGGTGCAGTGCCCAGAAACAAAAACAAAAGTCGTGTTTTTGTCATTATGCAGCACTGACGAGAACATGAAGCTTCTCGAGCCTTACATGCGAGACCTCCTCGTGAACGGGAAAGAGTGCCGAGTGCTTCGCGATTCCGCAGCTACAATGGATGTAGTTCACCCCTCTTACGTAGGACCCGATATGTTCACGGGCGAGTGCGCATGGATCAAGCAAGCCGTGGAAGCTCATAGTGTGTGTCTGCCCGTAGCAACAGTGCTTATTGAAGGACCTTTCGGAGCGCTTGAGACGGAGGCCGCAGTGTCATCTATGCTGCCCCCCCCAGTACCCGTACCTATTTTCGAACAGGTCCGATCACCTCCTGCGCGAGAAGGCGCTTTTGTTTGGTGAGGCTAGCGTTCAGGCCTTAACCAGATCGAAGGTTCGGGAGCTCGCTGCAAAGGCGGTAGTTGCGGGGCCGACGTTGTCGAACAATGAGAAAGGGTCAGAGGTGCAGCAAGCTGATATTCAGAGCACGCCCGAACTGAATAAAATTGAGCCTGTAGCGTTAAAGGCACCAGATACTGGAGAGGAAATGCCCGACACGGGAAAGTTAGAAGAGCTATCTGCAGATTTGCTCATCGCGCCTACGTCAGACGGACTTAATAGGTTGCTAAAAGTCAGCCGGGCGGCTTTGATAGCCGAGCAAAAGAAGGATGGCAGCCTAGAAAACATACGCTGCATTGTCAAGGAAGGTATCGCCAAGAAAAATGCTCGCTTTGTGGAAAGAGGTGGGGTCCTGTACCGGAAGTATCTAGACCGCAGGGGAGTGGAGTTCGATCAGCTGATCGTGCCTCAGTGCTACCGTCAGGATCTGTTGTGCTTGTCGCATGGGGGTTCGTGGTCCAGACACCTAGGAGTTAAGAAAACTAAGGACCGTCTCTTGCAAGAGTACTATTGGCCAGGGTGTTTTCGGGACGCAGACCACTTTGTGAAGACACGCGACACCTGTCAGCGGGTGGGCAAACCAGGGGACAAATCGAGGGCGCCGTTGAAGTTGGTACCTATCATTACAGAGCCTTTCAGACGGCTCGTTATTGATACAGTTGGACCTCTGCCGGTAACAGCCACGGGGTACAGACACATTTTGACTGTGATCTGCCCAGCGACAAAGTTCCCTGAAGCAGTGCCGCTTAAAGAACTCAGCTCAGTTGAGATAGTCAATGCACTACTGTCCATATTTGCGTGAGTTGGTTTTCCTGCGGAAATCCAGTCAGATCAGGGCACAGTGTTTACGAGCGCTTTGACGACAGCCTTTCTCGAAAGGTGCGGGGTAAAGCTGTTACACAGCTCAGTGTACCACCCACAGTCGAATTCCGTTGAGAAGCTCCACTCCGTCATGAAGCGCGTGTTGAGAGCATTGTGTTTTGAACAACAAACTGACTGGGAGCTGTGTCTGCCTGGGGTGATGTTTGCATTAAGGACCGCGCCGCATGCGGCTACGGGGTTTTCGCCAGCTGAGCTGGTGTACGGTCGCTCGCTGCGATCTCCGCTTCGCATGCTTCGAGACGGATCACTGCCCTCTCCAATGGCTGCAGACCATCTCTTCCACAAATGGCCGCCTCCTGCGCTGGAGCCTCGCTTTGCAACAATATTCCTTTGAGGTGCGTTACAAAAAGGGGAGTCTCAATTAACGGTAACGCCGATGGCTTAAGTCGAAGCCCCTAACGTAGGAATCAGCCTCAGAGTTGTTTGTTACTGATGTTTTTCTTCCTGAGGCAGGATTTTTAACATATTGCTTTTGTTTAGTGTTTCAAAGTGATGACGTGCTTTCTAGTGCAATTTTCCAATTTGTGGACGCGTTCTGAGTCTGCTATACTACTGTAAGGAACTAGGCAGTGGTATAAAAGGGGAAAGAGCCTGGCAGGACTTGGTGAGGGTTGTTTCGTGCTTGCTGACTGAGCGGTTGAGTTTCGGCGTAGTTCTAACGCTTGCTGGGAACGAGAGAAAAATGGCAACTCTCCCGAAGTCACTTTGCAGTGTCCTGTGTGAACCTGAACGTGAGAACGAGGCCTTCTCGGTGCGCTGCGCTCAAGAAACGCCGAAGGACGCCCGACTTCGGTTATGAGCATCATCGAGCGACATCCCTCCGGACAGCGGATGCAGTCCCCTGACCATCGGGATCTCCTTCCCCCGGCGGGGCGGTCTGTTACGTTTCGCCTACGACGCGCGGTATAGCCGGCGCGGATGCAACGGACGCCGGGGCTTCGTTCAAAGCGGCGGACATTTTGGCCCGTTCAGCGCCGCCGATACGCCTCCCCGTCAAGCGCGTCCAGGCATGTTTCAATGCCACGTGTCTTCGTGTGCGCGTGTCTGTGTGTGTGCATGTTGGTGCCCACGCTTGTCAAGGCGCGGCAGCCGGGGAGAAGAGCTCCCCAAGTGTGAAGCGAGGAGGTCTGACAGGCGCCGGCCCGGCGGATGCGTCACCTTCTAGTCTCGACGTGCCCGAGCGCCGCCGTCACGTGGTCTCATCCAGAGACGTTCCTTCTTGCCCGCGACTGCGGGAGTATAAAAGCAGCTGCCCCCGGACGCCAAGAGAGAGGCTCCGATTTCATCCGTTGAGTTACGTGCTCTCCCGTCTCTCCACTTCGGTCGACCTGACCGCCCGCTCTTTTGCGATGCTAGAATAAACAAGTTGTTCTGTTACCAGTCGACTCATGCTTTGCCGGGACCTTCGGATGCTTCCAGTTGTGCCCCAGGCCACCAGGCCAACGCTACCCTTGGGGCTTGCGACCCAGTTGCAACAACTCGTGCCAGCGGTCCGATTGCAACAACGGGCGTCAGCGCTGAGATTCCAACACGGGCAAAAAACAGAGCGACAGGTCGCGGTGCTGCCTCATAAACCTGCCCGAGCATATTTTCGACACACATTTTTTTTTTTGCAGCTAATCAAACCTCTAAAATAAAATTTTCGGCAAAATGCAGCATAAATTATTCGTGCGTGGGCTTGAGGCATGATGTGCATTTTGTTTATTTTAAGCATAACGGGCGTCTTGCATATTGGGCCCATAAAAAAAAAAAAAACGCATGTATTTCTCGACAAAGCCCACTTCAAAGGTACCAGACCGGAAGCGTCTTGGAACAGCAAATAAAGCACAGCGATCACGATGCGAAAGTGCTGACATCTGTGAGAGTTTCCCACTTTTTCAGTACTGCATTGCAGAATGTGCGCGTTGGTGGCCCCAGTAGATTGGCTGTCGACTGCTATTAGTGCATAGTCACTGGGCCTTAAAAGCGGTTTGATTTCCATTTAGCAGATGGCGCCAAATCCTTAGCAGCACTGGTGATTCGTTGACACTGCGGTTCATTACAAAGAACTAATTCTTCATTTCACGATTAATTTACTACTGCGCTCGAGTATGGCACGCGATGACGGTGGCGAGCGGACGCCAAATAGGTGGTGTCCAAAATCCAACACCTGCGACGTGTTTCCAGATCCCAAAACTGTTTCCAAAGTGTGCAACCAGCATAAGCATAGCCTTCAAAGTCTGCACCTGTTTATGCAGAGGGCGCCTCCACTGCGGCGTGGACTAATGAAGCTGTGCAGGGTGATAGGAGCTGGACAAGTTTGGAAGTGAGAGAGGCTCACACTAAAATTGATTATAAAGAGCGACTAACGAATATGGAAGAAAGTAAATGGGCTGGGAGCGTTTTCAGGTATTTGTGCAGGAAAAAAATTGATTCACAGTGAAGGAAAAGAATAGGAAGCTTACCAGCAAGTATACAACCGGTATGGTGAGAAACATAGCAACAAAGAACGTCAAACACAAAGTGAGGGAAGCTGAGACAATGTCAGTGGTGGCGGCAATGGAAAACAAACCTGCTATGATTAACTACCTCAAAGGAAAAAACGAATTCAGGAAAGAAACATTTTATGATAAGTCAAAGGGAAGTCTTTACCTTTCGAGCGAAATCAGGATGCCTTAGAACGCGTTGTTAAAAGCGAGGTACACGAAGGACGAAGAAGCAGGTGCTTGCTGCGGTAAAGCTAGGGCAACGATGGAACACGTTTTATTAAAATGTGAAGACATCTACCCAGCTGCCGGCTTAGGCTCCTCTGGCCTCCTTGGTGCCCTTGGGTTCAAGGATAGCACGTGGAAAACATCCATGTCCACTATAGAGATTAGTAAGAGGCGATTGGAGGTTTGGTGGCATAAAGGTAGGGAGGCCATAAACAACGGAGGCGCAGAAAAACAGAGTTCCCAGGAATTGTTTAAGAAGTTTGATGCTATGAATTCTTTGTGTTTGTGTGTTTTCTCAAAAATATAGGTAACATTAGGCAAACTAAGAACAAGAGCTTAATGGCACAGCTCACCACCCAGTCTCAAAGGGGACGTTTATAGCATCCATCTATCCATCCGTCCGGATTTGGACGCCGAGCGGGCGATGCGGCGCGGGGTGAACATTCATAACGGCATTCGCCCTTACTGATGTCTAAGGAGGCTCCAAAGAATTGCTCAGAAAGCGTATAGATGAAGCAAAGCCCCACTGTCGCATTCATGTACACACAGGTTATGGCTACAATGCCAAAACATTGGTTGAATCAATTTACCACCCGTGGAGCATGTATCGTGACCATGCCATGCAACGTCTCCTCAGCATGCTAAGCTACGCTGAGTGGACGACCAAGCGCGGATGAACACACTTTGAGCTGCTGAACACATTATTGTTGCAGCATGCTAACGATGCAAGGTTTACCTCGATAGAAATGGACATGAAATTAGACAGACATGTTCCAGAGCGTAAGAAAAATTAAAGGAGGCGCAGAAGCAATAAAAACGAGATAAAAGGTATGACGCTGGAGCGTTGGACTAGTTGTCTAAATTCCAGCTAGCCCAACTCTCTGCCTTGAATGCAGTTGAAATTAGCGCTACGTGTGACCCCGTGTTTCCATTTTGTCCTCGTTTTTCGTGGAATACATACACCAAGCCATGCATTACCAGCTCCCCGAACAGCTACGCTTGTGAGCACACAAGCCTCGCTACAAAAGACCACATACGAAAGACATTTAGCACCCAAGGTGCTAGCAGGACAGCGCAGTACAGAGAGCCCATGGTGGGCGCGACAAGTGTTGCGTAGTTCGCCTAGCCATGAAATAAAAGTTGCGGAATAAGTACCAAGAACTTTCAGAGCTTATGAAAAATGAACCCTTAGAAGAAGACAGAAAGAAAGTCTGTGACAGGTGGTCGGAAGCAGAAACAAAATCTGTGACAGGTGGTTGGACGCGTGTGCCATGTTTTGGGCGATTCAGTTTGTCACTGTGGGACTGTCTCGGTGTGTTTTTTTTTTTCAACGCAGTAAAATGAGTTCTAGAACAGCGTCATTCCGGCACTGCGGTCTTTTCTGTCTTCTCCGAAGGTGTTTCTTTTTTTTCTTTCCCTAAGCACATGTCAATGTCTCAGATATCCAGTTCGAAATTCCCGAGTTTTCTGCGTTAAATACTTAAATGCGCCATAACGCTACGAAATTGCAAGTGCAGTTCGCATTTCCTCTTCCTTCAAGCGCACCTGCAGCAGATCTATGGGCCTCTCCGGCTCCAAATGGACAAGCAGGTCGAATCCCGCCGCGGCTGCCGGCACGTCCAACTTGTGCAGCGTGACGAAGCCGCGACTGGCGTACGCGCGGTTATTTGCGGCCAGCGGTGAGTCGGGTCGCCGCTTCCGCAGGAACAGCTCGACCATTACCGACGCCTGATCCGCCGAGTGGCCGTCAGCCCGCTTGACCATCACGAACTGCGTGTTCAGCAGCGAGTCGTCCGCGCACGGGAACGGACTCACGTCCATCACGAGGCACCTGCATGAGGAAAATAGACACCTGTATGAGAATCCCGCTCGTTAAGCTGCCACACGAAGCATGTCTTGGTCTTTCTGGCACAAACTAACACTGAAGAAAAGGTTTGCTAGAGCAAAGAAATTACTCATCTCACGATGACTGTCGATGTTAATACGATTAGTATACGAGCAATGCATCGGTAAACCATGCTGCCAAAGACACCTTTATCTATAATCTGTGACGGGAAAGTAAGCCATGAACGTTAATCACATTAACATCCGCATGCGCCACAGCGCCACGGCAGGCCACAAAGCGTACACCTTTAGACGCCACAAGGAAAGCTTCACGAAAAGTGCTTGTGACAGGCCAGTCAGTTTTCTCCCGCTGGCATTGTAGAATTAGGGCTCAGCATATGTCCGACTTGGAACGAACTACGGCACGATTGCATCGGCGTCCATTTCTGGCGGTAACATTTATTTATTGTCAGCTAGAACGGCGGGCGTTCTCACTTTTCTCAGTCGGACATGAACCTGTGGAATGCTCTCGCAGCGATTGAAGAGTGCCATGAAAGAGGTCAGACATTGGAAGACCTCGAAATCTCTGAAGTATCCAAAAGAAGCCAATAGAATTAAAAGGAAAATGACTTGAGAATGCTGTCGGTGTGAGTGAGAAGCTGTCTGCTGCTTTCTTAAGCTAGTTTAACAAAAAAGAGCGCATGAGTGCGGCAAAGCCCATAATGTTTTCAACCTGAGTGCTGCAAAATTGACAGTGCAGTCTTCAATTACTGAAATCAAAACGGAATCTGTCACACGTATTCTACGTAATCATTTCAGTGTCTTCTCTGCCGTATTTCGCCTTGGGCCGGGAAAAATTGAGATGGCTTTGGAAGTGCCTTTTAGCAGAGTTATGCCACTGCTATATCAGTGGTAAGCGGTGAAACTCTTCATGAAATTTTGCTTCATTTTAATTGCAGCATAATTTTGCTTTATGACGCCTGCTATATATCCTTATCGGGCCGAAAATGATTACATCCAAGAGCCAGCTCCAGCCTCCTTCACATGACAGTAGATGTAGTACCCCGAGACCCGATGGAAACTCAGTGACCTAATTGCTCTTGAAATCTGCTCATATTCAAGTGGTATATTACTAATGTGAAAACCAATTTTGTTTTGCTTAGCTGTCATTGCTAAATGCCAGAAGCAGGACTTCATCATGCGTTAACAAAATAACCATCTCATGTTTGATATGGTAAAAACTACTTTAACTTGCATAAACACAGAGCTAAAGATGCGGCATCGTGTGGTGAGTTGTCATGTTTACGATGCGTCCTGGACATTAAAGTCATTTTGCCATATTCGAAACGCACTTCATGGTTGCTTTTCGTCGTCTGTAACGATAGAACGGCCTGTGTCAAGTCAGCGTCAATTTTCTTGAAAGCCATTGGCAATAAATATGAGCAAATTACTTTCATCCGTTTAGCATGCATCTAACATCATATCTGTGGTGAACACATTGCGTAATCAATTCCTAGTTAACTCTGACAAAGATTCAAAGTAATGTGCAATATATGTACAAGGGGTCTCAGCAATGGACACATGCGAAACCGACGTTGTTTTTGCGTTCCGACTTCGGCAACATACCAACAGAAACCACGAAGTACCTATGTATAGCATTAGTAGTCACTTCGAAGCTACTTCTTTATAAGTCCTATGTTATTCTGAAAATTCCATGCAACAATACTGGCGAAACTTGCAGAGGCAACTAAGCAGCGACGACGGCTGTACAAGAGAGCCCGAACAAGACCGAGTCTATATATTCACGAAAATGTTCGCACCCAGAGGCTGTTAGTTTTCCTTGTATAGCACATCAGCTGTAGGAGGTCAACATTCTTAATCAATACATTTTAAAGCGAAGCTTCCTTTGCCTCTTCCCCTCCTTTGGTTGTGCTGACTGCCGGCTTACAGAGTTTGCAACATCTTTAGTTAAATGGTATGTGCCGCTGTATAATGCCCGAGTAGGCAACTTCGGACACTGGGTATGTCCAGCTGGGCAATTTCCACTGGCTATGGGAACATAAATGGCCAATCTCCCAGATTGGGCATATGTCGCTGGGTGAGCAGGGGACCGAATGGACAAGCAGAACAAGAGGGAGGAACTCAAGAAGTTGGCATCAGAAGCAGCTGAGTGTGCAGCCGAGCTGCATAGAAGTGAAGAAGATGAAGACGAAGCGAGGACTTCATTAAACAACAAAGAAAGATTCGGTTATCATCCATTCACACCTAAGCTTCGGATCCACCGATTTTCTTTTTTATTATGACGACTGGGCTGATGTGGGATAAACATTCATGCTACAGGTCCACTTACATCTTTCTGCTAAGCTAGCGCCGTGTTTCCAGAAAATGAATATACAAACTGGATGCCTTAAGAACACTAAGTCATAATTCATGATCGAAGTGCAACCCACCTGGCAGCTGAGGCTGGCTCCAAGTTGACAACGCTTCCGTTGGGCAGCCCCAGTGTGGTGACGCGCTCGCGTGGTTGCGCACCGCGCACGCACACCCCGTAGCCGGACAGGTGCAGCGACAGCGAGTCCTGCACCGAGGACGCCAGGGTACGCTGCACTTCGTCCAGCGTCAACAGCAGAGCTCTGCGCGAGGTGTAAAAAGCGAGCGTTTCACGTTGCTTATACTGCGCAAGGTTATACTTGGGCAAGCTTACGGCCTCCTGACGAGGTTCAGGTCTAACCTCGCTTGCGTTGGTGTCCTAAGAATACTTTGTGGCGACGGGTGACAGTGCGAACCCGTAGGTGTCGACAGATCTCTGACGAGTGCAGAGAGGACAGGTCAGCGATGTCTCGGGCTAGCTTTTAATCTGCCGAACGCCAACCGGCGCTGGCGCGTGCCGAGCGCAGCACTCGCGCTGGTGAGGATGGGAGCGCCGGGTATTTTATTCGTGCGACGCCAATGCTGCTGCCGCTATACAACCTGTTCAGTGGCAATTGGCGCCAAAAAAAGGCATGTGCGCCAGAAGCGGAGAGGAGCACAGCGCTTGTGCTTTTTAGCACTAATTTCCCTCAACACTCAGGCGACACCAACTAACCCAACAGTTAATCCTTCGCCTAGGAATTTTCAGTCGTCAATGCTCCTTTACATTACATCAGGTAATCAGCTAGAATGTTTTTTGGTCAATATAGAAAATAAAGCTTAAAAATTGAGGATTTTATAACCATATCGATTATCGTCAGGTTGCAATGTGTAAGTCATTGAAAGCTCACAACACGAAGGCGTCATGCTCGATTGGCGGATTATTCTTCTATAGAGCAAACACGTGGCTATCGAATGCAGTTAATACATATTCACGCAGACATGTATAAACACCACACATATACATACAGAAAAAAACACCACGCCCACCCGCTTGAAAAAAGAAAAAGAGAAGTCGCAGTTTCGCCACAAAGAGAAGCATCGATTGCGATAGAAAATTAGTGCACAGCTATACGAAGTAAGGATAGTAGTTTTATCGGCCGTATACACTTGTAAACATAGGCATACTAACTAAATTATGGAGTCACGCACGCAAGCAAACATGAACAAATCTCACTCGATGACCGCGGAAACTCGCTGTGAAAACGTTGCAGTGAGGAAACGCGGCAGTAGCAGCGAGCGAACTCAGCATCGTGCTGCCGCTCGCATCAACGCGAACTGAGCCGCAAAAAGACAACGCAGCGCGGACTCTGTACCTGTCGCAGATTGCTTTCAAGAACGTGCCCCTCTTCCCTCCCCCCGCAACCTTGCGCGCTACGGAAGGCGGCGTGCTTCCTCCCCGCTTCCCGCCACTGCGTGCGCGAGATAGAGCCGCGATCGCTGGCTCACCCTCGCATGCTTTCCCTCGTACGTACAGCATATGGCGCACGACGACGATTTTATCACCCCTGGAATTTATACGGAACCTCACGGCAACGCCGATGGCAGAAATGCGCCTGGAGTGTCCGTATAATTGCTATCGCAATAAAACAACGACGATATGGACATGTGAGTAAACAGCAATAATACATAATACAGGGTGTCCCAGCGTCGTGCGTACGTACGTCGCGTACGTCGTGTTCTTAAACATGACGGGTCATTCTACACTAAGATAACCAAGTGTATATTATTCAGTCTAGTAGAGTTGTCGCCCGTAACTTTTTTGTTCCTTATTTTTTATTGATTAAGTGCAATTAGCGATTTTGTTAATTACTGCTCTGAATGACTTGCTGTCATTGAAGAACTTGTAGGAAATTGAAAGAAACTTAAACGTGGCATGTTTTCAGCCAGGTACCTTTTGCCCATTTGTTTTTCCCGAATAATCCTGCGAAAGATATCACGTGACTAACATTCAGGGCGCAACAAAAAGCAGCGCTCTCACACAACCTCCGTAGCAGTTAGCAAAAGTGCCGCTGTTCAGCACATAGCAACACTAATGCGTTGCACTGTCGCGGCGGAGGTGCGATAGTTCGCCTACTAATTCCTGTGCTTGTTTTGAGGGCACTCCTTTTTGATGCAGGTGGGCGGTTAGTCGCGTAATATCTTTATTATTCTGCAGGGGGGCGGGGCATTCTTTATCATACGGAAGAAACAAACGGGTAAAAAAAAAGTTCCTGACTGAAAAGATGCCAATTCTAAATTTCTCTCAATTTTCTACAATGTCTTCATTCGCAGCACGCCATTCAGAGAAGTAAACTAAAATTACGTAATTTGAATTAAATAATAAATTGAATGGCACCAACAACAAAAATACTGGCGGTTACTCTACTTCATTGTAAACAATATGCTCTTTGTTGTCTTCGTGTAGAATGACCAGTCTTTTTCAAAACGCCATGTATGACATCTGGAACACCCTTAATATAGTCGCCATGTCTTAAGATTACACAAAGGCACTAAACCTGCATAATTTTGGAGTTCAGTAAGTAGAAGAGTCAGAAAGATATTTCCAGTAGGTACTGCGACCAGAGGAGGCTAGCCGTACAGAAAACAATTCAATCACCGCTAAGAAATGGTGCAAGTGAATAATGAACCGGAATAAAATTCACAACGCTTTTCTTTTGTACTTGGTGTTTCCCATTTGCCGGTGATACGATCTCGATTGAGTGAGGTGGGTCTTCAACGCAAGAATCAGGAGATGGCGGTGAAGGAGGGCATCGTGATGATGAAAAAAAGCAGAATGTATTCACTTCATTGGTGCATGGTTGTGACTCTATCCGAGTCTCGAGCGGTTCTGTCAAACCTGGGGGCCAGGACGGCCCCCAGGACAGCCCAGGCCTGGCCTGGGCCAGGGCGGCACAGGCCAGGCCTTTAACCCCTCGCGTAAGGCCGGTACAATCGGTGGAGAGGTCCCCACGGAAAGGGTCATTCACTTCACGTGGTCTTGTGTCAGTCGAAGTCTGCTTGTGATTGCGCCCATGGAAGCATCAGTGCCTGCGTGAACAGCGCAGCTGGTGGCCCCTTGAAAAGTTGTGAAGTCGAAGACCTCCTCCCCTTCGTGCCCGCTGAGGGCGAGGCAGGGTCCATAGGGGTGCCGCTTTGTCGGAGATAAGGGCAATTACCTCGGTGCGGGAAAGCGAGCTTGAACGTTTCCCACACTTGAGAAGTCGAATTCCGGGCCCATCACAACACCGGTCATCTTCGCTAATAATATATCCAACGTCACGAATGCTTGTCATCTTTAACTCTTGCAAATAGTTGTTGCGCAAGAATATTTTAATGGCTGCGGATCCTGACTGACAGTGGGGAAACAATGTGTAGCCTTGCTACCACAGGTTTAGCAGCATTGCACAGCATTAAACGGATTATACAGCCACAAATAAAATGATGCGCGCAGACCGCAAGCCGCTACTGAAGTTCAGACAAATTGAGATACTGGAGGAACGGTCTGTCGTCCCATCAAAGAATACGAAGTTAAAACGTCATATGGTACCTATCACAGCATCAAATGCAGCTGCCTAAACGGCCGTCTGGCTTTACTTTTTACTTTTTTAAGTGCTTGGTTAGACCAGACTTTCACGCCGGGATTCACGGCACAGGAAGGTCAGGCGTGCACAAAGAAATATAACGAACGCCCTTCTACTTTTGTCCATGTTTTCACGCCTGGCCGATTTCTCACCCGTAAATTCCTATCAACTGACCCATTTCCCGTGGTTCCAATCTTCAATCGAGTACTTTCATATAGTGTGTAATCACATGCCGTCGTGTGGCTCCTTCACCTGGGCACAGTCCTGGACGAGCCGTGGTGGCACGACGAGGGATCTCGCACCGCGTTGCCGTGCAGCGTGGCCACGGCGCGCAGCAGCGCCACAGACGAGGCGAGCCTGGGCTGCTGAGGAACCGACAGCAGACTCCGCGAGCGCAGGGCGCCCGCCCAACGGGACGCCAGCCTGGTCACGCCCAGCTGCCCGCCGGAAGAAGACAGCCCTACGGTTGTAAGCGCAGGCAATGGTAGATGAATGAGTGAGTGAGTGAGTGAGTGAGTGAGTGACTGAGTGAGCATAAATCCATTCGTCTATCCAAACCATGGAGGAAGGAAGGAATTTTCGTTCCTCCATGGTCCAAACGCTCACGGACCTGCCACACTCGGTCGCCAAAGCTGCCCCATGAGGGAGAATGGCAGAATACTGATACACTCGCTCCACTTATTGCCAGTTCACCTTGCAAGTTTTCTGTGGTTAGGGGTATTCTGCACAGATAACGTAACAGGTTCGCAATGTTCTTTCTCGCCCGATCTGCTGCTTCTGGAGAGAGAGGCAGTGCTCTGAAAACACAAAGCGAGAGTACTGTAAGGATCGGCAGATATTGTGCGTGGGTCGGTGCCCGAGTTATCTCGTGAGTGGCAGTGCGAGGGTTAAAAGATGCCGCGATCCGCCGCTGCCCCGTTTCATGTACACGGTGTGCTTCAACGTGCCTGCGATTGCGAATCCCAGAGCGCGCAGTGCTTCGGCGCCGTGCTCCAGCTGCAGCGGCGTGTGCACCCTCGCCCTCTGGAGCAGCGGTAGAAGCAGCGCCGACGTCGAGTCCGGCGAGTGTCCGCAGGCGGCTGCGTAGCTCGCCGCTACCGCCACCAGAGAGAGCGTCGGGTGCACCGAACTGTCAACGGGCACGTCGCCTCCAGGGGTCGCCACCTGCAAGCGTTCCGTAAGATTGAGTACAACAGTACATAGGAACCGCGATTAAGAAGACGTATCATAGCATCAGCTTGTCTTGTCATAGGCATACGTTTCTGCGGGTGCTACAGGCGGGCGAGAAGTGAAATAACAAGGAGTCTATAAACTATACAAGTGCCACAAAGATGAATTCGACTTTGTAAGGAATGAACTGCGGTCGCACGTGAACAACAGATGAGCCGTGCTGAATATTAAGCTCAATGCCATGATATAAAATTATGTGTTTTTAATGAAAACAATGCTGATAATCCCGCTTATGCACACCAGAGAGGAGTAAGGCTACAACTTCGTCATAATGTTTTATGAAGTATGTTCTTGGTGCGTGTTTCGCATGATCGAAATCAAAGCACCGCAGCGAATAGATTAGACATATTAGCTATCATCATCATCATCATCATCATCATCATCCTAATCATCATCATCATCATCATCATCAGCCTGGCTACGCCTACTGCAGCGCAAAGGCCTCTCCCACACTTCTCCAACTACCCCGGTCATGTGCTAATTGTGGCCATGTTGTCGCTCATCATCATCATCATCATCATCATCAGCCTGGTTACGCCCACTGCAGGGCAAAGGCCTCTCCCATACTTCTCCAACTGCCCCGGTCATGTGCTAATTGTGGCCATGTTGACCCTCCAAACTTCCTAATCTCATCTGCCCACCTAACTTTCTGTCGCCCCCTGCTACGCTTCCCTTCCCTCGGAATCCAGTCCGTAACCCTTAATGACCATCGGTTATCTTCCCTCCTCATTACATGTCCTGCCCATGCCCATTTCTTTTTCTTGATTTCAACTAAGATGTCATTAACGCGCGTTTGTTCCCTCACCCAATCTGCTCTTTTCTTATCCCTTAATGTTACACCTATCATTCTTCTTTCCATAGCCCGTTGCGTCGTCCTCAATTTAAGTAGAACCCTTTTCGTAAGCCTCCAGGTTTCTGCCCCGTACGTGAGTACTGGTAAGACACAGCTGTTATAAACTTTTCTCTTGAGGGATAATGGCAACCTGCTGTTCATGATCTCAGAATGCCTGCCAAACGCACCCCACCCCATTCTTATTCTTCTGATTATTTCACTCTCATGATCCGGATCAGCAGTCACTACCTGTCCTAAGTAGATGTATTCCCTTACCACTTCCAGTGCCTCGCTACCTATCGTAAACTGCTGCTCCCTTCCGAGACTGTTAAACATTACCTTAGTTTTCTGCAGATTAATTTTTAGTCCCACCCTTCTGCTCTGCCTCTCCAGGTCAGTGAGCATGCATTGTAGTTGGTCCCCTGAGTTACTAAGCAAGGCAATATCATCAGCGAATCGCAAGTTACTAAGGTATTCTCCATTTACTCTTATCCCCAATTCTTCCCAATCCAGGTCTCTGAATACCTCCTGTAAACATGCTGTGAATAGCATTGGAGAGATCGTATCTCCCTGCCTGACGCCTTTCTTTATAGGGATTTTGTTGCTTTCTTTATGGAGGACTACAGTGGCTGTGGAGCCGCTATAGATATCTTTCAGTATTTTTACGTACGGCTCGTCTACACCCTGATTCCGCAATGCCTCCATGACTGCTGAGGTTTCGACTGAATCAAACGCTTTCTCATAATCAATGAAAGCTACATATAATGGTTGGTTATATTCCGCACATTTCTCTATCACCTGATTGATAGTGTGAATATGATCTATTGTTGAGTAGCCTTTACGGAATCCTGCCTGGTCCTTTGGTTGACGGAAGTCTAAGGTGTTCCTGATTCTATTTGCAATTACCTTAGTAAATACTTTGTAGGCAACGGACAGTAAGCTGATCGGTCTATAATTTTTCAAGTCTTTGGCGTCCCCTTTCTTATGGATTAGGATTATGTTAGCGTTCTTCCAAGATTCCGGTACGCTCGAGGTCATGAGGCATTTTGTATACAGGGTGGCCAGTTTTTCTAGAACGATCTGCCCACCGTCTTTCAACAAATCTGCTGTTACCTGATCCTCCCCAGCTGCCTTCCCCCCGTCGCTGCATACTTCTTAATCTCATCCGCCCACCTAACTTTCTGCCGCCCCCTGCTACGCTTCCCTTCTCTTGGAATCCAGTCCGTAACCCTTAATGACCATCGGTTATCTTCCCTGCTCATTGCATGTCCTGTCCATGCCCATTTCTTTTTCTTGATTTCAACTAATATGTCATTAACTCGCGTTTGTTCCCTCACCCAATCTGCTCTTTTCTTATCCCTTAACGTTACATCCATTATTCGATTAGCTATAGTGATGTGGCAAAAGGTATGCACATAAGTGGGTACGGTCACGTGGCACCAACTCCGTCACCTACCAGTTGTGCGAGTGGCTCGCAGTGGTGCGGCGGTGTCACCGTGACGTTCGTGGGCGGCGAATCGGCGCCGTGCACGTGCAGCCCCATGGCGTAAGCCTGCTCGGCGTCGCCCATGGGAAGTTTTACGCGGTACGCGCCAGGACCCGGAAGTACGTGCACAAGGCGACCCTGCGTAACACGGTGTAAATTCTTTATGGTACTGGCCTATTGTGTGTTTTTTTAATCTGAAGAAACATACGTGAGAGTAACTCTTGTTTAGCGTGACTAACAGCGACAGAACAAGGAATGTCACTGAAGCCAACGTATCGACAAGGGTACGTCTATTCGTCTGGGCAACAAATGGCCAGCAACCTAACATCAGTGTCGGGCAAGCAGCTGTTGTACTAACGAAGACGTCCCCTTCTCGAAACTTTGACTTCAATGACTTTCCTTGTACGATCACTTTTAACCACTTCAAGCCTCCGTATTACTGTGAATCTCTCTCTTGTTGTTTTGAACACGCGTTTAATGTGCCTCATAAGGATTGCACTTGTAAACAATACGTAACCTTACTTAAACAATATGTGTCTTTTCAAACTATTCTGACATACCCGAACACCGAAGTTGCTTAGCAGCAATATTAGTTCTGGAAGCCTTTGCCTTCGTCTTTATCGGGACCGCCTGTGTTGGAAAATGATCCTAACGCCACATACTACAGCATACGTACAACGCTACCAGCGGTACCTATTTGTTTGGAGAGGAAATAAGTGTTCGAGGAGTTCCTTTTGACAGCAGGTCAGGGTGATCCGTCTCTAAATCCCCTTTGAAACCCCTCTTATTATTATGGCTCTTCCCTGCACTCGGTGATATGTCAGCCTGGCGTGCGTGTGGTGCTTGTCCACAGTGTATTCCGTGCTGCTGGACCCTTTGGCGCCTCTTCATCATGTTTGTGACAGCTGCAAGAGAATTACCGCAGTTTCTGAACCAAACCCTGGAAAGACGATCATAAACTGAAGGGTGATTTTTCGAAACGAGCATCGCCTGTGTCCTTGACGTGTGACCTACACGGTGCGTAAACCCGGAGTGTGCAGCGTGTAGGCAGGATCACTGTGGCTCGTTTGAGCTTTCCGACGAAAAGCCCAAGCAACTTGTCATCATCATTGCACACGTTATCGTCGGTCCAGCTATCGCTCTTTTCAGTGTTGCCTATTGCTTTGATTCTGCTACCCGCTGTATTATTATTATTATTATTATTATTATTATTATTATCATTTGTGCACTGCACAAAGTACTTCCACGAATTGCATTGTGCGAAGCGCGCGAGCGAGCCTCCAACGCAAAATATTTTCTCGCAATGTCGCTCGAAGACCGAAACACTAAAGCGACAGCTAGCACATTACTGCGCCTGTAGTATAACACTCGTATAGGGTTAATTGCAGCAGTAGTTAAAGTAAGGCTGCATGAAACATTTCATGCTTTAAAATGTTCGGTGGGGGTCTAGTGGAAAATGCAAGAGAAATGCGTTAGACAGTACTTCGTGGACATACATACATACATACATACATACATACATATATATATACATACATACATACATACATACATATATATATATATATATATATATATATATATATATACATATATATATATATATATACATACATACATATATATATATATATATAGCAGAGAATGAAGACAAAAAAAGCATCGGGGAAATTAGCTGCAGTGGCCATTCAAATGCAGAAAATAACAAAGAAAAGGCAAATGAAAGTGGACTGAAAGATAACTTGTCGCCGGTGGGAGCCGAACTCACCACCTTCGCATTACGCGTGCGTTTCACTACCGATTTGCCACGGCGACGGCTATCAAACCATCCACTAACTTGGGTATTTACGTTTTACTAGATCTAGCCCTTAGCGCCTTAGCCAGCGCCGCTCAGAGCCATGGGGACCGGATATGAAACATCTTTTCTTTTTTTGCCCGATGGCGTCACGTAACTCGTTAACTCAGTAGAGCAAGCATGTGGCTAAAAAAGCCTTGTATGCTACCTAATAATAACATCGAGACTGCCAGATTAGAGACCCACGCTTATGAATGAACTAGAGAAGACGGGAACCGAGGGGCTCGATTTTGTTAATTATGACGATATAAAGCCAACAGACGATAAGGCCAGTGAAAGCATCGGGGAAATTAGTTGTGGTTGACATTCCAATGTATAAAACAAAAATAGAAAAGAAAAAAAACATCCACGGCCTAAATCAAAAATCCGATTCCAACAGTCACTACATTTGAGCTTTTTAAGTGCAAGAAACCTCATCATAATTGGTGCATACGTTGCCGAGAAAAAACAGGTTTCTCCTTTCTCATGTATTTAGATAGGAGTCCCCCAGCTAAAGCTTCCTATTGAGGTCTATTTAATGAATGACGACAAAGGAGGAACGCTTTGTATTATAATGGGACCAAGGCGTAGACTTATAAATTTTATGTACATTTTGGCGGTAAACCGACACTATTATAATATGCTTTCAGATCGGTGACGCCGCGCTGAAGTGCCGGCTTGAAGTTTTGGCGCGAAACCAATAAATCATTTTCCACGGTAGTAATCAACCTTTCTGCGCCGCATGAATTAAGGTATAACAAATCTCATTAATCTGAGCGACCGTTCAGCATCGCTTTGGCGAGCCGACGGTGGTTAAAACTATTCCAAAGCCTCCCACTGCGATGTGCGTCGTAGCTTTTATGACACCTTGTTACTGTTCGCAACGACCAGTCCCTCATCGCACATACGACTGCTCCTACGCACCTGGTAGGGACCGGCAGTGACATGATCACGCAGGTAGACGCGCAGTGGGACGCCCTCCTCTCCTCCCGTGCAGCCCACGAGGAAGCTCGTCTCCAGCACTGAGCCGTGAGTGGGCTGCACGATGCAGCGCATGGGCTCGGCAGCACCAGCGGTCGAAACCAGAGCTGACAGCAGCAGGAAGGCCGCCGCCCGCCGCATGCTCCTTCGATGGCGCTCAAGTGAGTACGGCTGCAGCTGTAGGCACCAGGCGGTTGGCCGAAATGACGAGACGGGGCTTCCACGAGCTATGGCACACTGTCATCGAAAACTCTCGGGTTATCGCTTCACTTTTGTTTACGCTAGTCATCATTACCTTCACGCCAACAGGTCAGCGAGCCGATGCCTAAGACTTCATGCGTATGTGTTCAGTCATTCTGCCTGGTCCTATATACGCAAACTCCAGGCTGTCCTTCCGTGCCGAAGTAAGCGCATCTAGCGGCCATTCTTGTACAACTTTCGTTACGTTTCGTCGATAAACGTACTGTTCTCCCCGCTATCCGAACGCCTTGCCTCCACGACACCCGGCCCGGCACCGTGCTTTGTAGGCCGTTAGGCGTCTACACCGACTTCATCGGCGACACCACAATACTCACAACCGTTTGGCGCACCCTGCATTTCCATTTCAGCCCTACTTTCCTATAGGCATTGTTACGTATGCATCATCGCATGAAGGATATACCGAATCGTGGTCACCAGCCTATAATCACACACACCAAAAAAGAAAAAAAAAAGACAGAAATGGCACACACTCACCGTTGCACCTAACAGCTTTTGTGTTAGATGTGATCACGCAGCTCTTGTGAAGAAGACGGGACCAATAGTACCCTGAAGGCGAGTATTCGTTGTGCTCCGGGTACTGCGTGCAAGCGCGTTCGTTCGGAGACTTCGTTCTTCTTCCTCTTCCTTCTCTTTCCAGGTCAGAACACCGCGCGCAAACGGCGCGCTCTCGAGTGTCGGCCGCGTGGTACACGCCCAGTGATGCCCCCGCCAAATAATAAATGAACTTTACCCTTAGACATAATATAGAGGCGAAATACGGATGCGTAAATGAGACCATTTTTCTTCTACGATGTCTTTTTTTCTTGCACCATTTTAATGCGACTGCATTATATGGCCCATGAAGCGGAAAATCCGACAGCGCGGCTGGAAATGCTACAGAAAGTCACGTGATCAAAGAGACGCGCTCCTGCCACTGCTCGCGCCTTCGTCTTCTTCCACAGCTGGCACCGATGCCGCTGATGGTGCCAGCGTTCACACATTGCTCCTCCCTCTGCGAAATCCCGTCCGCTCCGGGAGCCGACTTGATGTTAAGGTTATGCAAAACTTTTCAAGAACCTGGACGATAGGTCGATCAAGTACCTTACCGGGGAGGTTAACGCTATGTGGAGAGATTGGGTGGTTTCGGAGCAGTGGAAGACAGCTCTCATGGTGCTGATTCCCAAGGCTGGCAAAGTCCCGAGCATTGATAACTTAAGCCTTATTTCGCTCACTTCGTGTGTGGGCAAGGTGGCCGAGCATGCGGTGCTTAATCGGCTTACAAGGTACCTTGAGGAGAACGAGGTCTACCTCCACACTATGATTGGTTTTCGGGCCGGGCTGCCGACTCAAGACGCAATGAAGCTCATCAAGCATCAGGTCACTGACGGAGATAGAAGGGGCGTTAAGGCAATCCTAGGGCTGGACCTGGAGAAGGCTTTTGACAACGTTCGGCACTCCTATATTCTTAAATCCACTTCGGATCGCCTCGGCGCGCGCTTTCATGACTATGTCAGGTCCTTTTTGTCAGGCAGGAAGGCTACCTTGAGGGTTGCGGAGCTGGAGTCAAAGACGTTAAAGCTTGGAGACAGGGGCACTCTTCAGGGGACCATCATCTCGCCCACACTGTTTAATCTGGCCATGGTCGCACTGACCAAGAAGCTCTTAGACATTGACAGGATTAAGCACACCATGTATGCAGATGACGTGACCACATGGTGTCCCGGGGGTAGTGAGGGCTATATCGAAAGTGCTCTGCAGGAGGCAGTAGAAGAAATCGAGACTTATTTGGACCCGACGGGGTTAAGGTGCTCCTCCTCCAAGTCGGAGCTGTTGCTGTATAGTCCCACTAGAAGGGGACCCAAGCCAAGGGGATGGATCGCCGTGGACAAGCTGAGCATTCAGCTTCGCACAAGAAATGGCGATTTCATACCTAGGGTAGATAAGATCAGGGTTTTGGGGATGCTGATTGAGTCGAACGGCGCCAACACGCTGACGATCCAGAAGATCATTGCTAAGACAGAAAATGCGGTACGCCTAGTGAAGAGGTTGGCAACAGGCAGACGGGGTTGAAGGAGGATAGTCTGATTAGGCTTATGCACGCATTTGTAATGTGTCACTTTACTTATGTGGCGGCCATGCACAAGTGGAAACCATCAGAGAAGGAGAAGCTTGACACGTAGATTAGGATGATCACCAAGAAAGTGTTGGGAGTGCCAATGTGCGCCAGCACCGACCGACATCTCCAGCTGGCAGTTCATAATACCTTGGATGAGATAGCTGAGGCTCAGGAGAGGACGCAGATGGTGCGTCTCTCTACGAATAGCGTGGGTCGGCAGATTCTGAGAGAGTTAGGTGTTCCTCAGGAGAAGATTTCGCAGCTTCATGTCGGTATTCCCTTGAAGGTCCGTCAGCGGTATCACGCCAAGCCTGTGCCCAGGAACATGCATGCGGAGCGAAATGTGAGTAGAAGAAAGGCCAGGGGGGCTTGCCAGCTTAGACTCATTCGTGATGAGAATCAGAAG
Organism: Dermacentor andersoni; assembly: GCF_023375885.2. Taxonomy (NCBI): domain Eukaryota; kingdom Metazoa; phylum Arthropoda; class Arachnida; order Ixodida; family Ixodidae; genus Dermacentor; species Dermacentor andersoni. The sequence continues at coordinate 138,935,413 of NC_092816.1, read as the reverse complement.
GTTGGCTTCGTCGATGCTCCTTTTAACGAGGAGAGGAAGGTGTTTACCGTAGTTGTTGTGGACAATGAGGGCAGTGTCGTTAACATTGTTACCGTTCGGACTGATAGGCCAGAGGTCACGGAGCAAGCGGCTATTGCACTCGCCCTGGTTGACAGGCGCAGGCCTTTTGTATATAGTGATTCAAAGTCGGCCGTTAGAACCTTTAAGAAGGGCTCGGTGGCTAAGGTTGCTCTTAAAATTATGCAGACCTGTGAGATCTTTTAACACTACTTATGTTGGCTCCCTGCTTACCTAGGGATGATTGAGGGAGCCCCTCCGAATCTCAATGAGTCCGCTCATGAGGCTCCCCCCCCCCCCCCAGCGCGAGATCTTACCCTACTCTCTGCCCCGCGTCACGGTGTGGCTGTATTCCCCGAGAACAGAGACTCCCCTTCCATATCCAATGAGATCACGAGGTATTACCTTCTTAATCGCAGGGTTTATGGTTTGCCGCGTCCTAAACTAAACAGGGCTCAGGCACTTACATTACGTTTACTACAGACTGGTACTTATCCTTGCCCACGGAAGCTGAACATGTTTTATCCTGAGACGTATACAGAGCCTCATTGCCAGGATTGCGGTGCTTCAGCCACGCTCGAACACATGTTCTTGTCTTGCGAAAGAATTGAAGACTCGGCGATGAAGGACGCGTCCAGGTGGGAGGCTGAACTTCGCAGCCCGGACCTGGATGAACAATTCTGGGCTGACCAGCAGGCTCACGACGTGGCCGTGAGGCTTGGCCTTCTGGTCCCGACGTAAGAGCGGCCCGCTTAGTGGTTAACTATCACTACTTGCAGGACCAAATAAAGTTTTCCATCCATCCATGCTCCCTCTGCGAAGGCGCCGACGGCACTAGCCGACGGCACTAGCCCACTGCCAGTCGGTGCAGTGATTTCGGTTCTCATTATGATTTATTGCATGCATGTTCGCCCGATAATGGAGTTTGGCTGCGTTTTATTTTCTGGTGGACCTGCATACAAAATGTGGCCTCTGATTCTTACGTTACGTTTATGTCTTGGGCTTCCTAAATTTGTCGCTAACGATATCTTATATCAAGAAGCATGTGATTTCATATCCTCTCTGTAGAAACTTTTCTAAAGATATATGCATCACCACAGAGGGGATCACAATATGTTTTCGTTAATGAACCGGCCTCATTTTTTAATCTTCAGTGGTATCGCTCCCATTGCCCTCAAATTGTTTTCGCTCAAGAACTATTGGACCCATTAAACGTTCACCTATGTGAGTTGGTCTTACTAAATTACTCGGTTCCAGATACTAAAATTGAATTCGCTGATACTTTTCCAAAGAATGCTAAGGATATTCCCTATCAATATCTGAATAGTATTCTGGTAGACCACCTTGCATACCTGGACAGAAACACCGTTATAGCAACTGATGCTTCCGTCTGTGAAGAAAAGGCAAGTGTGGGAATTGTATCCCCGCATCTAAATTGGTCTTTTTCGATTCGGGTCCTGACTTCACGCCTTTCAGGCGCAATTATTGGCAATTGTCTTAGCTTTATGCAAATTACCACCATCTCTGTCATCAGCCATAATCTTAACTGGTTGTCTTTCTGTCTGTTCTTCACTAACCACACCCAAATTGTCAGATTCATAAAATTTTTTCTATTCTCTCCTCCCAAGACACTTACGTCTCGTTCGTTTAGTGTGGGTGCCAGGTCACAAAAGCCTAGCCTTAAACGAATATGCAGATACACTCGCAGTAACATCCGACGATGGTCCTATAATCACCATTTTACCTTCGTCAGCTTTCATCACTGCGGCGGGATTCAGAAAATATACTACAAATAAGTTCGTGCAATTATCACTGACAACATCTGATTTCCCGCATCTCAGTTTTCCCCGGAAAAACAAATGGTGCTCCTCTCGAAAAATTGAAGTAATGATGATGATGATGATGATGATGATGATGATGATGAAGCCGCAATTAATGGCACAAACCCACTGTGGGGGATAGGCCATGAATCGGGTGGTAATATGATTGAAAAAAAATAGTTAATAAATAAATAACACTAAAAGGCAAATGAATGAAAAACCCAAGATAAAAAATAAAAGTTACGATTGCAAGACTACGGTGCCGAGTCCCCCATTGAACTTTCACCTCCACAGGTCCGGTCTGGCTGTATCGCCCTTGTGCCCTCTGTGCAATGAGAGTGAATCTCTGGAACACTTCTTTTTGACATGCCGCCGTTTCATTATTCAACGGAAAAGATTTTTAGACGAACCCTTCCAAAAGCCTGGCTTGAATTTGACTTTTCCTATAACCCTTTCCTTTGGGGCTACCGTACTGGGTTACAGCCACAGGAACGTTTGTGAAGCCCTCTGCATCGTTCTGCGTCAGGCAAAACGAATCGCATGTTAAAATTCTTGAAAATCCTTATAATGTTAACAAAATTCGCAAAAATATCTAGATAATTGTTTATTCGTACCTGTAACAGTAGAGAATTGAAATCCCAGTTACGAGATACTTATTTCATTTCAACCTAATTTATTCCGAAAAATGCTAAGTTTCTTCGCCGCCCGATTCATGGCCGATCCCCCAGAATGGGTTGCGCCATTCCACTAGGGAACAAGAACAAGAACGAAATTTCGGTGAGTTCTGTCTTGCGCTCCGATGGACGAACGTTAGACTTCGACTCCTCAGTCAGTAGCTAGACCCAGCTCCTTTGGACGCCCACGCAAGTACGCGAACAAGGCTCATGATGCGTGGAATGATACAACGAAACGTGGAAACAATGTCATTACGTTTCGTAAAACGAGTCGTCATTGGGAAGACGTTGCAATGCTTTCCCATTCATCCACGTAGGGACACCTAAGTTAGCTTGACTTTTTTATCTCTTGTGGTTTTTGCACCACCCTTCTTTTTCTTTCTTTTTTTTTCTGAAGCTGACATTTTATTTCGGTACGTTACAGCTTCTTAATCCACAAAACCGCCTGCATTGGGCTACAATTTTTCATTTGTGTGGCCAATCCCTCTCGTGGGTGCGTGCTATGTTGAAAATAATTAACATCAACAACAATGTGTTGCAAATAAAGACATGGTGCGCTGCAGACGAGTTCAATTACATTTAACGTGTCAGGTCCTTCGCTAACACCGGGACATACAGAATACACCTATCTTCGTTTCATTTCTTATTACTTTAATACAGGAAACGCTGCAACAGCCGACGGCGCTCAGAACTGCCTGATTATTAAGCGTAAGGAAACGACTTATGGGGGCGTAAGGTGTACGCCGACAGGCACCGCATCCTTGATCTTCTGGTCCTGAGACTGGATTTTCGCAGACCGAGCTATCTACTTCGGAAGGCTTAGTTACTATTTTTTGTTGTTGCTTTAAAACAATTGATAACTCTTCACTTCAAAAACGTGCATGGGCGCCTGTCTGATGGGAGGAGGAGGCGGAGTGCTGCTTCCTGCAGGCGGACTTAGCCTTACAATAGTTACCGGCAATTTCTGCGCCTGAACGCCGCCTACCAACCGCGATATGGTCTGAAACACTTCGCAGCACTACTAACAGCATCAGGTTTCAAAAATTGAGTCGGAGTCCAATGTACGTTGCGCGGTTTACGAACCACGACGACCCATACGGCTCACCAATTCACTTCCCAACCCTGTAACACGGAGGAACTTTAGGAGGAGACGAAGCACCTCCATCCTAAACATCCAATGCTCTCGCGGGAACAAAATCTCACTTGCACTTGAGTGTGGTGCTGTCTTGCGCTTGAGTCCATCTATTGATTTCTAACGTTCTGCTTCAAATTCAGGAATCCTTAATATATAATGTTCATAACTGCGAGTCGGCCTAGTTGGAACAGATTCATCTTAAAACTTTTTGTGCGCAAACAAACAGGGACGTAGAATGGAAGAAACACAAGGACGAGCACAAGGAAAGCGCTCGTCCTTGTGTTTCTTCTATTCTACGTCCCTGTTTGTTTGCGCACAAAAAGTTTTAATATAATGTTCAATGTCACCAACAGCTTGACAATGCACACACGACGACGATGGGCCAAGTCCTGTCTTGCACCACCAAGCAGCAGTTTGCGCTGACTCTGTGCGGATGCGATCTAGCCGAGCGGCACCAGTTCTGTTTAACGAGCTCGCGCTGCCCTCGGAATATTAACGACTCGCGATGCTGTCCATGCAATGATGACATTAACTGCATTAGTTTATCACCGCTTGCCACCCCTAAATTAAAAAAATTAAATTATGGGGTTTTACGTGCCGAAACCACTTTCTGATTATGAGGCACGCCGTAGTGGGGGACTCCGGAAATTTCGACCACCTGGGGTTCTTTAACGTGCACCTAAATCTAAGCACACGGGTGTTTTCGCATTTCGCCCCCATCGAACCCCTAAATTGAATTCATCCTTGCTTGGCATTCTTTCTAGGCGCTCGTATGCAAAGCGTGCCCAAGAAGTAGTGTGAGCGACTTCACTGCGTGCGACGTTTTAAAAAGATGTGAGCAGCTTCGTCCAACGAGCTTAGCAATGAGAAAGAAAGACACAGTTCGATGATGATGATGATGATGATGATGATGGTGGTGGTGGTGGTGGTGGCGGTGGTGGTTATCCAGGGAACCGTGGCAGGCACCCACTGTTGGGAAGCTGTAGAATCGCCTTAACTGACAAAATGATACCTTACTTCAGATTACATTAAAGTAATCTTAAGCAATCTATTATTTGTCGATCGCTATGATAATTACATTCTTTTACTGGGAAAAGCATACGGACAAGCAGCTTGTTTGTAAAATCTGGAGCAGCAGTAAGTATATTAGGGTTTAGTATTCTTTTACCGCGAAAATCAAGCTATCGTGACAGGACAATTGCCAAAAATTTCCGCTGCTCACAAACAAACACTTTTCTCTGCTAAATACTGCAGGAAAACAAAAGATGGATGAAGAAGAAAAAGAAGAGAAGGGGAAGAAAGAGAACGAGGCATTTAAATCCAGAATTCTTAAACATTTTATTTTTGTTCATTTTCTCCAGTTAGCTTTACCAATTTCAGTCTTTTAATAAAGATAGCCTAATTTCACCCAAATCTTGGCCAATCCCCCACAGTGGGTGTGCGCCATCGCATAAGGAGTACCATACCATACCATACCAGTGGGAAGCCGCTACGTTGGCATCACTGCTGCCTAAATAACGTGACAAGAGAACAACAGCCATGCTCCCATTTGAAGAGCCGCATTTGAGGCTAGCTAAGAAGCCAAAGCTAACGTAAATATTCCATAGTACCACAAAGACAGCACGGCGAGTAGGGCCGAAAAAGAAAGCTAATATAACATTGGAATCGGCCAGCCCGAAGGGGGATAAAATTGCGTAAAACGTAGTGTTACACTACACAGACTTCGTCTTATCAGGCAAAAGTAGAATAGAGACTGACATATTTATTGATTAAAAGGAGCCCAAACTGATTGACACTGCCAGGCGCTTCATGATGAACTTCTGGAAATGATATGTGTTCTGGAAGAACTGCGTCACAGCCTGCGTCGATGTGCCGTGTTGCCACGTCTCTTCTGTTAGCCATATCACTCTTCATCACACGCACAGGCCATCTTTGCATGTCCCGGGCCGGACCAGTAACTGCCCAGTAAGAAGGGGAAAGAGGAAGATCGAAATGATTCGTTTACACGACCGATGATATTCAGATTACCACAGCAACAACAACAACAACAACAAATCAATGCCGTATATTGAAGCGAACATAGCTTTATTTGGCTATTTCGCTCGCTTTCGTGGCTGTCGGTGCTGGTCGGACTTTCACCGCTGGCACAAAGGCACCGATGCAAAGGGCGCGCGTGCTCTTGGCCGAGACCTTTTCGGAGTCTGAAAGCGCTGTTGAGGACGGCAGTAGACTAGGTGGAGTGATGAAATTAAGAAATTTGTAGGCGCTAACTGGAATAGGTTGGCGCAGGACAGGGGTAATTGGAGATTGCAGGGAAAGGCCTTCGTCCTGCAGCGGACATAAGATAGGCCCATGGTAATGATGTTGAAAACTTACTTGCTCCGGCGGAGCGCTCGGCCAAGACAGCCCTCCTCTTCTGCCGCCACCCTCTCCCATTATGGCTGCTGCCGGAGAGGGCTCCAGCAACGGCAAAGGAGGACGGCAGGTCGCCTTCCAGGCCGGCGCTCACGAGGACACGCGCGCGACGAATATGGCTAATATGTGTAGCCACGTCTATTACCGCTACATATTTTCTGTTTAATGGCTCTGGTCTCTCCGTAATTACGCAATTAAAGTACATGTGCTGTACAAATATCCTCACTGCAACAAACACACGCGATCGAGGGCATCATAAATTTACCAACGCGAATAGCTTTCTATAAGTCGGCTATTCGCTTACTTGAGAAGCGTGGTCGATGGTTTCTGCACAATATTTGTTTTTATAATTTTGTGTAGAGCTTTCTCTGCAGCGCGGACTGAGACACTGGCGGCCTCTACACGTGTGGTCACATTATGAAATAGTGTGTCGGTCGAAGAATGACTTTGCTCTCCCAGCAAATTCCTGTCTTTCTGCCACTTCTTTGAATGAAATTCAATCGATAAGAGAGAACGAAGGTTGTTCACGTCTAAAAACAAAAACAAAAGAAGAGAGAATGTAGTCCTGCCAGCAGGCTTCATTAGATTACGCGATTCTCTGTCATCCACAGCAATCTATGACAACCTTACCTTTTCTTGTCTTCTTTTTTTTTTTTTTGGGGGGGGGGGGGGGACAAGCACACGCGCTATGTTCAACCTGCTTGTTCTGTGTAATCTTCATTCTAATATTTTATTTGCAGAGCAAGGGAAAAAGTTCCAGAGACAAATTGTTATTCGGCCAATACATGAAAAAGCAACCAGCCGACCGAGCACTGGAATTCGTTGCCGGGTATTGTCCTTGTTCCATCGTCCGCTGTGGTTTGACACTTGCACGATATATTTTCGAGCCCTACTGGGATCACTTCTGCAATAGCGCCTTCGGTACTCCAACAAAGTGAAATAAACATTTTGACAAGCCCATTCGAGGGCTATTGACATACTTTTTTCAACGAACTTGCTTAAATGACACTGTCACAATGCAGGGCACACACCGAGAGTGCGTGCGATGACATCTTGTTCTGCATTCGACATTCCTCTACATTTATATAATTTCCAACTTTGCCACAGCACCCATGCGTGTTAGTCAGCAATGCTGACTCCAGGTTTAACATCACTGTCATCCCGCACTAAGCACGTGTAGTCGCTTCAGCGGGGGATCTTCACGTACAATGGTACCTGGCAGATTTCGTCAGAGCAGAGCTGTAGAACGGCGTCAGCGATAGCCTGAACTGAGGGCACTGACTGTCTTACGTTGCTGAAGCAGTATTCAAGGGCTTATTTTTGTTTTTGTTTTTTGCCCTTTCGCATCCTTTTATAAGTTCATTCTGAAATCAAATGGTCATTAGACTTTGAAATACTGCGCTAACAATTGCGCAAAGTGAGTGTGGGAGGCATTTTAGTTAGACAAAAAACTAACGCGCGGATTTTACAGAACATGGCTAATGGCAGGAGGACAGCGCCTCAAAGAATTCAAAGTCCACGTAAGCACGTAGGCACACTTTCATGAAGATGTGTGTCTGTGTACGCAAGGAGTTTACGCACCCAGCACGGAGTTCCGTCGTGCTCTTTCTCCTGTGCCAGGAATATGCTCAGGCAGGTGTAGACGCATGCTAGCTCGCGACCATTAATCCTGCTCTGCACATCGAGGCCCAGAAAAATAAATTAATAACTCTTTCGCCCACGGAAGCTTGTTCATATAAAAAAACGAATGACCTATTTTACTGAAAATGGTCGGTTAGACAGAAATCACTGCTGAATAACACTAATGAAAAATTTTGATAAGAACCAAGAATATGGGCGGCGGCCAACGCATGTAACCATTATTTGAAATCGTGTCATATCGTAAAATCCTGCAGTATAGTTATCACGTTTTCCTTGCTCATAAATAGTGACACCGTGACTTCATTGCTCTTAGTATTTCTCTTGTTCAGCATTTTTCATAATCTTTCATGCACTCTTGGAATTCAGGTACACACGGGAGGCTCCATGGCTGCTGTCGAGATAGCGGCATTTGTTATCGCAGTCGTCATGACAGGGCTACGCAGTTAGTGCACGCTGAAGTCAGGACTGATACTCTATACGCATGCAGCGCAGGCTAGTGGAAAGGAAGGCTAGATGCCTCGTGGGGAAGATGGAAAAGGACGAAATTTGTTCTACCCGCCACGCCTCAAAGAGATAAAGTACTCGCATGCCTGATGAACAGGGAACGATGCATTATCAAGACTCGTAGCTGGAACGAGGGCGTAATCACAACACTGACTCACCACTGATGAGGGTACCAGTCTCAGACACTTGAAGGTGGCCTCTGAAACAGCAGAAGTTACGCACCGACCACGTTTGCATGTCGCGCGCGTTAGAGGAATACATGTTGCAACGCAAATGTGATTCTCATTTCTTTTGCGTCTGGCGCTCGGAATCAAATTACTAGGTCTAACGTCCCGATGAAGAACACTATCGCTACGTGAAACGCTGCACTTGTGGGGGCTATTTTCGCATTCGGCCTCCACCGGAGTGCGATCGGCGCAGCCTGGTCTCGAACCTGGGACCTCTCGCTCAGAAGCGGAACGCCTTAGCGACTACCGCGTCTGTTGCGTCTGGCGATGAGCTGCACGGACAAACAACAATTACCTGCACGCTCTAAATTATAGCGTGCCTTCGTATAATGAAGGTATGCAATAATTCCGGGCTCTGCGCTGCTTCCCTTACGCGACTTTCGTTGGTTCTGCTCTTTTTTCGAACTCTTGCGAACTTTATTATATTTTTCCGGAAACAACAGCAACATGATAGAAAGGCTAACGAGAAATATCTGAAAATGTGATGGTTTGCAGGTGGCATTTTCCAGTTCTGCTATGCTGGAGAGGCCTTAGAACACGTTATTGAAACCCTTAATCTGCAAAGTCTAATGGTAAGTTGGAGGATTAATGTTCAGAAGTCTTTGGTAATATAAATGAGAGTGACAAAATAACAGGGGCGCTATAACGTAAAACTATTCCAAGCTTTTCTATTCCATTTCTGCTATCAGCCCTCCGCGATTGGCCAAACACTTTTTTGGATCACCCCCACTTCTCCTGTCTGTCACACGACGTCACGAGAACCGCGATGCCTCCCCATCTGATATGATGTGTACACACTGATTATGCATGATTTGACCGAAAAAAGAAAAACAGTTATTACTGATTCGATGCCTTTTCGCCATTAGCCCCCGGCTATTGGTCAGAAGTTTTCGGGCTGCACCCACTTCACCTGCCAGTCACGCGACGTCACAAAACCGCGAAAACTCACCGCGTCAAACTGACGTGTACACATAAAAGATGCATTAATATGCCGAACAAAACTGAATTTTGTTCTGAATAGCCGCAGACTTCCCCGTTCCGAAAGGAATAAAAGATGGCTGCCGCCGATCACTCAGGCGCTGGCTACTCGCACCTGCCGGAGAGCATGCGTTTATTTGCGCATAATAAAAATTCTTGCGTGGCCGCGTAACGTTTTCGAGCACTTTCAGCACGTTTACGATCTCATTCGGCCAATTCTTCTTTGCTGAGTATCCGTCCTAGCGTCATTCTTAAGCTTCCGCTGCATGCCACCGCGATATTCGACCAGCTACTGCAAGCTAAGTAAGGAAAGTGAACCAATAGGAGACGCAGGCACCACCCTCTTCATTCGGTTATCGATTTTCAGTGCACTGGCTCTGCCCCATCGAATCCCTCTCCCCTTGAGCATTCTCCTCGCCTCTTGTCAGCCAATTAGATACGACAAGCCACTCAGTGTAGGCAATGGTATTCGTTTTTCAAGCAAGCAAAAGTGACCTCCTATGAACGAGGACAGCGTTTGATTGGTTTGTTCTGACAACCCTGCGGGTGAACGCCCGGTGCTTGCGTCGGTGGCTACGCAAGTTTGACGTCAGGAGATTGGGATAAAAACATATTGGAATAGTTTTACGTTATAGGACCCCAGGAATACGTAGTTAGTGGTTCCCCTTTCAAAGGTGTGCAAGCATAAACTTACTTCGGTCATAGAGTCACAGGTCATCCAGATGAAACTGGCAAACGAATAATGGGACCCATTCATTCAGACTATGGTTGGGCGTAGCGTTCAGCAAAACCTACTATGCCTTCGGCATAAGGATGACCGCCTGTGCAGCCTGTGAACACTGTGTTGAAATGGAAACTATGAGTCATATTCTGTGCCAGTGCCTGCAGTATTGTGCGCAGATATATTAACTCACCGTTGTGCACAACAAATTGAACGACTGGCCTCTGTCCAGATGAGTCTACTGCCTGTAGGTAGTGGTTCTGACTCTGGCTTGTAGAGTAACACATATACCGCAAAGCTTGTTTCACAAAAGGGCTGGAGTTTCACCTTGTGAAAAGAGCCTCGTGACCGCTGAGGGAGTCATCATATGAGCGACAAGCACATGCACTCCATAGTGAGTTTTAAGAAAACACCTTTCGTTAAAGTGGTAGAAGTGATTCATTACCTCATAGGAAGACCTCGAATGCATTATCGCGTTTTTTTGCGTACCCTTTCGAACGCCTGTAGTCTTACTCGTCATTGTCTATGTGCGCGCGCGCGCGCGCGTGTGTGTGTGTGCGTGTGTGTGCGTGTGTTTGTTTGTTTATGTGTGAGCTCGTGCGTGTGCGTGTGTGTGTGTCCTCCCCCATTCTTTCTAAACCAATTTTTTTCTTTCCCACGTGCAAGGTAGCGTGATGAAAACTTCCTCAACACGGTACGATGGGCGAGTTGGTAGGTGAATATCGATAAGCTCCGCATCTGTACTGTTAAACAGCTACGAAGAAGAATAATAAGAATGGGTTGGGGCTGTGGGGATGCGCGACTCACACGCGTCCCCTGATATGTTGTTTTCTCGCATAGCTCCCATCTCCTGTAATCCGGCTTCGCCGCGTGGCTTTACTGTGGCGGTCGGTGTGCTTGCAAGTTAGTACGAGAGGTGGCGCCAGTGTTGCTCTGCTAACGGCAGCTAACGGCGGTGTTACTTGGGCGCAAGAAGGAGAAGGCTCTTCCTCTTTGGCTCGGAGTCGGCAAGTGGCACGGACGTTCAGCGTGCGCCGATCCATGCTTCTGCGAGACCGTCTCGCGAAGCCTACGCCGGAGTGGACGAACAAAATCGTTCGAACGCGCCACCGTTCGCGTGACCGTACGCACGAACGACCAGGCGTTGGTGTCCGGCATGGGGCGAACATATTCGCTCATTATCCGGTCGCGGTAAGTCGGACTTCCGCGATTAGTCACGCGCACATCGGCATGTTTTGTGGATAGCAACTCGGCTAGCAGGCATTAGTCTATGAAAGGTGCAATAAATGTCCTTGTGATTGTTTGCACTACTGTGTTGACGTTCCTTTGTTCCAAGAGCATGGATGAGAACCCTGCAGGGCGCATATGACAGATAAAGTTATAACCAGCTGGTTACCGATATCCTTGAAAAGCAAACAATCTGTACATTCTGCCAACACTAGGTTATGGCTATAGGGCTTGAAATTTGTAGGTTTTGCAAAAAAACTTGCGACGCAGCTTAGCTCCGTGCAGCAAGCGTGCAATAAAAAAAATTTTAGTCACGAAACAAAAACATGGCGATGTGGATTAGAGAGCAAATGTGTGTGGCTGATATTCTTGTTGACATTAAAAGAAAGAAATATAGTCGGTCAGGCCATGAAATGCGTAGAGCAGATAATCGGTGTTCTATTAGAGTTACAGGCATGGGCGGAGTGAGTTCATTTTTCCGGGGTGCTTCGGCACGACCAGTTTTCTGAACTCCACACACACACACACTATATATATATATATATATATATATATATATATATATATATATATATATATATATATATATATATATATATATATATATATATATATATATCATCGAGAGATGCTCAAGAGACGAGCCGCCGCGAGAACGACGATGAAGCGGGTCTGTGCACTTGGCGCGAGCGAGGGTCACCCTGGCTGTCTGGCTACAGTGTAAATAGCCTGCAAATAGCCTCTTTCGTATGTGTCTTTTCACACGTAACATTCTGGTGGAGGTTAGCGATCCCCGTCCTCGCCACGGAACTGCGAAGTGGTCGATACATCGAGCTTGTCACCGTACCTCCCGGTGACGAGACCGCCTCTGCAACGACTTCGGCTTGTCCGACTGCTCCAATCGTCACGGTTGCCCAACATCGCGACCCTGGTGTGTTCTCTGGCCTGGAGGGACAGGACGTTGACGAATGGATCGAGCTCTATGGACACGCCAGTACTAATAACAGGTGGGACCCAACGATTATGTTCGCCAATGTCATCTTTTATCTCGGCGGCACCCCACGCGTGTGGCACCAAACGCATGATGGCGAGATAACCAGTTGGAACAGTTTCAAAGGAAAGCTACGGGAATTGTTCGGCGACCCCATTTGGCGCAAGGTTGCTGCGAGAAAGGCTCTTGCGTCTCGTGTTCAGACATCTACAGAGCAGGACGTTTCATACATCCTCGACGTCTTGGCTCTATGGCGCAAAGCTGACGATAATATGCCCGAAGCAGATAAAGTGGCACATGTGCTAAAAGGCATCGCCGACGACGCTTTCAATTTGATTATTTTCGGCAACGTCTCGACTATCGACGCCATCCTAAAAGAATGCCGTCGCCTTGAACAAGCTAAGAGCTGCCGTATCACACCCCACATCACGCGGCTACCCAACACTCCTGCTACGTCGACATGTGAGGGTCGACCGCGTCAGACCACCATTTATGACGACGTAACCCGTATTGTTCGCCGCGAGCTCGAGGCCGCCTTTTCACCAGCTTTCTCCGCGACGCCTCTCGATCCGCCAGCAAGCACGATTGCGACGCTTTAGGCCATCGTCAGACCGGAATTTGAGAACATGGGTCTGAACTCCGTGTTTTCAACGTCTCAACCCAGCGTTCCCCAGTTCTAAAGCGGCTCTCTTCGTCCCCGGCAGTCCTTTTCTGCCACATCTCACCGCCACCCGTCCGAATGACGTACCCCTGATGACCTGCCGATCTGCTTCCACTGCTGTCGCGTCGCCCACGTCGCTCGTCACTGCCGCAACCGATGGCCACCACCCCCTCGGACATATGCCGCCGCTTATTCCCGCACCTTTGGACCTTCTGTTCCCTGTACCAGCCGCCATGAACCCACTGCCACTGATGCTCCTGCTCCGAACCTTCGCTACAGCCGCTCGTCCAACCTCGATGCCATCAATGAAGTACGGCGTAACCCCGTCGCTTCTCTTCGCCTCCTATCGCCCCCCGGACCGAGCCGGAAAACTAGTCACTGCAGCTTCTGGAGGTGAAGATGCGTTGTCGACCCTGCCCTCAGATCGCCTGCTCACGTTACCTACGAACCAAAACCTTCTTGACGTTAACGGCTATCCTGTCACTGCACTCATCGATACAGGAGTACATCTTTCTATTATGAGGGCTGCCTTCCGACGACGACTGAACAAGGTCCTCACCCCAGCTACGGCGGTACTGTGCCTATCGTTGGCATGTGTACGGCACGTGTCAGCATCGCCGGTCGCCACACTCCTGTCCTCTTCACCGTAATTGCTCATTGCCCCCACGACCTAATCCTCGGCCTCGATGTGCCCTCCGCGCATTCTGCTGTTATTGACTGCTCTTCGCCTTGAGTTGCCGATTCTCGCAGAACCTTCTGAAGCAACCCAGTGCCACTTACGCACCACCGGATTTCTTCGCCTGCCGCCAAAGTCAATAGCCTATATTGAACTGTTGTCTTCCCCACCAGTTCCTGATGGCGAGTACTTCGTCCCTCCTCTGCCCGACATTCCACTACAGTATGACGTTACTGTGCCTCACAGTATACTTACTATTACTGCGAACCGCACTCGCATACCTATCTTTAACTTTGGATTGGCAAAGCAAATTCTACTGCAAGGTATTTGCCTTGCCAACGTTGTCTCGGCGACCATCACGTGGCAGCGTTATCGACCGATGGTTCTTGCGAGCTTAGCAGGCCCCTCGCGCCAGCCTCGGGCCCCATTCCCAACACAAAGAAAATGGTTGCGACGGACCTGTCCTCTGCGCAGGCTGAAGACCTTTGCCATGTATTGCCGTCCTACCGAGATATTTTCGACTTCGACGATCCTCCTTTAGGCCAGACACTCGCGGTCAAGCATCGGATTCTTACTGGCTATGCTCCGCCTATTCACCGACGACCGTATCAAGTTTCTGCGTCGGAACGCCGAGTAATACAAAGTGAAGTGAACAAAATGCAAGATAAAAACATCATTGAGCCTTTTTCGAGTCCCTGGGCGTCACCTGTAGTATTGGTTAAAAAGATCGACGGCACATGGCGCTTCTATGTAGACTACCGTCATCTGAATAGCATTACAAAGAAGGACGTCTACCCGCTCCCACATATAGACGACGCCCTTGACTCCCTCCACGGTTCCAGCTATTTCTTTTCTATTGATCTTCGTTCTGGATACTAGCAGATTGCTGTTGACGATATGGACAGAGCAGAGAAAAAACCGCGTTCATCACACCTGATGGCCCATACCAATTTAAAATAATGCCATTTGGATTATACAACGCCCCTGCCACCTTTGAGCGTATGATGGACTCCTTGCTCCAAGGTTTCAAATGGCCCACATGCCTCTGCTACCTCGACGACGTCATCGTCTTCCCGCCAACGTTTGCCACTCACCTTGAGCGTCTAACAACTATACTTGATGTATTTCGAAAGGCGAAGCTGCAACTTAACTTGTCTAAATGTCATTTTGGCCACCGCCAAATTACTCTTCTGTGCCATCTCGTTGACGCTTCTGGAGTACAGCCTGATCCCGACAAAACTCGCGCTGTCCGAGACTTTCCGGTTCCGAAGTCAGCTGCAGACGTCCGAAGTTTTGTAGGGCTATGCTCGTACTTTCGTCGTTTCGTTCAAGATTTTGTGGAAATTGCTATACCCCTCCCTAATTTTTTGAAGAAAGGCGTACAATTCTCTTGGGCTACTACAGAAGCCACCGCCTTCTCTCGTCTCGTCACTCTTCTCACCTCACCACCCATTCTCGCCCGCTTCGACCCTGATGCCCCTACAGAATAGCGTACAGATGCCAGCGGTCATGGCGTAGGTGCTGTTTTAGCCCAACGTCAGCGTAGCCAGGATCGCGTTATTGCTTATGCGAGCCGCCTCCAAGTACCATGGGAGTGCAACTATTCCATTGAGGAACGAAAATGCCTTGCTATTGTCTGGGCGGTTGCGAAGTTCCGTCCTTACCTTTAAGTTCGCCCTTTTTCCGTAGTCACTGACCATCATGCTCTCTGCTGGCTCTCATCACTAAAGATCCTACAGGCCGGCTTGGTCAATGGGCTTTGAGGCTACAAGAATTTTTATGTTCCCTGGTGTACAAGTCTGGCCGCCTTCACCAAGACGCTGACAGCTTGTCGCGTTACCCTGTTGACGACTCTGAATCATCAAATATTGTCAGTGCTGCTTGCGTATTTTCTGTATCACGGCTGCTTCATTTGGCCGACGAGCAACGTGACGCCTACATCAGAGCACTCATAGACCTTCTTGAACACTCTCCGGCCGATGCTACTCTAGGCCTCTTCGTCCTCCGCGACGGTACTCTGTACCGTCGTATCCTTCATCCGGACGGCTCTGAGTTCCTACTTGTAATACCTAAACACCTCCGCTAAACCGTTCTAGAAGAGATTCACGACGCACCAACGGCAGGACACCTCGTCATAACTCGAACCTGTGACCATGTACGTCGCCGTTTTTTCTGGCCGGGCCTTGCCCGTTCCGTACGACGTTACGTCGCCGCTTGTGAACTTTGCCAACGACACAAGAAGCCTTCCCAGCTTCCCGCTGGTTACCTGCAGCCGCTCGACATCTCTACCGAACCCTTCCATCGTATCGGCTTAGACCTTCTCGGCCCATTTCCAGAATCTACATCAGGAAACAAGTGGGTTGCAGTCGCGGCGGACTACGCGACCCGCTACGCCGTAACCCGCGCTCTTCCGACCTGTTGCGTAACTGATCTTGTGGACTTCCTCCTAAGTGATATCATTTTGATGCATGGTGCGCCGCGTCAATTGCTAACAGACCGTGGCCGTACGTTTTTGGCCAAAGTCATTGACGACATCATGCGTGCCTGCGCAATACAGCATAAGTTTACCACCTCCTACCAACCTCAAACGAACGGCCTCACTGAGCGTTTGAACTGCGCACTTACAGACATGCTATCCAAATACGTTTCAGACGACCACCGTGACTGGGACCTGGCTCTACCTTACATTACCTTGGCGTACAACTCTTCCCGTCTCGAAACTGCTGGCTTTTCCCCGGTTTTCCTCTTGTATGGCCGAGAGCCGGCGCTACCAGTGGACACTGTGCTTCCGTCTACCACAGCTTAATCTAGCGATTAAGCCCGTTATGCAATCGCCCATGCTGACCATGCTCGCCAACTTGCGCGCGCTTGTCTACAAGTGTCTCAAGACAAAGAAACCACGCTCTGACCTCAGTCACTGTGATGTCCATTTTGGATCCGGCACCGCCGTGTTGCTTTGGTCACCTTCGCGTAAAGTCGGACTTTGTGAAAAACTGCGTTCCTGTTACACAGGCCCATATCGCGTGCGCCGCTAAGTGACCGATGTCTCCTATAAAATCGTTCTAGCCGCGCCCACTACGTCCTCCGCAGTGACAGCCGGTGGCATTGTCCCCGTCGCCCGACTCAAGCCTTACAACTCTCCACGCGCCCTGGATATTTAACAGCACCGTGACGGCGCTTATGCCGCCGAGGGGGGGAGGGGGGGGTAGTATTACGATATCATCGAGAGATGCTCAAGAGACGAGCCGCCACGAGAACGACGATGAAGGGGGTCCGTGCCCTTGGCGCTAGCGAGGGTCAGCCTGGCTTTCTGGCTCCAGTGTAAATAGCCTCTGTCGTCTGTCTTTCCACACGTAACAATATACATATATATACATATATATATATATATATATATATATATATATATATATATATATATATATATATATATATATATATATGTATAATTTGTTGCAGTTAAAGAAGTTTCATGTGATCTCGAAGAATTGAGCGCTGAAGTGACTGCGCTCTATCAGTATACCAAACCCCATAGTAGGGGACAGTTCAATTTCACAGCCTGAGTCCTCTCGGTGGTGTAATCTTGCTTCGTGTAATTGTCGTATACTTGGCTACCACTAATACCACTTCGCCTTTCCGGCGAAACTGCAGCCTCTCTGTCTTTTTGTTTTCCTTTTCAGTGAGTCCAAGTATAAGTGCTCCTGCACATGACTGCTATTGATTCTGATTTCGAATCAATCCGGCTTGGCCTCATTTCGGTTACTGAGGGAATTACGCAGTGTTCTCCAACTATCATGCGGATTTAAAGAAAGCAGTAGTTTCACTCGAAGAAAACTTAGTTTCCAGTACAGTGAAGAAGCCGCCAGTAATTCTTTCGTTATTGAGATTTAATTCGGTATCTGCAATCTGAAGGGGCATGGTTCTCACTCATGTTGTACAAGTCGCGGGTAGCTTTTTTTGTCGCGACGGTAGATTGCATTCTTTACAGGCACTGCTCTGGTAGGGCACATGTAACCGGCGAATGGAGAGCCTCAGGAGAGCACCTGAGATTATATTAAAGCAGGCGGCGCAGGAGCTCAGGGGCACCCAAGGGGTAGTGGGGGGCACCAAACCTAGAAGCAGGGCAGCCCATGGGGTGGGGCCGCGCAGGCCTCGGCGAACCCCAACCTAAGGAGCAGTCCGGTTTCTAGCTTTGGTGTCCCCGTTACCACTTCGGTGTCTTGGAGGAGCTGCCAATTATGCGAAATAATGACATGTTGTTACCATTACGAAAAAACACAGTTGAACAAATATAATTACATCCAGCCGTCAACTTGCGACGCTAACTTCAGCACTACCGCGATCCGTGACTTCTGCCGGCATGCCTAGGGACAAACGCATAGAATACGAGCTGAGAAACTCCTTTGCAGTGTTTAGGCCACCAAGGCCGGGTCATATTCAAGGAGCAAAAGTCCCCACTTTTCCTCTCGCGCCCGCTCTTACTTGCGCATGCGCGCTAATGTCCTCCGTCTCCCCAAGTGCCACGCCCCGCTGTACCTACTAGCATTTGTAGATACGCAACCGGGACGCGTTGCGACGGCAACGCGCTCGTCTCAGGGAAATAATTAAAGCTCGTGTTGTGTTAAGACCATGAACGCATATATTATTGAGCACCAGAGAGAGAGCTCATAGTTTCGTATGCGTGCGGCATCACAGACTGTAGCGCACGCACGCAGAGCGTAGTAAAAGGCGATGCTGCACACCGCTTTTGAATTTTAGCTGACTGGATGGATTAATCCTGTGGGCTTCCTTTTCTTGGGGGGCTTCGAAAGGGCGTGGTGGCGCGTGCAGCAGAGCTGGATTGTTCTTGTCTTTTTTTTTTCTTGTCTCGGGTGGTGAGATGAGTGGTTCGCTTGGATAAGTGCCCGAACCATTAAGGCGTTATATTCTTAGAACAAGCAAGGGTTCTTTCGTTCTGTGTTTTTCATTCTATACCTTAAAGGTCACCGGTTCTCCAGCCGTCTTCTTTGGTCTCCAAACATCTGTGCAGGTTCTTTTGTGTCACCACTGCGGATCCGTCCACCTTTGTGAAGTGGCCGAACCATTAAGGCGTTATATTCTTAGAACAAGCAAGGGTTCTTTCGTTCTGTGTTTTTCATTCTATACCTTAAATGCCACTGGTTCTCCAGCCGTCTTCTTTGGTCGCCAAACATCTGTGCAGGCTCCTTTGTGTCAGCACTGCGGTTCCGTCCACCTTTGCGCACTATTTGCGCGGCGCGCCCCCTGGGGTTCGTACTGAAAGCGTGAACTGTGCATTCTTGTGCCCCTTTGTTTACAGATCGAAACACAAGACGCAAGCACTTAGACATGCATACATTTTCGCAGAGGAACAAACTTTCGCCTTTCTGTTGTGAAAGTCAAAAGCAGCGCAGCGTTAATAATTAAGAAATAATGCCCTCATACGAAACATCCTTTTGTCTGGCAGCACGTGCTCCTGCCACGTGAACTATTCAGGTAGGCCAAAATACTTCGTTTTTCATTTCGCCGGTCCCGCTCGTCTATTTTGACTCACCTGCCTGGCGCACCTCGACCAGTCATCGTAAGATCACGTCTGCGGGCAAGAGCCAAGGGCTGTCACGCGTCCTGGTTTGAGAAGGTTCTTAAATTTATCATTTCTCTTCTTTTTTATTTTCTTTTATTTAGCTTCTGTCTCAATAGGTGGTCGATGCCATCCAGGGCTTCATTGTAAGAGCACAATGATTTCGACTATGCAATCAGAACAGCCCATTGGACCACAGATCTCCAGTGAATGTACAAAGGACGTCCCACAAAAGATATTTTGACGTCCGTCGGACATCCCTAGAAGTCCCGATGATCTACTGCGGATGTCCATGGGATCGCCCGACGCGAGAGAATTGCACATCCAATGAACGTCAATCGTACATCAAAATCAAATATTCGGACGTCCACAGGACCTTTGAAAATAACCCATTGGAGCACCAATTCCTACAGATGTCCAGCAGAGATCCAAAACGGCCCACTCGAACGTCCCTGGGATATTCGTACGTCGAAGAGATGTTTAAATACGGATTATTCTTATTGCATAATCCAGAGTACATCCTAAGGACATTTTTGTCAGGATGTAGGACATTTCTGGGACATTTTACAAATCGTCCAAAGGACATTTGTGGGACATTTGGTTGTGGATTTAGGATATCCACAGGGCGTTCATATTGATTATAAGTTACCATAATTGGGACGTTCCTCAGTATGGGCCCTAGCAGTGCAGCAAGCCTGCTGCAATTTACATACCATCAACAAAGTAAACTTGGCCTGGTTCTCTGATGGCTTGTGGGTAACGAAAGAAAGGGACTGCATGGCTCTTGAAGATCCATCCCAGCGATCCAATAAGGCAACCATATACTTTTTGTCATGCAAAAGCTGAAGCAGGAGGCAGGCCAGGAATATTGCCCACCGCATCTCAAAGCACGTTAAATGAAGGCTGTAGTGCAGTTAAGCATTGCGCACATGGTTCCCTGCTACGCTAAGCAAATACATTACATACAACTCAATAAAAATGCATTAATTCAAGACATATAGACATGCAAGCTATACTTTTCTGTGCTAACTGGAACGAAGCTGCACAACTAAGTTCTGCAGGCTGCTGAATCATTTGACAATCTCATTAAAAATACAGCATTTATTTCAAAAAAACAGTTGTAGGAAGATCACTGGTTCAACTCTGAAATGCACTCAGCAGTTCTCAGTAAAGCCCATCAACGCAAACAAATAAAACTCAATACTTTCACAATACAAGCGCAGCCATTATGAATTTTTTGTACCGCACCATGGTTAGTAAAAGTGCACATGAGTGAAACTGTTTACAAATGCACTTTGGGTAGCAAGAAAATTTAAGAATTCGCAGTAGGGCCACTACGGAACTTATCACGAGGCTTGCTGTGGGCTCACTCCGTGGTCGCAGGCACATTAATGCAAAATTTGCTGAACAGTTAAGATATGTTAGCCACTTTAGGTTGTCACATCCTTTCCCTAGGCCAAATTCAGAAGTTACAAACACCAACACCAGTTATGCTAAAGATGTCACTACATTAGGCGTTAACAAAATTACTTGAGACTAGTTCAGTGGTCATATATAGACACAGGCAGTTGCATGACCATCCATTTATAGAGCAAATGCGCTATGCATCTATAAAAAGTTCTGGTAAAGGTCACCAGGGCAAACATCGACACTTTCATGTAGTGACGAGACCATTTCAGTTGAGCTAATAATTTGCAGATGCACCTCGGCCAGTAAAAGAACTTTAAAAGCCCTCTGCAAGCGTGAGGGGGGGGGGAGGGTACAAAGGAAGCTAGTAGGAAGGCTACTGTGGGCTGGCTCACTTCAACGGTCGCAGGCACATAAATGCAATATTTCCTGGAAAGTTCACAGGTGTCTTAGCCATGAAGGAAGAACTCCAGACTTTCTGCAGGCCTGCTTCAGTGGTCGCACACAGTAAAAGTACTGAATATTTTATAGACACACTGGGCATTAAAAAAATTACTGAAGGATCACGTAGCAGTTGCAAACACAAACATTACTGGAGAGTTAAGAGATACAAAAGGAGTTACAAGGCACATGCTTCAACACAATACCAAACTGATTTCACAGTTACTAGAACTTACAAGACACTTGCCGTACTTGAGTGGTCACAAGCACTAATTCACCCTGAGTGCTCATAGGCTTGAAGGCCTCTACGCAAGTACACAGAAGCTGAATGTGGCCTTTCCGTGGTCACAGCCAAATATAGCTGAAGCTGTCACAGGTACCTTGGCGACTACACAACTAACTAAAAGCTTGCAGCATGCTCACTTCAGCAGTCATAGACAGAAAATGCATTATGAGTTCACCCGTACCAAAAGCTAACAGAGGATTTGTGTGGGCTTGCTTCAGCGGCCACGCATGAACACAATTTCATCCTGAAAATTCACGGGCATCAGACAGCCCTGCTGGAAGTTGCCAGAGGCAGAGCATGGCTGTTCTTCCATGGCAGCAGATACAAATACATCTGAAAATATCGCAGGTATCTTGGCGACTAAACATTTTAACATTTTACTAAGGCTCACTGCAGGCTGGCTTAGCGGTCCAAGACAACTACATTGCAGTTCACGTGTACTAAGAAATTTAGTGGGGCATTTCTGTGGGCTTGCTTGAACAGTCCCAGAGACAAAAATTCACCCAGAGTTCACAGGTACATCGGCCCATAAGGAAGTAGCCACACGCTCGGTGAAGTCTTCCGTCCATAGTTTCAGATGCAGAACAGAAGAGATCCGGGGTACGGTACACAATTTACTAGTAATCCTGAAGGATCGGTTCCAGTGGTCGCAGACACGATAATACACTGTTGAGATCAGAGGTACCAAGAAGGTTCGCAGATTTCCGTGGGCTTGTTTCTGTGCTGATCATCAACGAAGAATGATGTCGACCCAAAATGACACCAGGCTCATGGCAGGAACACAGCATGGCTGTAAAGTATGGAATAAAAACCTGTAAGAAATGTGTACGAAAATTGCTATCCACCATGTGCATGTTAACAACCTGCACGTTTAACAGCAATCTGCAGGTTTTGACAGCAAGTTTGCTTCCTTGTGGCCTAATACAAACTTGTTGAGCTAACAGTTATCAGAAAAGAAGTAATGATTTCAACTCTGTACAAAGAAAAAAGGAATTCTCCTGGTCTCTACGTCAGCATAGCTATGTCAAGCGACCTGGTAAAGTAAATGTCGCAGTATCGTCCGAAAAGCGAAGCAGCGATTGGGACAGCAAATTACTAGACGCCTATAATTAAGCAGCTGTACGTGTTATCGCCACTGTAATTTACAGTAAACCTTCGCTTCCTCGTTCAATTAACAAACGGTGTCGTGCGCAAAGCCAAACATGAACACATCTCCCTGACGGTAAACACGCTGTATGAACGCTGGCGTGATGAAGCGGGGCAGCAGCGACAGGCGATCGCTTCTTGCTGCTTTCAGCCACAATGCGTTTCCAGAGCTAAGTTTACGCCACCTTCGACACTAAGCTGCGCGGGAACAGCGCCCACGAAGCCACTACCCACCGCGGCGCACGTCCGTGCCAGCGGAATTTCGTCAGGAGTGTCTCTACAATTTCTATTGCAATAATTAACAAAAATTAGGCGAATGTCGACTATATAACTCCAGTAAATATATAATGACACTATGGGGATGCAACAGTCTCGTAATCGTATCCAGCACGTCGCACACACTTATAAGCAGATACGCTGGCCCAAGGATAACAAATGCGAGAAGCTAAAGCAGCACGGTTGGTCAACAGCCCTGTGTGCGAGGTGCTGCCATTGAAATACAAATGCCTACAATACAGTTCCGTTATTCGCAACTTCCGCGATTGCAAACGCGATTAAACAAAGAAAACTCAAACGCTAGACGAAACTTAAGCGACACGGCAAATCACCTGACAGAAATTTGACAGTCAAAAGAGACAAACGTTCAGCATTACTAAAATATAAATAATTCGGTTTAACGTGCCAAAACCACAATCTGGTTATGAAGCGTGCCATAGTGGGGTGGGGGACTCCGGAATAATCTGGACTACCTGGGGTTCTTAACGTGCGCCCAAATCTAAGTGCACGGGTGTTTTCGCATTTCGCCCTCATCAAGATGCGGGCACCGTGGCCGGGACTCCATTACTGAAAATAAGACAACGTGTGTATTCGGAGCCGTTTAGGCCTATAGTCTAATAGGCCTAGATGTTTCGATCGTTACAGACATCTGAGACGTAAGCTTGACCTCACCATCATACTAGCGTGCACCTGAGAACGTGTAAATAAGCAGCAGTTCACAAGATGTCGCCCAAAATTTCGTTATTCTCAGAAACAAACGCGTACGGCATTGTATGATAGAAACGCCGGGGAAAATTCAGCAGCGCGGCCCGCCAACCATCACGTGCAACAAGTGCGCGGTCGCGATACAAATGGCCACAAATTTTAAGTTATTTCAGCCGCACGCCGTTTTACGATCACTCTCGTAGCGGTTGCCAAAAAAGAAAAACTTGAACGGCAGACGAAGCTCAAGCGACACGGTTAATCAGTGAGGGCGGGCGCGTGACGCAAATTTAGCAGTCATCGAAGATCGAAAAACGTTCCCCATTACTAATACGCAACAATACGGCCACAAGCGAACGAGCTATAGTATAAGTAGCGTAAATGTGTCGTTCGTTACAGGAAGCTGAGACCTAAGCTTGATCTTATTACCCTCATAATAGCATGCATCCGACCACACACGCAAATAGGCAGCAGCCTAACAAGTCGCCCAAAAGTTTCGTTATTTCTAAAAATGTGCATGTGACTGTTTGGGAGGTGTTTGTGTGTGTGTGTGCGTGCGTATATATATATATATATATATATATATATATATATATATATATATATATATATATATGCTGTCCGTAATGGTTAATTGGCCGGCCGCACTGATGAACTTTACCACCCCTTGTCTTTACGACTGGTATACCAGCCGTGAAGACAAGCGTGGTAAAGTTCAGCAGTGCGGCCGGCCAATTAGCCATCACGTACAAACGGCAAATGCTCCGATCGTGGTACAGATGCTTACATCAGTATTTCACGTCCCAAGTTCACGAACTAACCTGCACGGTTATTCCTTCATTCTAACGTCAGCGACAAGCTGTCCCATCATCCTTCAAAACCACGATTTCCACTTATTGTATAGAATCCCACCCCTCTCTGTAACGCCCTGCAAGACATTCCGAGTATTGAAATAGGTCAAGAAAACTCAGTTAATCCATCCTTACGCAGTTTTTACTATTGCTATCGCGATCGCTAAGCAAACAAAACAGATTTGCAGATCAAGCTTAAGCGACACGGTTACTCACTACGAGCGTGTGATGGAGTCAACTCTCACAAACTCTTATAATAAAAGAATTGCGACCACGTGCGAACGAGCTCATCAGCGCGCACGTTTTGGCGTTACAGAGCTGAGATGTGAAGTTGACCTTAACACTATAGTAGCATGCATCCGTTCACGTGTAAGTAAGCAGAAATCTAACATGTCGCCCAGATATTTCGTTATTACGATAACGTGCACGACACTGTTAGCGAAAAACAATACCAGCCGTAAATACACGCGTTGTTAAATTCAGCAGCGCGACCGGCCATCACGGGCAGCAAATTCTGAGATCGCGATACAAACGCCAACAAAGTTCTATTATTCCGAACGTACGCAGTTTTACGATTACTTTAGGATTCGCTGTTACGCAGCGAGAACGCCAACAGTTTACCTAAGTAGTATCTAAGTTTACACGACACGGTTATCACTTGTAGCACGCGAAATAATCAGTCACGCGAGGAAAAAGTTTCACTGTTACGTACTAAAAAATATGACCACGTGCGAACGAGCCATAAAGTAGGCACAAACGTTTCGTTCATTACAGACAGCCGAGGAGTAAGCTTGTCTTGATGTCACCACACGTGTAATCTACTTACTTACACGTGATCACGTGTAAGTAAGCAGAAACCTAACAAGTCACCCTAAAGTTTCGTTATTCCAAGAAAAGTGCAGGCGCTGTTAGTAAGGCCAGTATAGCAGCCCTAAAGACAGACGCATTAAAATTCAGCAGCGTTGCCGGCCATAACCTGCAGCAAGTGCACCGACCCTAGAACAAATGCGTACAAAATTTCAGCTACTTCAACCTTACGCAGTTGTACGACTGATTGCGCTCGCAATCACAGTTACGCAAAGAAAATGCAAAGGAAGCTCAAGCAACGCTATTCTGGACAGTGTGTGTCGGGAAGTTGTTATAATTAATATTCATTTTCTTATCATTGGCCACTGTTCAGAAAAGCACATCGATAACTCTCGCGGACCCATCCTGTGGGCTACATGGAAGGAGTTAGCCGTTCTAAAGTTCTGATTTCAGAATTTCTTTTCTAGCGGATCTCAGCGCTGCGCAGAGATATATCTCTGCGCAGCGCTATCTCCGGGCTTACTCTGTCCTATATATAGGACAGAGTAAGCTCGGAAGTTTGCAGAAAAGTAGTACGATGTGCCCAAGCGCAGCACAACGAATGGTAAATCGCCGGTTGGTGTTACCATCGCTGCAAATGATGGGGATGTACTACAATGCCCGCCATTCAATTACGCGCAGATACTTAAGTCGAAAAATTGTAGGGCTGCTAATAGAAAAACGTTCACTTCATGAACTGTCACTTACCTCTTGATAGGCGTAAGACATTCAGGCGCCGCAGAAATGGAGCTCCAGTGCGCATGGCAAAAACGTCCACATGGAACTGACAAACTCTCACGCTGGAACTCATGTGCACATGACGCAACGACACAACCAGCGCGTTCAGATAAAACGCGCGAACTGAGAGTGTGAGTGCGCCGCTGCGCGCGGAGCGCACCAACCCAGCAACCTTCAGGCATTCCGAGCTTACGCAGAAGGGCGAAGAGATCCAATAAGACGGCGGCGTTAAGTCATGTGACCGACTAGGCGCAAATCAGCGCAAAGCGTGCGTGTGCATGCAACACACAGTGGTGATTCGACTTGGTAAAGGCAGTCACTGCTCTGTACAACGGCAGGGGTTGCAGGCGTTGCAGAGGTTGTCGTATTCTTCTTTTTCGACAGGTTAGGAGAGCGTAGGAGTACAGTCTAGTAGAAGCATACGACCACAGAACACCTGATAGGACACGATTGATTCGGTTACGCCTTGCGGTAGGTGGTAATGAGCAGCTGTTCCGGCGTTCTGCCTGTCGCTTTGTGACGTTTTCTCCCGATATGCTTGTGCAGTTTCGCTCGTTCATTTCAACTTCTCCATTTATTGTCTGCATTGGAAGTTTGATTCTGAGGGCAGCAACTTCACATTGCTGGCTGACATGCATTTTCGGAAGACCGTGCGCTGAAGTCAGCCGTGGACTTAATATTCCGCGATATAATCACGTGGCACGTGTTGGACAGTGCGTGTCTGTTCCACATATGGCCGGTATGGTACATCCCGTTGAAAACATCCTTCAGACATCCATAGGAGTAAAGTTTTGGGACTCTGTTTAGATCCCAGAAGTTCAATCGTGTGGATGTCTGAAGGATGTCTTAATTAGGACATCCCGAAATGAATGTCCTCATGTTATCCACTGGACGTCCTGACCGGGACTTGGACGTTCGGATCTAATCGGGATGTCCAGAGGATATGCGTAGTCCAATGGAAGATTTCGTTATTTCTTTTTTGGTATCTTTTATTGACTGATATCGATAGGTATAATTTTATTGATTTATTCCTTCATTCTGTTAAAATTATATCTAATATTTCTAATCTAATAATATCTAATATCTCATAATATATCTAGTATCTAATATTTCGCATATACCTATTCACAAATCTTGTTACAATACTTTATAAATATTTTTCTTATTTCTATATTGAACTACCCGGTTCTTGGCCAATCCGCCAGAACGGTTGATATCTGTACTGCCAGCAACTGCGCGTTTCACTGCAGCCAGATATAGGCAGTTTTCTGTGCCCGAAGACAAAAAAAAAGAAAGAAACTCACATTAGCAATATCTGCAGACTTTATGCATGCAAATTATTCTTGCAACAGACAATGGTGTTCTAACTGGCAATCCAAAGTATCATGCACAAGGCTGCCTTGCCGTATCCCTCAACTTAATTTTTACGGGCACAGATGTGGTCTGGCGGTATCCCCTTTATGCCACCTCTGCAATGAGCTGGAATCCATCGATCACTTTTTATTATCGTGTCGGCGGTTTTCTACTCATCAAAAACTATGTTTACAAATTCCGCTTCGAAATCCAGGACTGCCTTTGTGCAGTACTGCTGTACTCTCACTTGGAGTAACGGCATTAGGATACAGCCACAGGAACGCTTGCCAGTTAGAATTTCCTCTGTGACACAAAAAGATTGCCTTACTAATATTTCGCATTTGCCATGACTGATATATTTCTCCTTCAATAAGCGGTAAATATAGAAAATTCTAAGCAAAAACACAAATTCACAGTTATATTAATAATATTATTATTCGAAGCTTGCTCATTTTTACGTCTATCCTCCATGCAATTTATTAACAAGTTTGTGTTACGGCATTCCTATCTACAAGGCTGACTACCTTATTATACACTACTTTATTTCTATTATTATCGGTTTATTTCTAATCTTGGATTATTCATGTATTTCCCCTTCTTATTATTTATTTATTTATTAACTTTTTTATTTCGTTTCTCAATCATATTACCACCCGGTTCGTGGCCTATCACCCACAGTGGGTTTGTGCCAATAATTCAGCCTTCACCATCATCATCATCGCTAACACCTAGCCTCTACATATGCATCTAGATAGATCGTACCTCGCGCTGGCCCGTGGAACGAGCCCTGCAACGGAACTGCTGCCACGGAACACTTGCCTGCTGAAACTCGTCTGTGCGGCTGGTACCGCGGACCTGTCGTTTGTCTCGGCCGTTGCAGCTCGTCTTGTTTGCAGGTAAGCGCTGCAACTCTGGGGCGTTTGTGTAGGCGTTGGGTGGTTTGAGCTTGATTCTTGGCAATAATTAAGCGCCGTCCCGTCGATAGGTATCCGCTGCCGTCACCGCGCGTTGTTGCTACTTCATCCGGTAGATCGCGTCTCGAGAGTGTCCTCACATATACACTCCGTTTCAGAAAATCAGGTGCAACGCTGTCGAGGCTAGCGATACTTTTTTGCCGTGGCTGCGTCCGCGCTTAGAAATAGTTTGGTGTTCTTTCTTGTCTCGTGCTGTTCTCTGGTGCCAAAATTAGCACTCGCTAATATCTGCAATGATCGCATGATGGCCAATGAGGTGTGATCACGCCACCTGCGTGATAGCCAGTGGCATGATGCAACATGCCTTTCAAATGCTACACGAGTCGAATAAACGCCACGTTGACCAGACTCTCCCACCCGGCACAAGCGTCACCGCCAACCTCACTGCGTCGTCCTCCCAGACGCTAGGCCCCTCCGGCGGCCGGCTTCGGGTGCGACGGTGCAGAATGGTGACGAGGATTCACAAGTACCTGCAGTGTCTCAAATGCCGTGACAACGTTACTTGTCTACGTCGCTTATCTCCTATTTCCTCGCATGCATGCCTTGGGAATTTCTCTGAATGCTTCAGCTGGCGTCGGCCAAGGCATTCTTTCGTCTACGGCCTTCTTCGGCGGCCCAATATTGCCGACGCTGATGAGCGTCGAACGTCGACGCTCATCAGCGTTTCGGGCAGGGAAGTGCAACGGAAGTATGGACATGGCCTCCTGCCCGTCAAGATGGGTCAGCGTACTGAAGATAGCCGTGCGTGCTCGAACACCTGCTCGACGCGTCGCAGGAAGGCGTCCGAACCAGGCACAATTGGCCGAATGAAAATCGTTCGTTCTACGCATCAAATCGTTCCATGTTACCGGTGTGGCGGCTTGTGGCACTTGGCGTCTTCAGGAATTGTCCGGCCGCGAACAAAACTTGTAACTTCTGCCGCATCAAGGGACACCTGGCTACCGTTTGACGATGAAAAAAGGCGCATCGCCAGTTCAAAATGTTGCTCCAGTGCAAACGGTACGCGTCCAAACGGCGTCGGTTCTCTCCGTGATTTAATACTTCACTTTCAAGCACGAGGTGCTTTAGCGTGTCCCTGGAAGTTGGTCAAATGTGATCACGCCACCTGGGTGATAGCCAATGGCGTGATGCAACATATCCTAAATATGCTGTACAAGCCGAATAAACGCCACGTTGACCGAAACCTTTCACCAGGAAGAACCGACACCGCCAGGCTCACTGCGTCGTCCTCCCAGACGCTGGGCCCCTCCGTCGGCCGGTCTCGGGTGCGACGCTGCATTCTTGATCGTAATCGTGCGAAACTGTTCTTGGTATAGGCTGAGTATTGAATGAAAAACGTCTTAATGCTCAGAAACAAACTGTGCTATATGGTTATCTAATGCGTTGTTTTAGATCAATTTGTTTTTCGTTGCGTTGTTTTTTGGCAGCCTATCGCAGCAGCCTCACGTGCAAGCTCGCGCGAGCATACGTCTTTGGCGCGCAGCGAGGCACGGACGCAACGTGCGGAGTGATACATCCTCGTGACCGAACTTATTGCGTAGCTTGCAGAGCGTTGCACTTGATGTCTGAAGCGGAGTATACAGCGTGGTGCAGACCGAACCGTTTCCGATGCTACAGCGGTAGCGGTCGAAAAGCGCGGACAAAAGATGTCGAACGCCTAATATCAAGCCTGTCAGAGGGTCTAGCTCAAGTGTTTACATGACTAATGATTCAGCTTTTCGGTACTGTGGCGAGCTCCAACGCTAGCTCGCAGGTTGCTATCTCATCCCCTTGCGGAGATGGGAGACACGACGCTGAGCAGCTGATAGATCCTTTGCCCGTTATTGCACAATGCCCATGAAAAATCATGGGGTAGATTTCTCGCTGGCGTTACATACCGTATTTAGTCGAATGTAACGCGACCACAATAGTAACGGGAGCATGGACTTTCCATTCAAGCGCAATAAAAAATAAATATAGAACTGCGAATCTAACGCGTTATGAAAAGAAAAAATCTGACGGCATGCTTGTTAATTTATAGCTAGTAAGCCAATGTTTACAAGTTACGGCCGATAAGACTATCCTCACTTCATATAGCTATCTACTAATTTGCTATCGCAATCGTTGCTTCGCCTTTCGTCAAAACTGCGTCATTTTCGTACATGATGTCGCGGCGTGTAACACAGAAGTGACAGAACATGTCCTGATTGGAATTACACCAACCAAGAAAAGTGAGAGCAGCCTCTTTGTCCTAAACCTATGGAGTTTGCCGGGAGAGCGACAACGTTTCGGGCCCCTGTTCTGCAAAATATTTGACATAACGAACCATAACATCACAGTTGCTGGGGGTTCCAACCCCCTGCATCCGTCATGTTACCGCAGCGATACCTTTAAGGGACAGAGCGTGTGGGCAGACGTGGAGGCGTAAAGCCCCCTCCATACTGTTATTGGTGTGATGAAAGGAGATTATTCGCAATCAAACACTGCCTTAGCAGTGCTTCCGCTCCTTTTTCAATGCCTTGCACTGCGAAGGGCACGGTGTAGCGGGGTGTGCCTACAACGCTCCGCCTTCTATATGTCACCGTGGCGCGCACTTCAATTTTGTTCATGGATGTTAACGTAGACGCCACTATTTCCGATTTTGGCGCCTGCGACCAGCCAAACGTACGCCAAAGTCCTGAGCGAGCCGCACTCGTAGTTTCTCACCATAACACCTAGAGGCACGGAGGAAGGAAACTAAGGAGAGGCCCTACCCCCTCCGCGCGTTAGGAGAAAAGTGTGGCGGAAATGACGTAGTAGGTTCTCATTTTTTTGCTGCTTTTTTTGTTGTTGTATGGCCACGCCTTTTGGGCCTCAATGGCGGCGTTGTTATGGTTTTGAGCGCTCACACGTGTTGCTCTGGTAGGTTTCGGGCCGTGGCAAAGGCGCTGAGTGGGTGGGTTTGCGTTAGTCACCGTGTCTTGTTCCGCTGTGTTACCTGCACCGTGCTCTGCCAGATGTTGCGCGAGCGCGCGACACCACGCGCAGCGCGGCGTGGTTTCGCGAAAGATGTAAACAAGAGAGGAGGGTGGCCCAAAAGGCGGAGCATCGCCATGAGCAACACCAAATTCCGGCTTCACTTTTGCTTCACAAAGAGTGCGACAGGGCCTCTCCTTAGTTTCCTTCCTCCGTGCCTAGAGGGAAATCATGACGCGACCATCTATGGGAGTTTCCTAAGGGGCGCTGTGTGTATATGTATAGAGGGTAGAATGTTATATGTATCTGCGAGGCTTGTGTTGGATGGTGGTGTAAGAGGCTTCGTCTAAAAAGTCGATATGGCTACACAAATGACGCGTTCTTAAAGCACAACCTTCACAAAATGCTTCCATTCACGCATATTACATCTTCCAATGAAGTTTACTCCCCTACAGTGGCGTAGAAACAGGGGGGGCCGGGGGGCCGTGGGCCCCGGGTGCACGGGGCCAATAAGGGGGGGGGGTGTCATATACGTCTGAAGACACCCGAAAATTGTCGATATCCTCGTCTTCCTCGACTATACCCGGGATGGGGGGGGGGGGGTGACAGAAGAGCTAAGGGCCCCGGGTGCCAGACGACCCAGCTACGCCACTGCTCCCCT
Organism: Dermacentor andersoni; assembly: GCF_023375885.2. NCBI lineage: Eukaryota > Metazoa > Arthropoda > Arachnida > Ixodida > Ixodidae > Dermacentor > Dermacentor andersoni. Next base: position 138,903,493 of record NC_092816.1, on the reverse strand, counting down.
ACAATGCATAACCAAGCCAAGAAAAACAATAACAGACGACAGATTGTTCCAAAGCGAGCGCGAATCTTGTCCTCTGTCCTCCAACTTTAGTGGCCCGCTGATACTTTTGTACATTTCATATAACTGTACATGCAATAACAATTATTCTTTTTGAACCTATACGTGTGATACCTTACGTGATGAAATTGTGCTTGCAGTCAGTAATAGTGCGCACAACTGGGCAACCAATCTGACTGCGTTGTAATCTGAAATGAATGAATCATTGTGGCAATCATTGCCAGGTGCGTCTTCAAGGTGTCCTGGCTCTCCGAGAACGATGCCAATTCGAAGTCGCGATATACACCTTTCTTTTACGAGACGTTCATTTGAGGGATCGCCAGTCGTTTGTGCGCAGGCGCAAGTAAGAGCGGGCGCGAGAGAGAAAATTTGGGGTCTTTTGCTTCTTGAATAGATGACTCTGCCTAGGCAACACAGAGGAGGTTTCTTGTAGGCATGCTTGTAGGCGTTTGTCCCGAGGCGTGCCGGCATTGCGGAGTGGGGTCGAGCATGTTTACATTCCGACGCTCGCTGCCGGCGAGGTAAAATAGGTGGACAGCGGGCACTGAGGCCCCATTTGGCGACCGCTGTGTCGGACAGACGGTCTCGCACCTGCGGCACTCGTGCTAAGTCTGTAGTGGCGGATCATAGCTTTATCGCGCCTTACGGCGAAGGGCAGAGTTCTGACCACGACCTACGGTATAAAGAGCAGTAGGTCCTGGTTCTGACTGGTGTGGTTTAAACCTGTTGCCAGCTTTGCGGGTCAATGTTGCCAGACAGCCTGCCAAATTTGAACGGGGGAAAACACCGTCAAATGCAGCGAATGCAACGACGCCGTTTTCGAAGCGCACATAGTTACCAGATCACACGCGCGCAGGCTCCCAGCTCCCGACAGTACCGGAAAGTTGCTGCATAACCCGCGCGCTTTCGAAGAGCTATATAACACTTGGGGCGCGATATATCGCTGCGCGCTCTCGCTGCAGCGCTAGAAAAGGATTGCATCGCCTTGCTTAGCACAGACAGTCTCCTGACGATTACGCTGCTCGCAATAAAGACTTTAGGAAACGGAGACGCGTCGCATAACTCTTGGGGCACGATATATCGCTGCGCGCTCTCGCAACAACGTTAGAAAAGGGTTGCATCCACTTGCTTTGCACAGGCATTCTCCTGGGGATTACGCTGCTCGCAACTGTACACTTTTCTGAAACTGAGACGCGTCGCGTGACACTTGCTGCACGAAATATCGCTGCGCGTTCTCGCTACAACATTAGAAAACGGTTGCATCGCCTTGCTTTGCGCAGGCAGTCTCCTGACAATTACGCTGCTCGCCACTATACACTTTTCTGAAACTGAGACGCGTCGCATAACACTCGGGGCGCATAACAGTGCGTCGCGCGCCGGCGCGGATCTATCGCTTGCGGCGGAAACCGCGCGCGTAGCCAGAAAAAAAAAAAAAAAGCCCCGGGGGTTCTGCGTCGCGTTTCAGAAAAATTCTTTACGCAGATAAAGGCACAGCAAACACTTAATTTGCCCCGTTGTAGCCATCGCGCGCAGCGAATTAAAGCGCCCCGAGTGTTATGCGACGCGTCTCAGTTTCAGAAAAGTGTATAGTTGCGAGCAGCGTAATCCCCAGGAGACTGCCTGTGCAAAGCAAGGCGATGCAACCCTTTTCTAACGTTGTAGCGAGAGCGCGCAGCGATATATCGCGCCCCAAGTGTTATGCGACGCGTCTCCGCTTCCTAAAAGTGTATTGCGAGCAGCGTAATCCCCAGGAGACTATACTTGTGCAAAGAAATTTAGGCGATGCAACCCTTTTCTAGCGCTGCAGCGAAAGCGCGCAGCTATATATCGCGCCCCAAGTGTTATATAGCTCTTCGAAAGCGCGCAGGTTATGCAGCAACTTTCCGGTACTATGGGGAGCTGGGAGCCTGCGCGCGTGTCATCTAGTAACTGTGCGCTTCGAAAACGGCGTCGTTGCATTCGCTACATTTGACGGTGTTTTTCCCCGTCAAATTTGGCAGGCAGTCCTGCAACATTGACCCGCAAAGCTGGCAACAGGTTTAAACCACACCAGTCAGAACCAGTGACGCCACGGCTGCTGATTTATCAGTAGATCTACTGATATTTAATATTTTCTGCTGATTCAGTGATAAAGCGCTTGAATCTGCTGATTTTCTTGCTTTTCTACTGAAACGAAAGCGGAATCTGCAACTTTTTCAGTACAGAGGATGGATGGATGGATGGTTATAGAGGTTATATTGATGTAATGCCACCTAGCGAGACAAAAAGAAACGTGGTTGGCTTCGAGGTTAACATACATTCTTGCGTTTCCAGACTCTCAAACGTGGCGCTAACTCTGTCTTTGAGCAAAGTGGGGAAAAGGCATAGAGTTTCTATGCTCTATGGGAAAAGGTGAGGCGCTACATTTGTGAAAGTGGGTGCATACCGAAGCCCACAACTATGAAACCACCATTATCATCATCATCATGACAACCTATTTTTATGTGCACTGCAGCACGGAGGCCTCTCCCAGCGATCTCCAATTACCCATGTCTGGAAGATACTATACTCTAAAGCTTTCAGGTACTAATTACCATCTGACGCCTTTGAACAGGCCATCGGAGGGCTTCACTGTTTTTAAATTCTTGCTTGACAATGGCTCTCTGGATCCCCGGGTTTTTCAAAAGTATCGCTAAGAATCTCGGAATCAATTTTTGTACTATTTCCTGGAAGCTACAATACTTCAACAGAGTACTAATATAAGCGCTGAATTCGTGGGCTCATAAACTGAGTGTAAAAATTGAAATTAAAGAATCTACTCATTTCTACTGATTTTTCGCGAAAGAATCTACTACTATTTTTTAATGTGTCGTGGCAACACTGGTCAGAACTCCGCCGCGAAGCCTGCACAAGGTATGCAAGTCTATCGATGAGCGTGTAGACAAGACACCGTCAATAGTGCCGACTGTTGCAGTGACGGGGAACGCTAGCAGAAAACGAAAGTAGCAGCAGTGATCAACTCCGCGCCGCAAGTGATCGTCTGCAAGATACCGTTGATACCGCTCGCTTGGCGTTGCGATTACTATCGAATCTCACGCACGTCTCGCGCTCCATGCACATGTTTGTCCACCGTCATCATCATCATCAGCCTGGTTACGCCCACTGCAGGGCAAAGGCCTCTCCCATACTTCTCCAATAACCCCGGTCATGTACTAATTGTGGCCATGCCGTCCCTGCAAACTTCTTAATCTCATCCGCTCACCTAACATTCTGCCGCCCCTTGCTACGCTTCCCTTCCCTTGGGATCCAGTCCGTAACCCTTAATGACCATCGGTTATCTTCCCTCCTCATTACATGTCCTGCCCATGCCCATTTCTTTTTCTTGATTTCAACTAGGATGTCATTAACTCGCGTTTCTTCCATCACCCAATCTGCTTTTTTCTTATCCCTTAGCGTTACACCTATCATTCTTCTTTCCATAGCTCGTTGCGTCGTCCTCAATTTGAGTAGAACCCTTTTCGTAAGCCTCCAGGTTTCTGCCCCGTTGGTGAGTACTGGTAAGACACAGCTATTATATACTTTTCTCTTGAGGGATAATGGCAACCTGCTGTTCATGATCTGAGAATGCCTGCCAAACGCGCCCCAGCCCATTCTTATTCTTTTGATTATTTCCGTCTCATGATCCGGATCCGCCGTCACTACCTGCCCTAAGTAGATGTATTCCCTTAAGACTTCCAGTGCCTCGCTGCTTGTCGTAAATTGCTGTTCTCTTCCGAGACTGTTAAACATTACTTTAGTTTTCTGCAGATTAATTTTTAGACCCACTCTTCTGCTTTGCCTCTCCAGGTCAGTGAGCATGCATTGCAATTGGTCCCTTGAGTTACTAAGCAAGGCAATATCATCAGCGAATCGCAAGTTACTAAGGTATTCTCGATAAACTTTTATCCCCATTTCTTCCCAATCCAGGTCTCTGAATACCTCCTCTAAACACGCTGTGAATAGCATAGCAGAGATCATATCTCCCTGCCTGACACCTTTCTTGATTGGGATTTTGTTGCTTGCTTTATGGAGGACTACGGTGGCTGTGGAGCCGCTACATATGTCTTTCAGTATTTTTACATACGGCTCCTCTACACCCTGATTCCGTAATGCCTCCATGACTGCTGAGGTTTCGACAGAATCAAACGCTTTCTCGTAATCAATGAAAGCTATATATAAGGGTTGGTTATATTCCGCACATTTCTCTATCACCTGATTGATAGTGTGAATATGATCTATTATTGAGTAGCCTTTACGGAATCCTGCCTAGTCCTTTGCTTGACAGAAGTCTAAGGTGTTCCTGATTCTATTTCCGATTACCTTAGTAGGCAATGGAAGGCAATGGACAGTAAGCTGATCGGTCTATAATTTTTCAAGTCTTTGGCGTCCCCTTTCTTATGGATTAGGATTATGTTAGCGTTCTTCCAAGATTCTGGTACGCTCGAGGTCATGAGGCATTGCGTATACAGGGTGGCCAGTTTCTCTACAAAAATCTGCCCACCATCCTTCAACAAATCTGCTCTTACCTGATACTCCCCAGCTGCCTTCCCCCTTTGCATATCTCCCAAGGCTTTCTTTACTTCTTCCGGCGTTACTTGTGGGATTTCGAATTCCTCTAGACTATTTTCTCTTCCATTATCGTCGTGGGTGCCACTGGTACTGTATAAATCTCTATAGAACTCCTCAGCCACTTGAACTATCTCACCCATATTAGTAATGATATTGCCGGCTTTGTCTCTTAACGCATACATCTGATTCTTGCCAATTCCTAGTTTCTTCACTGATTTTAGGCTTCCTTCGTTCCTGAGAGCATGTTCAATTCTATCCATATTATATTTCCTTATGTCAGCTGTCTTACGCTTGTTGATTAACATAGAAAGTTCTGCCAGTTCTATTCTAGCTGTAGGGTTAGAGGCTTTCATACATTGGCGTTTCTTGATCAAATCTTTCGTCTCCCGCGGTAGTTTGCTGGTATCCTGCCTAACGGAGTTACCACCGACTTCCATTGCACACTCCTTAATGATGCCCACAAGATTGTCGTTCATTGCTTCAACACTAAGGTCCGCTTTCCGAGTTAAAGCCGAATACCTGTTCTGTAGCTTGATCTGGAATTCCTCTACTTTCCCTCTTACCACTAACTCATTAACCGGCTTCTTATGTACCAGTTTCTTCCGTTCCCTCCTCAGGTCTAGGCTAATTCGACTTCTTACCATCCTGTGGTCACTGCAGCGCACCTTGCTGAGCACGTCCACATCTGGTATGATGCCTGGGTTAGCGCAGAGTATGAAGTCTATTTCATTTCTAGTCTCGCCATACGGGCTCCTCCACGTCCACTTTCGGCTATCCCGCTTGCGGAAGAAGGTATTCATTATCCTCATATTATTCCGTTCCGCAAACTCTACAAATAACTCTCGCCTGCTATTCCTAGTAGCTATGCCATATTCCCCCACTGCCTAGTCTCCAGCCTGCTTCTTGCCTACCTTGGAATTAGTTGCCCATTAGTATAGTGTATTTAGTTTTCACTCTACCCATCGCCGATTCCACGTCTTCATAAAAGCTTTCGACTTCCTGGTCATCATGACTGGATGTAGGGGCGTAGACCTGTACAATCTTCATTTTGTACCTCTTATTAAGTTTCACAACAAGACCTGCCACCCTCTCGTTAATGCTATAGAATTCCTGTATGTTACCAGCTATATTCTTATTAATCAAGAATCCGACTCCTAGTTCTCTTCTCTCCGCTAAGCCCCGGTAGCACAGCACGTGCCCGCTTTTTAGCACTGTATATGCTTCTTTTGGCCTCCTAACTTCACTGAGCCCTATTATATCCCATTTACTGCCCTCTAATTCCTCCAATAGCACTGCTAAACTTGCCTCACTAGATAACGTTCTAGCGTTAAACGTTGCCAGGTTCATATTCCAATGGCGGCCTGTCCGGCCATCTGCTTGTTATCTTCGAGTAAATATCGCAGGCGCAGGCAGTAGCTCGCCGAAGCCGCCACCTAAGCCTCTATGCCGGACCTAACATGCAACGTGAAAGCGAGCATGCCGATTAAAAAGATTGGCGGCAACTTAAACTGAAAAGAATCACATTCAAATAAAATCTTGTACGCCCCACAGCGGTTCTAATCGAGCCATACCCTTACAAAAATTTTTAAGGTGTTTTTTTAGAATGTCTTTTCTATTTTCTCTATAGAACTCTATTGTGTTTATTTTGATTGCCTATAGAATTTTCCTATAGAGTTCCAAAAGTTATTTGGCCACGGCATTCTTATAGGAACTCTAAAGACACATTTCTATAGAACGTTTTTATCGAGTTGCTTTACAGATGCTAAAGACAAATTTCTATAAAATATTTCTATCGTGTTTCTGTAGAGATGCTAAAGACAAATTTCTATAGAATATTTCTATCGAGTTTCTTTAGAGATGCTAAACACAAATTTCTATGGAATATTTCTATCGAGTTGCTTTAGAGATGCTAAAGACAAATTTCTATAGAATATTTCTATCGAGTTGCTTTAGAGATGCTAAAGGCAAATTTCTATAGAATATTTCTATGCGGTTGCTTTCGAGTCCCTACAAGCAAATGTCTATAAAAGCTAGGCCGATGTGTGTAAAGTACTTGCAAGTTACCAAAGTTCTACTGTAGGCAATAAGGACTACAGTAAATGCAGTGGCAAAATAATTGGTGCTACAACCACAAAGTATTCAGTTTGAAATGTTTATTGCACTTCAGACTAGATACATGCTTCATATGTGACATACACGCTTGAGACTAGAACTTGCAACACACAAACTGTAGCTGCCAAGATGCTTTTCAGGTCAAGCTGGTGGTGGAAACACATGAAACATGAGGTAAAAAAAATCAGTGGCAGACTTGATTGCAGTTGACACAAGGTGATAACAGGCTTGACTAGGACAAGAAACCATGCCATTAAAACTGCAAAAGGAGTGCCTGTTCCAGCAGTGCACATTAAATGGTTGGATAGTAAAGCCTTAAAATAGACTGATATGAATGTGCACTGCAATGTTGTGTCAGCCTGACGAAATGACACAGCATTTTAATCTAAGTGCAAAAATAACACTGGCAGTCCCTGCAAAAATGTGGCAAATAGTGGCTGGCTTTCACAGATAGGTACACCGTATACCGAAACCACACAGCATTTTAGTCTATGTTATGTGTAACATTAGCACTGGCAGGCCCTGCAAAAATGTGGCAAACGGCGGTTTTTATAGAGCAGTACACCATATATCGTACAAAGTTTAAAAGCTTGTATCTCGTTGTAAGGGAAACAATTTTGAGATCAGAGCCAATATTCTAAAATTAGGGTGAGAAATACAAACCAGACCGACACACGCAATGACTAAAAAGGAGATTTAGCTTGGGAGCTCCTATGTAATGCACATGAACAGTAAAATCGTTTTACTCGGCAACTATGGCACCAAATTTGATGAGGTTTGATACATTTAAAAATGTTTAAATCATAGTTTTTACATTAACACCATCAACTTTTATTAAAATTTGCTGAAAATAGCAAAACTTGAAGGAAAAGAACTTACTCTGTTTGCAACTGTAAATTAAAAAAAGCACTAGCCCACGTTAGTTCTGTAAATTTTCCTACTCAAGTACATCCAAAATGCTGAAATACTTTTGAGACAACCACAGCACTAATTTGAGTTAAGTTCGTGGCATTTGAGAATTCTACTTGTTGCAGGAAGAACTATTTGGCAGGTTTAAGAAAAATAACACCACGAAGCTTAATAATCCACATCTCTGTGCCAGAAGGAGATATCACAGTTCTGCAGACTCCATCTGCTACGTCTAAAGTCAACAAATTTATATATGAATTTACAGCTTACATGAAATTGTTGCAATGTTTGAGAGTTTTGCACATCTACTCATAAATTAGTGATTGTATATTAGAGCAGCATATGGTATATCAAATTTGCCAGATTAAATTATGGTATTAGGTTTAACAGAAATGTGATCTCATTTTTTAGTTATGAGTAAGATTTGTTAACCTTACTCCTCTGTTTCTTCATAATTTGCAGTTTTCATGAATTCGTATCAAAAGCAGACTAGTTGTCTAAAAATGTTTCATCATGGTATTTTGCTACATGAATTATGCTTTTTCAAATAACATGTTTACTTTGATGCAATGAGATTTTTGTATTTTACCTGATTCCTTGCTGGAAAACTGCACAGTATTCATGAGATATGAATAAATAAATATTACGTGAATAAGTAAACAAATAAATATTATCACCTGTATGGAGCTTTGGCTACTGCTCACATGTTGCAAGTTCATTCTTACATGATCCCCTGCTATTTGACTTCCCAGGAAAGGAGCGAGGAAAGGCTAGTTTTTGGCCTCATTTGGTCCGTCTAGTAATCGGCGACGGTGGAGCCTGGAAAATACAATTGAAATTAATTTTCAAAAGGTGTAATGAACATTCAGCCATAATCTATTAGCAGGCACAAACATGCCACAAATATCTATATAGTTGTAGCACTATGGTAAGTTTCATTTCAGTATTTCAGAAAAAATACTAACAGAAAAGTGGCAGAACGCCCCACCTACTCTGCCAAACACTCTGATACCACTTGGCAGAGTGATACCACCCTGTCAAACAGCGGCATTTCTTTTGAGAATCACTTTTGAAAATATTTTTACTTTCCCAAGATTCTGTGACATCAGCACTGGGCCAATGTGCCTGGCACTAGAATATCATTGGTGATGACAAAAAAGTATCTCGAAATGACAACAGCCTAGTCACACATTAATCTCATCTTGCAATGACAACACATTCCCATTTATAAGATAAGCAAGCAGGAACACCCACGAGCTAAGAGTCCTATACAGACGTCACACTATCCATAGGAAACAAATTTTTTGAAAAGAAGGGAATGACCTACTGGCTTCTATTGTTGAGCGGTAGACAAAATATTCCATCCGCTGTTAGCCATAGTTCATATGTACTATGGTTAATATGCCAATAATAAATTTTTTACATGGAGCTTGGGCAATCATGATGATGTATGTAAGTATCCATTGTATGGGGACCAACAATGTTTTAAGTTGTTTTTGCAAATTATGATGGATAACTGCCAATTTTGGGTATCTAGAACAGAGTCGCAGTGTTACTGTCAGATACAGTAGACACTGTATATTCGTGCTTTTTGAGTTATTGAAACAATTAGTTTCTAATCTAGTACGGGTATGTAGACTGATATGTATCCTAAACGCAATGATAAGACTTCCCAATTGCAATTGAAAAGTTAATTCAGTTTTAATTAAAAAGGGTCCTTCTTGCAACATAGCATATGAAAAACAGTAAACAAAAATTATACTAATATATGTAACTTTGAAAATTGATTGCATAACTGCTCTAAAAGTCAAGCAGAAAATTTGATAAGAAATAATGTGCCTAAATCTAGTTGCAACAAATTTGTTACTACGAAGGTTGTGGACAATTCAGTAAGCAGATTGTGACCCAGTCTTTTTATGTGGCATTCCTCAGCGATGTTGTTGGTCAATTGGTTGCCGTAGCTGAACAAAACAGATGAACAGTCCAAATCTGGCGCGCAGCCCCAGTCCCATCGGTGCGTGGTCAAGTGGGACGAACATACTGGTCCGGTGAGTGAATTATGGTGCTGTCTTAGGCACGTGTTGAGGCACCGGCCAATCTGCTGCATGTACATTTGACCAAATATACACATGATTGCAAAAATAGACTACACTACCCCTGACCGACACAAGACAAATTTAGTGGTATCTAAGAAAGCCTTTCTTGTCAGGGTGCCTGTATGCACAGCAATGGGCAAGAGAATTGAGAAAGGCAAGCAGGCAAGGGAGCTTGCTTGGTGAAAGATACTACCAAATTTGTTGTGTGTGTCACAGGCAGTGTACTGCATCCTCTTCACACGTGGTCAAGCGTAAATAGAGCAAACTGGCCGGTATGTTATGTTTATAAGAGATCACCATATTTCATTCAAAAGACCAGTATGATCGTCCAACTTGGCCGTACATTTCCACAACGGGGCTTCATGTTGGATTAGAAATCTGTTTTCATCCACCATGAAAATTGACAAGTGAAATCGATGAGGCATATCACATATATAGTAAGACGTGTGTGAGCCCCCATTTTTAATGCAACAAACAAAAAAGGCATCCTGTGTACGTCACAAGGGATCCATATCAGTCTGTGCCTATGTACTACTTAAGTAAATGCAGCATAGTTAATACTGACCTTCATATTAATTTTCAAGAAATTAAAGCTCATCAAATGTGTATTTTGCAGTGGCTGTTACTATGGGAACAGAGAAGTAGCTAAAGATATCAATGATAAACAATGGTGTGCACACTACGTCCTTAGACCTGTGACATATTTAGCCCACTACACTTCGAATTCCTACATGCACAGAAAACTGCACGAGATTGTAGCACAAGCAGACAAAAATGATGCAAATAAGGGGTACAGCATAGGAAATGGTTTTCAAAGAATAAAACCACAATAAAAAGTTATAAATATACTACGTACAAAGCAAAAATTCTATTTCACTTCCAGGTAAGCAACTTACGCAAAAGAAATACTAAACGTCAGGAAAGGTTAGGTATAGTTTTATATAGAACACAATAATGTGGGCATAATGGCTATGCCCACAAATAGGTAGCAAGTTCAATAAAGTTGCATAAATATTTAGTCTCTTTAGTAAGCTGCATTAAGTAATGTGTTGATGGACTTCACCATGAATGACACCAAGCCCACTTTTTGGAAGACGTACAGGTGCTCCCAGAATAATTCGGAATGCTGGACACGCAGCTGCTCGTCGGCGGATAAATACAGGCAAGATTTGCGCATGCGCGGTCTCCCTAGCGAGCAAGTTTCACTCCCTAGTGCATCTAGGTTGACGTTGCCTTGCTCCAAGAAGGTAGTGTTAGGTGCCCTTTAGCATTGTGCAATGGGGGCTGGGCGAATGAATGTCTGTAGCACAGCATGCATGCACCGTAATCTACAAATAAAGGCTCAGGCATTCCTTGCAGCATATTCTCGCCATGGTCTGCATCCCGGGTGGGACATAGCAATGCTTTGCGTGATTACGTGCTAGTGAGGCGGCTTGGGTACAACAGCAACGCTGCCTTATTTTTCCACCGTGTTAGCCCGTCCTGCGAAGTATTAGATCTTAGTAAAATATTTTCCTATCCGTGTTACTACTAGCCTCGTAATACGAGGACAATTTCCCAATTTCCACTATTACATGACCCCTCTTAACGGGTGTGTCTGCGATAGTGGCAATAAAAGTTCACAAAATGAAATAACGCGGCACGTTCATCTATGTCAATTTCACGCACAGGAAGTCACTTCATGCAAAGGGCACTCTAATGAACTCTTCACGACTCTAGTAATTTACTGCCGCACCCCGTTACGTGGTTCGTATATATTCTGCGACAATCAATCACGGAATCTGGACCTTTGGTAGCGAGTATCCTTACGTATTGATCGCGAGTCGGCGTTTGTTGGCGAAGATACTCATTTTCGCACTAATTTATTTTGCTCAGAGGAAATACACAATGATAATCAAGGGTAGGCTGTGTGAGCTAAATACAAAAAAATATAATAAGGAGAACATAGTAAATCTAAATAACAGGAAGAACACGGGGTTTATTTTTTCCAGAGTAAAAAAAAAAAAGAATCGAAACGTAACTGTTTCGTCTAAAGCGATTGGCATGTTCCGCTATCAATATCTCGCAAATGCGCCGTCCACGCGAAACGCAGCTTGTACGCGGCGTGGAATTGACTCGTAGAGTGCATCGACGAAGTCCCTCCTCTCACCAAGGCGCTTCCACTCGCGCGTTATGGCGAGCCAGAGCTCGTCGGCACTGGCCCCTCCCAGATTCAGCTTTGATAAGCTTTCCTTCATCATGCCCCACACGTTCTCCATAACATTGAATTCTGCACCTTTTGGAGGCCAGTCAAGAACGCGAACACCACGTTCTTGAAGAACTTTTTCCACAGCTCTGGCTGTGCGCGCCGGGCTCAGGTCATGTTGGAACAAGTAGTAGCCATCTTTATATGGCCCGTCCAGAGCATATGGCAATAGGTGGTAGTCCAGAATTTCGCAGCAAGCTTCAGCTGTGAACGATGGGGACAGTCTGATTTGCAGACCGAGGCCCTCTTTGCTAATTGCTCCCCAAACGTTGACAGTACAGCGGCCGCTGCTGTAGATCTCGTAAACATACCCAGGCTCGTATCTATACACGTAAAGAAGAGAATAGATAATGGTCTTTTCAGATGAAATACCTCTTGCGCGTCCGAAGAATTTCTGCTTAAAAGATAAAGAAAATAAAGATTCCTGCAGTTATATGGTCTCCATACGCGGCGCTCTTTTTCCCATTTAGATGAAAATGTCGATTCATCTGAAAATATCACTTCCTTCCATTCTGCAGTCGTCCAGCGCTCTTATGCCCTGCAAAACTCAAGGCGCCGGCATTTTTGGTGCTCCGTAAGGTGTGGCTTTTGTGCCGCGACAAATCCACGAAGACCAGCCACTTTTTGGAACACGTACATTTCATACACACCTGACATGACCATCCAGATCACACGCCATGCTGCTGCAGCCATATGTCCAGAGGGTCTGCATTTCTGGGGGCTCCTCGATCTTCTAGTTTGTGGGTCACGGCCTCGCCACTACAAAATGAGTTCCATGTTAGCTTATAGCAGTGGCACAATAAAGCTGTGATATCGTGAAAACATGCAGCACCAAAAAGAGTCACGAAAACAATGTCTGAACTAATGTGGAAAGAGAGCAAATGCTTGAAATCATCGAATGTCATGATATAGGGACCTCTACATCAAATAAAATTTTGGACGCACCGCAGCAGCAGATTACAATCTAATCTTCATGTTTTTTCCATTACTTAGTACAGGCAACTTTCCCCTGTCATGTTTAGTTCGGTCAGTTTTTTCTACACATCTTGTCTTGGAAATAAAGCTGTACTAGTAGCAAGCTGTGATTGGCTTACATTTTTTCCCTAGAATTGTTCGTTAACCAAAAACCTCGTAAGCAGAGATTGTGCACAACGTCGAAGCATTTATAAGTGAGGAAACATCGTTGAAGAAAGAATCGATGAAGAGGTAGACGGGTCGTTACTATGCGATTTTAGCAGACAAGCGGAAGCTCACGCACAGCTGCACAAGGTGAACACGATTTGCGAAACTTTTCTTAGCGGAAGCAAACGCTTATCAGGGTTATCGATTCCGCACTGTGGCAATAGACTTGCGTACGCAATTCTTACAACCAGCGCGTACCAAGTATCATCACAGGGTTCACTGTTGTCGTGGGTGTTCAACTTGCTACGTTCGCAAGACACTCTATGCACACACGGGAAGCACACACAACGCGCATGAACGCACGTGTAGTTGGCGAGCACGATTCCTTACCGTTTTAACAGTACGACGAGGTCGAAAGGCGCTCTCCAAGTTTCCAGTGATGCGTTTGCGATGTTGCTTGCAGCATACAAGCCGCTGGGTAGTGGACGAGCTGAGGCACGCTAATAATACGCATTACTTCTTTGCGCCGTCCACCAAACTTTCCACCACAGCCAGCGGAGACAAAAACGCGCTCCACGGCATCAAAACCGTTGGTCCACATTTCGCTGGCGTGCCACGCATACGGCGTGTTTACAGCAAGACTCAAGCCATCTTCTGGCACTTTCGTGCTCGCGAACTACGTCTCATTTCATCACAGCAAACCTAATAACACACGATATAACAAACACATCGAAGCAGCTCGCACAACAACCGTTGAAGACGGAGCAAATAACAACACGCCGTACTTTCGTATTCTACCGGTCGCGTAGAATACGAAAATACCGGTGCCGACAGCGCCGTCTGTATAATAGTGCGGCTGTTGTGGCCTCCGTGATTCCTACAATAATATCCACTACAGCAGGTTTTGTGCCAATTTGGGCCGAACTACATACATATGTTGCGAGACAAGAAGAAACATTGACATGCTCATATTTTGAGCTATAGTTTAGGGCAGAAATAAATTACATGCAGTATTCTCGCTTTTGAATCGCTTATGCCGCATGCAGTCAGCAAAAAGCATGGCCTTCAAGATCTGAACAGTTTACCCTGAGTAAGCTATGGCTGGGGTGTGATTTTAACGATTTCAACCTCGGTCACTGGCCTTAAAGCCCTAACTGACTTTATGCGCAGCCGTTACCTGCACTACCTGCGCCCTCACTTCGATTCTCATTGAAGTAACTTCCTGCTGTCGTTTAAATGTAGCCCAGAAATTGTCGACACAACCTCGGAGGTACACTTGTGCAGTGTGTGATGTTTCCGGCCGTGCGCTTGTATCCGTCGCACAGAAACAAATATACGATGATTTTTAATTTTAACCGTGAGGCACAGGTTGCGCTTATGTGTTCCGTATCTTGCTTTCGTGGTGATGTGCTTATCGTGCGCGGATCGCGCTCATGTGGTCCGTGCCTTCTCTGTGCATTGTGTGACCCCCGACGATCCCTTAAAAAAAAAAAAGAAAGAAAAAGGAGAAAACTTTGTTTCTGCAGTGTGCATTTGTCGCATTTGAGTGGTGTGTGCCAGGAATGTGCGGCGGCGTTCGATGTGTTCCCGCCCCAAGTGCTGCAGTCACTGCATGCCAGCAAATAGATATGACGCGGCTGCTAACGCGCAGTTTTGCTTAGTGTTTCTTGGTATACATCTTTGTGATTTACCTGCATATGCGATAGAAACCACAATGTGCGCTTCCATTATATTTCTTTGGTTTTCCTAATTTCGATTAGTGTGATGTTCGCCTTCGTCAATGGGTGTCTTTTTAACGATGCTCTTGCTTGATAGTAAAAAACCTCTGAAATGCCGATTGCAAGAACCAGCGTCTTCCAGTGCCTTCCAGTGTGAAACCAGCGCGTTTTTTTTTTTTTTTTTTGGCACTGGATCGCACTGGGTACGCTGGCGCTAGCTGGGACTCACTCGAGACCGGTGAGAACGTTGGATGAGAGCTGGGTTACACTGGAAGAGACGCTGGTTCCAGTGCCATGACGCTGGGGCGTACTGGTTTGTGCCTGTTAGATATGGCGCCGTTTCCTGAGGCTACTTCGAGTTCCCCAGACCACATCGAATCGCAGCACAGCTAATTGAGGAATGCAGAAGCAGGGATGCCACATTCCTGAGGCAAGATACGTGCAAACAAGTTGGCGGCCCCCAGGTAGTGTGCCGCCGGTGGAGCTATACAATGCTTGAGTTTTCCAGAAAACGAAGGGATAGCCCGGCATTGTTGCAAGGAAAGTGGGTCCCGAAACAAGACGGCTGCGATGTACCGGGATGTCCTGGCAGCGTCGCCCCCACCTGGCTTTTGTGACGGCGAGTTGCTAGTCAGCAAGGCAAGGGGGATCAAGCGATCAAGCAAGGGGGACCAAGCGGCGACTCTTCACCGGGTATGACACCATCGCACGGGCGCCTACCATCGGCCGAAAATGGCGTCATCTGAGCGGACTCTCTCATTGGCGGAACATGACGCGACTTCCAGTCCCCGAAGGGTTTAAAAGAAGCATTCCAGAGAGACCGGAGCATTCCCTGATTCACCTCTCTCGAACTTCTTGCCGCGGGCCACAGCGTCCGAGTCGCTGCCGGCCCGTAATGACTGTACGACTGTTACTTGACTCTCACCTCTCTGTATATAATGTAAAATAAATCCTCCAAGTTTGTTTTCATCCCGAGGTCCGTCCTCAACCCCTACATCTGGTTGGCAGCGGTGAGATCGCCTCCGAATGCAACAGCTGGTGGCAGCGCTACGGATCAACCTTCGTCGAGAGAGATCCTAAGGAACCGGGAAGAGCGAAGAAGAGAGAGCCTTCGTCGAAAGAGGTCCAAAGAAACTGGGAGTAGCGAAGAAGAGCGAGCCTTCGACCCAGGGAGTCCGCAGGAACCGGGAACAGCGGACAAATGAACCGGATGGCAGGGTGCTGCAACCGTAAGTGAGCGCGTGGTTTTCTTCCTTGTGATTCGCCAGACTCAAATGTTGTGTGTTCATTTTGATAGTTCTGGGAATCGGGAGTTTGTTGCAGTGTGTGTTAGCACAAATTAAGGAAAACAGTTCTAACCACCTGTCGGGGCAGCTGCCATGGATCTTAGAGGGTTGACGAGGTTGGACTTGTTGTTGGTGTGCGACGATTTGGGAGTTGAGGCGGACGAACGGATGAAAACGCCATCTATCCTAAAGGCGATTAACGATAGTGGCAATGATGATGAAAGCATTGAGCTTGCTTGGGAGGTAATACAAGAAGCACGGCAGTGTGAACGTCGTGAACGTGTGCGGGAGCGTCTTGAACGTGAGAGTGAGCGTAAGCGTCAAGAACGCGACAATGAACGGAAGCATGAGCTTCAAGAACTTACTCTTAGGTGTGAGCGTCATGAACGTGAGTATCAGGAACGTAAGCGTGAGCGTGAGGAAAAGTATGAGAGAGAGAAGGCAGCACTGATCAAAGAGATACAGCATTGTGATCAGTTATTGGCACAGAGACAACGGCTGTCTGAGAATTCTGTAGGTAGTACAGAGCGAAAGAATGAGGAAGTGTCTAGCGGATTTTCGCCAAAAGCCGACGAGAAGAGTAGTGCCTGTGAGATTGGCTGCCAATTCATAAGTGAAGGGCAAAGGCTAGCCGCTAACGATGCCTTAGTGACAACAGAGGCCGTTAAAGGCCGCAAGGAGAGCGACGAGGTGCTGTGCCAACAGATGACTGTAGAGACAGCTAGGCCAGCTGCGAACAAATTGGCACAGTTACCGCGCGTGTGCGTCGCTGGTAATGTTAGCGAAGTTGCTAGCGAAGAAAAGGGTACTGCTGACCCGACAGACGCGAGCACCCATGTAGAGCCAGATCTGCGTGCAGAAGTGAAGTGCGAACTGGACGATGCAGTTGAGAGTAGTTCTCGGGATGGCGAGCTCCGTAGTTCACGAGAGAACAATTGCATTGTTCAGGGATCGGTGCGGCTCTCCGCCAGTCTAGATAGCCTCCATAGGGATGGTTCAGTTATTAATCATTCGGACTGTGCGCGTGAGACAGCGATCGATACCGACGGGCTGTGTGTCGATGCACAGCGTGAGCTGGGCAATGTAGTAGAGGGCAGTTCGCAAGAGTGCGAGTTGTATAACTCGAGTAAAGCCTGCTGCATTGTTCCAGAGTCGGTTGAGCTGTCCGCCAGTCGAGGCAGAGAGAGTGTTGATTAAAATGTAAATCACTCAGACTGTGCGGGTAAGAGACCGATCCGGGCCGACGAAATGTGTACTGGCCAGCACGAGGCACGAGAAGGCGACATGAAAGCGAGTGCAAAGAGAAAGCGCCGTAAAAAGAAGCGCCGTAAAGACCGAAAGACGGTAACTAATGTACTAATGTAGCGCCGCCAAAGATGGCGAGAAACCCAAAAGGGCAGGGCGCGAGGAAAAAGGTGCGGTCGTCACGGACGATGTGGACGCATCCAAAACGTTCGAGCCACCGGTCAAAGGGGGACCGCGAAGCATGTTCTGCACGGACGCGGACAAAGGGCACGAGGCAGTTAAACTCCTCGTCGTTCCGTAGTTCTTTTCAAAGCTCAGCGTGCAGTTCGAAGAAGCGCAAGGTGGCAGGACGAGACCAGGTGGGTAGTAGCGACGCGGTCAATCGAGTTTGTGAAGAAAGCGGGGCGCCCGGACGCAAATTGGCAGGAGACCGTAACGTCTTGGGGGAGCTCATTGTGAGTCAGCCCTTTTGTGTTTCCTCGGCAGCCAGAGTAGCTTTCAAACCGCGACCACCTCGGGGACGGCTCAGAGTATGAGTCAGGCATAAGCGTTTGGAAAGGGAGGCCAATAGCGCTTCCGTAGAAATGAAGTGTTTGTTTTTTATTTTGAGCATCGGAAAGTTTTCGCGAATTGAGACTGGATTTCTTTCAATGTGTAAGGTTTGAGCTTTGTTTGTCTTTTCGTTTGAGAAGCTCCGAGATTTGAAAGATGAGGTTTATTTAAACATGTAGTCTCGCGAGTGTTAGTTAATGAGTATATAGGCTCTTTTTTGTGTGTGAGTGAGTAACCTGAAGGACAAGGTTATCGTTGAGAGGGCTATGGTAACGCGCGTGTGTTTTAGTTAACCTTTTTTTTTTTATAAGCGTTTCTTTATTTTCTAAGGTTAACCGCGTAGGTTTTCAGTGAGTGCATGATTTGCACGGAGAAGCGTCCTTAGTTCCTTTAGCGCGTGTCCTGTGCGGACGGAAGGAAGCAGACTTTTGACTGGGTTGCTCGTGTGTGTTGAGGGCAGCCGTATTCTGGCTTCTCTGATAAGTATGCGTGGAACGAGTTATTAAAAGACTCATTATTTTAAGGGTTCTGCGGAGTGTGTAAGTCCCGCAAACGAACAATTAGTTCGTTTAAGTCACGTGTCCTGTAGGACTTTCAGGGAAGAAACGTGAGTAAGCGTAAATGAAAAGTTTGCCTACAACGCAAGTGCGCGTTCTGTTGAGTGACCACAAGGCTAGTGCGCTTGTGATTACGTACTTGTGAGGTTGACCAGATTGTTCAGTGGCACCAATAAGTACGCCACTGCAATAGGTTGAAAACATGCTGTTCGTGTAGTTAGGCCACTTAAGTTATGCTCGGCTGTTTTCATTTGTTGTTTGCAACGTCAACGACCCTTTGTTTTGCAACAACAATATTACTCTGGTCTTGTCGGCATTCGAGGAGAAATGGATAGCTGTTTGGAGGGGTGGTTGGAACTGTTTTGTCGAAATTGGGGAAATAAAAGATCAGGGTTCATTTTGACTCAGTAATAGCCTGGCGAGTCAGGGGTGAAGAGCCTGCGCTTACACGTGGTGCAGCGCTCTGTTGTTTTGTTTGTTTGACGTATGTTCTCCAGGGCCTAGGATCCCAAAGTTCGTCAAACGAGGCTCGACACCAATACCCTGCAGGTTCTTTCAGCGTTCCTCATGGCCAGCGAATTGAGTTCACCGGCCATTCAGAACTGCCGGGGCGAGGACGAGCTGTTAGATATGGCGCCGTTTCCTGAGGCTACTTCGAGTTCCCCAGACCACATGGAATCGCAGCACAGCTAATTGAGGAATGCAGAAGCAGGGATGCCACATTCCTGAGGCAAGACACGTGCAAACAAGTTGGCGGCCCCCAGGTCGTGAGCCGCCGGTGGAGCTATACAATGCTTGAGTTTTCCAGAAAACGAAGGGATAGCCCGGAATTGTTGCAAGGAAAGTGGGTCCCGAAACAAGACGGCTGCGATGTACCGGGAAGGCCTGGCAGCGTCACCCCCACCTGGCTTTTGTGACGGCGAGTTGCTAGTCAGCAAGGGAAGGGGGATCAAGCGATCAAGCAAGGGGGACCAAGCGGCGACTCTCTTCACCGGGTATGACACCATCGCACGGGCGCCTACCATTGGCCGAAAATGGCGTCATCTGAGCGGACTCTCCCATTGGCGGAACATGACGCGACTTCCAGTCCTCGAAGGGTTTAAAAGAAGCATTCCAGAGAGACCAGAGCATTCCCTGATTCACCTCTCTCGAAATTCTTGCCGCGGGCCGCAGCGTCAGAGTTGCTGCCGGCCCGTAATGACTGTACGACTGTTACTTGGCTCTCAACTCTCTGTATATAATGTAATATAAATCCTCCAAGTTTGTTTTCATCCCGAAGTCCGTCCTCAATCCCTACATGCCGTACAGGCGCTGGTTCGCATTGGAAACTGCACTGGTTGTGTTTGTGCCGCGCTGGCTCCAGTGGGCAAGGACGAACGCTGCTGAATATTAAATGCTTTATACAATTTCATCACTTGATACTAGTTTTTTGTCCTAAATAACGCTATATCTTGGGGTCATATAACTATTTCGTGTCGCAGCATGGAATAAAGGTGCGTGAGCTGCTTGTTTATTAACATCTGACACTGAAGATCATTTGCGTTTTTTGCATTTTCCCTTTATGGTATGAGCAACTTTAGTGCTAGAATGATGTGACAATACAACCCGCACGTGCCGCATGTCATATCGCAAGGCGTGACATATTGCTTAAGTTTACCTAAATGTGTATGGAAATTGTGCTCGAGGTCGGCGCACGACCAACGCCGGATCTTCTGCGTAACGGGGCCCTAAAGCTATCGCTGTAAAAGAGAGCGCTTGAGAGGAAGGCGACTTCGCGCTCGGCTTGTGAATTCCGCGCGTCGTGCAAAACTACAAAACTTGGCTGAGGTGATCACATAAACGTATGCTATCCGCGGACTATTTTTTCAACGAGCCCGAGGGGGGGTTCAGGCACCCTTTAGGTATGTCCCGCATTGAATATGTCTCACCATGTTTTTCAGAAACTATGAGCGTCGGCTATGAGATCACCGCAGACACGAGAAGAGAGCTATGGGTCACAGAAGAAAATATGTCCAGGATCAACGCTCACTCCGCCCAGAGAGGCGTAAGTGATTGCTTTCTGTTAATTCAAATACACTTCCTTGGTTTTTGTCTCAAGCTGTTAGCGTGTATGTCAACTCTACCAATTTTACGTAATGTTTACGAATTCGGAAGCACCTGAGCGAGCCCTGATCCGCTTACATGTTTATCGAAGTGGAGAAAAGCATTCGAAGTTAAAATAGGCTATTTAATAAACACTTTGTCACGAAAAGTACTTCGATGCGTTCACCAGAAGCGGATTTATTGGCAATCAAACGTGGCGTTCACGGTGCTTCCGCTCCTCCTTCAATGCCTTTCACTGCCAAGGTTACCACAGAGCGAGGTACCACAAGGCACCGCCTTGTATATGTCACCGTGGCGCGCAGTTCACATTTGAATTTGGATGTTAACGTAGACGCCACTACCCCCGATTTTGGTGCCTGCAACGCGCCAAACGTAAGCCAAAAGCGGTTGTCATCAGCGAGCAGCACTGTACTGAGCCAGTGGACTCGTCGGGGTACCCTGCCGTATCTGCACTACGTAGCAGATCGCAGCTTAATACAGATGTAGTGCATATTGCGCAGCGTTTGCTTTGTGCCCGACAGGGCCCGTGTGCGTCCTCGCGCTCATACGATCTAGTCTGACCATGCTGCGTGGTGCGGACTGGCTTTGTCCTCCGCCTGCATAACTGGCGAATAGTCGCCACATACAACAAGTGCATTGTAACGCCTGTTTTATGCCGGGGTGCTTCCTGTAAAGGATGCTACATATAATACCCATGCTCTACAAAGGTCGTTGCATATTTTCCATTATAATGTAGTCCAGTCACACTTTGCCCACACTAAAATCTTTGAGAAATCATTTTTTCCACTTACGAGCGAAGAATGGAATAATTTACCAGAATGTGTTGTTCAATGCACATCTCATGTTTCATTTGAAAATATGTTGAAAGAGCATCTTTTGTATTCCCTCTCCTGCTTGGGCAGCATTGCTTCCTGCAGTATTGTGTAAATAAATAAATGAACAAAGAATGTAACGTTGGCTCTTAGAAGTAAAGTATCTGGCTTGTTGCAGCACTGTGGAAGCTGCACAATTTCTTAGCCGATTCTTAGCGTTGTCTGCGCAGCGTCTGCTTACGGTATGATAAATGGCAATGTATGTAAGAATGACGCAATGTGCGAAGAATATGAGATTGAAAATAGCAGCGTGTTTTGATGATAAAGTGAAGACAAACTGAAATTTATTTTAGAAGCGAGTTAACCATGCGTATTTAATAGCTCGTCTAAAATGACACCCAAAATTGTAGCGCTGTCAGATATTGGTACGATATGATTAGCTAATGATACACCTCACGAGGTGGAATTGTTGTTTGAAGGTTATGAATCAAAACATGTTTTTGAAGGACTGATTGGAAGATAATTTGGTGCTTTAGTGAGCACCACCTGTCGATATTGCCAAGATCAGGGTTCAGCTGATCTTGCATTACTGTCAATCACTAGTGAGATGAATAAATGGTTGTGTCATCGGCATACAAAAGGAACTTGTAACTGGTAAGCGAATCGGGTAGATTGTTGGTGAACAACAGGAACAGTAAGGGACCTAATAATACAAGCTTGAGGAACACAAAGTATGATAAAGTTAGCCAGTGAAAGGTCGTCGTTGTCAAGTACAACTTAAGACCCATTAGTTAGCTAGCCATGAAGTACCAGTGATGCCGTAGGTCACTGTAGTTGATACAAAAGAATAGAATGGTTCAGAGTACCAAATGCTGTAGTTCGGTCAATGAATGCTGCTCCCACAATTAACCCGGTATCCATAAACCTGATTTTTATGGCCTCGTAGCGCGAGTGTCGCCGTAACCGAGCGAATGAGCACAACGGCGAAGGATCAAAGAGCGACACGCAGTGCAGCGGAACATGAAATGTGGCGATAGTGAAGAGATCACGAGGACGAAAGCGGAGGGGGGGGGGGGAGGGGGGAGGGTGCGGCGAAAACGTGAGAAGAAAAGCATAGTGCCCAGCATGACGCGGGCTTTGTGGCAACGATGGCGCCATCTCGCAGTCATCGTGCCGCATGCGCATCGTTTGTATGGACGTAGTGCTGCATGAATGGACGTCGGTCTGTGGCGGCTGCTGCGAATTCCACCCACACATCACGATTAGTGAGGCAGTCGCGCCACGCTTTGCTGTATGTACTTTGCTGTATGTCAAGAATGTACTTTTCAAAAAATCTGGTGCGGCTCGCTGGACAGGCCGGACGGACGGACTCCTCGGTGGCGTTCCATAATTCTCCTCGCATGGGCACAGTATGTTGCAGAAGTCGCGGGGCACTCTTATCGTTGCGGGGTGCTTTTCTCGTCTTGATGATATATTGTTTTTTTTTTTTTTTTTGCAAGAACTGCTCCAGTAGGACACATGTAACCGCCAAATGAGGTCTCAGGAGAGCACCCGAGACTATAATAAAGTAGCCGGTGCGGGAACTCCAAATTATTTGTCTAGCTGTCCACGATAGCGGACAGCTGATCTTCCTTGGCACGCGTAGGCCTCGGTGAGGCCCAACCTAAGAACCAGTCCGGATTCAAGCTTTGTTACTCCCGTTGCCGCTTTGGTGTCCTGGAGGTGCCCGAAATAATACTAAAGGCCAGTTGTTGCAACTGGTAAATAAAAACTATATATGAAAAAAAGGATCACGCCCACGAGCCAACTTGTGACGCACTGATACCGTGCCCCTTCGAGGAGCATTATGGAACGCCAAAGAGGAACTTGAGAGGATGAGCAAAACGAGAACAAGGTGAAAGAAGGAGACAACATTTCGACGGAGAGGGGGTTAGGTGGATGGGTGCGGCAACCCTCTCTCCTTTAAAAGGAACCCCACCTATATATACTGTGGTGAGGAAAGCATATGTCGCCTTGAAGAAAAGTCC
The DNA here is from genome assembly GCF_023375885.2 of Dermacentor andersoni. Taxonomy (NCBI): domain Eukaryota; kingdom Metazoa; phylum Arthropoda; class Arachnida; order Ixodida; family Ixodidae; genus Dermacentor; species Dermacentor andersoni. The sequence continues at coordinate 138,880,065 of NC_092816.1, read as the reverse complement.
ACTTGTCGGAACGTTGGCTCCTGCTTTCACCTTGTTCTCGTTTTGCTCATCGTCTCGAATTTCCATCTCCCACCTTCCCCTTGTTTTCTAAAGAGGAATTTAGGAATTTACCGGCCTGGCGTTGGCATGCGCATTGCAACAATTTCTGCCTTTTTGTCGCTTAATGTTGTTGTTGTGTTGCTATGTCTTTCTTGTTAGTTTATTAAAGTAACCATAGAAGGTTTCCGCCCCCAGGAAGTGGATCCGTCGGGGCGGACGGAGGGAGAGAACAGGAGGTCAGTTCAGGTATTATTGACCATTTTTGAGTCTTGTAAAAATCGAAGTAATGACTGGAATATAAAGTGCTGGCTATTGCCAGGCATCTAAATCCTCGGGCCTCACAGTAGCGGGGAGAGTGTCTATCGCTCTCCTGCAGTGCTAGAGTATATGTTGCTGATCCAGCAGCTGGTTCCTTGGACAGGATCGGTAAGTGGCTGGAGACGCATCCTGGTGCGGCGGGCTGGCGTCACTGCTGTCTCCCTGACGATGCGTCGGAGGCGTGGCTTCAGCACGGGTAAACTTCCCTGGAAGAAGCGCAGGATTTTCTGGGAGGATGTTTCCGGAACGCCGCTCTTCAAGACGCCTTCGCCAGGACTATGTCCGGGTGGATGGGGTATGGGTCATCAGGCACTTGTGGCCCCGTCTCTGAGGGGCGGGAAAGAAGCTCCCTTTGCAGAGGGTCGGCCATTCGGTTGCCAGCGACCCCAGCATGACCAGCTATCCATGTGAGACACACAGTGTGGCCAGCCTCGTCGGCGATTCGCATCGCCCGGTGTAAGTTAACAGCACCATTGCGAGAGTCCAGTCGGGCACAGGCCTTTATGGAGGCCTGCAAGTCTCTGCAAACAGTGCGAGTGAAGGTTGCAAAAGGAGGCTTGAGAATGGCATTGCATGAAGCGGGTATCGCAGTTACTTCCGACGTTAATGGGTCGTTGCAGGCAGGCCGGCAGGAGGAGTAGGCCGCGATGGTACGTGGGCAGTAGTGTACTAAGTCTGAAACTTCGTCACTGAGGGCCCTGTCGGTGTAGAAAGCATGGTGACAGGGAGGAGAAGTGCGAATGTCTGCTTGATGCCACCTTGTGTAAGACAACTGCCTCTCTGCGTGATCGGCATTCACGTTTTGGGGAATCGGTGCAGGTCATGGGACAATGTCACGGAGCACGGGAAGAGGGCAGAGGCGTTGTAGGGACTGGAAAATGAAGCGAGATGATGCTGCGATCGGATATCCTGGATCTTAGTTGGAACTGATGTGAATCCTTGGCAGCCTCGGCTAATGCCTGGTTCAGATTCATGTGGGCCATTTGAGCAAGACGGTGTAAGGGAATGAAACGCAGCAGGCTGGTGACAACCCCCATGGCTTCGTGGTTGAGCGATTGCAGTTTTTGTCGTTGCTTTTGGGTCAGACTGTAGATTTTATGGGCCGTATACGGCACGTGAAATTGATTGAGCAGCCATAAAGCTCCTCACTTCCCCAGTTTTTGTATGCAATGCAGCGGATTAGGCGGAGTATCTGATGCCAGGTTCGAGTGATGTTGTGGTGCCATGTTGCTGCACCACTGGCTCCGTTGATGTGGATGCCTAGAACTTCTTGCTGAGATATTTGTTCGCCATCAAAAGTGAATGAAAATCGCGAGGCTAAATGGGCTGGGTTTGTGCCCAGTACAAGTTAGTTCTGTCAACAGAAGACATGAGTCCGACCTGCTTTAGAAATGTTGCAGTGGTGTCAATTCCGGCTTGAATGGCATCGGACTAGTCGACGTCGGAGCCTTGTTGGTCCGTATTGTGACATTGTCCATATACACACTGAAGGGAAGTCCAGGTATCTCAACCAGGCAATAGCAGAGTGGTGGCATCACCAAGTTGAGCAGTAATGGCGAGAGGACAGCGCCTTGCGGCGCTCCTATTCGTGATTTCTTCGGTGCGGAAAGTCTGCCCTACGGCAACCTGATATTCGCGGTCAAATCAGAAGCCGCGCATGTATGCCCAGCGTTTGCCTGGGATGCTTGAGACCGACCAAAATGAGGTAATCGACAGCAAGGACTCTTTAGGCTTCGCTGGAACACCTTGATTCGACGTCACGAACGAGAAACGCGTGATGAGTACACCACCAAGTGAAAGAGCCGCCGTGAACCTGCGGCCCTATAACGTCAAACTATTCCAATATGTTTTTGTTCCAATTTCCTGACATCAAATGTGCATAACTGCCGACGCAAGCATCGGGCGGGGACCGGGGACCCGCAAGGTGGTCTAAACAGATCAATCAAACGCTCTCCTCATTTATAGAGGTCACTATTGCTTGCTTTAAAAACGAATAACATTGCCTACACTGAGCGACTTGTCTCATCTAATTTGCTGATAGGAGGCGAGGAGCACACTCATGTGGAGAGGGATTGAATGGGGCCGAGCCAATGCACTGAAAATCGATCACCATATGAAGAGGATGGTTCAAGTGTCTTGGATTGGTCCGTTTTCCCTTACGTATATTGCAGTGGCTGGTCAAAAATGGCGGCCACATGCAACAGAAGTTTAAGAATTCCACTAAAAAGGATCCTCAGCAACGAAAAGTTGGCTGAGTGAGGCCGTAAATGTGCCGGAACTGCTCGAAAACGTTACAATGTCACGCAAAAAGTTTTATTGTACACAAATAAACCATGCTCTATGGCAGGTGCGTGTAGCCAGTGCCTGAGTTATCGGCGGCAGTCATCTTCTATTCCTTTCCACACGGGGCAGCCTGCGGCTATTCAGAGAAAAATTCAGTTTGGTTCGGCATATTAATGCATCTTTAACGCGGACACATCACTTTGACGCGGTGAATTTTCACGGTGTTGGGACGCCGCGTGACAGGCAGGTGAAGTAGTTGCAGCCCGAAAACTTTTGACCAATAGCCGTGGGCTAATGGTGTCGAACCAAAAATGGCTATTTTTCTTTTCCTCGGTCTCATCATGTATAATGAGAGTGTACACACCATATCAGATGGGGAGCTATCGCGGTTTACGTGACGTCGTGTGGCTGACAGTTGAAGTGGGGGCTACCCAAAAAGTTGTTCGCCAATCGCGGAGGGCTGATTGCCGAATTGGAATAGAAAAGCATTGAATAGCTTTAAGTTATAGCGCCCTTGGATAACGTAGCCATCTTTGTTTATTTAGACAGTATTGCCAGCTCTACTAATGGCTTGTGGAGTTGCCAATAACGAATGTGAACGTAAACCATCTGCGATTTTGGCGGCAGCCGTCGTACAAGGATACAGGAGGAGTCTGATATGAAGTCCTATTTTGTCACAATGGTTAAGAAATTGTTTGCGTGGTCGTTGGGAAAAGTCAGACGTGGGATCATACCACGTGTATCCTGCTCCTGCGTTTAAAGCACAGCAGAAATCACGCTTTCATTGGTGCTATCGTGAATAGCCGACTCTGCACATTACATTTCATATTTGGGAAAACATTCGAACGCAGTAGTGATATTCACACCGTAGTGGCTACGCAGCCTGTGTATGTGAATCTGTTTCATATCTACACGCCAAATGTTAAGTTCTGTTCGCTGTACCTACGTTGAAAGCTAATCCTATTCAAACTTCCCCACAGTGGAGTAAGAAATTTGAACAAGAGGCTATTAACGATCCTAGCAACTTGTTGGCTAATGCATGCCTCGCCAAATAACATAGAAGCTTAACTTTTATGAAACGTTTGGCGCATGTTCGATGAGCTGGACGGAATCTTAACTTTCGCCTTTTACCACGGCAGGCCATTACTTGTGACGGCTTTCATGAACAGACAACCAGTGAAAACGAAAGCTTCAGTCCCTTGTGATGTTAGGCGCAATCCACCACAATGCTGTCAGCGTACTGCTCTTCCTTCGTTGTAAGCCTATTAATCACACATGCACCTGCGAAAACCTAGCAGAAATCGATGTAAGCGCGCTGGCTCAGCGGAGTGCCTACCGCGTGAGGTACAGCGGGTCGTGGCACTTGCGGAGACGGAGGACATTAGCGCGCATGCGCGAGTAGGAGTGGGTGCGAGAGAGGAAAGGTGGGGACTCATCATCATCATCATCATCAGCCTAGTTACGCCCACTGCAGGGCAAAGGCCTCTCCCATACTTCTCCAACTACCCCGGTCATGTACTAATTGTGGCCATGTTGTCCCTGCAAACGTCTTAATGTCATCCGCCCACCTAACTTTCTGCCGCCCCCTGCTACGCTTCCCTTCCCTTGGAATCCAGTCCGTAACTCTTAGTGACCAGCGGTTATCTTCCCTCCTCATCACATGTCCGGCCCATGCCCATTTCTTTTTCTTGATTTCAACTAAGATGTCGTTTACCCGCGTTTGTTGCCTCACCCAATCTGCTCTTTTCTTATCCCTTAACGTTACACCCATCATTCTTCTTTCCATAGCTCGTTGCGTCGTCCCCAATTTCAGCAGAACCCTTTTCGTAAGCCTCCAGGTTTCTGCCCTATATGTGAGTACTGGTAACACACAGCTGTTGTACACTTTCCTTTTGAGGTATAGTGGCAACCTGCTGTTCATGATTTGAGAATGCCTGCCAAACGCACCCCAACCCATTCTTATTCTTCTGGTTATTTCAGTCTCATGATCCGGATCCGTGGTCACTACCTGCCCTAAGTAGATGTATTCCCTTACCACTTCCAGTGCTTCGCTACCTATCGTAAACTGCTGTTCTCTTCCGAGACTGTTAAACAATACTTTAGTTTTCTGCAGATTAATTTTCAGACCCACCCTTCTGCTTTGCCTCTCCAAGTCAGTGAGCATGCATTGCAATTGGTCTCCTGAGTTACTAAGCAAGGCAATATCATCAGCGAATCGCAAGTTGCTAAGGTATTCTCCATCAACTTTTATCCCCAATTCTTCCCACTCCAGGCCTCTGAATACCTCCTTTGCATAGCTCCTAAGGCTTTCTTTACTTCTTCTGGCGTTACCTGTGGGATTTCGAATTCCTCTAGGCTATTCTCTCTTCCACTATCGTCGTGGGTGCCACTGGTACTGTATAAATCTCTATAGAACTCCTCAGCCACTTGAACTATCTCATCCATATTAGTAACGATATTGCCGGCTTTGTCTCTTAACGCACACAGCTGATTCTTGCCTATTCCTAGTTTCTTCTTCACTGTTTTTAGGCTTCCTCCGTTCCTGAGAGCCTGTTCAATTCTATCCATATTATAGTTCCTGATGTCCGCTGTCTTACGCTTGTTGAATAACTTCGAAAGTTCTGCCAGTTCTATTCTAGCTGTAGGATTAGAGGCTTTCATACATTGGCGTTTCTTGATCAGATCTTTCGTCTCCTGCGATAGCTTACTGGTTTCCTGTCTAACGGCGTTACCACCGACTTCTATTGCGCACTTTTTAATAATGCCCATGAGATTGTCGTTCATTGCTTCAACACTAAGCTCCTCTTCCTGAGTTAAAGCCGAATACCTGTTCTGTAGCTTGATCCGGAATTCCTCTAGTTTCCCTCTTACCGCTAACTCATTGATTGGCTTCTTGTGTACCAGTTTCTTTCGTTCCCTCCTCAAGTCTAGGCTAATTCGAGTTCTTACCATCCTGTGGTCACTGCAGCGTACCTTGCCGAGCACGTCTACATCTTGAATGATGCCAGGGTTCGCGCAGAGTATGAAGTCGATTTCATTTCTAGTCTCACCATTCGGGGTCCTCCACGTCCACTTTCGACTAACCCGCTTGCGGAAAAAGGTATTCATTATCCGCATATTATTCTGTTCTGCAAACTCTACTAATAATTCTCCTCTGCTATTCCTAGAGCCTATGCCATATTCCCCCACTGACTTGTCTCCAGCCTGCTTCTTGCCTACCCTGGCATTGAAGTCGCCCATCAGTATAGTGTATTTTTTTTTTACTTTACCCATCGCCGATTCTACGTCTTCATAAAAGCTTTCGACTTCCTGGTCATCATGACTAGATGTAGGAGCGTAGACCTGTACAACCTTCATTTTGTACCTCTTATTAAGTTTCACAACAAGACATGCCACCCTCTCGTTAATGCTATAGAATTCCTGTATGTTACCAGCTATTTCCTTATTAATCGGGAATCCGACTCCTAGTTCTCGTCTCTCCGCTAAGCCCTGGTAACACAGTACATGCCCGCTTTTTAGCACTGTATATGCTTCTTTTGTTCTCCTAACCTCACTGAGCCCTATTATATCCCATTTACTACCCTCTAATTCCTCCAATAACACTGCTAGAGTCGCCTCACTAGATAGCGTTCTAACGTTAAACGTTGCCAGGTTCAGATTCCAATGGCGGCCTGTCCGGAGCCAGGTATTCTTAGCACCCTCTGCAGCGTCACAGATCTGACCGCCGCCGTGGTCAGTTGCTTCGCGGCTGCTGGGGACTGACGGCCGGGGTTCGATTGTTGTATTCATATAGGAGGTTGTGGCCAAGTACTGCACCAGGGTGGCCAATCCTGCTCTGGTGAGAGAGTGCGTTACCAGTTCTGGTCACCGGGATCAGGCCGCACTCCAGGCCTGTTTGTGCAATTTTCTCAACACACGGTTTTTTTTGTATTTTCCGGTGGAGAATTGCGCGGCACCGGGATTTGAATCACGGTCCTCTTGCACTGGAGACGGATACTCTACCGTCCCCGTAGGAGTTAAATTAAAAATTAATTTATGGGCTTTTAGGTGACAAAACCACTTTCTGATTATGCACGCCGTAGTGGAGGACTCCGAAAATTTCGACCACCTGGGGTTCTTTAACGTGCACCTAATTCTAAGTACACGGGTGTTTTCGCATTTCGCCCCCATCGAAATGCGGCCGCCGTGGTCGGGGTCCGATCCCGCGACCTCGTGCTCAGCAGTCTAACACCATAACCACTGAGCAACCACGACGGGTCCCGCAGGAGTTGTACGCCGCATTTAACCTACAGTGGTGCCCTATTTGATCAGTCAAGGTGGACCAATCTGAGCTCGGTTATACCGCATGGATGGCACTCGACTAGAGAACCTGGTATTTATGACCTGCACATGTGAGGCCATACATATTTGAAGATATATATCTTTCTTTTATTTTAGAAGGGTTCCCGTACAGTGATAAAATAAAGGAAAATACATTAAAAGAACGAAAAAAGAAAGAAAGAAAAAGGGGCGAATAAAAAGGAACATAACAGGTTATTTGAACTCGCGACCCTTCGATGTTGCCCGGAAAGATAGCTCAATCGGTTGGTTCGTCAGGCCCCAGGCTACTTTCAAGCGCCACAGCTCCTGCTCCGAGCCTCACACTTACGTGGAAAGAGACTCATGTTATCCGCGATAGTCGGTTTTCCGAGTGGTTGGAAGGCATACTTTCTAGGAAAAATGGCCGCTCGAGGAGAAGAGCGAACTCGAGCGGCTTTAGAGGCTAGGAAAACTGCATTAAAATATTTAGACTTGAGGGAAAGCTTCGTTAACAAACTATAACACGGCAATCAGCACTCGAATACGACGAGAGAAATTACTGAGACGTGTAAAAATTCCCTTGAAAAAAAATCTGGTTTGCGAGACAAATGCTTGTATGTATTGAACCTCTTAAAAGATGAGGGGGGAAAGATGCGCTCACCGAGAGGGCATCGTCAGCACGAGACCACCACAAGGCACCTTACAGAGATGTGGAGAGCTTCGCGCCCGGAACGAAGCCTCCTCTCTCCGCCGGCCAAGAGGGGAAAACGCGCTTTCCGATCGCTCAAGGTTGCGCGGACAAAGCATAACTCTAACGTCTAGTAAAAGCTTAACCAGGTGCGATGGCGGCACGCATAGCGTGGGAAGCTAGCCGCCAGAATAACTATACCAAGGACTGCTGCTGACAAGGGCGAAATACCTTCGTGTAATTATAATAACCCTAATAGGACTACTTTCGAAAGAAAAAAAAAGGAGACGGCGCAGAGGGCTATACTACGAGAGCTATGACTGATAGTTTTCTATAAATATATATATATATATATATATATATATATATATATATATATATATTCATCTCATCTATGGGATCGCATGCGCGCGCTGTTGCTTTGTCTCTGCGTGTAGTAGTTAAGAGAGCCAGTTTAAGGGCGGAGAAGAAAGGAAAGAAAAGCAAGAACTGCAGCGCCGTGGTTTTAAAGCGCACCCGTGGTAGAGAAACGGAATGCGATATAAGCGTGCGTAGCCATGATACGCACACGACAAACTGCCTTAAAATATTTAGACTTGAGGGAAAGCTTCGGTAACAAACGATAGCACAGCAATCAGCACTCGAATATAATTATAACCCTAATAATAATTGTAAATATTCATCTCATCTATGGCATCTAATGCGCGCGCTTTTGCTTTGTCTCTGCGTGTAGTAGTTGAGAGAGCCAGTTTAAGGGCGTAGAAATGGGAAGGAAAGGAAAGTCTCTGAAGCAAACTTGCAGCGCCGTGGTTTTAAAGCGCAACCGTGGTAGAGAAACGGAAGGCGATATAAGCGTGCGTGGCCATGATACGCACACGACAAACTGCCTTAAAATATTTAGACTTGAGGGAAAGCTTCGGTAACAAACGATAGCACAGCAATCAGTACTCGAATATAATTATAACCCTAATACTACTTGTAAATATTCATCTCATCCATGGGATCTAATGCGCGCGCTGTTGCTTTGTTCTGTGTGTAGTAGTTAAGAGAGCCAGTTTAATGGCGGAGAACTGGGGTGGGGACTATTGCTCCTTGAATATGACGCTGCCTTGGTGGCCGAGGCCTAACAAAGGAGTTTCTCAGCGGGTGTTGTATGCGTTTGTCCCTAGGTGTGCTGGCAGAAGTCACGGAGCGCGGTAGTAGTGAAGTTAGTGTTGCAAGTTGGCGGCTGGACGTAATTATATTTGTTCAACTGTGTTTTTTAGTAATGGTAATAACGTGTCATTATGTCGCATTATTGGCGGCCCCTTCAGGACACCAAAGCTACAAACCGGACTGCTCCGGTTCGCCGAGGCCTGTGCGGCCCCAACCCATGGGCCGCCCTGCTTCTAAATTTGGTGCCCCCCACTACCCCTTGGGTGCCCTAGAGCTCCTGCGCCGCCTGCTTTATTGTAATCTCGGGTGCGCTCCTGAGGCCTCCATTAGCCAGTTACATGTGCCTTCCTGGAGCAGTGCTTGTAAAAAATGCAATCTATCGTTGCGACAAAAAAAGCTACCCGTGACTTATACCACATCATTCAGAACCTTGCCCCTTCAGACACATTGATCACCAAACGGGGCCCCCATGCCCACTGCCACACCGCGCGGGCAGCCGCTGGCAGAGCATAAACAAACTCGACTGCACCCCGCAATTCCGGCATGTCTAGGGGGCAATTCTACAACATGTGCCAAGAAACCTCCTCCGTAGTGCCTAGGCAGAGTCAAATATTCAAGGAGCAAAGGCCCCCAGATAGAATTTTTCTCTCGCAACCGCCCTTGCTCACGCCTGCGCAGAAATGTCGAGCGCCACAAGAAACGCTCCGCACCGCAGTACCTACTAGTGAATGTAAGAACGCCAGCGGGATGTAGGTGCCCTGGGAGTATCGGCAGATACGCGCTACTCGTACGCCTCTTCATGGTTCTCTTCATTGGTCGTCCAATGCTTTGGAAGCGTCAGCTTCTGCGACCGCCAAATCTTGTTCAGAAATAAAGTAGCTATAATTTTTGTTATTTCGTTATATTCTTTAATATGCTCATGTATGTTAGATGTTCCTAAGATGTGCATTTACTCCTGGCATCTTGTTGTAAGACAGCAGAAAGACAAAGAAATATTCCTTCTGCAGTTCCGGACTAGAAAGGTCAACAGCACGGAACTTATCTTGACCATGGACGATGAAGGTAGGGCTCAGCAAGCCGTGAAAGCCGCTACTCCTGTGGGACATAAGGAACGTGCTATCACTACGAGTAAGTAATTCCCTGTATCTCAATATCAATGATGCCATAGAATTCCCTATATATGATACGATTCCATAGAAGAGTTTGACATTCTGCACCAAGAGGCACGCAGGAGCAACTGCGCCTACATAGAAGCGAGTGGAGCTCATAATGTGGGTAATCCAGTGCCTGCATGGCCTTGGGCGCATCGCACTGCAGTGGTGCTCTAGATGATGAATGCTCCACAGCCCTTGCATACGTAATTTACTACTGCTGAGCCTCTAATTATTTCACATGCTTGAATCTTCGTCTACAGCTGTTCCATAACTTTCCCCTATTTTAATCAACTGTAAGCAAGGCTTCATGTTTAGTCCACCAAAGATTCAGGGGAAACATTCTACAAAACTTCCTAATGTTTAAACAAAACCCAACAATTATTGGCAACGGTCCTAATTACACCATAAATCTTAACTGTGCCACGGCTTGCACTTAATATACATTGCATTTTTGTTGCCATAGAACTCGCTAGCGACATTAAGAACTAAGCTGATGACGGCCGTGCGACACTTTCGAAGACTTGCTCTTTTTTTTTCTTAGTCGTAATTGCACGCTGTAACTAACTGCAATATTTTAACTTGTACAAAGGGGCATTTTACCATTCTTTAAGTCCGTGCTGCTTGCTTATTCACCCTTGCGGCCGAGCGTCTGCTGTAATTATTATTGTACGTAATTCTTATAAATTCGCTAGCAGATTTTCACTTACTTACCACAGTAACAGTAGGAAGACGCGCAAAAGACCGTTCATGATTGATGTCAGCTATTGGGTCTGTGTTTTCTCAGCAAGCCCAAGAGGTGGTTCATGGACCCTTTAACCGAGTCTCCTTACACCGAAAAAGAGTGTACTGACTGTTGATCCATTTCCTTCTAGGATAAGTTGTTTGCAACCCTAATGATAAAAACATGATAAAAAACTACGTACAGCGTGAAGGACAAGGACTGTGAGACCACATACACTGCGCTGTGTATGTCGTCTCTTGCAGTCCTTGTCTTTCGCGCTGTACGTAGTTTTTTACCGTGAATTACCAACTACCCCAAGCAACCACCGTAGAATAAAAACACTCGAATAAAAAAAACTTGTCTTTCCAGACCTTCCTCTTGGGGAAATGCGTGTGGTCATTGAACACAAGGAGTTGGCGGGGCCATCGACAGCCCCCCGGAGGTTGGGATCCTTTCTCACAGCCAGTTCACGGAGCCTCTCTGTAGATCTCATGAGGAGGCTACTTCATCTCATCATGCACGAGCTGGAGTGAATCGTGCACAATAAACTGTGTAAATACCAACACACTTCAATTTCAACAACTAGCACTCTACACTTACTTTATATTTCAGCAACTTTTGAAACATTCTAAATTTTATTCAGTATTTGGAGGTTGGTTTCCCCAAACATATGTATATGCAGTAAGAAAATTTCATTATTTGAGCACCCCTACTTATTTTCTGAAATGACACTATTAAAACATTTTAATCTCCATTGAGGTAGGGAGATAAAAAAATAGGAGGGGCTGTTACATCACTTTTTGTAAAAGTCAGACAATGCCATTTGGTCATGCAGCCCAAGCAACTTCTCCATATTTGTAGGTGCTGTCAGAAAACCCATGTATGTTTTCTGTTTCTATGCTACTGTGCACCAGCTTTGCGAGTCTGAGTGCATCACCTCTGTGTCCACAAAGCTCAGTATGAGCAACTGCGACGTATTTTAAGGTTACCTTTTGAAGAAATGGAAACTACCCGATTTTGCTGCACTTTGCATGCATAGTACTACGATACTGTGTAACTTGACAACAGATAGCTTCTTTTGTGTGCACAAAGAATGTGGAACTGTGATAATTCCCACAATAATTTCATTGTTTTTAGTATGCAATATTTTACCCAACTTTGTCACTTGCCATTGGTGTTTGCAGGTGTGCTACACATTTTAAATGTGGTACTACTAAAATATAGGCTGAAACCTATTTTATGGATGGTGCTGCATGTTAATTTTACCTGGTAAGAGGGAGTGCAGAACTTAAATCTGTTTATTGAAAAAATGTTCAACACAAGGTTTAGTAGATTTACATGGTAACAACTTGTGAATGGGGTGGGAACGTGACCATAGCAATTGTTCTGTCTCTAAAGTGCTACATAGGCAGGAATAGATACATGGTAATTGAAAAAGGATTCTCGCTGAAGCCATCGTTTTGACAAAGGGACTTGTCTTCATAAGGCCAGCAACTGCTACAGATGAACAGGTCACTTTTGTGAGTATATATTGTCGGGCCCTTGGCCCTCTCTGCAGCGCGCACGGGGGAAGCCTTTAAAACGCGCGCCACAACGGCACTCGTCGCATGGAGCATGCGCATCGATCGCGGTATCGTAAGAACTCGCGCGGGGACTGCCGGGAAGGCGGCTGCCCGATAAGAAGGCAGGGGAGACTGCACTCGGGGCTTTTTGCGGGGCGCGGGCCTGGGGAGGCGCTGGTGGGGCGTGGCCCGTCTAGGTTTCTGTCCGAGCGTGCTACAGAGCAGGGGGAAAAGCGTCTTTGTATTGTGTCTGCATGAAAGAGTGCTCTTGTTGTTCGCTTGTGGGACTATCTGCGCGCCTGGTTCGGTGCTTGCGTGCTTTCTGCGCTTTAATTCTGTTATCGCCCGAAAGATTGTGTCGGTTGATGGTTTGTAGCGGCCGTTCTTTCGTCGCTCCCTTTGGCTTGTATATTTTGTTGCTTCGCTGTTTTGCTGCTTGCTTCTTTGCTTTTGCTGCTTTTTGCTGCTTTGCTTATTTACTGCTTGCTTCTTTGCCTTGTTCTTTTCTGCTATTGGCCGCGAGGCTGCGGTAATTTTGAGTGTTACGTTCTATCGTAAATTAAAACGGTTTTTGTTCTTTGCGCCACTGGTCCTCTGTCGTGCTGGTAGCGGCTCGCGGACCCCCTGAGCGAAGGCGAGGGGCCTTCATCTGGCGCCCAACGTGGTTTTCTTCTCGTTTTTTCTTTTTGTTCTGGAGTACGCTTCCGCACCGCAGGGACCACGAGCACGGGAACGAGGGAACCGCCCCCATCTCAAGACAGCTGGCACTCCCCCCTGGGCCTTCTTGTTTCGCTCCGACATCGGGTCCCACAGCTCATGCATCTGTACCTAATCCCTCTGACCGGCGTAAGCTCACTGAACGTTTCTTATTCAACCTCTCGCTTTCCTTGCGCCCCGCTATTCCGCGCCATCCTGCCTCCGCAGAACCGCTTGACCATTCCGTCGGACCGCTTTGCCCGCTCAATTTCAACGCCAGAGATGCACCGCCGGCATTTTAATGCACCTACGTTCGGGTAATGTCAAGAAGAGCGCGGTTGAAAATCATACTCGCAAATCCACTAGTACGATGCCGGATAAGAAGGACCAGGGTGCGCCCGCACAAGATATGTGTAGCATTATTGCCCAGCTGACCGCGCTGCTCGAGCATCAGACAAACATAACTCCAGCAGCCAGTTTCCATTTGCAGCTCGCTGTGCCTACATATGAAGGGCACACAGATACGAAATCGGTGGCGGACTTCCTTCAGGAAATGGAAGACTACCGCAATGCGCAAGCCATTACGGATGACGTTCTTCTTCAGCGCGTTTTGCCCGTCGCCCTGACTGGGTCCGCCGCCCGCTGGCGTCGTCGCCAGTCATTCCAGAGTTGGGCGCACTTTGAGCAGCTTCTGCGAGCAGAATTCCTCCCCCCCGACTACGTTGTCCGCATAAACGACGAGCTTCGCGCCCGTAGTCAGGCGGAGGGGGAAAGCCTCCAAGAATACATACGGTCCTTTCAGGAGCTTTACGAGCGCGCAGACCCTTCAGCACCTGAAACAGAAAGAGTCACCCGGGCAATCCGGCAATCTCACCCACGCTTCCAGGCTTATCTAAGGGGCCGCACCTTCTCTTCACTTGACGATCTCGCCCAAGCGGCGTCCGATATTCAGGCGGCGATGTTGGCAGAGCTAACTTACCAGCCTCCACCCCCGCCTCAAGCCTCCCTAGAACCGTCTTGCGCGTGGCGCGGTTCTGCATTTGCAAGCCCGGGGGATATCGTACCGCCTCCAAGGGCGCTGGATCCATTTATTCACCGCACCCTTGCCACCCAGGTACCTTTCCGGCCTCCGGTCCGGGAACCTGCAACAACGTTGCGAGGCACTCGGGGCCGCAGCAGGCCTGTAGCGGCTGCCGCCCAATCAGGCGCAGAAGATACACGCAGGAACATTCCAGTCTGCTTCCAGTGTGGGGGACGAGGCCACTACAAGAGCCAGTGCCCGAGCCCACCTGGCTCCCGCCAGCAGGGAAACGACGAGGGCCGGCGGTGGTGAGCAACTACCAGTCGCCGGCCAACGACCTACCGCGCCCCGACGTCCCCTCGCAACATGCAGGCTCCGGGACGCCCTCTCCGGCAGCAGCCGACCCTCACGCGGTGTTACTCGCAACATCGAAGCATCTTGCAGCGGCTGTCAAGCACCGAGCGGGGGCAGGCGTTTCCAAGACTACGAAAAGCCGGGTGTTTTGGTCGTCTCACCATCCTGCTGTCACGGCGCTGAGCCGCGGACAACCTCGGCAGCGGAGCGGGGGACAGAAACAGCTCCTCACACTCAAATCACCACCGGCATCAACGGTAGTAGCTGTACCGGAAAGGTGTCACCCCCCCAGATCGAAGGCCCAGGATCTCGGACAAATGGTGAGGTCTTTGCCGTCCACGTTCAGTCTTCTTGACGACCACCTTGACAAAACACCATTGGTAGCGGTCAGAATGGCCGGAATAGAAGTACCTGCTATTTTAGACACCGGCTCTGCCGTTTCCGTTTTCGGTGACCGTGTGAGAAGCGCCTGCGAGACGAAACGTCTACAGTTACGAAGTGTAAACACGACCCTTCGCATGGCATCCGCTCACGTTGCGTCCGCTACGTCAGCAGCCCGGTTAACGGTTACCATGAATGATAAAAAATTCCGGCAACGCTTCCTACACCTTCCAGGACTTTCTTGTCCCGTGATTTTGGGCCGTAACTTCATAGCCAAAGCAGGAATCGTTCTCGATCTGTCTAAAGGCACCTACCAGTATGGCATGCATGCACATCCACTCAAGTTCATGAGTAAGCCAAGAGAACCACAGACAAATCTGTTTTCCACCAATATACCTGCGGTATCCGAGACTGGTAATGGTATTCTCACTGTTCTGAAGTCCTTCACAGGATCTCCGGCGGAGAAGACCAAAATCGAGACAGCGCTTAAACCATTTGCAGAAATGTTCACGGAAGCTCCTGGCAGCGTTAATGTGCTGACTCATAGGATAGACACCGGAGGCGCCCGCCCAATTCGTTTCAACCCGCGGCCCCTGAGCATCCACAAGCGAGCACTTCTTGATAGTGCGCTAGACGAAATGATCGCTACCGGTGCAGTAAGACCGTCTAAGAGCCCCTGGGCATTCCCAGTTGTACTAGCACCTAAGAAAGATGGCACGGCGCGGTTGTGTGTCGACTACCGTCGGTTGAACGCTGTCACAGTTCGAGACTCGTACCCCTTCCCATCAATCGATTCAGTGATGTATTCGCTTGGGTCCGCAAAGTTCTTCACTACTTTAGACTGCAGCAGGGGCTTCCTGCAAATTCCGATCGCCCCCTGCGATATTGCAAAGACTGCATTCACTTGCCATCGGGGACTGTTCGAATTTGTCCGATTGCCTTTCGGTTTGTGCAATTCACCTGCAACCTTTCAACGTGTAATAGATATTGTGCTTCAAGACGCCAAGTTCAATTACGCAATGGCTTACATGGATGACGTGGTAGTGTTCTCGAATACCCTGGAGGAGCATCTCCTTCACCTAACCACCGTTTTACAACGAATGCAGGCTGCAGGCATCACCATTAACCCCCGGAAAGTTCAACTGGTTTCGCCCAGAATCAACCTCCTAGGTTTCATCGTCGAGCAAGGCACATTCCGACCTGACGAGGAGAAACTCCGGGCTATACTGCAGCTTCCACCACCAACCGACGTCAAGAGCCTGCAGCGGTATTTGGGCATGGTGGGCTTCTACCGCCACTTTATCCCCAACTGCGCTGACCTGGCAAGACCTCTCCACCAGCTCCTACGGAAAGGTGCCAGTTGGCACTGGACTGACGTGGAGCAGGGATCATTTCGGGCTCTGTCATCGGCTATCGCCGATACCGCACGTCTGCTGCTTCCCGACCTCAACCTGCCATTCACCGTGCAGACCGATGCAAGTGAGTATGGCATCGGCGCAGTCTTGCTTCAGAAGCACCAAGGAAAGCTTCACCCTCTGGCTTTTGCAAGTCGCACTCTCACAGGAGCGGAGCGGAACTATACCGTAACAGAGAAAGAGTGCCTAGCAATTGTATTTGCACTAAAGAAATTTGACATGTATCTGGATGGGGCTGACTTTACTATTCAGACTGACCACCAGGCGCTGACGTGGCTGTCAAAGCTACAAAACCCAGCCGGCCGTTTAGCCCGTTGGGCCCTCTCTCTTCAGAAATATAATTACAGAGTAGAATACAGGAAAGGCACCTTCAACAAGGTAGCGGACGCCCTGTCCCGAGCACCACTCTCCGGGGATGGCGAGCCGGCACCCGAAGTCCTGGCTGTGGCAGTGCCTGTGGACGCCTGGGGAACACTGATCTCCCGCCAGCAGCTACTCGACGCCCAGCTAAGCGACGACCAGTGCAACTTGATACGCAAGGCACTGGGCGGCGCCAACCCTGCCGGTAACGGCAACTACGACTGCTACATGCAAGCAGACGATGGCCTGCTCTTGCGGTATATACCTGCTGCCGATACGGATTGCGGTGAGTCCCCATTCCGTGTCGTTGTGCCTAGGAAGCTGCGCAAGCCTTTTCTAGAGTACTTTCATGACACCCGGCTCGCCGGTCATAGCGACGGCAAGAAAACATTCGAGAAGTTGTGTCGCGTCGCGACATGGCCGCACATGAGAAAGGATGTCTTTAGATACGTTCGCACATGTCCTACCTGCCAGACCGTGAAACCGAGGGGAGGGAAGCCACCGGGCTTCATGCAACCAGTTGAGAGTCGATACCCATGGGAAATTGTGGCATGTGATGTTATGGGCCCATACCCCAGGTCAGCTAAAGGGAATCGATACTTGTTAGTGGTCACTGACCATTTCTCCAAATGGGTAGAGCTGTACCCGCTGCGCAAGCTGGATTCTAAGATAATCTGGGATAGGTTGTTGGAAGCGTTCACCCGTTTCGGTTTCCCAGCGCAGCTTATCACAGACAATGCCACATATTTCACAGGCAGGATATTCGTTGACACTTGCAAAGCTCTTGGCGTGCAGCACAAAAGGACGACACCATACCACCCTCAAGCCAACATCACGGAGCGTGTCAACAGAAACCTTAAAACAATGCTGGTGGCTTTCACCGAGCGGCACAAGGACTGGGACGTTCGTATCCAGGAGATGGCTTTCGCCACAAGGACCACAGTAAACCGGTCGACAGGGTTTACGCCAGCGGCTATTCTTCTCGGTCGCGAGCTCCGGTTTCCTATTGAGCATGCATTCACCAACGGCTCTGAATTACCAACTTGCAATTACTCCACGTTCACACAAACTCTTTCCAGCCGCCTGGCCCACACTCTGAAGGAGGCCAGGGAAAACTTGGACCTCGCCCGCCTGGAACATGGCAATCAGTACAACAAAGGCAGGCGGGCCCTGGAGTTCGCGGTCGGCGACGAAGTGCTCCGCCGCACGCACCCACTCAGCGATGCTGCAAAAGGGTTTGCTGCTTCCCTCGCGCCTAGATGGGATGGCCCTTACGTGATCGCGAAACGTATTTCTAGTTTGGTGTACCTCTTGCGGGAAAAACACGGCAGCAGAGTAATAGGGCCCGTAAGCTTGCACGACCTCAAAGCGTACTACGAGCGCCCATCGGACAGCAGTTAGCCTTTACCACGAGTCCAGCAGTTAACGCGGCTGTACCCTACGTCCGTTATCTGTTAATCGCGACTTCTTTTTACATTTGCTGTCCCCGGATATCCTCGCCCTACGCAGAATGCCATGCTACCACTCCAGCGAATGTGACCAGCCTGGCTGCCACGGCGGCCCATCGAAACATCACCTACGTCGTCGGCCTCTCACCGGGGCGACCGATGTGCGCTAGCGTTGGTTGGGCGAAAAGTGCATTGACTCTGAAGGAGCGCACGCCTTGAGCGCAACTGGGCCCGTCACGGGGAGCACCGAACGACGCCAGACACCATTCCAGCCCATCGCGTGCCAACTGCCCCGAACATTTTGCTTCGCAAAAGCCGTGATGTACTAGACTAGGACGATGCATGGTGCGGTTGGACATAGTGTTGTTACATAGTGTCGTTACATAGTGTCGTTACATAGTGTCGTTGGACACCCAGGCGGGTGTCCGGTCTTGTACGGGGGGGAGTGTCGGGCCCTTGGCCCTCTCTGCAGCGCGCACGGGGGAAGCCTTTAAAACGCGCGCCACAACGGCACTCGTCGCATGGAGCATGCGCATCGATCGCGGTATCGTAAGAACTCGCGCGGGGACTGCCGGGAAGGCGGCTGCCCGATAAGAAGGCAGGGGAGACTGCACTCGGGGCTTTTTGCGGGGCGCGGGCCTGGGGAGGCGCTGGTGGGGCGTGGCCCGTCTAGGTTTCTGTCCGAGCGTGCTACAGAGCAGGGGGAAAAGCGTCTTTGTATTGTGTCTGCATGAAAGAGTGCTCTTGTTGTTCGCTTGTGGGACTATCTGCGCGCCTGGTTCGGTGCTTGCGTGCTTTCTGCGCTTTAATTCTGTTATCGCCCGAAAGATTGTGTCGGTTGATGGTTTGTAGCGGCCGTTCTTTCGTCGCTCCCTTTGGCTTGTATATTTTGTTGCTTCGCTGTTTTGCTGCTTGCTTCTTTGCTTTTGCTGCTTTTTGCTGCTTTGCTTATTTACTGCTTGCTTCTTTGCCTTGTTCTTTTCTGCTATTGGCCGCGAGGCTGCGGTAATTTTGAGTGTTACGTTCTATCGTAAATTAAAACGGTTTTTGTTCTTTGCGCCACTGGTCCTCTGTCGTGCTGGTAGCGGCTCGCGGACCCCCTGAGCGAAGGCGAGGGGCCTTCAATATATAATGAAAGTTTACAAGAAGTTGCAGGCATGAAATAAGATGGAAATTATTTGCGTTATGTTGGCTTATTTTGAGGAGATAACCTTATTTGGTATTTAAAAATGTCATTGTTAACACAAACTTAGCATTTGTAGCCATTTTCATGGCTACTATACTGAACTGTACCCCCTTCAGTCACGAATTATCGTATTCTGCCAGGACATTTTTGGAGCTTGCAGGTATTAATGTTTCAGGTGTCCAGAGTCCGAAGAAAAAAATTCCCCTCTCTAGGAATATTATTTTGCAAAGTCAATCGCGTCCTCATATGGAGACATTGTGACTCAATACTTTCTATCGCAAGTTCACTATGCCACTTTAAAGGAAGAAGGGAAACTATCTATTCAAGGTTGTGCGAGTGGTGCATCGACTGGTCGACAGGTTGTGATACTTGAAGAAGTGGTCCTGAGGTGCGATGCACAAAAAAACATCGCATTTCCGGTAGTGGCCCTGGTTTCTGCCACATACTTCTCATTCTTGCTCTGCTAAGGAAACGGCAACTGGACTTGCTGGGGCCAGTGGTCCTTTGCATCCTACCTCACACAATCGCATCATGTTTAGAGCAAGGATGGTGACTTAAAATGAGCTATTCAGGTTGGACATTAAAAGAAAATGCTAAATTGCAGCACAAAATTCTCAAATACAAAAACAGAAAACAGTCAGTACTGCTTCTGCAAACTGCCTTCGCCCAAACAAAATTCTGTTGTTCTGGGACCAAACTAGGAATCTCTCATATCTGGACAACCATTCGAGGAAGCGATATAATTGCCAGACTGACGTTGTTCGTGTCATGGTCCCGAAATGTGAGCATTTACCACCTTCATGACGAAACAGTGCGTACGACGATTTGTGCATTTAAAAAATGTCACCACTTAAAACTAACAGGGGAAACTGAAAAACACAGTTTAATTCTTCGACGGTGAACTAGATTGCCCAAGAAGTCCAAAAAGTGTCGGTGGTTTTAAGTTTTCGCACAGTGGCTATGGGTCGCCGGCGTGGCAAAAAAAGATTGAGTGAGCCACAGTGTCTCCGAATGGAGACTCGGATGAAAACAGGATCAAAACTATTCAGTAATAGAACTATGAGTATTGTGTAACTGTTTTTCATTAAAAGTAGCTCTTTCTTCACATAAAACAGGGTTTTTAACCGTTCTGAATGTTTGAGGTTGCTGCAAAAGAGAAATTTGAGCAGCGACAAACCGGAGCTTCCGTAAAACATGGAGTCGTCCGTCTTCAAACATCTTTTTCTCTAGTAGTGTTTCGTCGCTTCATCAGATGGCGTTCATTGCATTTATGTATGCTTCCCATATTATCCCCACCAGTGTGCAGTGTCACTCCTTTGCTTTTTGATGAAAAACGCAACATAGAAAGTCGTATCTTCATACGGAGACACCGTAACTGAAAGGGGTACCGTACCCATAACAGCCATGTAACCATGATTGGATGTAGTAGCGAACAGGAAATGGACGTTCAATGTGTAACTATTGATCAGGTTTGAAGGGCTTCGCAAGATAAGTCCAAGGAAAATGTGGCAGAAGATGAAATAACAGTTGATTTGATAAAACATGGACGAGATATTGCACTGGAATCTTGCAGTCCTTTATTCACAATGCCTAACAACGCTAAGCGTACCAGACTTTAAAGAATGCGAGCATAATCACAAGAATGGAGGTGTTTAAGAATTGGAAGAGCTACAGACCCACTTCTTTAGTCTCAGTATGGTACAAGATATTCGCTATCAAATAGAATAAGGGATACAGTTGACCACAATATTCCATGATGGATCTCATCCAATAAGACATTTGAGAGCGTAGCCAACCTCTCTGTATGACCTTTGAAAAGTACACACTTGGTTCAGTAGAGACAATAGTGGTCATGGAGGCATTGCAAATAAGAAGCATACATGTATGCCTTATTGCAGTAGCGTAAAGTCACGCTTTCTCAGTGCATCGTTCTAGGCAAGCACCCTGAACAAGGCTTATGCAAAACTTTTGAAGACATTATTGCCATCCATAAA
The DNA here is from genome assembly GCF_023375885.2 of Dermacentor andersoni. Taxonomy (NCBI): domain Eukaryota; kingdom Metazoa; phylum Arthropoda; class Arachnida; order Ixodida; family Ixodidae; genus Dermacentor; species Dermacentor andersoni. Next base: position 138,858,991 of record NC_092816.1, on the reverse strand, counting down.
TATTCTGAAAATTGTGTCAACATGCCCCCGCTATCGCTACACAGCTGTAAAATCATGCATCTATTCAGCCTGTGATTTCGTTCTCTTAACAATCATATTGTACGTCATCATCTGTTTTTTTCTGCACCCAAGTGTACATCCAGTATATATTGATACGCATTACATTGGCAGATGGTACTCCCGTACCGCACGTACAGAAAATTAGAATCCTAGGGTTACACCTGCAGGCAAACGGCCGTAACGGAGAGACGGTGCGAATACTTCGTCGTTCGGTAGATGACACGATCCGACTCTTGCGTCGCATCACGAATAGACGCAATGGTATGCGTGAAGAGTGCGCGATCCGTCTCGTGCAGGCGTAAGCGATAAGCCGCATAACGTATGTTGCCCCCTACCTGAGGTGGATCGGGTCCGAAAAAAACAAAGTCGAATGCATGATCCGAAAGGCTTTCAAGAGGGCGGTCGGCGTTCCACTCAACGCGAGCACCGACACGTTTCTAGAGCTCGGAGTTCACAACTCCCTTAACGAGTTAATCGAGGCGCACGACATTGCGCAATACGAACGATTATCGAGGTCAAAGGCAGGTCGATGCATTCTCGAGTCGCTTAGCATCGCGTACCACACTAGCATGGAGAAAAGACGGCGGTTCCCGCCTCTGTTCGCGACCGCCTGATCATCCCGCCGCTTCCCAAGAACATGCACCCGACGCACCACGCCGGGAGACGCAACAAACGAGCAAGCGACCTTCAGAAGAAGTTTGGTAACAGCAACGAGGCAGTATACGTAGACGCGGCGCGAAATGGAGGAGGGAGAAGCGCACACGCGATAGCGGTTGTAGACCGCTCGGGTAAGTGCCTCGCGAGCGCCACGGTGACCACGGGACACACGGAGGCGGCCGAAGAAGCCGCGATAGCCCTAGCACTCGTCGCGGTGCCGAACGCTGCGATCGTGATCAACGACTCGCAGGCGGCAATCCGCGGCTTCGCGCGCGGTCGTGTCTCGCGGGAAGCGGCCCGCATACTCCAAATTTCTGACGACGGCGACTCGTCATCGCCCTCGCAACCCCAAAATTCTACGGTCTTCCTCCTCTGGACCCCGGCACATACCGATGTTCCGCTCGCGGGCAACGAGGCGGCCCACGCCACGGCTCGAGGTCTCACACGCCGAGCCGCCGCTGATTATGTGGCCGCCTCCGCCCCCGAGAGCGGGGCATCGGATCTGCCGGGTCGGGACACTACAACAGAAACACAACAGGAAGCACACTGGGCGTGGGGCGATCGCCTAACCACGTTCAGAGACCTCACCCAACACTACAGACTCGAAAGACGCACATTCCCGCCACCGCACGATAAGTTGAACAGGAACGAGGCCGTAACGTTACGCTTGCTCCAGACACACACCTACCCTAGCCCCGCTATCTTACACCACTGCTATTCGCGTTTATATTCAACAGACGCGTGTAAAACATGCGGACAGAGAGCAACGCTGCGACACATGCTCTGAAAGTGTGCCGGCAACAACGGTAATCAAACCAGCTCCGTTGGCGACGCGTCCATAATCGCGGCCGTTGCCAGGGTAGGAGAGGGCTCGAGCTCGCTTCTTCCCGACGCTGCCCCGGATGCGGGAGCCGGCGGGGACCTTCTCCGTAGGCGTCGCCGCCGCTGGGAGGCGGCTATCAGAAGTTCAGAGCTGGCAGACCAGCTCTGGGCCGTCCAGCAAGCCGAAGATTCCGCTCGAGTCCAAGGACTTCGAGCCGTTACCTGAGGCCGCCACCACAGCAAGAACTGCCGGACTATTCTTCATTAAAGTTTCTTCTTCTTCTTCTAGTCAGCACAGTGTTGGATCTCCTCTCATCATTCTGTTTTTAGCACTGTTCCCTTCAAGAGCTTTATTAATATTTTACCTTCAGGTACCACATACAAATAATAGGAAACATGGAACAGCAATGCAAAACTTTTTACATCAGTGATTTCTTTGAGCAGTGTTAAGGTTGACAATTTTGCCTCCTTCAGGAACTCCGTTGAATAAGCTTCCTCTAAGCATCTGCCATCCTGGTGTCCTTTCACTACAAGATTTCGAAGGATATGGTCAGATACAGACAAAGGAAACTCTGTTTGGGTCTTGGGTGCAGTAGTAAATTTCTTAGCATCACTGTGAAAAATTTATGAGGTGCCCAGCATTACCAATATAATCCTGACAAAAGTGTATGGGAGGCTATGCTTGTAGTATATGATGTCTAACAATGCTGCAAGGCAGTGCAAATGCCATAGACATGCATGCATCTTTGTGACATGCACTGCTGTGTCTCAACTCCTTCAAAACAGTTTCACAAATTTTTTTAGCAATGCCCGACTCAACGTTGCTAAATTTTCTAAAAGCCATACTTCTATGAACATATACCACTGCTCGCAATGCTTTTGTCACCAGTTGCAAAATGATGCATTCAACTGCACGTTGTCGTTGCATACCATAACGCCATATGAGACCTTTCATTTGCATTTAAAGCAGATGGTATAGAAATAAAAAATAAGTGCAGAGATCGTGTACCTCTTTGGATAGTATGTAAGTGTAATGATTCAGGAAAGCTTTGCTTATAGTGTATTGCAACAAAGGCAATGGATTTGCTGCAATTTAGCACATAATAGACCAATCTCACCATGCCTAGCACGCAGATGCATGCTTTTTTCCTGCCATGTTACTTGTAGTTCTTAGGAGAATTTGGAACACGGTGGGAAGGCACTGCATAATAGTTATAGAGTTTGCATATTCACCAACATGAGTTTTGTAGAAGCAGTGGTGGTGGTCAGACTGCATATTCAGCGACTACACTTCTGGCCAAGTTGAAGGGCTGGAGACGTGAAAGTTCATTATCTCAATGTGAATGGCATGTGTTTCAAAGCTTGCATCTGTTAACATGCACCAGCTATGTGAAGCAGATTATTTTCTGTTTGGGGCAGAAAATACTCAAGGAAGTATATAAAGGAAGAAAAAAAAAAGTTGCTCTCCAATGACTCTTTGCTTTAATATCCAAGCTTGACAATCCCAAATTACGACACCTTGCATATAGATGGTGGTGGTCATTTGTTTATATTTCAGCAGTGACTCGACCAACGATATAATCTGCGTGCATGTTTAAATATAAGGACATGCATTGAAATTTACTTAATGATGTTTATTTGCTTGAAGAAAATGCTTTTGCAATGGTTAATATCACATACACTATGAGGAACTTGGAAGCAGTAAGCTTTGAATGGAATAAGGAAAGCAGAAACTTAAAACGAGATGGATAGAGAGACAGACACAGGACTCTCTTTCTGTCCCGTTTGAAGTTTGCACTTTCCGCTATTAGACTGATAATGAACCAACTAGTCCAGCAAAGGATTTTCTTAAATGGTAAGCTTTATGGCTTATTTGACTTGCTGTTTTCAAGCACTCTAATAGTTGTACGAAGCAACAAAGTTGGGTTGCACGATTTTTGTTACAAGGTGCTTGTTGGCACGTTTTCTTGATTCATTAAAGGACCTTAAAGATGAGCAATAATGCTTAAAAGTGACCAGTTGAATGCAAGGTTGTGAAGCATTGGTTATGCTTTCTATTTCATTTTTCTTTTCCTGCAGAAAGTATAGAAATGCTTGGGTGAACTGTTTTTTCTTTAATATATGAGCGTGAAGTTATTTCGTTGTTGCGCCCGAGTGGTTACAATTTGCTTATGTCACAAGACGCACTCACTAATACGCAACTGTAGCCGTTAAAGTGCTTGCAGTTAAAGTGCTGTCTATCAACAATGCCAGGAGTTCAAGAAAGCAATGTTATCTAACCATCTAAATGAACGGGTAGATTTTTGATGGTCAGGGCTAGGACTATTGTATAACAGATAAGCGCAGGTATACGGACCGAGCAATGCATGTTTGTTCTTCTTTACAATGGCCAAGCCTGGCCGTGTGAGCAGCACATCATATTGAATGCTCATTTGTCCGGTATATTTATCTGGTATTGCTGCTTGTCTTCAAAGCCTCTCTTACTTCTAAGACTTCACTGCACATGACTGATCCTTTCATTTGTTCACATCTTTGTGCCTTTCACAGCATCGTCGTGTCCATTGTGGTGCAAATGCACGATTGCCACGTTCCATTTGCCTAAGTTCTACAAGCTGCACTAGCAGCTACAGCAGTTTTTCACGAAATCAAACCAACACAAAAATTTTACTTGCGTTTCTGTCAGGCTAATTTGCTATAGTCCTTAAACATGTGTTCGTGTGGCCAGCTGTTGTCTTTTTGAAAGAAATAAAGGCTTAGAGGATTTTTTCCTTTGCATTTCATTGCAGCATACAGGGACGCAACAGTTTATTCCTTTACTATAATGTCACAATGCTTCAACGAAAAAAACTGTTGCCTACGATCAAAAAGACTCGCTGGATTACGCATTTCATATGCTCTCTGTTCGCAACTCAGCTGTGGTACAATTACCAGCATGCACCACAGCTGTGGTGGTGTAGAAAAAAATGAGACCAGTCTACTTTGCCTTTTATAATTTCAGGAAGGGCATTCCATCTGTCTCACCCCATTTCTTTTTATTAATAAATTGTCGAGTAGGTTTTGCAAATGAACCGTCTTTTTCCAGGGGTACATTATGTGACTGCTTGTATTAGAGGATTATTTTTCTTCAAGCTTTAACAGGGACCAAGTTGCATAGGTAGCATATATTATATATAATATGGCCAGCCCCAGTGATAGCGGTTCAGTAGCATCCGCACTTAGATGAAAGGTTAAACTAGTAAATTAAACAAGTGGTTGGAAAATACACCACCTGATAAAATATCTGGCTAAATGCGAGGTGTGCACCTGTGCTTTTGTCCACACATCCAAATCACATAAGGTACACTGTTGGACATGCTTCACTGTGGAGCTGCTAACCAACAAGACACGAGTGTGATTGACCATGTATGAACAAAGTAGGGTAGTTCTGATCCAATTCGCATATGTAAAAGACAAATCAAGTAACAAGGAAGTTCTTTATATTGACACGTGTACTTATATTTATCGGGCGACCACGTTTCGCCGCCTAACAAATGTTATCGCACAGCGCGGGACGCGCCTGCATGTATCCGAAGTTTCTGGAAAGTTATCGATGCTTCTATCCGCTGTCTGTTGTTGCCGAACTATGTATTATCTGATTTCATCGCGTGACTCGAATGTTGTAGAACTTTGTGGAAGGCACGCGGGTCCCAACGATTAGTCTGGAACGTTCGACGACTGTTGTATAAAAGCCGACGCGCTTGACCCGCTGATCAGATTTTCGACGATCGCCGAGCGTGTTCGCCACTATCATCATCATCATCAGCCTGGTTACGCCCACTGCAGGGCAAAGGCCTCTCCCATACTTCTCCAACAACCCCGGTCATGTACTAATTGCGGCCATGCCGTCCCTGCAAACTTCTTAATCTCATCCGCCCACCTAACTTTCTGCAGCCCTCTGCTACGCTTCCCTTCCCTTGGGATTCAGTCCGTAACCCTTAATGACCATCGGTTATCTTCCCTCCTCATTACATGTCCTGCCCATGCCCATTTCTTTTTCTTGATTTCAACTAAGATGTCATTAACTCGCGTTTGTTCCCTCACCCAATCTGCTCTTTTCTTATCCCTTAACGTTACACCTATCATTCTTCTTTCCATAGCTCGTTGCGTCGTCCTCAATTTGAGTAGAACCCTTTTCGTAAGCCTCCAGGTTTCTGCCCCGTACGTGAGTACTGGTAAGACACAGCTATTATACACTTTTCTCTTGAGGGATAATGGCAACCTGCTGTTCATGATCTGCGAATGCCTGCCAAACGCACCCCAGCCAATTCTTATTCTTCTGATTATTTCACTCTCATGATCTGGATCAGCAGTCACTACCTGTCCTAAGTAGATGTATTCTCTTACCACTTCCAGTGCCTCGCTACCTATCGTAAACTGCTGTTCCCTTCCGAGACTGTTAAACATTACTTTAGTTTTCTGCAGATTAATTTTTAGACCCACTCTTCTGCTTTGCCTCTCCAGGTCAGCGAGCATGCATTGCAATTGGTCCCCTGAGTTACTAAGCAAGGCAATATCATCAGCGAATCGCAAGTTACTAAGGTATTCTCCATTAATTTTTATCCCCAATTCTTCCCAATCCAGGTCTCTGAATACCTCCTGTAAACACGCTGTGAATAGCATTGGAGAGATCGTATCTCCCTGCCTGACGCCTTTCTTTATTGGGATTTTGTTGCTTTCTTTATGGAGGACTACGGTGGCTGTGGAGCCGCTATAGATATTTTTCAGTATTTTTACATACGGCTCGTCTACACCCTGATTCCTTAATGCCTCCATGACTGCTGAGGTTTCGACAGAATCAAACGCTTTCTCATAATCAATGAAAGCTATATATAAGGGTTGGTTATATTCCGCACATTTCTCTATCACCTGATTGATAGTGTGAATATGATCTATTGTTGAGTAGCCTTTACGGAATCCTGCCTGGTCCTTTGCTTGACAGAAGTCTAAGGTGTTCCTGATTCTATTTGCGATTACCTTAGTAAATATTTTGTAGGCAACGGACAGTAAGCTGATCGGTCTATAATTTTTCAAGTCTTTGGCGTCCCCTTTCTTATGGATTAGGATTATGTTAGCGTTCTTCCAAGATTCCGGTACGCTCGACGTCATGAGGCATTGCGTATACAGGGTGGCCAGTTTCTCTAGAACAATCTGCCCACCATCCTTCAACAAATCTGCTGTTACCTAATCCTCCCCAGCTGCCTTCCCCCTTTGCATTTCTCCCAAGGCTTTCTTTACTTCTTCCGGCGTTACCTTTGGGACTTCGAATTCCTCTACACTATTTTCTCTTCCATTATCGTCGTGGGTGCCACTGGTACTGTATAAATCTCTATAGAACTCCTCAGCCACTTGAACTATCTCATCCATATTAGTAATGATATTGCCGGCTTTGTCTCTAAACGCATACATCTGATTCTTGCCAATTCCTAGTTTCTTCTTCACTGTTTTTAGGCTTCCGCCATTCCTGAGAGCATGTTCAATTCTATCCATATTATACTTCCTTATGTCAGCTGTCTTACGCTTGTTGATTAACTTCGAAAGTTCTGCCAGTTCTATTCTAGCTGTAGGGTTAGAGGCTTTCATACATTGGCGTTTCTTGATCAGATCTTTCGTCGCCTGCGATAGTTTACTGGTATTCTGCCTAATCGAGTTACCACCGACTTCCATTGCCACTATCGTTGTGCTATAAGTGTAGCCTGTTTTGTGGGCACAGGTTCGCCCAATAAAAGTTAGTTTTGTCGCTCACAGTATTGCTACTGTGTTATTGAACGTCACCACCACGGGACATCTGGTGGAGGTGCTTTACGTTCATGTACCGGACGCCCCTGACAAGCCGTAATTCAAGCCCGGACCGCAAAGACAACACCAGCGCCGTCCCGGAACATCGAGCAAGCCGCCGGCTACAGCAGCTGCCCCCGGAACACGGAATTCTACCAGAGACGACCAAGAAGAGCGTCAGAGAAGTTCGTCCAGAGACGACCAAGAAGACAGCCCCAATGGCAGCCAGAGCAGCCCCAATAGTTCTGCAGCAGCCCAGGGAGCCACCGACGTTCCGTGGTTCCACATTTGAGGACCCGGAAAGCTGGCTGGAGACGTATGAGAGGGTCGCTAAGGTTAACAGTTGGGACAGCGACGACAAGCTGCGGCATGTCTATTTCGCATTGGAAGACGCCGCCAGGACGTGGTTCGAGAATCGGGAAGCCACCTTAACGGCGTGGGACCTCTTCCGAAGCGGCTTCTTGCACACGTTTACAAGCGTCGTGCGAAAAGAGCGAGCCCAAGCTCTACTAGAAACCAGAGTGCAGCTGCCAAACAAGACGATCGCGACCTTCACGGAGGAGATGGCCCGTCTTTTCCGGCACGCCGGCCCGGAAATGTCGGAGGAGAAAAAAGTTCGCTTCCTGATGCGCGGCGTCAAGCAAGACCTTTTTGCCGGACTTATTCGTAACCCACCGAAGACTGTGGCTGAGTTTTCTACAGAGGCATCGATGATCGAGAAAACTCTGGAGATGCGCACCCGGCAATATAACCGCCAGGCGCACACGCCGCAGTATGCCATCCAAGGACTGGGTTCGGACGACCTTCAAGAGACCATCAGGGCCATTGTGCGCGAAGAACTGCGCAAGGTCCTGCCTTCGTCGCAGCCTCAAGTAGCTTCGATCGCTGACATCGTGAAAGATGAGCTTCAGCGATCGCTTGGTGTTCCTGAGGTGCAACCTCAATTTCCGCAGCCCCAGCCAGAAGCGATGACCTACGCCGCCGTCGCACGCCGTCAAGGTCCCCCTCCGCGACCACGCCAGGGCCCTGCAACGACGCAATTCCGTCGTCCGCCGCCGCCGCCGCCAGCACGCCCACCCGTCGCCCAGCGCACCTACGCAAGGAAGACGGATATTTGGCGCGCCCCCGACCACAGTCCGCTCTGCTATTACTGCGGAGAAGCCGGCCATGTGTATCGCCGATGCCCATACCGGGAGATGGGACTGCGAGGTTTGGCCGTCAATGCTCCGCACCCGCAGCGAGGTGAACGCCCTCGCGATATCGCCGACTACCTCGCCGCTACTCAGTGGAGCTCTCGACCACCGTCGCGTTCGCCATCACCAGGCCGCTGCGTGTCGCCGCAGCGCCGACCATACACTGGCCCAGCCCGGGGCCGGTCAGCGAGCCCGTATCCGGAAAACTAAAAGCAGCAACCGATGGAGGTGCGGTTGCTGTTCGTCGAACTGACGAAGATCCTCCGCCGCCGACGAAGACGACGAAGAAACCACCTCGACGACCTAATGACGACACGCCGCCGTCCCGACGAAGTCAGGAAGCCAAGACTACACCGACAAAAGACGACTTGACGACACGACGTTTCAGCTTCAGTTCAACACGACGCAGCCGTGATCCGACGCCGAGACCTAACTGCAACGCAAGGCAAAGAACCACCGACCTCGACGTGCTTCTCGACGGCCACGCAGTCACCGCCTTAGTAGACACAGGAGCCGATTACTCCGTCGTGAGTGGACCCATCGCCGCCCACTTGAGGAAAGTTAAGACTGCATGGGAAGGCCCTCAAATTCGGACCGCTGGAGGACACCTCATTAGGCCGACTGGGATCTGCACGGCAAGAATTACCGTTCATGACCGGACTTACCCTGCCACCTTCGTTGTCCTCCAACAGCGTTCACAAGACGTCATTCTCGGCATGGACCTCCTGAATCAACATGGCGCAGTCATCGAGCTGAAGTCGAAATCGATAACGCTGTCACAAGATCAAGCGATACCGCCGGAGAGCTGTCGTAGTCACCACGCCTTGAGTGTGCTAGAAGATCAAGTGAGCATCCTGCCGCGCGCCAGCATTATTATTTCCGTCGGCACTGAAACACCCGCTGACGTAGAAGGCGTCATCGAGGGCGACCAACATCTACTGCTCGACCGTGAAATTTGCGTCGCATGAGGGATCGCTCGACTCCACGGAGGGCAAGTGGAAGTTATGCTAACCAACTTTAGCCAAGAGTTCAAGCACATCAGCAAGGGCACGACAATCGCATACATCGAGGGAATTGTGGAAACCAGCATTGTCTTTGTCCTCTCGGATTCAGCCGCATCTACCCCGATGAGCATTGTCCCCGAACCAGACTTCGACGTGAATCCAAGTCTTCCTATGAGTAAGCAGCAACAGATCAGAAGTCTTCTCCGACGATACAAAGACTGCTTTTCGACGTCATCGAGGATTCGACAAACACCAGTTGCAAAGCATCGCATAATAACCGAAGAGAGCGCTCGACCACTCCGCCAGAGCCCTTACCGAGTTTCGACGCGAGAACGTGAAGCTATTAGGCAACAAGTCGACGAAATGCTGCGCGACGACATCATCCAGCCGTCGAAAAGCCCGTGGGCCTCTCCTGTAGTCCAGGTAAAGAAAAAGGACGGAACCCTACGCTTCTGCGTCGATTATCGTCGACTGAACAAGATCACGAAGAAGGATGTGTACCCCCTTCCACGGATAGACGACGCATTGGATCGGCTCTGCAACGCTAAATACTTCTCGTCGTTGGACCTCAAGTCTGGCTACTGGCAAATACAAGTCGACGAGAGAGATCGCGAAAAGACTGCCTTCATCACGCCAGACGGCCTCTACGAGTTAAAGGTCATGCCATTCGGACTGTGCTCGGCGCCTGCAACGTGTCAGCGCGTCATGGACACGGTGTTAGCCGGACTGAAGTGGCAGACGTGCCTGGTTTACCTGGATGACGTCGTTGTCTTCGCCGGAAATTTCGACGATCACCTTAGGCGGCTTGCGACAGTGTTAGAAGCGATCAAGTCATCAGGGCTCACTATGAAGCCGAAAAGTGCTGCTTCGCTTACGATGAGCTTTTGTTCCTAGGCCACGTGATCAGCAAATCAGGAGTACGCCCCGACCCACAGAAGACAGCTGCCATCGCAAAGTTCCCGCAGCCAACCGACAAGAAGGCACTGCGTAGATTCATTGGCATGTGTGCCTACTATAGGCGCTTTGTCAAGGACTTCTCACGCATCGCGGAACCGCTAACACACCTAACCAAATGTGATGTCGTGTTCAAGTGGGAAACGCCGCAGGCCAAGGCATTTCAAGAACTCAAACGACGCATGCAGTCGCCGCCGGTACTTGCACACTTCGACGAGGACGCCGATACCGAAATCCACACTGACGCCAGTAGCCTAGGCCTCGGTGCCGTCCTAGTCCAGAGGAAAGAAGGACTTGAAAGGGTGATATCGTATGCTAGCCGGTCGCTGTCAAAAGCGGAAAGCAACTATTCTGCGACTGAAAAGGAATGCCTCGCCATCATTTGGGCTATGGCTAAATTCCGCCCTTACCTCTATGCCAGGCCATTCAAAGTCGTCAGTGACCATCACGCATTGTGTTGGCTTGCTAACTTAAAGGACCCTTCAGGACGGCTGGCGCGGTGGAGCCTCAGACTACAAGAATATGACGTCACGGTAGTATACAAGTCCGGAAGAAAACACTCCGACGCCGACTGCTTATCGCGCGCCCCCATCGATCCCCCGCTGTAAGACGACGAGGACGACGACGCCTTCTTTGAGATAATAAGCGCAGAAGACTTCACTAAACAGCAACGAGCAGACCCGGAGCTAAAAGGCCTCGTCGAGTATTTGGAAGGGAACACCGACGTTGTCCCTAGGGCATTTAAGCGCGGGTTGTCGTCGTTCACGCTACAAAACAACCTGCTCGTGAAGAAGAACTTCTCACCAGTCCGCGCCAGCTACCTTCTTGTTGTACCGTCAGCGCTGCGTCCAGAAATACTGCACGCCCTACACGACGATCCAACCGCTGGGCACCTCGGATTCTCCCGGACGCTGTCGAGAATACAGGAAAGGTATTACTGGCCGCGTCTGACCGCCGAAGACGCCCGTTACGTCAAGACATGCCGAGACTGTCAACGACGCAAGACACCACCGACAAGGCCAGCAGGATTACTACAGCCGATCGAACCTCCTCGCCGACCATTCCAGCAGATTGGGATGGATTTGTTGGGGCCGTTTCCGATATCAACATCCGGGAATAAGTGGATCGTCGTGGCGACGGACTATCTCACCCGCTTTGCTGAAACCAAAGCTCTACCAAAAGGCAGCGCAGCCGAAGTGGCGAAATTTTTCGTCGAGAACATCCTGCTGCGACATGGTGCCCCAGAAGTCCTCATCACCGATAGAGGAACGGCCTTTACAGCAGAGCTCACCGAAGCCATTCTGCAGTACAGCCAGACGAGCCACAGGAGGACAACTGCCTACCATCCGCAGACGAATGGTCTCACGGAGCGCCTGAACAAGACCCTCGCCGACATGCTAGCAATGTACGTCGACGTCGAGCACAAGACGTGGGACGCGGTCCTGCCGTATGTCACCTTCGCCTACAACACGGCGGCGCAAGAAACAACACCGATCACGCCATTCAAGTTGGTTTACGGCAGGAACCCGACGACGACGCTCGACGCCATGCTCGACGCGCAGTTGGCACGCATGTTTCAAACATGCCAGAGTGCGTCGCAAACCAAATTTCGCCATGCAGTCTGGCATGTTGCCATGCATGAGCAACACACCTGAGAACTCTCTTCGACATTTCACTTGCTTAGCTTCTTCCTCAATTTCTTAAAACATTGATGACTACTGTTACTGTGGCACATATTTCAACACAGTGGCATAGCCAAAATATTTTTATAGGGAGAGGAGGTGGATGGGCTGCACCAACATGACTGCGGACGGAAAGGGGGCTGGGCAGATCCCATATAGACAAATTTTGTACGTGTGTGTGTGCGGGGGGGGGGGGGGGGAGTGAGGGCTTGTGCCCAGTTTGCTACCCACTGGCTTTGCCACTGCTTCCAGATAGTCCATGAAGACGACTTTGTCCCAAAATGTGGACATATCAGATAAATTGCACAAACCCGGGATTCTGTATTTCTTTAGCCGAGGGGAACAAATGTCTTTTCTTATGAGATTGTACAAAAATACTGAAGCGGCCGGTATGAACTTGAGGCAGCCTTCTTTTTACTACATGAAAAAACCGGACTACAAAGCTAGAGAAAGCACAGGGGAAATTGTGTTTCATTGAAACATAGAAATAAAGGAAATGAACGTGGATGAAAAGACAACTTACCACAGGTGGGAGCTGAACCATATTATACGTACTGTGCTATACCAGTTAAGCTGTCATGAAGGCCGTCCCTTGATCACTTTCTTAGGTATTTGTGTACACATACAAAAAGAGCACTAGTAGTGCTAGGCAAGACCACTCGTAGCCAACAACTGCACATGTGGAACATCCCTTTTTAAGAACAGGCGTCACATAGTAAATCAGCTTTGCAGCAAGCAACTGGTCAAAGGTATTTTCTTTGGCTGCCTTGATGCCATGGGGGAGCATTTAAGGGCTTGTTGTCCAGTTGCCTAATCCTGAAGTCATACAATTTGACATCATCAGTTAGAGGTGTTCCACATCCCCTGACATGGCCGAGAGAAGCAGTGCTGGCCAACCATCCCAGGACTACCCCTTACACATACACAGATAACCAAGTAAATGGGAGGACGACCACGTCAGTAGCTTAATTGGCAACGCACGGCATGCTTAATGCACAGTACGGGGGTTCGGCTCCCACCTCAGCAAGTTGTCTTTCTATCAACTTTCATTTCCTCTTTACTTATCATTTCTACATTATGATCTCCCCTACATATTGTCCAGCTTCACTGTCTGCTTCCTTCATCATCATCATCATCATCAGCCTAGTTACGCCCACTGCAGGGCAAAGGCCTCTCCCCTACTTCTCCAACTACACCGGTCATGTACTAATTGTGGCCATGTTGTTCCTGCAAACGTCTTAATGTCATCCGCCCACCTAACTTTCTGCCGCCCCCTCCTACGCTTCCCTTCCCTTGGAATCCAGTCCGTAACCCTTAATGACCATCGGTTATCTTCCCTCCTCATTACATGTCCGGCCCATGCCCATTTCTTTTTCTTGATTTCAACTAAGATGTCATTTACCCGCGTTTGTTGGCTGACCCAATCTGCTCTTTTCTTATCCCTTAAGGTTAGACCCATCATTCTTCTTTCCATAGCTCGTTGCGTCGTCCTCATTTTCAGCAGAACCTTCTTCGTAAGCCTCCAGGTTTCTGCCCCATATGTGAGTACTGGTAGCACACAGCTGTTATACGCTTTGCTTTTGAGGGATAATGGCAACCTGCTGTTCATGATTTCAGAATGCCTGCCAAACGCACCCCAGCCCATTCTTATTCTTCTGGTTATTTCATTCTCATGATCCGGATCCGTGGTCACTACCTGCCCTAAGTAGATGTATTCCCTTACCACTTCCAGTGCCTCGCTACCTATCGTAAACTGCTGTTCTCTTCCGAGACTGTTAAACATTACATTAGTTTTCAGCAGATTAATCTTCAGACCCACCCTTCTGCTTTGCCTCTCCAGGTCAGTGAGCATGCATTGCAATTGGTCTCCTGAGTTACTAAGCAAGGCGCAATATCATCAGCGAATCGCAAGTTGCTAAGATATTCTCCATCAACTTTTATCCCCGATTCTTCCCACTCCAGGTCTCTGAATACCTCCTGTAAACATGCTGTGAATAGCATTGGAGAGATCGTATCCCCCTGTCTGACGTCTTTCTTTATTGGGATTTTGTTGCTTTCTTTGTGGAGGACTACGGTGGCTGTGGAGCCGCTATAGATATTTTCCAGTATTTTTACATATGGCTCATCTACACCCTGATTCCGTAATGCCTCCATGACTGCTGAGGTTTCGACTGAATCAAACGCTTTCTCGTAATCAATGAAAGCTATATATAAGGGTTGGTTATATTCTGCACATTTCTCTATCACTTGATTGATAGTGTGAATATGGTCTATTGTTGAGTAGCCTTTACGGAATCCTGCCTGGTGCTTTGGTTGACAGAAGTCTAAGGTGTTCCTGATTCTATTTGCGATTACCTTAATAAATAATTTGTAGGCAACGGACAGTAAGCTGATCGGTCTATAGTTTTTCAAGTCTTTGGCGTCCCCTTTCTTATGGATTAGGATTATGTTAGCGTTCTTCCAAGATTCCGGTACGCTCGACGTCATGAGGCATTGCGTATACAGGGTGGCCAGTTTCTATAGAACAATCTGACCACCATCCTTCAACAAATCTGCTGTTACCTGATCCTCCCCAGCTGCCTTCCCCCTTTGCATAGCTCCTAAGGCTTTCTTTACTTCTTCTGGTGTTACCTGTGGGATTTCGAATTCCTCTAGACTATTTTCTCTTCCATTATCGTCGTGGGTGCCACTGGTACTGTATAAATCTCTATAGAACTCCTCAGCCACTTGAACTATCTCATCCATATTAGTAATGATATTGCCGGTTTTGTCTCTTAACGCATACATCTGATTCTTGCCAATTCCTAGTTTCTTCTTCACTGTTTTTAGGCTTCCTCAGTTCCTGAGAGCATATTCAATTCTATCCATAATATACTTCCTTATGTCAGCTGTCTTACGCTTGTTGATTAACTTCGAAAGTTCTGCCAGTTCTATTCTAGCTGTAGGGTTAGAGGCTTTCATACATTGGCATTTTTTGATCAGATCTTTCGTCTCCTGCGATAGCTTACTGGTTTCCTGTCTAACGGCGTTACCACCGACTTCTATTGCGCACTCCTTAATGATGCCCATGAGACTGTCGTTCATTGCTTCAGCACTAAGGTCCTCTTCCTGAGTTAAAGCCGAATGCCTGTTCCGTAGCTTGATCCAGAATTCCTCTAGTTTCCCTCTTACCGCTAACTCATTTATTGGCTTCTTGCGTACCGGCTTCTTGCGTACCAGTTTTTTCCGTTCCCTCCTCAAGTCTAGGCTAATTTGAGTTCTTACCATCCTATGGTCACTGCAGCGCACCTTGCTGAGCACGTCTACATATTGTATGACGCCAGGGTTCGCGCAGAGTATGAAGTCGATTTCATTTCTAGTCTCACCATTCGGGCTCCTCCACGTCCACTTTCGGCTAACGCGCTTGCGGAACAAGGTATTCATTATCCGCATATTATTCTGTTCTGCAAACTCTACTAATAACTCTCCTCTGCTATTCCTAGAGCCTATGCCATATTCCCCCACTGACTTGTCTCCAGCCTGCTTCTTGCCTACCCTGGCATTGAAGTCGCCCATCAGTATAGTATATTTTGTTTTGACTTTACCCATCGCCGATTCCACGTGTTCATAAAAGCTTTCGACTTCCTGGTCATCATGACTGCATGTAGGGGCATAGACTTGTACCACCTTCAATTTGTACCTCTTATTAAGTTTCACAACAAGACCTGCCACCCTCTCGTTAATGCTATAGAATTCCTGTATGTTACCAGCTATTTCCTTATTAATCAGGAATCCGACTCCTAGTTCTCGTCTCTCCGCTAAGCCCCGGTAGCACAGTACGTGCCCACTTTTTTGCACTGTATATGCTTCTTTTGTCCTCCTAACCTCACTGAGCCCTGTTATATCCCATTTACTACTCTCCAATTCCTCCAATAACACTGCTAGACTCGCCTCACTAGATAACGTTCTAAAGTTAAACGTTGCCAGATTCAGATTCCAATGGTGGCCTGTCCGGAGCCAGGTATTCTTAGCACCCTCTGCAGCGTCACAGATCTGACCGCCGCCGTGGTCAGTTGCTTCGCGGCTGCTGGGGACTCTACTGCTGCTGATAGTTTACAAAATCTCCTTCACAATCTGTCCTTGTGCGAAGAGAAATTCAATCACCGGACAACACCCTGTTTGAGAAAAGTCCAAAGTGATCGACAACTTCTTTGGTTTGGTGCTGAAAAAGATTTGAGAAAAAATACTCAGTAGTCATCCAAAACATATTTTTACACAATGCCTTAAAAAGTTTTTATTAGACAAGAGGATCATGCTAAGGGATAAAACTTATCAGAATTTTGTTATACAGATCAAGAGATTACTTTAACTGTGAGGTTTTGACATGTAACTTCACTGTGGTTTACATCGTAGGTTCTAGTTTATTTTGACCACCGGAGATTTTAAAGTGCGCCCAAAGCTCAAATGCAAGTGTTTTTACGTTTCGCCCCCATCAAACTGTGGCTGTTAGAGCCGGGAATCAAACCACTGAGCTTTTGCTCAGCAGGGCACTATAGACACTGAGCTGCTGCAACGGATACCAAGGGATGACCGAAATAAGGCTTGCGAAATTCCACAAGGTGAAGAAAGACTAACGGGATGAAAAATTGGCATTTTCTTGATTGGCATGAGCCTAGAAACTTACACATTTGCATACACCCACCAACCAGTATAGTGTCTTTACATTTCACATCTACGTAGTGCAGGTTCTACAATGACAAATTCCTGATTCAAGCTTAAGAATAGCGCGAAAATAAAATCCAAGAGAAGGACACGACACAAAGCTCGATTCCTACAATGAATCTATGTCGTGTTTCTATACAAGTCGCGTTCATACAAGTTCCATAACAGCGTAAGAAACAACAATGCTAGTATACATATCAGCTTAGGGAACAAGCTGCACCGCATTCTGGCTTCAAGACAAACCTAATTCGACAGCAAGATTGAGCCCGAGTAGAACACGTTCCTATATACTGGTTTTCATAGTTTAGATTAGGGTTTCTCAACATGTGCATTTTGAAGTGTTGCGAGCAGGCGCAGAATGTAGATGCTGTATCCTTCTTTGGGCTTTCTAGCAGGTTCTCAAGCAAGTCGTGATTCACAATCAAGCCGAGAAATCCGTGATTAGGGATACCGTAGAGCAGACGAAGAGTAGAGGTAAACGCTGCATTGAGTGCCATAAAAATTTGCGACAGCTCACTTACTCGCGCATTATGCAAAGCCCCACGAAAGACGCAAAAAAAAGAAAAGTCTTCACGATCAACGTACTCAAGTAAGCGACAGCAACAAACGTTTAGAAATATTTTAAAGCTTTCTGTCATAAGAGAAGAAAGTGCCGCCAAGCTGAAGACACACATGAGCTCCATTTACAACAACAAATTGAGCAAACAAGAGCAACAGCACTGAAAAACTGAACAGAAGCTGCACAAAACCACGTTATGAACCATAACAGGCACTGCAAGGTATAAGGAAATGAGTTGCTTTAGGCTTGGGCCCAAGTGTCGCTCATGATCGCAAGCTCAGGCACATTTCGGTTGTCCCAGCACAACTAACTAGCATATTTTGCTACACAATACACTAAGGACCCATAAATTTATGTTTTAACTAAGCTCAACAGTGGAAGCAGCGCGCGCAAACTGTAGCAAAATTGTTAACCGGAACACGCCATACTTGTTTAAATGTCACAATCACGTGGTAAAAAATGTGACATCACTTCCGTGCATGGCACTAGCATTTTGGTATGGCATTTCGCCTCTACTACGCGTGTCACCAGTCACAGCCTTTTTTAAAAACCCATATGGGTCTCAAGAATTTTCCTTTTCGTGTACCCTCCTTGATCTTGCGGGTTTCTACAGAACTGATTTGCCAATAATTGGGGTTAGGAGCAGGCAAATGGTCAACGGCCCTGACTTTGACCGCCTCGATGCCTCGGGTTAGCAAACAAGAGTGTATTGGCTACTAGCCTGCTTCTAAGGTTACATGCAATTGAAATAATTTACATTTACTAACACATGCAGGATCGTTCTAATACCGTATGCTTCCATGAACTCATGCACTGCCCAAGATCATAACACGCGAAAAGCACAGTTCACATCAGCAGGCCTTGCAAAGCATGCCAAGATGCACACCTTGAAATTTATTTGAATTGTTTGAGTGCTCCCTAATATGGTCATTTCATGAGACATTAAAGGAAAATACAAAGCAGACTACTAAGTAGTAGTGGACTATACTACTATTACTATACTACTATTACTATTACTACTATGCCTCAAGTTTCTGTTCCACCTCCTTAACGGGGCCTACAAATTACACAGTGGTGCATATAAGTCCAAAAACAAGAAGGGGCTGACAGACGAACAGACAGCCTTTGACGAAGATAGGTCCTCCTATCGAAACGTTGGCCAGCCTTTCTGAGACACTTTATCCCTGTTTACAAACTTTATACCACAGTGGTGCATATGTATCTTTCTCTGAACAGCGAAACACTAGAACTAAACACCTTAAACATTTAATTGAATACAGGTTCCACACAGACACATTCAGGTATCTTTTCTTTCCTCAGACAATCAGAGATTGGAATTCATTGCCTAGTGATATAATTTGTTCACCTGACAATTCCCTTCCTATGCTGGAAAAATAGGTCTGAGTACGCATCTTGATTTATAAGTATCGCCTACAGACACTACAATATGTTTGCAATTGGTTTTGATGTACTTTTTTTGTTTGCTTTATGCTTCTGCATTTTCGTTCATTAACCTTTAAGGGCTGACTCAGGAAGGTCACACCCTCTTATTGTATTGCTCAACTACATCTTCTTGTAAACTACAATATTAACAAGTGTATAAGTTTGTCATTAATATTTTGATGCAATGTATTTTCCCATGTCCTGCAATAGCCTCGAAATGGAGGCTAACAGTATGTATGAAATAAATAAATAGATGCGGCCTATTAAAGTAGCATTCCATAAACCTCACAGTGCTTGTTTCGTGCCAACAAGACTTTGTTTACGAGGAAATTGCGTCTGAAGGGTCCGCATAGCTAGAGAGGAATTCAAATCACCTGCTCCTGAGCAGGGAATGGCGACGTTGCATACGCCACGACTGCCCTTTGCTTTCATCGGTGAGTAAAACAGCGCCCTACAGACGGTGTTACAGTTTTGTTACGCAAAATGCGTACGTGCGGCCATGGAGCAACCGACCCAAGACAGAACACTGGATTCACCATTGCAGCTGCTCTTGGTCAAGTGGCATGGACTGTTCAGACATACCACGACATCACATGAACATAAAATTATCTGCGACTTGAAGTTTGTGCAAGTTTCGTGAGCCAGAAAAGCCAGCTCAGCACTACATGATAACTACTGAAACACAAAAGCGTGGGCGATGCTTTCAAGGGTAACCTCAATGGGTTCTTCCTTCTAAAAATCAAATAGAACTAGACAAGAAGTATTTTCTTTCATGTTATAATGCAATGCAGCGATCTTTTTACTACTAGTAGATGAGTTCCAGTGACAGAATTTTAATGAGGAGTGCCTTCATCATCTGGCTAGTACTTGAATGTCTAAGGGAGTGTCTAATTGTGTCCTGCATTTACTTCAGTTTCTCAATTACAAAAGCTCTATTCGCAGTAATATTATTACAATATCATCGAGCAATGCTCAAGAGACGGGCCGTCACGAGAATGAAGATGACGTCGCTGCTCTTAGTGCGAGCGAGGGTTGGCCTGGCTCCAGTGTAAATAACCTGTAAATAGCCCCTGTCGTCTGTCTTTTCACACGTAACATTCTGGTGGAGGTGCGGGGTGCTTCAGAAGCCGCCGCCTTCTCTCGTCTCGTCACTCTTCTAACCTCACCACCCATTCTCGCCCACTTCGACCCTGATGCCCCTGCAGAATTGCGTACAGATGCCAGCGGTCATGGCGTAGGTGCCGTCTTAGCCCAGCGTCAGCGTGGACAGGATCGCGTTATTACTTATGCAAGCCACCTCCTAGCACCATCGGAGCACAACTATTCCATTACGGAATGAGAATGCCTTGCTGTTGTCTGGGCAGTTGCGAATATCCGTCCTTACCTTTACGGTCGCCCTTTTTCCGTAGTCACTGACCATCATGCTCTCTGCTAGCTTTCATCACTAAAAGACCCTACAGGCTGGCTTGGTCGATGGGCTTTGAGGCTACAAGAATTTTCACATTCCATGGTGCACAAGTCTGGCCGCCTGCACTGAGACGCTGACTGCTTGTCGCGTTACCCATTGATAACTTTGACTCTTCCAATATTGCCAGTGCTTCTTGTGTATTCGCTGTATCACAGCTCCTTCATTTCGCCGACGAGTAACGTCATGACGGCTACATCAGAGCACTCATAGACTGTTTTGAACACTCTCCGGCCGATGCTGCTCTACGCCTCTTCGTCCTCCGCGACGGTATCCTGTACCGTCGTAACCTTCATCTGGACGGCTCTGAGTTTCTACTTGTAATACCTAAACACCTCCGCTCCACTGTTCTAGAAGAGCTTCACGACTCACCAATGGCAGGACACCTTGCCGTATCTCGAACCTATGACCGTGTACGTCGCCGTATTTTTTGGACGGGCCTTGCCCGTTCCGTACGATGTTGCGTCGCCGCTTGTGAACTTTGCCAACGACGCACGTATAGGAGGTGAAACTCCCGTCAGCGCGAGCGAGCGCGGGCGACCAGCTAAAGTCACAATTGTTGCATGCGCCGACCCTACCGTAAAGCCCCTCAATTGTTCAAAAGTAGCGCCATTCTTAGATCTTTCCGACACCCCGCTCACCCTGGCGCGTCCTCCTCCACGCCTCCTGTAGCCCCAGCCTCTTCCGCTCCCCCATTGGCCAATCTGTGCCACGTGGAAGCAGGCGCCGCGCTTTTCTATATTTTTTCTTTCCAGCGCGCGCCGACCTCCATTGTTGGGCCTGCGTGACGAAAGTACGGCAGGCGGACTGACGGAGTGAGTTAGCGTAATAGAATGTGTAGGGCCGAGAACTTAATTGCGATGCCATGCTGCTGCGCCTTCGGTTGCCGCAACAGACACAGCGAGGGCAAAAAGCCTTTTGCTTTGCCATCCGGCGGGCACAACGCAAAAAGAAGTGTGGATTCGCAGGGTCGGGCGGGCTGACTTCGAGGAAGTGGCAAAGAACGCACGGCTACTCACAACCTCTTATTTCGAGCCTAGTTCACGCCTTACGCTTCGAAAAAGTGTGCTCATGCTCTGGATGGTTTTAAGCGACTTTTAAGCGAGTTTGACTTCTTTTTCGAATGTGCTCTCTTTGTTTCATGTAGTTTCGTCTTGCGGTGAAATGCACGCATCTGGAGCTGGCCTGTGACATAAAAGCGACTTTATTCAGGGTGTGTTTTGAGCTCCACCAGAAGTTAACACATTCTCGATGCTTTTGCAAGGCTCAGTATGACTTACGATGCAGTCTTTTAGCTTCGAATGTACGCCCGCATGTATTGATTTGGTTTGTGGTGATTAACGTTTTTAACGTTCCGAAGCTACTAAAGCTAGGATGCAGGTCGTAGTGGATGGCTCCGGATAACTTTATCTAGCTCGCCTGGGGATGTTTAACGTGCACTTTGATCGTAGAGTCGTACGTGGGCCGGTAAATTCCTTGATGGCGTTTCATAATACTCGCGCGGGCGCGCTAGCGCTGCTTTAGAAGTTTGTATTTCGATTGTATTTCTTCGCGATTGTATTTCTTCAACAAATTTTATTTACTAGTTGTAACACCTTGTCGTTATTTCGTATTATTGACGGCGCCTCCAGGGCACCAAAGCGGCAACGGGAACATCAAAGTTAAAGCCAGGGCTGGATGGGGCCCGCCGAAGCCTGTGCATGCCAAGGGGGTATAAGATTGCGGACAGGCAATTTTGTATGCGAACGCTCCCTGCGACGCCTGCATTATTGTAATGTCACGTGCTCTTCAGAGGCCTCCGTTAGCCATTACATGTGCCCTCCTGGAGCAGTACTTGAAAAAAAACAATATATCGTAACGCTTACCAAAGCACCCCGCAATGGAAAAAACGGCCCTGTTGCCAGGCATTGCTGACCGCACACAGCCATTCCGCCTGTGTTCGGTCAGCAATCTCTCACGCGCCAGCCGAACAAAAGTATCCTGCAGGTACGTAAATGAACCTACGAAACGACGTACACATACTTTCACGCTGTCAACACCTGAAACTTTGGTAATTACGCGCGTGTTTGAGTACACCGTGTGCATGCGTCGTGTTTCAGCAACGCGAACTCTCAACGTCACGCGCTTTACGCCTTAAATACGCCTTGAATAATGGTCCTTTTCTCTATTTCTTCCGCAATTCCAACACGAAATTCTAAAGGCCAGTTACCGACTGACGAAGCAAGATCTCGATTGAAAAAACTGCTCCACAGGGCTCGAACGAACTTTTAACGCGACAGCGTTAAGGAGCTCGTGTCGCAGAACAGCCGGTGTCGTCGGCGTCCGCGGCGTTGGCCGTGAGCGATAAATCCCGGCAGGCACTTCATGAATAAAAAACAACTTGCAACATGGGCTGGGTAGGAATCGAACCAGGGCCTCCGGAGTGTGAGACAGAGACTCTACCCCTCAACCACGAGTTCCATGCTTCAAAGCAGTGCAAAAGCGCCTCTAGTGAATGCGGTGTTGCCTTAGAAACGAGCCGTAGAAAGTTATACTGCGGTGTATATGGGTAATTATAAACACGTAACTTACAGAAGTTGCAGTTACACGAGTAGCGAAGTGCGTTTCCGCTACACCTCTTCAGCGCTTTCTGCACACGCAGAGCCATCTTGCGGCAAACACAGAAGATCCCCTCCTCTCAATGTACGGCGCTGCCCCGACAGGTGGCGCGTCACGCGCGCATTGGGGGGTGCGAGGACAGGTGCGAGGCGCGTCGCGTCCCGGACTCCCTCTCCCCTGACGACGTTTCTCCTTGCTCCCACACGGGTTGCTCAATCAAGCGTCCTTCCATTCTTTAGATCACTATCTCTCTATCTCTCTGCCCGTGCCGATCACGACGTTTGGCTGGCGTGCGTCGTTTCCCCGGGGCTCCGAGACACAGAGTTCTTTGGTTCGTTCCGCTAGCTCAGGCGCACGTTTCGTTGCCGCGCCGAACGCTCCGTTGCCCGACGCTCACCGCATCCGATGCGGGGCGCCTCGTAAGTGATCGCTGCGCCGTAGCCCATTGTCTTACACCCCTTGGTGGGTCGACGGGAACGCTGTCGCGTTCCACTCTTGAAGGCGAAGCTTAAGCGTCCTCCAATTTTTTCTGCAGATTTCCTGCCGTAGCGTGTTAGCCGTCGTCTGCTACGGTAGGCCCACCACCGGCGGCGCCACCGTCGAGGCCGCGCCAAGCGGAGAAGGAGGGAACGGAATGGCGCTACTTTGGGAGATTGAGGGGCTTTACGCTACCGTATACAGTGGCGGCACCATGCGGTGCGTCGTAGAAGCCGCAGCGGAAAAAAAAAGCAGCGCCCGGCTGGCGGCTCGGCGGGAGCTCCGGCCACTCCGTGGTATGGTACGTCCACACTAGCGACAAAAACGCGCGCGACACACCGCGCGCGGCGAGCGGTGCTGTCGCGCGCGGCAAGGTTCACGAAAAGCGGCAGCAACGCGTGGCAAACGCGCGAATGGGTGCGAGACCCATTTTTCGCGGCAGACGCGAAACGACCACCAATCAGAAGCGAGCCGCTTTACGAGCCGCGCTGTTGTGGCGCCACCTGTCGCATAAGCAAAGAAGCATAATCTATGGGCTCTGAGACTGAACAGTGACACGTGCGCCGTAAAATCTCAGAGGCCATTTCCAGTCAAGGGGGCTGTTTTTGTTAAGCCTTACCACACCGCCACTGAGGCGTCGACGAAGAGTTCGCCTCGCAATGGAGGCGTTTTTGGAAACCGTTCGCGGATATGCGTGCCTCTATGATAAATCGAGCGTCGGACAAGGAGCTGCGCGCCAACCGCTGGCACATTATGGACAGCAGTTTGGCACGACAGGTGAGTAATTGGTGAAGGCGGGGAAGCAGAGTGTGCGCCTGGCCCTCAGTGTCCCTGTACCGCACCCAAAACTTTCTCGCCCGCTTTCTGGCACGTCGGCGTCGCACAAGTAAAGAACAAACAAGTATTATAGTGTTCACAGTCACCAGTAGCTTCTCATCCGTATCCGACATGCCTGAGCGTGGCCGGCAGTGGCGCAAAAAAACACACACTCTTAAAAAAATGGTAGTCACAAGCGACTCTTTTCGGGGTGTATCTGCTCGTCGCACATATGACCTTTTGGGTGGTAACACGTACTCTCTTGGAAATACAGTGCGGGTGACTCCCTCACAGTACCGGTGACTCTCTCCTGCAAGACCTACTGAGGTGTATGTATTACTCCCAAAGCAGGAGTTGATGCGAGTACCTCAGTGGTCCATGCAAGTACCCCTTGGTAGTCAGCAGTACCCCTTTGGAATGGCAACAATGACCCTTCCCAGGGTAGTCACCTGAAGACTCACAATGGTGGTGTACATGACTACCATGGCAAGAGTTGGTTAAACTACCTTTTGGGTGGTAACACGTACTCTCTTGGAAATACAGTGTGGGTGACTCCCTCAGTACCGGTGACTCTCCCGCAAGAACTACGTACTGAGGCGTATGTATTACTCCCAAAGAAGGAGTTGATGGGGCTACCTCAATGGTCCATGCAAGTACCCCTTGGTAGTCAGTGGTACCCTTTGGAATGGCAACAATGACCCTTCCTAGGGTAGTCATCTGAAGACTGACAATGGTGGTGTACATAATTACCATCACAAGAATTGGTGAAACTACCTCCCGGTACTTAACCAGACCCTTTGCAGCAACTGCTGTGACCTCTGCCTGGGTAGTCAATAGACTATCTCTACGCTAAGGTGGAAGCTCACAACCTAATAGATTTTAGTTTGCATGTGCAACAAATGCCTAGTTATAGGCAGCCACCATTATATGTTATGATAAACTGCAATACTATAAACTAAAAAAAAACACTGAGCACATAGCACTACAGTGAGTGAAACACCAAGAGCAAATATTTCACTACTATCACTGTATTAGCCTGGAATGCATCAACAGACTATACCTGGCAAAAACAGAAGACAACAGTCTGATTTGCTAAATTGGAATCAATGGCCAACCTTGAGAAACACTATGCTTCAGTTTACAAGGCATACTAAACAGCTGCAATATGCCCAAACTTATGAGGTAATGTAGCATTTCAGGCATTTGAACAAGGATTTAATCCTTTGCCACGACAAAGGGCTCATTTATTTCAATATGCCATGGAGGCATACATGGACAGAAGAATTAAATTTCAATATCGATATTAAGCAACAAATTTACAATCTCACCAAATCAAAGCAAACACACAGCATTGATGCTAATGGAAGAAAATAAATATGCTTAAAGACCAGATAAATGCAAAACCGGACATTATAAATAGCGCCAGTTCAATATCCCCGTGGTGCCTGCATAGTAAGTACATCCCATAACGTTTCAAATGTGCAACTTCTTGGCCATCATTTCATCCAATTTGTCAAAAAAGACTGTTGTCTTACCTCCTAAATGTTTCCGTTAGCACTGCCTCCATGTTTGCGTCAAATGCTGCCTGCTCCAGTTAAGATCTGAAAGAACAGCACAACTGTTAAACTTTGTAAACATTTTATTCAATAAGAATATGAACACATCACAGTAACCTTTAGCAAGAGCACATATAGTAATCACAAGGAACACTTATATCTTATAAGCAGAGAATCCAGTTTACAGCAGGAAGAGAGGAACCTGAGAATAGCTATAATGCATCCGTTGGTGTTCTCTTTGAACGAACCACAAATGGCCTTGCCATCAGGGCATATCACAAGCCCACACATGTGGATATACACTAGGCAGAACATATTTAAATAAGTATAAGGATATAAGTATAAGTTAATTTTCCAGATTCAACTGGAGGGTAGATTTTTAGCAAAAAGCTGCCTGCACAGCTTGACTGTGTCCAGAAAACCCCTACAAGCAGTAGCACACGAGTGGTACAGGAAATCTTCAACAGACACACATAGAATAGTCACATTCAAGGAGAAACATTCACTATTTATGCATACAGAGTCTAATAATCTTTGTACAAAATTTGAACAATAAAATCGAAACGCTGAAATGGTCACACATATGTTCAGAAATAATAAATGTAATAACCAAGCAAACATGCGGCATCTACTAGCAAAGACCTAAAATCACATTTCAACAAAATATTTCCACAGCTCAGCTTTGGTATACCATTTTGTATGTTTATACGTGTTTAGAACATGGGGCAGGTTATAAGACAACATTTGCAATTTATAATTAGCACGAGAACATGGTATATTCCATGTATTAATAGGTCTTGTGTGTATGTTAGCACGACACATGTCCAAAGATGCCAAAGTAGAATAAAAATCGGCAGTGGATGCCCTTGAAAAATAAATTTTTTGTAACAACTTAAAGTTATACAAATGATTGACGCGCATAATGTTATGTGCTTCAAAAGCACACTTGGAGGCAGTTGTATTATCAACATTAGCGATTATTCGAACAATTTTCTTTTGCAATACGAGAACCTTATTTATGTTTGTTTTGGTCATTGTGGCCCATACTGAACTGCAGTAGTTAAGGCGAGAATGTACATGGCTTCACTTTGCTGTAAGTAATTTGAGACAACACCTGTCTTCCAATAATGGGGCTCACTGCTGTGAACTTATAGCATAATGCCCTCCAATGTCACATTTTCACATGAAATCTACAGAATGTTTCTATTATACATGAATGAAATGCAAGCTGTGATTCTATGGGGGAATGGCACTGAGCTAATGCCTACTAAACAATCTGTGTAAGTGTGAATGACAGCATCATTAACAGGACTACCCTGCTGCTTTGCAAGGAGTCACTCCATCTCAGTAACATCAAAAGTGGGTAGCGCGCATTACAGAGATGAGACAAAGTTCCATATAAGGGCCAGAATTATGTAGTATTGTTTATTGACCAAATAATGCTGACTATGTTCTGTCAAGTTAACCATGCCACAGAAAACAGCTAATTATAATGGCCGCCGGCAACTCAGTGCTGTGACATACCACGTCTAGCGACTGCCTCATAACGCATGATCCTTATGTAATACTCTAATGGCACTTTTGCAGCAAGCACTTAAAGTATTAAAGTACTGCAATGCACTTGCAAAGCAGAGTGATTTCCCCGTAGTGGGATCAAGACCACATAATAAAAAGGACACCACTGGTACAGCGTAGATGAAGTGTATTCTGCAGTACTGTATAAGTGCTGAAGCTTCCCTCTTGGTACTGCTGAGTGATTTTCATGCTGCCTAGTTCCTGTTTCGTGGTCTCTCAAAGATTGTGGAATGATCAACACATTGCGACTAGAGTCGCTAAAGTTATACATTCACATTCATTGGAACCACTTTATTTGTTTAACCCTTTAATGACCACGCATATAAATACAAAACAAATTGTTTTATACCTAAATGTGCAAAAGAAATTATTTTATACCTAAATGTGCAAAAGACATTGAGAATAAGCATAATCAATGAAAATAAAGGATATTTTGTAGAAACTCCTTGAGTAGTATGGGGGAGAAGTGGGCTTCTCCCCAAGCGACATATGGCTGCGTTTGGAATCTGTACAGAGAGCTCTTTGCATATGTGTACTATAGGTGTACATTTATTCGCATTGTGTGTCTGAGGTCACAACAGCAGGAGATCTTGCACTGGTCTGTCTCCTCTGACCGTGCTTTCCAAAGAAAACGAGTCCCATGTCTTTTTTTCCCCCATCCTGTGTTCCTGCTCTAAACCGACAAATGACACTTGCTGCCAGTCATTCAGTGCTGGCTCAATACATTTAAGAAACTTCTTACCCAATGCCAAAAATCAGCAAGAAAAATTCATATTTTTTGGCATGCTGTATGCAGAACTCATCAATGAAGGGTTAAAACTGAGGTGTCAGAGCAACATAGCCACACACTTTTCACTACATCTTAGCATGTATATCAATATACATTACAGTATGAATGCTGTATTACTAGTCTATAAATGCATCTACCACTACATCTTGAACTAATGTTTCACTCTAGGTTCAAGGTGGCAATGCGATATGATTTTTTGCTTCAAAAACCTAAAAAACCTAAAAAACCTAACCTAAAAACCTAAAAAAACCTAAAAAACCTAAAACCTAACCTAAAGAAGGCCTTCGATAACGTAACACATGCAACGATACTAGATAGAGTAGGCGAATTAGGACTGGGAAAACGCACGTACGATTATGTACGCAATTTTTTAACTGGTAGAAAGGCGAAGATCACGATAGCGGACCTAGTTTCGGAGGATATCGAGATAGGCAGCGCAGGTACGCCACAGGGCTCGGTCTTATCACCGATGCTATTCAATCTGGCCCTAATCGGGCTGCCAGTCAAGCTGCAAGAAATCGAGGGTCTAAATCATACCTTATACGCAGACGATATCACCCTATGGGTGAGAAACGGAAGTGACGGGCAGATAGAGCAAACGCTTCAAACAGCGGTGGAAACAATCGAAAAATATCTGAGGGGACAGGGCTAACATGCTCGGCAGAGAAATCGGAGCTGTTACTGTACAGACCGACTCGCAGAGGTCGCAAACCAGGCAACTACAGGGAAGAGCTCACCCATAGAGAGGAGATACAGTTAAAGACGGCCGATGGGAAACCCATACCCAAGGTCGATAGGATCAGGGTATTGGGGCTCCTCATTGAAGCCAAGGGCAACAACGGAGAAACCCTCAGAAGACTGGAGGGAACTGTAGCGCAAATCATGAGGCTAATCAGGAGGATAACAAATAAACATAGCGGGATGAAAGAGGAAAACACGATCAGATTAATACAGGCCTTCGTAATAAGTAGAATAGTGTACGTAGCACCGTACTTAAAATGGCAGGTCGCGGAAAAGATCAAACTAGAATGCCTCATTCGGAAAATATACAAACTAGCCATAGGACTACCGATCAGCACCAGCACGGACAAGTTGCTGCAATTAGGCCTACACAACACTTTAGACGAGCTCATTGAAGCGCAACGTACGGCACAATATGAACGCCTCTCTAAGACTAGAGCAGGCAGACACATCCTAGAGAGATTAGGCATACGTTACCACACACAGCATGGTGTCAAGGTGGACATCCCGAGAGATACGAAGGAAAGATTGGTAATACCTCCCTTACCAAAGAACATGCACCCAGAACACAATAAGGACAGAAGAAAGAACAGAGCGAAGCAAATACAGAAGAAATTCGGCAGCGACAAGGACGCAGTGTTCGTAGACGCGGCTCGATACAGTCGCAGACGGGGGTTTACGGCAGCCGTAATCGATAGGGAGAAACGGTGCAAGACGTGCGCGACGATACGCACCACAAGTAACGAGATAGCTGAAGAAGTAGCCATAGCACTCGCAGCAGCTCAGACTAACGCAGCCGTGATAGTCAGCGACTCTCAGACGGCAATAAGAAACTTTGCCAACGGCCGAATCTCCCCGGAGGCACTACGAATTCTTCTTGCAGGAGCCCAAAATTACAAAAGAAAGATATACATCACCTGGACACCCGCTCACACCCTCGCGGAGGACGGCAACAACGAGGCGGCACACGACGCGGCTCGAGGGCTTACGGACCGAGCCGCAGTCGCAAGTGACGTCCCGACACCCTCCGGACGTGACGGTGCGGTAAATGAGTGGGAGTGGGAGGACAGAATGACAACATATCATGACATTACAAAACATTATAGGTTACAGAGGCGCATATTCCCGCGACCTCACGCAAATTTGACAAAAAAGCAGTCTGTCGCATGGCGGCAGTTACAAACTAGGACGTATCCGAATCCTGCGCTCTCGCACATCATATATCCGGATGTATATCCTACGGACAAATGCAAAACATGTGAATCCAGAGCCACTCTGGAGCATATATTATGGGAATGCCGAGGGCTAAATAACAATAAAGAAAACGCGGCCTCTAGCAGCAGCCTTCGCACGCGCTGGGAAGCCGCGCTGCTCAGCCCCGCCCTCGAAGATCAACTATGGGCCGTCCAGCGGGCCGAGGATGCCGCCAGGACCCAAGAACTCCTGGCTGTCACCTAGGCGGGGCCTTTGGCCCTCCCCACCAACTCGCAGGGCGCACAATAAAGTTCTTTCCTCCTCCTCTTTGATCACCTACAAAATCTTTGATGACAGCATTGCAGATATAGTTGCTATAGCCGGATTGCATGTTTGCATTTGTTAAAGAAGAAATGTAAACGAAACGAACAAGTACATCAAGAGAAGCAACTAAATGTTTTAACTAAGCCACATAACAAAGAAAAGAGAGTCAGTTTATCTAATGAAATATGCATGCAAACTTGCGGCTGATCATCTGTCTTCAAAATCCAGATTTTGAGCATGTGTCACAATTTCGCTTGCCTTTCTTGCTTTCACTTCTGCATCGACTTCAGGGCATCCTGGTGGCATTGACTTTCGCATGTTTTTGTACTTGTTTCTTAGGCACATATACCATGAGAACTGGAATGAAATGAAAGCAATTGACTTTACATACCTAATCAACAGTTCAATGACTTACAGTTTTCAGGTTTTGAAAGAAACTGCAAACACAGTACAGTTAAATATGGAGTTGCCCTAACCGTAGCTTGCTTTTTGCACTGTTTCCTTCACATTCCAAAATGTACCAAGTGAGCTATTTTAGCACACCTTTCAACACAATATCTGAGAATTACTTTCAGTATTGGTGTTGGTCAAAACTTGAATGCATGAAAACGGCTACAGGTACAAAAATATATTATTTAACCAAACACATATTTAGCTGAGCATGCAATTAATTTTACAAGAGGTGGCCATATGCATGCCAGATGCAGAGGTGCTGTTCATATCTTCATATTAGTTAAGCTGCAAAGCTTTAAAAGCACCACATCTCTACTCAATCACAAGCACACAGACCTGAACAGCTGCAAGCAAGGATGGCTATAAACTTTACAAAGTACTAAGAAAGGCTTTGGCAGCATGCTTAACGTAAAAAAAAATTAGGGGGTCTTATGCGCCAAAACCACGATCTGATTAAGAGGCATGACGTAGTGGGGCACTCCGGACATTCGGATCACCTGGGGTTCTTTAACGTACACCTAAATCTAAGTACATGAGTGTTGTTGCATTATGCCCCCATCGAAATACGGCTGCCTTGGCCAGGATATGCTTAACATCTAAAAGTGCAGAAGAAATAAAAAGAAAATTATAAGAAAATGCTCTTACATGGCCAAGGTGCAATGTGTCCCTCAGTGCTGGGTACTAGGTTACGAGGCTCCTTGCAGCAACATTGCACAATTTATTCGGGTACCTGATGTTTAAAAAAGCATGCATCAACTTTCGACATCAAACAATACACAAAAACCAATATGCAACAGCACTGTAGCACAACCATTTCCATGAAATAATATCAAACAGTTGACCTGTGAGTCATCAGATGGGAGAATTTAAGTAAACTGCACCATGAAAGCATTAGGTGCGTGACAAGACCGAGGTTAGAGAATTGATCAGATGGATTTGACACAGGACAGGGGTAACATTTATTCCTTTTGTCCTGCAATAGCCAAGATAAACTGATAATCATAACCAGAGTTCACAAATTCCTAAAATACTTTCACCAAACAAGATGTTATAAAAGGTTTTAATTAATATTTCAAATTAGCCTATTACTAAAACATGCACACAAGGGAAAATTAGCCATGAATACAAACTTGAAGGAACATCTCCTATAGGAATTTACAAGGGCAGCTTATTAAGCTAGTTGTTGATCCATTATCGTGAATGTACAGTGCAAAGGTTAAACGAGGACAGACACAAGCACTGAATACCAATGGAGGTTTTATTGCTGAATACACACAATAGTGATATTGCTATCTGAAAAATAACTACTAAAAAGGAGAACAAAGCAGACCATCAAGAGGCACACGAAGAAATCTAGAGTTGCATAAAAAATGCTGGCCGTAGGTTTGACTTCCCAGAAACTTGAGCTCTCTTTCTGATAAGGCAATGGATGGCTTGCTGATGCATGCACTCTGCTCCCATGCCAATTGTGCTACTTCAAGTATGATATGGGTAAGACCATCCCTTTGCTTGTGAATAACTGACATTCTTTCAAACCAAGGAGTGCAGCCACGCATGCTAGTATGATGTGCCAAAAAAACTTTCTCTGCCATTGCGCACATTATATGCATGTTCGCACAACCTCTCATGAAGGCATCTGGCAGACTGCCCCATATAACAAGTGCCGCATGAAAGAGAAATTTCGTACACAAACTTTTATGTGGAGTCAACATGCCAAATCTTGCGCTTGACCTTGCAAATGCCTTTCCGACTGCCCTATCAGAAAAAGAGCCAAAGTTTTTCTGGAAGTTACGTGAACGGCCTGTATTTGTGATGCAATCTTACATTTTTTTTGTATCTCAGTTTCCAGCGTAGTTCATTTTTTGCCCACTCGTCTGCTTTTCTTGTTTCTATCTTCAGAAGTTAATGTTTTTCAGATAGCCCTTTCACTTGCTTGTGTAAATTCGGCACATTGAATAATAACATCTCAGTTGACAGTCGGCACTTCTGTCTATGTACTTGTTTACCTTTGTGGTGTACACTACCTATAAGAACTGTAACCAGCAGCTAAAGAAGCTTTATTCAACGCGTCATTCTAGAGCCCTCGCCCACTCATTAACCCAAGACTCATGGCAAGGAAACCACGGAGGATATTGCTCCATTGAAGCATGACATAAATTATGACTGAGTGTTAACCTTTCTGTAGCTTTCATGACTGTTTTTTGTGAAGAAAGAGGAATGGAAGTAGAAGAAATGCTGCTGGTGGTAACCGAACCCACAAATTTGACATGATGCATGCAGCGCTGCACCAATTCATCTAGCCATGGCTGTCTTTCCCTCCTGGTAGCCAAACCCCCCATATTTCATATGAAACACGCAGTACTGTACGAATTCATCTAGCCACAACTGTCTTTCCATCCAATTCACTTGGTATTTGTATACCCGCATAAAATGTAGCGCTGGTAGTGTTAGGGTTCGTGTTGTTAGCCAGAATAAAGAAAATGGGCTCAGGGCTGCAATGTCGACATTGCCATTGAATATTTAAATTTCGAGGTCATGAGTGAACTGTAATTCAGAACTAGTCAACGATGTATCAGTGATAAAAACATTTCGAACCAACAATGCCATATACACTGCTAAACACTTAAAAAGGCACTACACCATTTGGACATTGTTCACTGCCCCAATGCAAAGCTTTAGGAAAACAATTTTTTCCCCTCGGTTATCGAGAGTTTTCAAGGGGAACTACGCAGCAACTAAGTTATAATCATGAATAAAACAACAAAAAACTTGTTTTGATTATAGACACCTCCCGCTTGCCTTAGTGACATAACCGCATGAGAATGGAGGGTACTATGCTTTCTAATTAACATTGTGCTTACCATTCATATTGCAATACAAGGTTGGGAAAAATGCATGACCGAACATAATTGAGACATTTACTGTGGAAGGAATACTCATTAAGTACATTCTATCCCAGCTTTATTTACATCTGGCATAGGTTGGCAAGCTGGTGCATGAGTCGACTCACTCAGACTGATCTCGAAAGTGAGTCTCAGTGAGTCCGACTGAGTCGAATTTCTGTAGGTCTTAGCCCGAATGAACCTGGCTGAATAGAATTTTGGTGAGTGTGAGTGAGTTCTCATTATTTTGCTGACCAATGCATCCAGGTAATTGTTGTGACTTACATTGTCCGAGATGACGAATTGTAGGCAGTCCATTCAATTTTCTTTTGAAGATTGTCAGGCATGCCTCCTGCTGTAATATTTCAGAGGTGTGCAGCAATGTCAATGGGCGGCGGAGGCAGTGTGTATGTTGACAATTCCTTGTGCCGTCTTTTGACTGAATTGTCCACATGTCCAGCTGCGCTATCAGACAGCATTAAAAAGAGAAGTATTCATTGAAATCAACAAACTCCAGTGCTAGAAAAACATGTGGTATCACAGACTATCACTTCACATGCTCAAATTTACCTACTATATAGTTAGTGACGAGCTAAGACTACAGGAAGGGCTCTTGATAAATATGGGAACATTTGCCATGGCAAATGGAGCCCATTGCTTTTCAAGGATAATGATATACGAACAGAAAAAATCACTGACTGAGACAACTGACTCATTAAAGCATGAATGGGCTGTTAAAACCAAATTTAAAGAGGAATTTTATCACCCTCTATACAGATACCTCCTTACCAACACACCATGATCCCTCCCCCTTTTCGCATTGGTTCCATGCACAAGGAAGGCGCATTATTGGTCCCTTCACAGACATTGGTACCATGAGCAAAAAGTTCCCCCACCAAGGTGAAATAAGCAACCATAGTGACGCACCTGCAAACATTCTCTGAGGAAAACTTGTTGCTAGCTACATCGTCTACAGAGTTATTGCTTTGTGAAGGGCAAATACTGGACCATAAATTGCCAAGTCCAGACTAGCATTGTCTTGGGACCAGAAGCAGAAAACAAAGGCAGGGCAGATAAAGGCCAAGGATGATTTGATAGAACAAAAATATACTAGAACATTCTGGTTCTCAAATACACAAACTAGACCGCTTGTATTTATCCAAACATTATTGACTCCCTATCACATTTCTGGTGGCTAATGAATTAATATTTCACTGAATGTATTTTTTCTGACAACTTCTAGGTGTCTTTGCTTATAAGCTTCTTTTGTGAAACATGGCTATTATTTCAAACAGGAAGTCAAATTTTCCCTCAGCATTACATAAATCTGAGCTACTGAGATAGATACAAATGTCAAGGTCGGATAAGACTTTGAAAGGTGATATGGAAGGATTGAGGAGTCACAAACATGATTGTGCTTCTTAAGCTCTTCATATATCACAGTTATATTTGGGCTGTCTAAACTGCACAAAATTTTTAAGATATATGTTGCAGCTTTTTGTTTTTATGTTCTCATAAGTACACCTCATTTGTCATATCTATTAGTAGCAGAGCATTCCAATATTTAACAAGGACAGTGGTATGCTATAAAAGTGGAACTAGGACTCTATAAATACATACGAATATTAGGTGGAAAAAACGTTTTATTTTTACAGTGGAATTGCCCCTATGGCATGTATTTATTTGTTTACTAAATTCCCATGAGCTTATTCCCCAAAGTTAAGATACAACTAGGGGCAGAAAAAAGCTTTAAGACAGGAATGAGTGTCACTTGCTACTACTTTATTGAAAGCAAACAGGATCATATTTATAGGTGAAGGTGGCCATGTGCGCACATACGTTTGCACGCAATACTAAAACAAGTTTGCATTATTATTCAGTCATAGAGTACAGAAACTGTCGTTCTGTTGAGTTCAAGCCACAGATGTATCACTGACATAGACATCACATTTCATGTTGATGAAACAGGCCTCCATTAATTCCCATGCAAACAATCTTTGCTTTTACCAAGAATGCGGATATGGAAAAGATATGGCTCACACGTGCGGTAATTGCAGTGCATAGGCAAATGTGCATTAATCTTATTCCTGGCAGACAGCTCATGTTCCCTTGCCAAATCGTTGATGCAACAGCCTGTCTGGCTGATATGCACCCTGCCGCAATTAAGTGGAATTTCGTACACCATACCGACCGCGCAAGTCACATATGGCCTTCTATGATTTTTACCACAAAGGGTCAGCTTCTGTGGGTCTGAGATGCGTGGGCACAGGCCAGTAAGCTTCCGTGGAGCCAAGAAAATAATAGGTACTTTGTACCTGCTGGCCACTTTCTTTAAATCGTGGGCCACTTCATGCGTGTACGGAACAACATGCAGCCTTTTCTCCACTAGTGCCTTGGCAATGGGCATCCAAGCGTTCTTTTTGGCTGTGACGCTCGCCTCCTTAAATCATGGGTTTGCAGAACTGCAATATTTCTATCTCAGCTATTAATGAGCCAATTTGAAAATTCTTGCAGTAGAATGCTCCCAAGAGGGCACCTAACAACTTCCAGCATATAATTCAATTAGCTATGTGGCCTGGTGGGGGGCTCTTTAAAGTACTGCTCAAATACCGGTATTATAGCTTTCCAGCATACGCCAGGTTTTAATGTTATACAGAGGTATTGCATGAGTACCGATTAAATAAGATCGGGTGCATACGGCTTTTTTGGTGCCTCTGGTGCTTCGGAGTGGCTTGGGGAGACAACCAAGTTAATCAATGCTCCATCACACACCGTCGTGCTTTCACCCATGTCGACGTAGCACTGGAACCGGTCGTTGGAAGATCTGAAAGCACACCCAGATGGTTTATCAATAGTTTTGCACATTCGAAGTGCAGTTGTGGACACTGAACAGGCATTGATTAATTAAACAGCCTTTTTTTATGGTTGCTGTACTGTCCCAAACAGGTTTGTTATTTAGAGCCATCACAGCACAGCACAGCACTAATCCTGCTGCCCATATGTGAGCTAAGTACAGGACGCATTAAGCTAACAAGGCTAAGCTTATTTATGCAATGTCAGCAACCATCAGTGTATAAGAACAGATGATTTCACAAAGATAGAACCATATTGCTGATTGCCCAAGGTTTTCATAGTCCTATTGCTGAAAATTACAGCAATTTTTTTTCCTCAGTTGGTTCAATTTGACTTCATTGCTGCGTGAATGTTGCGGCGCACAAATGACGACAAAGATTGAACAGGCAAACGACAAGTCCGTTTTCCTTGTCTTGCCTGTTTTATTGGTTAAACGCTGCAGAAATTTGCAGAATATGGCATACTGCGACCAGTTATGCTAACTAAAGCACCATTACATTGACCGAAGCTGTTACTACTCCCTCTCCTACCAGATAGGGAAGCGATTGCACACCTGACCTCAATATCAGTAGTAAACCAACTGCTCAAGTTTTCAGAAGATGGAAGTCCTGAAAAGCCTAGTTTCCTTGCGGCTTCTCGACACGGCGCAAGTATGCGCTACACTTCTCAATTTAAGGTCAAGTGCATTGGCTGCGACGAAACAAAAATATTAGTAGTTGGCAGCACAGTGAAGTGACACAGAGCGATTTCGTAACACTCGATCTGTCAGTTCAACGCGCGGCAACCGAACAGTTATTAATCGTGCTCAACATTTCCGCTACGCATACTGTTGCTACTTTGCCCATATGAACCAAACAATGACCAAATCCTCTTTGCGCTCCATAACGCGCAGTACATTTACGCTCACCTGTATTAGAAGGTCGTTGCCTGTCATCAGGCACACGAACCCTCCCGTACGCAAGTTTCGTGGAGGTTGGCGAGTTTCCGGGCGCCTGTGAGCTTCACGATTTTCTTTGATGGTGCCTGCGAAACGAGGCAAGCCGCTTCTTCCGCACCAGTCGACGAGCGTTCAGTTGAAGCCGGATCGGACGACATGCTGCCACCGCTGTCAGGTTTGACAGGCGCAACGCAAGCAAGATGCAAACCGCTCCTTCCGCACCAGTTGTCGAGCGTTCAGTTGAAGGCGGATCGGACGCCATACTGCCACCGCGGTCGGGTTTCACAGGCGCGACGCAAGCAAGAGGCAAACCGCTCCTTCTGCATCAGTCGGCGGGCGTTCAGTTGAAGGTGGATCGGACGACATGCTGCCACCGCTGTCAGATTTCACAGGCGCAACACAAGCAAGAGAGGAATGCCACTCGCGTTTAGATACTTGTTCACCGCCGTAGAGTGCAAGGTGCCGTCAGTGCCATCCCCGCGCTAACCCGCGCTTCTCACAGAGTTGCCACGGCACATTAAAAAATAGTAGTAGCTTTTTCGCGAATTCAGTAGAAATCAGTAGATCTTTAATTTCAATTTTTGCACTCAGTTTATGAGCCCACAAATTCAGCGCTTATATTAGTACTCTGTTGAAGTATTGTAACTTCCAGGAAATAGTACAAAAATTGACCCCGAGATTCTTAGCGATACTTTTGAAAAACCCGGGGATCTAGAGAGCCATTGTTGAGCACGAAATTAAAAACAGCGAAGCCCTCCGATGGCCTATTCAAAGGCGTCAGATGGTAGTTAGGAGCCGCCGTGGTTGCTCAGTGGCTATGGTGTTTGGCTGCTGAGCACGAGGTCGCGGGATCAAATCCTGGCCAAGGCGGCCGCATTTCGATGGAGGCGAAATGCGAAAACACCCGTGTACTTAGATTTAGGTGCACGTTAAAGATCCCCAGGTGGTCGAAATTTCCGGAGTCCTCCACTACGGCGTGCCTCATAATCAGAAAGTGGTTTTGGCACGTAAAACCCCATAATTTAATTTCTTTATGGTAGTTAGTTCGTGAAAGCCTTAGAGTATAGTATCTTCAGACAGGGGTAATTGGAGATCGCTGGGAGAGGCCTCCATAGGCCTCCGTGCTGCAGTGCACATAAATATAGGTTGGTGATGATGATGATGATGATAATGGTGGTTTCATAGTTGTGGGGTTCGGTAGTGCAGCCACTTCCACAAATTCATCGCCTCACCTTTTCCCATAGAGCATAGAAACTCTATGCCTTTTTCCCCACTTTGCTCAAAGACAGAGGTAGCGCCACGTTTGAGAGTCTGGAAATGCAAGAATGTATGTTAACCTCGGAGCCAACCACGTTTTTTTTTCTCTCGCTAGGTGGCATTACATTAATATAACCTCTGTAACCTCTATGACCATCCATCCATCCATCCATTCTCTGTACTGAAAAAGTTGCAGATTTCGCTTTCGTTTCAGTAGAAAAGCAAGAAAATCAGCAGATTCAAGCGCTTTATCATTGAATCAGCAGAAAACTTTAAATATCAGTAGATCTACTGATAAATCAGCAGCCGTGGTATCACTGGCTTGTCATAGTTGCGAATCCAAAGTCGAAGTAAATACGAAAGCCATAAGTCATGTGCTGGGTCCTGAATATTTCGCTGCGCGCGTTCGCAAAACATTTTTCGCTCACCGCTGCACTATCCTTGCTCAAATTTGGCAGAACGACCACATTTTGGTGTCTACTTCGTTTAGTATAACACTTAGCACAGTTAATTGTCTGATTTTTTTTCAATGCAAACTTACCGGCGCTCTTAAAAATGCGAGCTGCTGCGGCGACGGTACAAGCATAAACTTGTATCGCCGCCTGTCGTCAGCTGCAGAAAGCAGCATATCAGGGAGCGCTGCCGCGTGTTGCCTGCTCCTAGAACAGGCGACCGTCCAACGTAAGACGCTGCTTTTTAAAGCTGACGGCAGGCGGCGACACAGGTTTATGCTTGCGCCGTTACGACAGCTGTTTGCAGCCTCATGGGCGCAGGCAAACTTGTGTTTTTTTTCTTACAAACAAGGAACTTAACTGTGCCAGGTGTAAAGTCGAGGCCAAAATGCGATCGCTCTTCAAAAATTGAGCAAGAACAGAGCAGCGGTTTGCACGTTTTCGCACAGGGGTTTGCAGAACAGTACACAAAGTTTGCACGTTCCGTCGTGGCCG
The DNA here is from genome assembly GCF_023375885.2 of Dermacentor andersoni. Taxonomy (NCBI): domain Eukaryota; kingdom Metazoa; phylum Arthropoda; class Arachnida; order Ixodida; family Ixodidae; genus Dermacentor; species Dermacentor andersoni. The sequence continues at coordinate 138,819,237 of NC_092816.1, read as the reverse complement.
CAATAATTGTACAAACAGACCACAACGTTTTTAGATTCTAAATCTAAAACGTTGACAGACCACCACGACCCACAGAAGCCTTCGTACGAGGCAATACCCCTCTAAAGGGCACTGCTTCACAGAAGTTGTGCCTTTTCGGACTGTTACCTTAGATTTTCGCTTCTAAAATTCTAGAGGGAAACGAAGGCTGGGAGGTTTACCTCCTATTCAGAGAAGTTGTAGGCATGCTTTTGTCTGATGAGCTTCCCCTAGAGTCTCTTGTTTATATGGGGGTGAAAATTCAAGGATTTCTCCGTTCATTCGTTACCCGCTACTCAGAAGCCCGCATAATCCCTAAGTTACATTAGCTTGTGCACTACCCACGCATGATCGCTCTTTTCGGACCACTCAAACAAATCTGGCGCATGAGGTTCAAGGCATCAAAGATGAAAAACTTCAAAAACATATGTAAAACACTTGCAGAGCTTCACCAACTTTCGCAAAGCTATGAATTCCGTGAGATTGTCTTCAACCAACGCCACACCATGCCAGGCCTGAAAGCTGTGCGAAGATCTGTTTGACATACGTGCATTGAGGAGCACCTGCCTGCAGGTAACGTATGGCAGGCAAAGTCAGTCACTATGCCGCAAATGACATATTATGTGGGAGATGTGCTTTTAATAGCCAAGGGAGACGAAATTGACTGATGGGGTTTTACGTGCCAAAACCACTTTCCGATTATGAGGCACTTGTAGTGGAGGACTCCGGAAATTTCGACCACCTGGGGTTCTTTAATGTGCACGTAAATCTAAGTACACGGGTGTTTTCGCATTTCGCCGCCATCGAAATGCGGCCGCCGTGGCCGGGATTCGATCCCGCGACCTCGTGCTCAGCAGCCCAACACCATAGCCACTGAGCAACCACGACGGGTAAGGCAGACGACACACAATTTGCACAGATTGCAGGTATTTTTGCGGCTCAGGATGAGGTTCTGTTCTTGTTAGACAAGATGGGACTTCTTGAATTCAGGAGACATCGATAAGCATTTAAGATATCTAAACGCAATGTAGTCTGTGCGGCGCAGCCAGAAGATGAGGTATTACCTGAGTTCCTCGATCTTTATCTGGCAGGGAAAGTGGTACCCAGATGTGAATAGTGTTGTTTCATTAAAAAATAGTAATATTTGCTTAGCTTTGTGTTATGAACTCTAAGTGGTGTACTTCACAGTTTGTGTTCTGTTGACATTGTGTCTATATTCGTGTTGTATTTTTTTCTTGTTTTTTTCCATTCTGTGCATGGTCAATCAATATTCATGCACTCCCCCCCTCCCCCTTACGGTATCTTTATATACAAGATACATATCACTGTACAGTGTGTTGCATAATTATACCAACCAGTGTTATTACTTATGGAGTTTGGCGTTGTGCCATCCTGCTTCAATTATTTCTTACTGAATGATTAAAAAAACAATTTGACTTTCTTGCTACGCTGATTATGCAGTAATACAGCACTGCATGAAACACATTTTACTTTTTGCGGCTATAGAGTTGAACTCGGATAGTTACATATTATGCTGTCTTCTTTGGTATAGTCAATCAGTTATTTGATTAAGTGAACCAACGAATCCACATTCGTTGCAACCTATAACATCATATGTGCTTTTCACTGACTCCCTTCAAGCACCATGAGAGTCATCAATTTCATGAGTCATTCCTGACTTCGTTTTGTGACTACCCTTGGAAAAAAAAGGTAGTCAGCGACTGAAAAAAGAGAGTCGAGGTAGTCGTGACCCTCTTTTGACTTTCTTTTTTTTAAGAGTGCAGACACTTCCGATGGAAGACGAAATGGGCAGAACGGAGAGAGCGTTGTCACGAGAAGTATCGAATGGAACGAGACAACGCGGGACTCCACGGGCCGCTGCCGCGTGCCGCAAAACGTGACTGTGGACTTGCCCGCACGCGTCTGCCGCGCGGGCGCTTGTCGCGCGCGTTTTTGTCGCTAGTGTGGGCGCACCAGTAGAAGTCAGGCGCGCGCGGCCGAATGGGAGCAACACGCTCGACCGGTTGCCCTGGCAACCGAAACGGCGGTAATTTCTTCCCATGCCGCCAGCATGAAAACATATCCGCGGCAGTGTTGCCAGGTTTGGCTATATATAGCCAAATTGGGCTACAGAAAAAAAATTTTGGCGTCGACTTGGGTGAGTTGGCTACGTGGCTATATTTGGGCTACTGAAAATCTGCGACTTGGCTTTGATTGGGCTATGAGTGGCGCCTTAATCCACGCTCGAGAGGTGACTCTCATACAGTAAAACAAATCTCGAAGGCTATGTTTTAGCTGGCTGGGCCGGCTGCGCGTCTTTTTGTGTGTGCGCAAAATGCCCCCCTCCCCTCCCCCTCAGTGTATCGTTCTCTGAGCCGATGATTCTATCCTTGACACGCTTAAATTTACACCGCGCTTCACCGTGCTAACATTTTCGCCACCAATGCCGTTTCATCCTCGTCTTATCCCGACACCCAATCACCGGGCATTGGGATGAGCCTGGCAGTGGAGTGTGTTCCACAGTACACTGTACTAATAAGATGGCTAAGCTCAGAAACGGAGAGCAATAAGGTTGGGCGATCGTGGCGCCGGCATGAAAGAAGGGAAGCACCGGTAGATGACATGCTCCAGTGTGTCCATGGCGAAGGAAGGATGGGAAAAAGGGGGGAAGGAAAGGCAGGGAGGTTAACTAGTTTAGCTTAACCGGTTTGCTACCCTACACATGGGAGAGGGATGGGGATGACGAAAGATGGGGAAGGGAGAGAGAGAGAGCACATAGCACAGTACACACACATCGTCCGTTAGAGTCCATCAATCTGGTGCGGTACGTGATATCACTGTCACAGCCGCTTGTCCAATCCCGTCTCCCGCTTGTCCAATCCCTCCGTCGCCTTCACCTGCGATGTCTTCTGTCGGCAGCATGTAAAAATCGCGTCGAGGGACAATGGTCTAGTGTCAAGGTGCGCTAGAACAGATGCCAGGGACTGTCGCTGAACATTATATTCAGGACAGTCGCACAGAATGTGTTCCAGCGTCTCCTCGCAAAGACAGGCATTGCAGAGAGCGTTGTCGGCCATACCAATCCGAAATGAGTAAGATTTCGTGAAAGCCACCCCTAGCCATAAGCGATAAAGCAGAGTCGCCTGTCTTCGGCGGAGTCCAATTGGCATATAGAGATGCATCAAAGAGGGCAGGTGGTATTGACGGTTGCTCCGGTTGGTCTGGCTGTTTGGTGTGCACCGTAGAGAGGCCGTGATCTCCTGTGCAAGCACTCGAAGTCTGCTAGCTGCGTCGGATCGTGAAAGCGGTATGGCCTCTTCTTGTGCGTCTTCAAGAGCGGCCCGAGTGGCATTATCGGCGTCTTCGTTTCCAGTGATGCCGCAGGGACTTGGCAGCCACTGAAGCGTCACGTGGTGTCCTTTCTCCTGCGATGTATGGAGTAGGTATCTAATATCGAATACGAGATGGCGTCTCGTTGAAGTATCGCGCTGGGCACAGCTTTCGACCTAGTCCGCATATCTCACGGTAAGCTTTTTACTGCTATTTTCCTTTGCGTGCGAAATGAACTTTAACGCGATGACGTTAAGGGCCCCGTGTCGCGAAAAATCCGGCGTTGGCGCCATTGTCCGTGTAAGAAAAATGATCCGGAACGACGTAGGCCTTTGGCTATAGCGCATATGCATTACTGAAATAATTGATTTTCGCAAAGTAAAACGCGTCAGAAAATTCGTTAAGTACGACCTAAACTCAACCTACAGACATAGCAGCGTCGAATTGTAATTTGGATATACGAGAAAACATATTTTTGTTACGCGGAACCTCGAACACAAACCCCTTTTCCATCTGCCGCTCGACGTCTTAGTAGGAGGGCGATCATTTGGGCTAGTTGGTTTTCCATGGGAATGTGCCGTGCAGTGCGAAGCGGGAAAGGGGACACAGGAAAAAACGAGGACAAGCGGTTACTGCGAAGTAAGAGCGGCGCGCCCCCTTGGTTCCATTCAACACCATCCAGATGGCACTCGCCTCCGTGGCAGCGGCGGCGCCTGCCGTGCGAATGGAATGAAAAAAAAAAAAGAACCAGAAAACTCGCCTTCGTGCATATTGTTCTCCTCCAGCGTGTGCAGGTAAACATTATGGTTGCATAGGCTGCAGTTGCCGGGAAGCGTAAGAAGCAGTCAGGGATCTTTGAGTGCTATCACGTTCCACTCTTAAATGTGAATATTAAAGAGCTGAGAACCAATTTTCATGGTACCTATTTTTTAATGCAATGGAAAGTTCACCGGTCAGAGTGTGTTATCAAGTAGTGGTAATGCGGAAAACGCCGTGGAACATTTTTATCAGAATGTTTTTATCTGCAGTGAGGATGTAGTCTTTCACTGTCAGTTTGCTGAAAGCGGTGATAGGTGAGTGCGATAGTGATTCTACGCCGGCATTAGTGGGAGGCAGACGACAAGTGCGGCAGTAATTGTGACAAAGTATTTCGTCTAGCAATTCGACGTTCCTGCGATTCATGTTTTCCGAAGTGTTAAGTACTTCCGCGGTAATAGCTACGTGTTTTCATTGTTTCCTGTCCAACTGCTTTGGTATTTAAACAGGCAAAGCGAAACCAATCGGATTGAAAACGAAACGACGATTTTACACGTGATACGCAGTTCAGCGTGTTGCCGTAGCCATGCGTGTGCTTTTGATTTTTATAGCATAGAATAAAGCGCAAGTCTCTAATATTAAAGCAACTGCAATTTTGAGAAATAATTATTTTGTTATTAATAACAGCCGACTTAGTTACAGTAATCTCATAGAATACATCCTAACTAACAGGATTTAATTGCCAGGCCTTGCCACTTACTGCCCTTTGAGATTTTCTTTGCCAACTTAAAATTATAATCCCTACTTCAATCCCGAGCAATGTGCCTATTTCTATCATCATAAATCATGATCAGTTCATTTCCATCAACATCTCACAACACTTTCTGGCCAGTTGTCCTCAAGCATCCTCCCAGTTTTTTTGTTCGCGCTTACATTTTATGGCGTTTTTCACTGGTCGATTCGGAGCAGGATTTCTTGCTCCGCGGCAAAGTATCCGAATTTCACTGGTCGATCTAGAGCGGGTTCGCGCGTTCCACTGGTCGTTTCGGATCAACTCGCTCCGCGCCGGATCGCTCGCGCTTGCTCCGCCGCCGAGGCGCGGATTCGGGCGGAAATAGCTCGCGTCACTTCGGTCTTCAAGCGAAATCGGTACCCGGTTGGTACGCACAACATTGTGTTGCTTCGCAAGATGGCTGCGTTCGGTGCTGCGGCAGAGCTGGCGTTTAGCGATGAGAGCTCGGACGACAGCGATTACGAGGTGACGCAGGTGCTGTACGAAGCCTTCTATGCACGTTGTCCATGCACAGTCCTTGCGGGCGCGACATGCAAATGACGGACTCTGTAACTACCGCGGTCAATTTACGCACGGGGGACGGCGACTTTAGTTGCCGTGGAAACGTACAGAGCGGAAGTTGGGCATGGTTTCCGGAACAGGTTTCTGTCACGCGTACGCAGACTTCCTGTGTGATCCTGCGCGGAGCATTTTTGCGCTCCGCTGGCCGACTCGGATTTGTGAAACCCGAGCGCTCGCTCGAGGATTTCGGCGGCCGCTCCAGATCGACCAGTGAAAAACGCCATTAGATTCATTTCGATAAGTTCTCCCTCAGGAGCGATTCGCTGGAACTTGAGTTTCCGGGGCCAACAAAAAAGTTTTCTGTGTGCAAGTATCTGCTTAGTGGCTATGGGGTTGGGCTGCTGAGCACGAGGTCGCGGGATCGAATCCCGGCCACGGCGGCCGCATTTCAATGGGGGCGAAATGCTGAAAACCCGTGTACTTGGATTTATGTGCACGTTAAAGAACCCCAGGTGGTCGAAATTTCCGGAGTCCTCTACTAAGGCGTGCCTCATAATCAAAAAGTGGTTTTGGCACGTAAAACCGCATAATTTAATTTTTTTGTGCAAGCATCATGTAGCTGTTGCAAGTTGAGAGCGTCGACCGTCGCGGCATCACGGACATTTTTTTACGACGGCTTGTACAAAAAGAGATTACCGTGGTATGATGGGAAAATTTATATACAGATAAAACTGAAAAGAACAATGGCTATATTTGGCTACAAATTTGTTTAGCTCTTTTTTGTGTTTGGCTACATTTGGGCTACAGTTTCTCTAGCTTTGGGCTACGCCGGGTTGTCCGACCTGGCAACACTGATCCGCGGGCTTGTGACCTTTACTGGACGCCGCGAACAGAGGAGTTTCCACTCCTAAATATTTCTTGCTCCGTGCAACGACGTAAGAAGCCTTCCCAGCTTCCCACCGGTTACCTGCAGCCGCTCGACATCCCTACCAAGGCCTTCCATTGTGTCGGCTTAGACCTTCTCAGCCCATTTCCGGAATCCGGAATCTACATAAGGAAACAAGTGGGCTGCAGTCGCAGCGTACTACGCAACCCGCTCTCTTCCGACCAGTTGCGCAACTGATGTTGCGGACTTCCTCCTGCATGATATAAGTTTGCTGCATGGTGCTACGTGTCAATTGCTAACAGACCGTGGCTGTACGTTTTTGGCCAAAGTCATTGACGACATCATGCGTGCCTGCCCAATACAGCATAAATTTACCACCTCCTACCACCCCCAAACCAACGGCCTCACTGGGCGTTTGAACCGCACCCTTACAGACATGCTATTCAAATACGTTTCAGACGACCACCGTGACTGGGACCTCGCTCTATCTTACATTACCTTTGCGTACAACTCTTCCCATCTCGAAACTGCTGGCTTTTCCCCGTTTTACCTCTTATGTGGCCGAGAACCGACGGTACCACTGGACACTGTGCTTCCACCCGCCACAGCTTCAACTAGCGATTATGCCCATGATGCAATCGCCCATGCTGACCATGCTCGCCAACTTGCGCGCGCTCATCTACAAGTGTCTCAAGACAAACAGAAGCATTTACCCTGTTTATTTACCCTATGCTTTCTCTGAATTCATTGCCTATTTTCACCATCTCGTCAAAGAATGATGGCTCAGCTCGATACGGGCTATCAGCTTGGAAGATAAGAATGTCCGAGGAGGCCTAAGGGAGTGACCTGCTCGGCAATTGTGGATACTGTTCAGAATCAGCTTTAAAAACATAGAAGGTTTTCAGCTAAATGCATAGGAAGGACAGTTCATCTGTCATAAAGGTGCTTAGAGTAAATACTCACTTGTGCACTAAACATGAAAGTTTTAGCAATCTAGTATATGCTCCTGACAGTGCAGCTTGCCAGCGAGCGCTGCAACATTTGTCACAGCAGAAGTGGAACGAGGGGACAGATGGCGAATAGGCACCCTGCAAAACAGTGCAGTTTGCGGCTTTGAAGCTCGTCGGGGCACAGCATGGCATTGGCGTGTTCAATAAAAGCATCAACCTTTTTAAAAGGCGGGAGCTGACGCATACGCTTTCCATTCCGCGTGTACTTAATTGTTAAGTCATCAGTCCTCACATCACTGGCAACTGCGCTTTCCATGCTCGTATGTTGACATTTCTCATGGAATTGTAATTCTTCTGGCTGTCCGTGTAGAGGTTAAGATGTCCTCTTTGCCACATTAGGGCGAGAAAATTGTTTAATAAATCAAGATTAACATAAAATACGTTTCCTTTAGATTGTTGCTCTGGGTGATCTAGTGCCTCACTTGAAACAATTTTTGTGTTTCCATCACTATGAATGTTCGCACTCATGCAAAAAAAAGACCCATTCTATCACGCCAAAAATGTGTGCAACAGTGTACAAAATTTATCTGCGTGAAAGCAAATAATTTTGCTAGTGGCTCTCGTACCACAAGACAAGGGTGTATGAAAAATCATGCCAACAATTTTGCATTGTGCTGTGGGTTGGTCTATGAGATACCTCTCAGCTGTGGCAAGTTCTATGTGGACCAAACGGCCCAATGCCTAAATGACTATTTGAGGGAGCATTCAAACAATTTAAATAAACCGGATGGTGCAGCGCACATTGCAAGGCCTGCTAATGTGAGCCGTGCTTTCGCACATTGTGATCCTGGGCAGAAGTAGCAACAAAACAGCACATGAACTCACGAAGGAATATTTTATCAGAGAGATCGTGCACATGTCAGTAGCATTTCAATTGCGTTAATTCCCCAGAAGTGTACTTGTTTAATGCCAATTTGTAGCATTACTAGACAAACCAGCACTATCACAACATTCGCCTCTTGCATGTGCACAAAATTTGTACCCTATCTTCCATCCTTTGAATCATTAAGTCTGTTGGTAGTTCGCACTTTCATGCGTCCTTCCTCTATAAATATGTTTTTGCGCACAAAAAAAATGCGTTGCAGATTTCACCAACTTGCCCAAGACGAAGTCGTAGTCAGTCTCAAAAATCTCCTTCAGATATTATCTTGTTGCGATGAGAATTTCTGTCAATGCATGGCACTCTGGTCGAACAAAGTGACAGGTGGTTGACAACTTCACTGAAGATGGGAGAAAAGAAAGGTTATAGAGGCAAAAATTGTCGCATTATCACCCAGATATGTTCCTTAACGCAATGCCTAAAAAGTTTTTTTTGTTGGACAAGAGGATCAGGGTAAAGCTCAAGACCTATGAGCATTCTATTGCACAAACAAAAGGATTAACCAAACAAGCCCTGCGAAGTGCAGCAAGGTCAAGGAAGATTCATACAATGGAAACTTGGCATTTGCTTGAGAGTGGCATGCATGGACCTGCAAACCCACACCGGTCATATTAGCATGCATTTCACATCTATAACAAAATGCAGGTTCCTGCAATGAACCTACGTCATGTCTACAAACAAGTTGCGAGGAACATTTGCGCAAACCTGGTACCTCGCACAGTGCCATCATAAGAAGCAGTACTAAATAGCAGCTTAGCGAACTAGCTGGAAGAAACTTAAGAAAATTTCTCGGTCTTCAATAGAGCCAAGCTTTACAACAAAATTGAACCAGAGTAGAACTATGAGCGGCTGGGCCACGTTTTGAAATATTTGTCTTCATAGTTTACATTCAGGTTGCTCAACATGTGCCTTTTGAACTGTGGCGAGCAGGTGCACAAGCAAGTCGCGATTCGCTAGCCACCAAAATCCGAGGTAAACAGGGAAACAGCATGAAGATGCAAGACAAGAAACAGTAGAGGTAAATGCGACATTGCCATAAAAAAATTGCAACACCACTTACTCGGGCAATATATGCAACAGCAATCCTACGAAGGATGAAGAAGAAACTTTAATAGAGAATGGTCCGGCAGTTTTTGTTGTGGCGGCTCGAAGTTCTTGAACTCGAGTGGCACCTTCGGCTTGCCGGATGGCCCAGAGCTGCGGTCTGCCAACTATGAACTTTTGAGAGCCGCCTCCCAGCGGCGGCAACGCCGGTGTGGAAGGTCCCCGGCGGCCCTCGAAGCCGGGGCGGCGTCGGGAAGAAGCGAGCTCGAGGCTTCCCACACTCTGGCTGCAGCAACAAGCGTTTAGAACGTGTTTATACGTTTTTACCATAAGAGAAAAAAGTTCTGCCATGCTGAAAGCCAACATGTGCCCCATTCACAACAGCAAATTCAACAAACAAGAGCACTGAAAAACGTAACAGAAGCTACATAAGACCACACTACCAACCATAAACGCGCTGCAAGGCATAAGGAAACGAGCTGCTCCAGCGTTGCGTCCAAGTGTCGCTCGTGATCGCAAGCTCGAACACCATCCGATTCTTCCAGCGCAACTAGAACAACATTCTAGCATACAATACAGTAAGAAACCGTAAAATTGTGTCTTAGCTAAGCTGAAAAGCTGAAGCAGCTCCAGCAGCGCGCGCAAAACTATATACCGGAACACGTCATACTTGTTTAAACAACATCATCATAACTCTGACGTCACTTCCGTGCGTGGCAGCAGCGTTTTAGTATGGTAATTCGCTTCTACCACGCACGTGTCACCAGTTACCGCCTTTGGTTGGGATGCTCGAGGCATAGTCATCTTTCTATGTGCTCAAATGGTTTGTTGGGTTCAGAATAGTTCTTGGGGCTCCTTTTAATGAATTCTTTTTAGCGTACGTTCTAACACTTGGGATGTTGTTTTCTTCAGATCAGCAAGGACAGTGGTCAAGAACCTGCTCAAGTGTTGGCTCCTGTAACAGGCAGTTGAAAAGTTGGCTTTGGCCTTTGTGCATGTTTCTCGTTTTCTGATTCTCACTAGACATCAGTGAGAAGCTGTAACAATTGTGCTAGTAAGAAGACTGCGAAGAGAACTATCATCTTTCATAACTAGCAGCTGTTTAATTTCGGGGTAGTACTGTAGAATGTCGTTAATGCGATCCTGTTACGTACAATTTCCGGGTGCTATTGTTCGTGCTCGAACATAAATAATGACCCATTAGAGTTATGCTTATATTTTACTGGTTCATATGTTCCCGGGAAACACAATCTTTCCACACCAACGTTCAGTACATTGCCAAACTGTAGTTGCATGCTACGTTTTTAGGCTGCTAGATCCAGAGTGAACAAGAAAATGCGTGAGGCGCACGCTATGAAGAATTAACAGTAGCCACTCGCTGCAGCTACCCTTCTCTTGTGAAAATGTTGACACACGCTCACTTTCTTTTTTCGGCACCAGCAAATCGCCTCCCAAATCGTCGTATGAACAGTCACAGCTATTGCCGGGAACCATATCGGGATAAGCATTTTAGCCTATCTGTTTCACAGTGCGTGGTGCCATTGGAAGCATACTGCACCCTTTTAATAGGCAATAACTCAAATGCGCCACCGTTCCCTGCTGCAGATTGCGATCCTATGATGTGTTTTCTGGCCGCTAGATCCCATGTAAACAAGAAAAGGCGTGAAGCGCAAGCGGTTGAGAAATGGAGCGGCCCATCACATCAGTTTCTCCAAAATGTTACCCTACCTGTTTCCCGTGAAAATGCTGGCGTGCACTCAGTTTTTTATTCGCGTACCAGAAAATCTCCTCCCAGGTCATCGCATGGCGCATTCATTGTTATCGCAGCCTAACGTATTACTGCAAGCACCTTCATCTATCTGTTTTGCAGCATGTAGGGCGTTGATCTTGTAAGTGTACTCCACGCTTTTAGTAGGAAGTGATAAATCAAATGCATCTCCGTTCCCTGCTGTATGTGGCATGTTGGGAGCATCCCATTTCACTACAGTGGCATCCGGTGTTGCCCTCCCAGCTCGATTTCATTTCAGTCTCCCGGTGGCATCTTATAACATCATGCAATAGGAAAACAAGAAAACGGGTCTTGGGCTGCTGTAGCCCCACCAGCTTGATGCGTGTCAACGGCTTGTGCCTTGTGCCACAATGAGTGCGCAACACTCATTGTTTACAGTGGAACCCCGATTATGTGGAACCCCGAGCTAGGCCGATGTGTGTAAAGTACTTGCAATTTACCAAAGTTCTACTGTAGGCAAAGGACTACAGTAAATACAGTGGCAAAATAATTGGTGCTACAACCACAAAGTATTCAGTTTGAAATGTTTATTGCACTTCAGACTAGATACATGCTTCATATGTGACATACACACTTGAGACTAGAACTTGCAACACACAAACTGTAGCTGCCAAGATGCTTCTCAGGTCAAGCTGGTGGTGCAAACACATGAAACATGAGGTAAAAAAAATCAGTGGCAGACTTGATTACAGTTGACACAAGGTAATAACAGGCTTGACTAGGACAAGAAACCATGCCATTAAAACTGCAAAAGGAGTGCCTGTTCCAGCAGTGCACATTAAATGGTTGGATAGTAAAGCCTGAAAATAGACTGATATGAATGTGCACTGCAATGTTGTGTCAGCCTGACGAAACGACACAGCATTTTAATCTAAGTGCAAAAATAACACTGGCAGTCCCTGCAAAAATGCGGCAAATAGTGGCTGGCTTTCACAGATAGGTACACCGTATACCGAAACCACACAGCATTTTAGTCTATGTTATGTGTAACATTAGCACTGGCAGGCCCTGCAAAAATGTGGCAAACAGCGGTTTTCATAGAGCAATACACCATATATCGTACAAAGTTTAAAAGCTTGTATCTCATTGTAAGGGAAACAATTTTGAGATCAGAGCCAATATTCTAAAATTAGGGTGAGAAATACAAACCAGACCGACACACGCAATGACTAAAAAGAAAATTTAGCTTGGGAGCTCCTATGTAATGCACATGAACAGTAAAATCGTTTTTCTCGGCAACTATGGAACCAAATTTGATGAGGTTTTATACATTTAAATATGTTTAAATCACAGTTTTTACATTAACACCATCAACTTTTATTAAAATTTGCTGAAAATAGCATAACTTGAAGGAAAAGAACTTACTCTGTTTGCAACTGTAAATTAAAAAAAGAACTAGCCCAAGTTCGTTAATTCTGTAAATTTTCCTACTCAAGTACATCCAAAATGCTTTTGAGACGACCACAGCACTAACTTGAGTTAAGTTCGTGGCATTTGAGAATTCTACTTGTTGCAAGAAGAACTATTTGGCAGGTTTAAGAAAAATAACACCACGCAGCTTAATAATCCACATCTTTGTGCCAGAAAGAGATATCACAGTTCTGCAGACTCCATCTGCTACGTCTAAAGTCAACAAATTTTATATATGAATTTACAGCTTACATGAAATTGTTGCAATGTTTGAGAGTTTTGCACATCTACTCATAAATTAGTGATTGTATATTAGAGCAGCATATGGTATATCAAGTTTGCCAGATTAAATTATGGTATTAGGTGTAACAGAAATGTGATCTCATTTTTTAGTTATGAGTAAGATTTGTTAACCTTACTCCTCTGTTTCTTCAAAATTTGCAGTTTTCAGGAATTCGTATCAAAAGCAGACTAGTTGTCTAAAAATTTTTCATCATGGTACTTTGCTACATGAATTATGCTTTTTCAAATAACATGTTTACTTTGATGCAACGATATTTCTGTATTTTACCAGATTCCTTGCTGGAAAACTGCACAGTATTCATGAGATATGAATAAATAAATATTACGTGAATAAGTAAACAAATAAATATTGCGGTTTGTCTTATCATTCCACCACCAGCATCACCTGTATGGAGCTTTGGCTACTGCTCACATGTTGTAAGTTCATTCTTACATGATTACCTGCTATTTCACTTCCCAGGAAAGGAGTGAGGAAAGGCTAGTTTTTGGCCTCATTTGGTCCGTCTAGTAATCGGCGACGGTGGAGCCTGGAAAATGCAATTGAAATTAATTTTCAAAAGGTGTAATGAACATTCAGCCGTAATGTATTAGCAGGCACAAACATGCCACAAATATCTATATAGTTGTAGCACTATGGCAAGTTTCACTTCAGTATTTCAGAAAAAATACTAACAGAAAAGTGGCAGAACGCCCCACCTATTCTGCCAAACACTCTGATACCACTTGGCAGAGTGATACCACCCTGTCAAACAGCGGCATTTCTTTTGAGAATCACTTTTGAAAATATTTTTACGTTCCCAAGGTTCTGTGACATCAGCACTGGGCCAATGTGCCTGGCACTAGAATATCATTGCTGATGACAAAAAAGTATCTCGAAATGACAACAGCCTAGTCACACATTAATCTCATCTTGCAATGACAACACATTCCCATTTATAACATAAGCAAGCAGGAACACCCACGAGCTAAGAGTCCTATACAGATGTCACACTATCCATAGGAAACAATTTTTTTTGAAAAGAAGGGAATGACCTACTGGGTTGTATTGTTGAGCGGTAGACAAAATATTCCATCCGCTGTTAGCCATAGTTCGCATGTACTATGCTTAATATGCCAATAATAAATTTTTTACATGGAGCTTGGGCAATCATGATGATGTATGTAAGTATCCATTGTATGGGGACCAACAATGTTTTAAGTTGTTTTTGCAAATTAAGATGGATAACTGCCAATTTGTGGTATCTATAACACAGTCGCAGTGTTACTGTCAGATACAGTAGACACTGTATATTCGTGCTTTTTGAGTTATTGAAACAATTAGTTTCTAATCTAGTACGGGTATGTACACTGATATGTATCCTAAACGCAATGATAAGACTTCCCAATTGCAATTGAAAAGTTAATTTAGTTTTAATTAAAAAGGGTCCTTCTTGCAACATAGCATATGAAAAACAGTAAACAAAAATTATACTAATTATGTAACTTTGAAAATTGATTGCATAACTGCTCTAAAAGTCAAGCAGAAAATTTGACAAGAAATAATGTGCCTAAATCTAGTTGCAACAAATTTGTTACTACGAAGGTTGCGGACAATTCAGTAAACAGATTGTGACCCAGTCTTTTTATGTGGCATTCCTCAGCGATGTTGTTGGTCAATTGGTTGCCGTAGCTGAACAAAACAGATGAACAGTCTAAATCTGGCGCGCAGCCCCAGTCCCATCGGTGCGTGGTCAAGTGGGACGAACATACTGTTCCGGTGAGTGAATTATGGTGCTGTCTTAGGCACGTGTTGAGGCACCGGCCAATCTGCTGCATGTACATTTGACCAAATATACACATGATTGCAAAAATAGACTACACTACCCCTGACCGACACAAGACAAATTTAGTGGTATCTAAGAAAGCCTTTCTTGTCAGGGTGCCTGTATGCACAGCAATGGGCAAGAGAATTGAGAAAGGCAAGCAGGCAAGGGAGGTTGCTTGGTGAAAGATACCACCAAATTTGTTGTGTGTGTCACAGGCAGTGTACTGTATCCTCTTCACACGTGGTCAAGCGTACATAGAGCAAACTGGCCGGTATGTTATGTTTATAAGAGATCACCATATTTCATTCAAAAGACCAGTATGATCGTCCAACTAGGCCGTACATTTCCACAATGGGGCTTCATGTTGGATTAGAAATCTGTTTTCATCCACCGTGAAAATTGACAAGTGAAATCGATGAGGCATATCACATATATATAGTAAGACGTGTGTGAGCCCCCATTTTTAATGCAACAAACAAAAAAGGCATCCTGTGTAGGTCACAAGGGATCCATATCAGTCTGTGCCTATGTACTAAAGTAAATGCAGCATAGTTAATGCTGACCTTCATATTAATTTTCAAGAAATTAAAGCTCATCAAATGTGTATTTTGCAGTGGCTGTTACTATGGGAACAGAGAAGTAACTAAAGATATCAATGATAAACAATGGTGTGCACACTACATCCTTAGACCTGTGACATATTTAGCCCACTACACTTCGAATATCTACATGCACAGAAAACTGCATGAGATTGTAGCACAAACAGACAAAAATGATGCAAATAAGGGGTACAGCATAGGAAATAGTTTTCAAAGAATAAAACCACAATAAAAAGTTATAAATATACGACGTACAAAGCAAAAATTCTATTTCACTTCCAGGTAAGCAACTTACGCAAAAGAAATACTAAACGTCAGGAAAGGTTAGGTATAGTTTTATATAGAACACAGTAATGTGGGCATAATGGCTATGCACACAAATAGGTAGCAAGTTCAATAAAGTTGCATAAATATTTAGTCTCTTTAGTAAGCTGCATTAAGTAATGTGTTGATGAACTTCACCATGAATGACACCAAGCCCACTTTTTGGAACACGTACATTTCATACACACCTGACATGACCATCCAGATCACACGCCATGCTGCTGCAGCCATATATCCAGAGGGTCTGCATTTCTGGGGGCTCCTCGATCTTGTAGTTTGTGGGTCACGGCCTCGCCACTACAAAATGAGTTCCATGTTAGCTTATAGCAGTGGCACAATAAAGCTGTGATATCGTGAAAACATGCAGCACCTAAAAGAGTCACGAAAACAATGTCTGCACTAATGTGGAAAGAGAGCAAATGCTTGAAATCATCGAATGTCATGATAATAGGGACCTCTACATCAAATAAAATTTTGGACGCACCGCAGCAGCAGATTACAATCTAATCTTCATGTTTTTTTCCATTACATAGTACAGGCAACTTTTCCCTGTCATGTTTAGTTCGGTGAGTTTTGTCAACACATCTTGTCTTGGAAATAAAGCTGTACTAGTAGCAAGCTGTGATTGGCTTACATTTTTTCCCTAGAACTGTTCGTTAACCAAAAACCTCGTAAGCAGAGATTGTGCACAACGTCGAAGCATTTATAAGTGAGGAAACATCATTGAAAAAAGAATCGATGAAGAGGTAGACGGGTCGTTACTATGCGATTTTAGCAGACAAGCGGAAGCTCACGCACAGCTGCACAAGGTGAACACGATTTCCGAAACTTTTCTTAGCGGAAGCAAACGCTTATCAGGGTTATCGCTTCCGCACTGTGGCAATAGAGTTGCGTACACAATTCTTACAACCAGCGCGTAGCAAGTCTCATCACAGGGTTCACTGTAGTCGTGGGTGTTCCACTTCCTACGTTCGCAAGACACTCTATGCACACACGGGAAGCACACACAACGCGCATGAACGCACGTGTAGTTGGCGAGCACGATTCCTTACCGTTTTAACAGTACGACGAGGTCGAAAGGCGCTCTCCAAATTTCCAGGGATGCGTCTGCGATGTCGCTTGCAGCATACAAGCCGCTGGGTAGTGGACGAGCTGAGGCACGCTAATAATACGCATTACTTCTTTGCGCCGTCCACCAAACTTTCCACGACAGCCAGCGGAGACAAAGGGAACGCGCTCCACGGCATGAAAATCGTTGGTCCACATTTCGCTGGCGCGCCACGCATACGGCATGTTTACAGCGAGACTCAAGCCATCTTCTGGCACTTTCGTGCTCGCGAACTAGGTCTCATTTCATCACAGCAAACCTAATAACACACGATCTAACAAACACATCGAAGCAGCTCGCACAACAACCGTTGAAGACGGAGCAAATAACAACGCCAATAACAACACGCCGTACTTTCGTATTCTAGGCCGCCGTTCCTGCGACCCGGTCGACGGAGTGGAAAGGGGGGGTAAGCGTTATAGTGCCCTGGTCGTTCGAACGCTTAGGGCCCAAAAGCGTTAGGTTCACCCAAATAGACGCTAAATAATGGTTTGGCTTGGCTCCGTATATTATTTTTAAATAGGTGGCGCTAAAGCGATGAACGCGACGAGAGCCCCGAATCCTCCGTGCCCGAATCGGTGCTTCCGTTCTGCCCGTGCGGTCTTCGCCTGTGTCCGTGGCTGTGGAGAAGTGATTGTAGTTGTTTGATGTCGTTAAATGTGAGAGCTTGTGGCGAAGTGATTGAGTATGGCCGTAGTAGTTCTGCCCATGTTGTGTTTTGCGGACTTCACCTGTGCCTGTGACTGATCGTGTTGCCCAATAGCTTTGTGGAAAGCGACGTGGTTTGTGTGGATGTCATCGCAGCGTTTGCCAGCTCCTGGGTGGCCCCTTTGCCAGTTATTGATGGCGTTGCCCAGTAGCTTTGTGGAAGTTGATGTACCTTGTGTGGATTTCGTTGCCGCTTATGACTGCCTTAATTATAGGTGGTCACGCTGCCTTTTGAAGCGCGTCCGAGCGCGAGAAACTTCACCGAATTTTTCGTAAACAACGTGGACGTCTCGAAATGTTAGCTAGAAATCAACCAGCAGCAACCAAGTCTGTATTTTGTGGTTTTTCGAGCTTATGCTTATGCGAGCAGCAGAAGGACAAAAGATCCGTTACATGTCAGTTTCATAAAATCAGCTTTGCTGCAATACAGTCATGTTATGCGGTGAAGCATACGTAATGTATTGCGATAAATATATATGAAAAAGTAGGCAGGGACCACTGCGTTACTGGGGCGATTTTCTTGTATTATGATCATGGCCGTGCGCGAACAAGGAAGAATCACGGTCGAAGCGCATGGCACAAACCTTGCCAATGCTTCAATTGGAAAAAAAAGAAGACGAATTGGAGTGGGTGATGCCAAAAACAAAGCCTTGACTTTTGTATTATCAAAGCAGTTCCGAGAATAGTCAATCATATTCCAAGCTCCTGCATTATTAATGATTGTTTAAAGTATATGCATATATTGTGCACCAGCCTTAGCACCAATTCTAATGTACTTTAATGATGTAAGTTTAATACCACGTGGCAAATATATAATTTGTGCTGTATGGTGTTGTGCTGTTTATAAGCTGCTGCTTTCATGTGGTAATGTGTACATTGGCTGGAAGAGTTGACGCATCCTCCTTACAGAACTCAATGAAAGGTGAACCACCTGTCAAGCCATCATTGTTCTTGTGGTTGTACACCAGATTTCACAAACATGGGGATAGTTATGATATAGAAAGAGTAGCTGAGGCTGAACATATCCACATGCATGCACAGGAGTGCGGGAGTCGACCATCTATCTCTCTAACTCAGGTTGAATGTGCATACTTCAGTAACATGTAACACTTGTTGGGTGTCAGGTTCCTTTTATTGTTAGCCTAGTTTGTGTTTTTTCTCCCATTTGTACGTTTTAGTGTGTGTTGCTGTGTATGAATATAATTGCTTCCAGAGTGGCTTTCTTGTTGCTAATAAATTTAGAGAAGGCGGCGTTCTTCATTTTGTGCATCAGACAGCAAGTGAGCATGTTTCAAAGGATGTTGGATTTTGTTCCCATAAGCAATAAAAAGGCATAAGCTTGCTGGAGGTACTCTTTATAGCATTAAGAATATTATCATGCTGATAACTCTGTGCACAATAATTAGAAAGGTCACATCATGTCTGACATGTCTTCTTGCCACCAAGAAATCTTGTCAGATGCATAACACGGGAAATACACCACAGATCTTGGCCAGCCATTCTCATTTGTGGTCTCGACCTCCTACCACTGAGCAGACTAGTCCAAGAGACAAAACATGCAACTTTTATCTGATTAAATGTAGTGCATGTTGCACAAAATTAGATGTCAGGTGTTATTGTTGACACAGATACATATCTGTGAGCCTCACAAACTAATGTCAAAAGAAAGAGAGTAATACCCATGAAATGCACTCTTGGTAGGATGGCAGGACCATTCTCTTGCAGAGTTAAATAACAACCATGCAGTAGTATCATGATATCAAGCTGAACAATAATTCACTCCAAGAATAGGTTTCTTCATGCAACATTGCACTGATAGTCTTGATATACAATACCCATTGCTAACAGAAGGCCTTCCAAATTATGCATGACAGGAGGGCATATATTAGGAAGCAAGAATGAAAACGGAGCCAGTTAAGTATGAAAGTTGTGAATGCAACTTTGCAGAAGTTAGAAAAATGAACCAAATGGAATAGTTTAAAAGTAAGTGGTTTAGAGACAAAAGGCCGTTTTATTCCATGCCAGAAAAGCAAGCAGAGGTTGAAATGCTTTCCACATACATACCTTCAAGGTGCATGTACAGGGTATGTCCTGAGAGTAATGTCAGTAAGGCGATAAAAATCATTTATTGAATTTGTTGTTTCAAAAAGTTTTAAAATCTTCAAAATACTCTCCTTTTGCGTCAATACATCGGCTCCAGCAAGACTTCCAGCTCTCGAATGCGTTGCGGTAGTCCTCCTCCGGAATGGCCTTTAATGCTGTGGTGCTAGCTGCTTTGATCACGTCCGCTGTCCCAAAATGATTGTTTTTCAGGGGTGTTTTGAGGCATGGAAACAGAAAAAAGTTGGGGGGGGGGGGAGGGAGCCAAGCCCGGACTGTACGGGGGCTGGGGGTTCGTTGGCACCCCTGCTTTAACCAGGTAGTCGGTGACGATGAAGGTACTGTGGGCCAGCACATTATCGTGGTGCAACTTCCAGTTGTGTGCAATGTCCGGCCGGATATGTTGAACGCTGCGTTTCAGTCTTTCGAGGACATCCACATAAAATTTGGAGTTCACAGTGGTTCCAGGTTCTTCAAACTCATAATGAACCAGTCCGTGGATGCCAAAAAAAAAAAACGATGAGCATGATCTTGATCTTTGATTTGCTCATCCTGGCTTTCTTCTGGGAAGGGGACGAGTGCATGTGCCACTCAGATGATTGCCTTTTGGTCTCCGGGTCATATTCAAATACCCAAGTCTCGTCATCTGTAATGACGTCCAAAAATTTTCGCTCACATTTGCAATGTTGAAATTTTCTTGGCACGTTCCAACGCGGCGTGACTTTTCGTTGTCAGTGAGCACTTTTGGAACCATTTTTGTGCACGCCTTCCGCATGCCGATATCGTTTGTAATAATTTCATGAACTTGAGTTTTCAGAACGTTTAACATGTCGGCCATTAAACGAACACTTAATCGTTGGTCTGAGTTCAACAGTTCCCTCGCTCGTGTCACATTGTCAGTCGTAGTGGTCGTGGATGGCCATCCAGCGCAGTCCTTGTCGTCACCCTCTTCCCGGCCTTCCAAAAGGCCTTGTGCCACCGAAACACTTGCCGATCTGACAGGGCATGTTCTTTATAAGCAGTCTTGAGCATAGTAAGTTTTCGCAGCGGTATTGCCAAGTTTCACACAAAACTTGATCGCAAATCTTTGTTCTAATGAGCACTGCATTTTCACTTGCACAAGAATAAAAAACAGCTCTCACGGACAGGCCCGTCCAACACTCTCCGATCTTGGAGCAGACTGAGCGACTGACCACTGCTTAGCTGGATTCCGTCACTACTAGTTTCAACCAGATAGACCACTCTGACATACAGTCACATCACAATAAATTTACTGACATTACTTTCAGGACAGACCCTGTACGTGGTGGTAGACAAGCTTTTTAGATATAGATGCTGGGAACCTAGATGGTGAATATATATATATACATATATATATATATATATATATATATATATATATATATATATATATATATATATATATATATATATATATATATATATATATAATTGTGTACAATCAAGCATAGAATCATTGCCTTCTACCTGTGCTAATGTATGGGGCAGAAACTTGGAGGTTTCTTGGAGACAAAAAAGGGGATTGTGTTGTCATGTTGGACAGCACTTTTCCGGAGGAAGCTGTGTCAGCCACTGACATAAATTTTAATGAAATTTATACCAATATAGCTGACATAAAATGTTCAGCTGTCACAAAATTGAATCAGTTTAGTTTGACAACTGTCTCAAATGATGTTAAGGTCGAAAAAAGTCTTTTATGCGCCTTCTTCAGTGCAAAACACACAAGCTTAGGGAATCCATTTCAGAACCATTGTGTCGGAATATAAATCATGGCTTCATGTTTCAGAATTTCTGCAGACACACCTTGACAGGCTGGGAATCAACGACCAATTCCTTGCTACCAGCTCTCAGACTGTTGTACACTTCCTGCAGGAGCATAATCTGGGAAAATGGGCAGGCTTTAGTATAGATGCAGAAGATCTATACAATTCTTTGCCACAGGTGCATCTCTTGCAGTTTGTTAAGGACTGCATACACAATCAAACAGGTTAGCTGGAATTTGCTGGAAGGTGTAAAATTCTTGTTGCAAACTATCTGGAGCTTCTTGATTTCTATTTAAGGTCAATTTTCGTTTGGTGGGAAGGTAAATATGCGTCCAGAATGCTGGAATCTGCACAGGTTCCGGTGTTGCACCAGTGCTCAGTAATATTTTAAGTTATGTTGACCAGAAAATAATCAAAACCTGAGTGGGCTTGCTGTTGAAATTTTTTGATACGTGGATGATTATTTGTTTTTCATGAGCAAATGACAACTTTTGCAGAGCTGTCATCGAAGTACTGAAGCTATTTAGAGAACAATAGCAAGGTTTCAACTTCACTTTACAAGTTCCAGAAAAAATATGTGCTGAAACTTCTTATATCAGGCTTACTTTTATGTGGGATCACGTATGCTGGGGATATCAGTCGAGAACTTCTAAGCCCGTTCTTGATTATAGGTCTAGCCATTCAAAACTTATTAAGTACAGTATTGCCACTCACGCAATTAGAGATGCCCCAACCAAGAGCTATCCTCACCTTATCCTTGAAAGTGTAAGGAATCTGGTGACAAGGGTTAATGAGGCAGGTTATTCAGTTTCAGTGGTTTTATTATGTTGAAACACGTTAATTAAGGAACTTAAGGTGCAACCAGGGTGGAAGAAGCTTAAGGAGCAAGAGCGGAACAAAGTTGCCATTATCCCCTCTATTAATTGTCGCACAGGCAGAAAAAGGTGGCTTCTAAGTTCCAGGAGAGGATTGGGTTTTCATTTAAAGATAAGCTGATGGGAATATGTGAAGCAATAAACAAGCACATTCTTCACAACGGGTGTCTGAGCAGGGAGGAATGCAAAGTGAAATTGCATACAGTTTGTCTCTTGCACACGAAATGTTGTTTATTCGATTCCTTTTTCTTGAAGCCTACAAAATATATATCAGACAGACTGGAAGGTGCTTAAACATTCGAGTAAGGAAGTACCGAAGTACCATAGTTTTTTAAGGGTTTTTGCGCATCCACACCTTTCTGTGCATTGTTGCAGCGTTGGGCGTCATCCAGTTTTTGAAAGTACTATTCTGCTGTTAATTCACACACTGTGAAAAGCTCTCACATGAATTATTGGAGGCTTATCACATAAGAAAGAAAGGCTCACTATGTGTTAGCCAGCCATCCATCTCGCTGCAAGATAGCGAGGTTGCCGTGTTAGGTCTTAAGTAAAGCCACTGAGCTGCATTGTGCCTTAGTAATTGTTTTTTTACATTGATTGATCAGCCGTGACATGTGTGTTGCCATCAAAACATGTGCATTCGGTGATGTGAAGGTTGTTTTAGTATGTATCTGCATATGCTAGGGGGCCGGGTGTTGGTCACGTGATATGTGTTATATATTGGTTGTTTTCTTTCAATAAACTTCATTTGATAGTGCTGTATCCTGTCCCGTAGTAGCTGCCATGAAGCTTCAACAACTTGCCCAATTTTCTGTCGTATTTTCTATCGTATGGAGCATTAGAGTTACGGAATGGGTGCCATGGTATATGCGTGCGTGCGTGCGTGCGTGCGTGCGTGCGTGTGTGTGTGTGTGTGTGTGTGTGTGTGTGTGTGTGTGTGTGTGTGTGTGTGTGTGTGCGTGTGTGCGTGTGTGTGTGTGTGTGTGTGTGTGTGTGTGTGTGTGTGTGTGTGTGTGTGTGTGTGTGATTTTCACATCACGACTAGTCCTTTTAACGCATTTACATACAAAATTAAACACTCTTTTCTTATTAAGCACCTTGTACATAGGTATTCATATTACTAATAATCTTTCACTGCAAATGCATATCAACTTTTTGAGTAATGCTAATAACTGAACACATGGCTTTTTGTGCTGCAAGTTTTCTTGGACTCCTGCTTCCCTTAAACTTATACTGTATAATATGCTTGTAAGATCTAAACTGGAGTATGCTTCATCAATCCGGGATATACTTACAAAAAACACAACTCTCATTTTTAGTTGAAGCCATACAAAACCAACCTGTACATTTTATTGTAGCTGCTTATTCCCATACCGCAAGCATATCAACAATTAAAAGTTGCCTTGATTGGCTAGGCAACAAGAAAACTTACCTGTTTATTTCACAAATTCTCAATTGAAACATGTTTTTATTACCTCCTTGTAGCTCACTGATATATATGTGTGTGCGTGTGTGTGTTCTGAGGCTGCCTTTTACAGGAATAGTAAAGATTGGTTTGGCAAGTTGGCACCTGTACCTTGAGGTTGTAGTTAATTCTCAATATGATAAAAGGAAGTAATAACATATGTTTCAATTGAGAATTTGTCAAATAAATGGGTAAGTTTTTTTGTTGACAAGCCTGGCCAATCAAGGCAAGTTTTAATTGTCGATATGCTTGCGGTATGGGAATAAGCAGCTACAATAAAATTTACAGGTTGGTTTTGTATGGCTTAAACTAAATATGAGAGTTGTGTTTTTTGTCGGTGTATCCCGGATTGATGAAGCATACTCCAGTTTTGATCTTGCAAGCATAGTATACAGTATAAGTTTAAGGGAAGCAGGAGTCCAAGAAAACTTGCAGCACAAAAAGCCATGTGTTCAGTTATTAGCATTAGTCAAAAAGTTGATATGCATTTACACTGAAAGATCACTAGCAATAAATCTGATAGTGCAACCTAATAAAAATTATATCAGTTTTTTTCTATTGCATTATGAAACGATACAACTGATACACTGATAAAATTACCTTTAGTTCTATTCTAGATATATCTGTGCTATTCTGCTTGTACAAGTCTACTAGTGTATTCTCTTTATTAGTGTAATAGTGTATTCATATTAGTTTGCTAGATCTATAGTCTATCAGTATCTATGTATGTTGTTCAGATGTAGTGTGCTTCAAGGAGAAGCAAGCTTCTTCATTTGCCCAAAAAATGAGTCAGAAATAATGCATTTATATCATCACAAAAGACAATACATATAAAACAAATATGAAGCCCAGGATTGAGAAAGGAAAGATTGTTGGAACAAATATACACCATACAACAGCTTAAAAAGAATAAATATGTGATCACATTTAAAAGAGAAAAGATGTTTACATTGGTTCACAACAAAGTTTAGCCTCTTTAAACAGAAGGTTATTGGCAATCAAGCCACCGAATTGGTTCACACGTACACCACGAAGATTATCAGACTTCACAATCTGGAAAGCTAGTGAATGGAAGTGGTGGGTTCTTCATTATTCATTACCTTGCCTTCATGGCTTTTTGCCGGATAAGTATGTCAGATATTCCAGTTTGCTTGTGGAGGGTGTCTATATACTTCTACTAGACACCGTCACTTCAGATGACCATAATGAGTTCATCTGATCTTCTCTCAGAGTTTGTTGTGAGAGCACAGTCTTTGTATGGATTGGGTGCAATGACATACAATGTACACCAAATCCTGCATCTTCCTAAAAGTGCGGCTAAACTAGGACCTCATTGATCGCATTCTTCATTTATATTTGAAGGCGGAAATGAACTTCTTGTGAAATTGGTACGCGGAGCTAATGATGTTCCTTTACAAATATTGGAATGTTATGTACTTCCTCGAAAGTTACAGGCAGCTAAAGCTAGTTTAAATCTTTCACCAGAAGCAGTGAGTTTTTTTGGCGTACAGGAAAGGAGAGTTGGTCAGCAGACAGTTTTGTTAGGGACTGGAAAGCTGTGCCTGAACTTGGATGAAAGTGAAAAACAGGCTGTAGTCCACAACCGTGGCTGTGACTCAACAAGTGGCACTGAATATTACCGAATGGTCATCAACCAACAAACATTCCACTCTCTCCAGTACACTTGAACTATAAAGATTAAAAACAGTGCATTTGTTAGCTTCTCAGGTGCGTTTTCTCGCATTTGTAGAATTTTTACTGGAGCGAATTCTTGTATAATTCTGAAATGCAAGAAACTATTTCCTGTTGAAATTCTCCATGCAAAGCACCTTTCAGTCTGCGTCAGAAGAGAGGAGCCACTAGTTTACGTAACACCCAGCGAAGTTATGCGCCTTTATGTGTTTATAGAAATAGACAACAATATTTTTTAATGGACAATACGAAACCTTTATGAAAGAGACTAATTCCCGTGCTCAAGACATGGCAACAATGAACAGTATGTCTTCAGCCATGGTACATGAATGTCTGGTAATGACAGGTTATAGCTTTAAAAAACAACAGTTGGTAACAGTGCACCACGCTTTATGGCGTTCTGTAATAATCAGCTTTTTGATGTTTGAATATACTAAACAAGCCAGAGCCATCAAAATTCTAGAGTGTTTATTTTTTCTTGCGATAGCTTCTTGTTCTCCTAATGAATCAGCTAGCCCAATTTGCCACTCCATTATTGTACTGTTGTTGATTAAGTGCTTGGGGAATTGCATGGTCTGCATGTTGGCAGTAGTGATGCAGCTGCTGATGAACAGTTGCAGTAGCCAAAACATAACAATATTTTACAGGCCTTATGCACAGTTTCAGGTCGGTGTGCTTACATGTAGCGAAGGGCCCTACTTAAGCACGTGACTGCCTTAAGTGGGGGATCACAGTGAACAAACAGTGCTTCACTAGCAGATGGTGAAGAGGGAAAGCTTCTCAGTCTATATGCAGAGGCATGGAAAGCAGGTGAATGTTAAGTGAGCAGTTATGCTACTTGATACAACAGCATCATTTTCACACCATGCATCTGTCTTGCTCACTTTATTTCCTCCTTTGACTCAATGTAGCTGGTGCAAGTTTATCCATTAACTGCGGCATGACTAAGACACTATCTTTTTTCTGAATGAAACAAGCAAACTCTGAAATTTTATTTTAACAGTGTATTGCGGTTTGAATCAAAGGCTCCAAACACTATATATGAAGCCTGTTATGATAGTCTTCTTTGCTGTCGCGTGCGGAAAGCTACACAGGTTAAACTACTTTTACACGTTTCGACGTGCGGTGGTGGAACTAGCACCCAGTGAAGAATTGTGTGTTCTGATCTTGCAATATGTGCACTGGTGTTTAGCTGTTTTTGTTCATGAATATGTGGTTTTAAAAATGGTAAATCCATGTTCTTACTTGAATAAATTCTCAGATCTGTACTCACTTTTGCTTCAATAATATTGCTGTATTGTCATGTTCTGATATATTGCTGTAGATCTTGTACCAATAGCGATGCTTCCTCGCTTCCTGTCAGTGTGCCATGCCAGTTTGTTCTTTTTGCACAAGCTCACTTGTGTTCTGTCACATATCACAACACTTTTGGGATGAATGCAAAAGTGCATAGTCTAAAGAAAATAGCTTCATATGAGGTTGTAATATGATAATTGCATGTGCCAATTAGACCTGGCGTTCTATCCAGCATCTGTGAGCACAAAAGGGCATGATGAAGTTGGTACTTCAGTCTGTATTCTTCCTCTTATGTGCTTGTTTAAATGTGGCTAAAATTGCTTGCTTATTCTTTAGATAATGGAGTGTAAAATAAACCCTAGTCATGTTTGTAGTCATGTTGCTTGTGTCTTGTCCTTGTTCCTTTGTGGATGGATGCATTAGCGTTGTCATAATTTTTAAATCAAGTATGCACCAACTAGCCCAGAAAGTAGCTTTAATGAAATCACGTTGGTAGTGTCTAATTTATGGCATTCACAAACTCAGCTTGACATGTTAGACCTATAGTTAGTATCCACGGTCTTGAAAGTGCTTTGTTTTGCTTTTGTAAATAAACTTTACTACAACAGTAGGAAGATACCTATGAAGAAAGGAGTCAGACAAGTAGACACAATCTCTGCAATGCTATTCACTGCATGCTTGGAAGAAGTATTCAAGCTATTAAACTGGGAAGGTTTAGGAGTAGGGATCGACGGCGAACACCTCAGCAACATTCGGTTTGCCGATGACATCGTTCTATTCAGTAACACTGCGGACGAGTTGCAACAAATGATTGAGGACCTTAACCGGGAGAGTGTAAGAGTGGGGCTGAAGAATAATATGCAGAAGACAAAGATAATGATAAATAACCGGGCAAAGGAACAAGAGTTCCAGATCGCTAGTCAGCCTCTAGAGTCTGTGAAGGTGTACGTCTACCCAGGTCAACTAATCACAGGAAACACCGACCATGAGAAGGAAATTCACAGAAGAATAAAAATGGGCTGGATTGCATACATCAGACATTGTGAGCTCCTGACTGGGAGCTTACCATTATCATTGAAAAGGAAAGTATACAATCAGTGCATTTTACGGGTGCTGACATATGGCGCAGAGATTTGGAGACCGACAAAGAAGCTTGAGAACAAGTTAAGGACCGTGCAAAGAGTGATGGAACGAAGAATGCTAAGTATAACTTCAAGAGACAGAAAGAGAGCAGTTTTGACAAGAGAGCAAACGGGTATAGATGATATTCTAATAGACATTAAAAGAAAAAAAATGGCGCTGGGCAGGTCCTGTAATGCGCAGATTAGATAACTGTTGGACCATTAGGGTGACAGGATGGGTACCAAGAGAAGGGAAGTGCAGTAGAGGATGGCAGAAGTCTAGGTGGTGCGCCCAAATTAGGAAATTTGCGGGTGCTAGTTGGAATCGGTTGGCGCAGGACAGAGGTACTTAGAGATCGAAGGGAGAGGCTTTCGTCCTGCAGTGGACACAAATATAATGATGATGATGATGACAGTAATTCTGTTTTGAATATGCATTAAATGTTGCACATCCGTCTCGCAAAACTTGTAAATGTAATTTTGTATTAAAGAACTGGAGCACACCTGCTAGAAAGATGGACTGATACTTTTCTCATGCAACTTCCCCAATGTAGTTTCACAGGCTAAGTAACGCTGCTGTGCTTTGAAAACGTGTGCTTTAATTTATGTTGAAACATGTTTAGGATAATATATCTGCATACAAGCTGTAAAAAGTTTTGATAATTGCATAGTTTACACACTTCATTTTTATTTGATACTCTAATATCCAAACTGTGTTTGTTAATCTGTTCACGTGGCAGGCAATGCATTCAGGGTTGTATATTCAGTTCATTTTAAAAACTGTCTCTTCAGGCGTGTGGGCACCGGCATGTGTGCTATTTCTAACAAGCTTTATCAGTGCCTCAATCAGATTCCTGTATGTCATATGATGATCTTTATCTGGGTTTAAAAGACTGATACATCATGCTATTTGGTCTTGTAGGCAGCACAGTGAGATCTATCTGCTGCCTGCCAGTCTGGTAAAGAGTTCTATGGGTCAGGTAGGAATATATATCACTCTTAGAAGGACCCATACAACCTATACATATTCCTAAGAGACTTGTAGAAATTTCTATCAGTTTTTTTTGCTAGGGTACTGATATTAGGTTTTAAACTTGTGATGGCACTCCGAAGAGACATTAGTGGAGACATTGCCCCACTGGGCACGTGCAGCAGCTAAGCAAGTGGGGGGGGGGAGATATGGACTGGGCACCGGCTTGCGAGAGCAAGGATGACGTGGCATTGCGGCGGCGCCCTCTCCCTTCACGCAACACCTGGCGCACTAGAGTGATGGCAGATGTACCCTTTCACCCGCTCTGCTCTGTAGAGGCACGCTCACAATGTGGTCACAACCAATGGGATTTGAGGTTCCATTTCGCTGAGACGACAGACGCTGGATTTTTTGCTCAGTGGGCCATTTGTTTAGTCTGTTTGAACAGAAACGGACCTGCCAGAGTTTGGTTGTTTCACGACAAAACACACAGTCATCAACAGAAATTTTAGTTTTCTACGTTAAGTTCTTTGCGAGATCTAAAATGAGAAAAATCAAGGGCCTAAACACTCAGCATTGTGGCATGCCAGAAGTGGCAAAAGACAGATTTGTGAATTGGAGTTGTTAACATACAAATTGTGTTTAGTCATGAAGAAAGCATTCAGTGAATTTTAGTAATTGCATGTGGATCAATATTAAGTTAGCTTATTCAGGAGAAGGAGGCAGTGGCACAAAGTAGCAGAATTTAAAACGCTAGAAGCATCCATTCAATGTAAGAACTAAGTTCAATGGAGGAGATCAAGTTAGTGAACATGACAATATAGTTGTGTTTTTCATGAGAGACAAGGTCTTATGGCAACCATGTTGACATTTGTTGTAGAAATTTTGTGACACAATTTAGGATTATTATGGAGATTGAAATAAGTGATGTTAGGGAGGCCTGGCGATTGAGGCCAGCAATTGTTCCGCCCAATTGTCTCTCATAATATTACTGCGGCAGATCACCACGTGCATTCTGTCCGAGAAGATGAAAAGGTAATGCTAATCTGTGTAATGCATCTGCCGAATGCCGACAACAGTATGATGCTGATGGTGACGATGGCATGATCGACGATGGGTCAATTCTAGAGTCATCACGATTGAGGCATAACGACTTTGGGATGATGAGTGCATGCATGGCAATGACTGCGTATCTACTACACAGCGTGAAGGCGGCAGCATCCAACGGCGTGATATTACAACTAATTTGAAATGACAATGCAATGATGACGACAGATTGAAGACTGTGAATGGTGAACAATGATGCGTCCACTTGGCAACTAAAGAAAAACATATGAGGACAGCTAAGCATGTCTTATCTGAGTTGTGATTGCGAAAGAATTAATGCCCAATTGAACGCCACTGAGCAGTCCTTCGAGTTTTACGCTGCAAGTGATGCACCCTAGAGCTACATTGGGCCCGAGATAGCAAGCAGCAGCAGCCTGCGGTGCCAACACCGCATGCCACCGACGTGCTGCATGACCAGAGACGAGGAAACAGCAGTGGCCACCAAGGCCGGCAGGCACGCGCAGCAGCTAAGCCCAGTGGAGGGGGGAGATACGGACCGGGCGGCGGCTTGCGAGAGCAAGGATGACGTGGCATCGCGGCGATGCCCTCTCCCCTCATGCAACACCTGGTGCACTATAGCGACAGCAGGTGTACCCTTTCACCTGCTCTGTTTCGTCGAGGCGCGCTCGTGACATGGTCGCAGCCAATGGGATTTGAGGCGCTGTTTCTCTGAGACGACAGACGCCGGCTTTTTTGCTCAATGGGCCATTGGACGCTTTCGCATAAATAATCGCTACAGAATAATGACGACGTGGTTATGTTGAGCTCGCGTTCACGCTTCATCTGCACGGACCGCCCTACCTGTGTACTTTTGATACTGGGGCCAATTCTGTACCATGCAATACACTCAGCCATGGAGCACTCGCAACGATCGCACGATAGGCAAAAAACGCTGTGCTTTAAACATGCACCCATAGAGTGCCCCAATATTGCAACAAGCCGATCCGCGCATAGTGAAGCGTCCGCATGGCCGCGTTTGCCACGTGGCCGTGCTATGCGAGTGTGTGGCTGATATATTAATTGAGTAATCGAAAGACTGGTTCCGAATGCATTTACTAACCAATTTGAGTCCACGGCACTTTTATGTGCTGCTTTGAATAACTGCGTGTGGTACCGCGGTTCCCACAGTTGCCCAATGCATGTGGCACATACTTTAGCAGCAGTGTTCAGCGTGTTTCGACTAAAGCAATTTCATTTCAATTCTGCTCGCCACTCATGGCGGCTGTAGCTGCTTATAGTTATACAGTACTTTGGTTATAAAGTACAGTAAGTCTAGTTAATAAATTTTATTGGGATGTGAGGTTTTATTTTGTTAAATCGAGAACTTCGTCAAATTGAAACCACTTGATTAGATCACGCAACATGCCATAAAATTGATGCAAGGGCCAAAAATGTCGTTTTTGCCTGCGTTCACACTTATTGTAGCAGTTGAGCATGTACTCTGCCTTAACAGAAGAAACGATTAAACATTCTTAACAGCTATATGTCAGTGATACTAAAATCCCCAGAACTCAATTAGACCTACTATACCCACATTTTTCTTTTTAATTATGGCAAAGCAGGCAAGATATTAGTTGATTCTAGGTTTTCAGTGCTCATGAATGTGACAGTGAAAGTACTGAATGTCATGTAGTATAATGCAACGAAAACAAGGACACAAGAAAAAGGAAAACACAGACATAATTAGGCGCTTGTGTCTGTGTTTCATTTCTTCTTGTGTTCTTGTTTTTGCTGCGCTACACTACATGCCGTTTCATGATGATCAACGAACAAGCCCACATTGCCACTCCCTTGTAGAGAACAGGAAATTTATTTATACACTTAAACCTTGATGTAACAAAGTAGGTAAAATCGGCAATTCGCTTCGTTATATAGAAATTTCCTTGTATTGAAATTCGATCTGTTATGCA
The DNA here is from genome assembly GCF_023375885.2 of Dermacentor andersoni. Taxonomy (NCBI): domain Eukaryota; kingdom Metazoa; phylum Arthropoda; class Arachnida; order Ixodida; family Ixodidae; genus Dermacentor; species Dermacentor andersoni. The sequence goes on along the minus strand of NC_092816.1, from coordinate 138,787,653 downwards.
AATAAGTACAGTCTCCGATCATTTTTGTTGCACGGAAAGGGGCCACGCAATTTTCGGAATTATTGGCCAATAAAAAAAAAGCAAGTTTGAATGAGGAAACATTTTATTTTGACGAATATAGCAGTCAGCGATGAATGATACGGTTTCATATGCCACGTTGATATCTTTACATCAGCGGTACGAATTGAGTGACGCCATGCTTTCGCGTGCACTCCGCCCCCAAAGCGTCGCCCGGTCGCACTGCGACGACGCTATCATGAAAAGCGCCGGCAGCTGGGAGCGAATGCTTCGTCTGCTTCTCGTTCCAACGGATCATCAAAACTCGAGACTACGCAACTTTCAATACTAAATCTGCGGGAAAACAGCTTACATGATGCCACGCCGTCTTGGCATGCCCGCTCTTTCCACACGCAGCAGATTACCTCTAGAGCAGGGTGCGCGGCTGCGTATGCGCTCAGCCGCGCTCAGCCGCGTCTCCGAGACGCGCGCCAACTTACCCCCCACCACCCCACCACTCCGCCCCCTAGCGCGCGCTTGATCGCGTTACCGCGAGCTCGCTTTCCTTCCCCACTTTGCCATTGCTCGTGTGGGAAGGCCGCACTTATGAAGCCACCATCTTTCTTGTCTCACCCTCGCACACTTTCACTCGCACCTAAAGCACAAGTGCGCGGGGCGCGATAGGATCTGTTCGCACTTGGACTTAATTTATACGGAACATGATGCGGCTCCAAGCTGTTGTTCTTGTCGCGCTGCACGCAGTTTGAGAGGTGCGTTTGCAAGGAGCCGCTTGTAATTCAGACATTTGACTATCTGCGTCCGCGGAAGTTACCATTGATTGTCTCAATTGGCACTCCTCTGCGGCAGAAGGGAAATTTCGTTATATTGAAATTGCACACAAACACACTTCTTTATATTGAGGCTCTAAATGCATGGTGTTCTATGGAGAAGAGGTTATGAAAAGTTAAATTCTTCGTTATGTCGAGAATTTCGTTATACTGAGGTTTAACTGTATAGAGATTTGAATTTATATACCTTGTTGTGCAGCTCCTTGGGTCATGGTTTCTATGACTATGACTCATATGACTCTGTATCTGTTGCGTAGGAAACCTCTCACCCCGTTTCCCTACGGTTCTCCTTTTGGAGGAGGCCCCCTTTTGATGCTATCCTTGTTCCACTCTTGGCCTACATCATTTCATAATCGAGGCATCTAAGGCCACAGTTCCTTATGCTATGCAGCTCTGACATCATGGGTACCACACAGAATTGTACATGAGCCTGAGCCCATGCATAACCATTCTTCTGATCAAATGTTAATCTTTAGACTGACGTCCTTTCCTCTTGCATGACAGTTATCTCTGCTGTATTGTTGCTGCTCTCTCATGTACGTATACCAATAGATTATCTTAGTCAATTTCTTCTTGAACATTGAGTCCAATCTTTGCCAACTTAAGTGTGTGTTGAATGTTAATTTTTTAGACCTGCCTTCACAATCTGCCTCCACCTCATCCATTTTAGCATCCTCAATTCAGTCACTTCTCCATCCTGAATTCTAGGTGACTTTATTAAACTTCTTTATGTTCCATACAGTATTGCTGGTCATGTATTGTCTTATAAGTTTATTAGACAGTGAAAATCTTCAACTTGACTGGAACCTGTGTAACATAAATATCATAATGCATCTTTTCAGTTTTTCCAAACTATGTCAATTCTGCTGATTCTGTGGGCTGTCCAAATTTTCCATGTTGGTGTTTTCAGTTATCATTGAACCAAGGTATCCGTCTTCTCTATGGTTTACACTCAAGGCTTCCCTTTCATCTACTCTGAGAAATTGGCATGCGGCTACCAGTGAGGGCGGCTTGCCTCACAACACATGCACATGCTCAGCTACTTTCGTCAACCTTTGTGCTAGATGTCAATCAGCATGAGCGAAGCAATGAGAATGGGGAATTATGAAATTAAGGCGGAGGTTCGAGCATTAAGGGAAGTCATACTTATGAGGTGAGTACATGTGAAGAAAAGTATTCAGAAATGTTGGGAATTTGCAGTTTCCTGTTTATTGGTCTATTAAACTCTCCCTAGCTATTTCAGTTATTTCATCATGTGTTGCAATTTTTAGTTGCAATATGTTTTTCTTAAGTGCTGCCACACTTACTACTAGAAGTTTGAGAACCTATATTTTTTATTCACTTGGTTCATTCATAACTACAAGCAGCAGTCTTTTCACTTTACATCAGCTATTGAATGCAATGCCCAGATATGTTCTCAGTCTACTTCAGTGGGAGTCACTAACACAGTGAATGATCATGAAGCATGTGTGTTCTTAGAAAGTGCCTTCACGTGATGCAGCTGTAAGTTAAGGTAGGGGATGCTTCGGAAAGCATGTTATGTTGCTTACATGATTATTTTACGCCAGAAAGCAGACAAATATTCGTGTTTATTTCTGGTGTTCTTCTTCCTTAATTACCTTCTTGATTCAGCGCATATATATGAAGCAAGAGATCCTGGCTTGTTCTTTCTTTACATTGGCAAATTACACTAATCATATAATAGCACACTTTACATAATTGAGCACACTAAAAGTCACTTGGCGAGCAAAACATGTACTTGTCTTTTTGAATATCCGAGCTTAATGTTTTAGTGTGTGGAGTTTGGACGTGATTCTTCAGAAGCACTACATCTGCTTCAAGTATATGAGGTAAAATTACTTTTGCTTAAAAATAATCCTAATCTTCCTTGATAGCTGTCCTTTTTATACTAGACAATATAAGCATGGTGCTTAATTCCAAGATAAATATGCTTCTGTAACTGTATGCATCAGTGTTTGGCTATTCGTTACCTACTATTCCTATTAGAAAAATATATTTGCCAACCTCCAATTATTTGCATTGACGTAGTGAAGAGTTTGATGGCAGCCTGTCTGGTTTGGTCAAAAGAGGCACGGTAAGTAGTTTAAAATTAGATGCCAGCCATAAAAATGAAAAATAAGAACTGGTTCAACTGGAGCTTTGTTCACAATCTTTGTGATCAAGGCTTTCAAGTGGGAGCCGAAACATCTATCTTGTATGCCCGATCTTCATTTGCTTATTATTATTATTTGAATTCATCTAGCCCTAAAGAGGTAGCAATTTATTTCGAATACTACTCTTTGCATTTTGTTTCCATTGCTGAGTTGTTTTTTTTTAATGTAATTTCATGCACCACACAAGTACAACTCAAACATTTTCATTCTTTCAAGGACGTCACAACTAGTGGAAGGTATTCTGCACTAACATAATTATTTTGAGATTTCCAGTAAATATGTAGTCCTCATAAAAAGTATCTAAATTTTGGCCTAAGCGGTTATACATTATCCATGTAGGCTTCATCAACTTCTGATATCACTTGGTCTTGGCAAACTTGTAAGCTGACAAGTTTGAGCATGCAGTCACTTCCCTCCATATTTGTTTCGATGAAGAATCGCCCTTTGGTGCTACTCTGGATCCACCCCCGTTTCCTGTGATTACCACTACAGGCTTCAAGGCACACGCCCTCAGGAAAACTTTTCATGCACAAACGTGGTTCTTTCACACTTTTACTAAGACAGACATTGAAAGCAAGGGTGGCATAGCAGGCATGTTGGTTACAGAAGTACTTTATTAAATAGCTTTGTAAGTATTCATCTAGTGGACATGTCCATATCCTCTTCTGCTGAAGTGCAAATTAGCTGGGGGAGCATGCCTCCTTCTCATGCATACCCCAGCCCAGCCAATCAGAACTTCAGGAGCGGATGAAATGGACATTTCCACTAGGTGGACACAGAATACATCCCCTGTTCTCTGTCCTATCTTTCCACCCTTCTCCATGTATTTTACTCAGTAAACTACTGGTTCAGCATGTTGGTCACCCTAATCAATCTTCCAGTAGCTCAGCACTTTAAAGGTATACAATACAAATAAGGCACTGTAAACCCAAGCAGTTAGGCTGGCGATTGCTGCTGTTATGCACCATACAGGCTGAAGCAATGGTTTCACCGTAGCTTTCTAAGTTAACTTTACTGAACTTTGAATTTAGAGAAAACAGAATATAAAAACAGACTAGCATTTTTTTATGTGCTTCACCACTCTGCTTTTTTGTGTTACTAAAATAAGTATATTGAACCTAAATGAAGTAAAAAGACAAGGAAATTGTGTCACTAATTTCATTTCACTGTCTATTTAAAAGTACAGCAAGATTTTTTAATTGCATTACGAGTTGTTACTTATGTTTCGATCTTAATGTTCATTTCTCATGCTCCAAATAAGGCTAGAACTGTTCCCTCATCCACCGCTATCAAGGCCTTATGGCAACTTTGGAAGCTCTCTGAACTGAGTAAATGCTATGCATTGCATAATTTCTTAATACATTTTCATGGCTGCTTTCAATCTCTATAGTTCCTCATTAAAGCCAGCATCTCTCTTGTGGCCACCTTTAAAGACCTTGTAGTAATGTATGCCTAACAAAAAAGATGGGTGCTTTGTAGTGCTAGTATGCTCTAAGTAAATCGTCTTATGCAAAAATTGCTGACATAATTGTCTGACAAATACTGCATCATGTTTGCTATTTTGCCTTCTGTTTCAATTTCACTGCATCTATACATTTTACCAGTGCATGAGTAGGGTTCAAGGCTGTTCTTTAACATGCTCATGAGCACTTATCATGATCAGTTCCCCATATAAGTGGTTTTGCTAAAGAGAATACAGGAATATGAGCAAAATTGACATGGAACCGACATATAGATAACGTCTGCATGACTGCCTATCAAAAGTTATATTTTATTAGAAAAAAAAACTGGAACGTGCATCGCGTAATGTAAAACTTATTGCATACACCGCCTTCATTAGGATGATACTAGAATATTCAGCGTTGTTTGGAGTCCCCATCAAGTGACGCTTAAGAGGAAGTTGGAAAGAGTCTGGCGGCGCGTTTTATTTGTTTGCCATACCGAAAGAAGGAATCGGTCACGCTTATGTTACAGCGTTGCAACTTCAATCTTCTTGAGGTACGTAGGAAAAAATATAGGCTGAAGGTGCTTTATCAAATAATGCAGGATCAACTTAAGATTGATAAGCTCCAATATCTACATGCTCCAGGCAAAAGATACCCGCGAACTAACCACGACTACGTCATAAAGCCGGACCATACCAACAGTGATACACATCGATACTCATTTTTCCTGGATGCGATAGAAATGTGGAACCAATTGCCAAACGCTATTGTTAGCCTAAAAGATGTCACCGACTTTGAAAATGCTGCTGAGGCACATTTATGGGAGTTTTCGATTTAGTTTTGAAGGGCCAAGTGATATGTGCGACTTGATATTCATTGTACGTATTTTGATAAATGTCAGAATTGTGCTGAACAGCATTCAAGTGAACATCTTATTAACTATGAATTGACAAGTGTTAAGCAACTTTACGTACATTGAGATTGTCCATATTTGATTTGTGTAATTGTATTGTCCTCTCTGTTATGACCCTCTATGAGGGTTGACAGTATTAATAAATAAATAAATAGACAACGAGGAATGTGGGTACGAACACTTTATTTTCAGCACACATGTTTTTTTAATGAACTGCTGTTATACTGCTAAAATCTGCACATTTAATAAAAGTACACTGCTTTGCTTCACTCCATGCTAAGTGCAAGTATCCTGTACCAGGAAGTCAAACCAAGGCGTGGGATGTTCAGTCTGTGAAAATAAAAATGAGTTTGAAACATTAACGTGCAAAAACTAGAGCACACTCAAGAAAATAAACACAGCACAGGAACATATCCAATGAATCAGAATTACCTTTGAGAGCAAACATATAGTTTCTATGGCACAGTGAAGAAACCTTATTCCTCCGGCTTTTTTTGTGCGCGAGAAAATATGAAAGTGCATGCGTTCTCCCCATATTGTGTATCTGTCACCTTTTCACACACAACAAAGATGTTGTCTCAATGTGCCCAACTGTCTTTGCATATCCATTTCTCTGCTCTCATACCATGATACCTACAGTTAAAGGCTGTAGCAATGCTTAGCTTGAATGAACCAACACAAGCTACATGCACTGTGCTGTTGAACATGACATTGTAAGTTAGATTCATGCACAGCACATTCATGTGCCATAAACATTTGATTGTGATTGTAGGCGAGATAAATAAAAAGAAGGTGTGTAAATAAGAATATTCCCTAATAAGCTGTGCAGAAGTGCTCTCCCGTTTGGACAGAAGCCGAGCACAGCTGCAGTGAACAAGAAGCCAACTTATACAGCATTTAAAATCTAGGTTCTAAATGTGCTACAGATTTTTCTGAATTCATGGTTGAAAATGTAGGTGTTAAAGGTGACAAACATTTAAACAGGTGTCTATTCGGACTGGTAATGCTATGTGTCACCTAGTTTGATAAAATATGCCATATCACTGGTCTTCCAAGCTACGGCTGCTGTCCAGTTGCAAGTGCAAATCACTCAATTATGTCTAGGGCACGTTTGAGCAAAAGGCAGCCAAGATTACTGTGCCATTGAGATCTATTTCCTGACATCTGATTTCTTCTCAGAAAGCTACCTCTAAAAAAAAAACCTTCACAACAACATAACCCAAACCTTTCTTGAGTAAAGTCATCACACTGGTCCTTCAACACTAATTACACAGTGGCTCTTTGTGATGTAATGTTATGTACATCAGCACCTAACAAAGTACAGGAAAATTTAATAATGGCAGCGTGACAGTACACAAAAAAGTAAAGGGATAAAACATCACACAGGCTGCCATCAGTGTTCATATCTCCATTTGAATGTGGATGTTTTTAGCAGTGAATACATGTTCTCATTAAACTGAGTCATATTATTACAAAAGCGAAGGGCAAGGGTCTTTAAATTCTAAACTGACAAATGTGCTTTATTACGATTCACCGCAATACAGGAGGTGTTTTGCAGTGAACCATCACATAAGGTTTTGGCTAACTACGGCGGGCGTGTCCTGCAGCGAGGCCTCTTGTGTATTGCGGTAAAGCGTATTATTGTGACAAGAGCTAACCTGGTATGTATGGCTTTAGCCAACAAAAGTTCTGAAGACATCATGCGTCCTGCCACGAAAATCTGATTTGATTAGAGTAAAACATTAGATTCGTCGCTGACAGAAACCATACATTCCAGATTCACGTAACTCTTTCCCAATATCGGCATGCTTCACCGCAACACACAAATATGTTGCGGGAATGACGGTGGTCGAAGAGGCTGGTGCAAATGTTTCGACAGGGGAGCGTGAATTCATCAGGGCAACTGCTTTCCTTGGCAGTTTTCATATACGTGAGTCCCCCCAACTCCCAACAGGGCGAGATTTACCTGGACCTTTGCCAAGAGACGTACCGACAAGCGTTTGGTAGTGGCTGGTAGAGATGCAGGAGTCTAAAAAGCGTTGCGAAATTTGGTTTCGTAAGGTTAGCTTCACCGCAATACAAATATGTTAAGCGGTTAGACATACAAAATATTTTGCGGTGAATCATAGCAAGAGTACCTGGCCTTTGATGCAAAGCAGCTTCCCAAGAGGCACGGTAATCCCGTGGCTAGTTATGCAGTTCCCCGCATGCGAGTGAGTTCCCTGCGTTCGGCGGTTTCCCAGTAACATACAAAATTACATTGATTGACTGTGTTGTAAATGGGCGACGGCACTATATGCTGATGCAAAAGCGTCGTTTCGCTTTCGAAAACTGCGCTCGGCTAAAGAGAACAACCTTGACTCGCATATGACCAAAGCAGTTGAACAGGAAACTACGAAATTACGTAGCTGTTATGGAAGAAACCAACAGCTCAGAAAAAAATGGCCGTGTAAACATTAACTGGCTTACGAGGTCGACAAACCAACGGTTCAAAGCATCACAGCCACGTCCGAAATAGCGCTGAAGGCCGGCCAGTACACTTAGGCGCCTCGGCGCGCGTAAGGTAACAGGAGACGGCAGGTGCACGCGTACATCATTAAGGAACACATATTATTTATGTCGGTGAGAGCGGTCACTCTTCAGTTCGGACATGCTTCAGCGCGTAACACTAGTCTACTGCGGCGAAGCTGACTTCAGGACCCCGATTTCTTCAACTCATCTAGCGAGGCAGGTCCGTTTATCACGCTTGGCGACGTTTGACATTTTCTGCCTTAATTTCGTTTGTTCTTTTTAATTTTCTTATCACAGTGACCCTGTATCACGCAGTAGCAGAGCTAGTGCCGCGTCTTAACTGCGTTAGGAAAGGCAAGCGTGTATGCAGCAGGCACGGCGGCATTGGCTCTTGTTTGGAAACTTCAAGAGACGCTCTTCCGCGCAGCGATGTCATTTGTATTATTAAAAGAATGCAGGTGACAATTAAATGAGCAGCAGCAAAGCTGTAAAAAAGCAGTAGTAATGCTGTTCTAAGATCCTCTCGCTCGAGCGAGATGGTCTTAGAAAAAAAAAGCGCGATGTAACGCGATCTGACGGAACAGCTCGTCATGCCAGTATTTTCTTACGTCCTCGTTCTTTCGCGCATCCTCCCTGAACCAGACTACTGAATGGTTCTGTGCACGCACTGACGATCCTGACGGAGGCAATACCACTCACATGAGCAGCTCCATATAATATGCCACGGCCCATTCCACATGCCGGCTGCAATTTGACGCGGCCAGGAGGCAAAATACGCGCACAAGGTACCTAATGGTAACGCATCAAACTGCTCACAGCCCCAATCCTTTATTACACGCATATAGCGTGGAAAGATGAATTACTCACGCTCTAAGTGGGCGCGGAATACGGACCGTTTCGCAGCGCAGCCGGCTCCGTAAGAGACGGCCGCCATGAAAATGAGCGGATGTGACATCATGGGTTATAGCGGACGTGACGTCATGGGTGAACGTAGACATTTCGGGCACCATTCGTCTGCTGTGCCCCGGGCACAGCAGACACGGCCTTTAGTTTTTGCACGTTAATGTTTCAAACTCGTTTTTATTTTCACAGACTGAACATCCCACGTCTTGGTTTGACTTCCTAGTACAGGATACTTGCACTTAGCATGGAGTGATGAAGCAGAGCAGTGTACTTTTATTAAATGTGCAGATTTTAGCAGTATAACAGCAGTTCATTAAAAAAACATGTGTGCTGAAAATAAAGTGTTCTTACCCACATTCCTCGTCTATTTATTTATTTATTAATACTGTCAACTCTCATGAAGGGTCATAACAGAGAGGACAATACAATTACATAAATCAAATGGAAAAAATATCTGGAAAAAATATCAGCAAATTCAAATATCTTCTCTCAAATCAAAGGTGGGACTCCATTTTAATGGAAACAGATGCAAATAAAGCGTACGAGGCTTTTCTTTCCTGCTTTATGGCTGCATACGAGAAGTGTTTTCCCCTCGAGCTATGGGTAAAACGAAAAAAGATAAGGAAGCCTTGGATCACTCATGAACTGCATATGAGAATCAAACAAAAAAACAGGCTGTTTGAAAAATTCCTGAATACCAAGCATGAAAATGACTTTACACTGTTTAAAAAAGTTCGAAACAAATTAAATGCAGATATTAGAAAATCAAGATTTGAATACTACATAACAAAGTTTGCAGACATTACGGGTAACTCACGGCTAATGTGGCAAACCGTGAGGGAGGTACTCTCGAAAAATTTCCAGCACAAAAAGGTTCCGTATCAAAACGATGCTATGACTGACAACGAAGTCGCAAATTTATTTAATGACCATTTCATTGCAGTCGGATCATGCGATGGAAATTCAGTTGATTCACCGTGCGAGCAGTTCATTGCATCAAACGCCGCAAACACATTGTTTTTAGCACCCACTGACGAACGTGAAGTGCTAGGTATTATTCTGACACTAAAAAATGGCTGTGCTCCAGGAGCAGATGAAATTAAACCGAAACCTCTAAAGGCTGTAGGTGAAATAATCAGTTGTCCGCTCTCTCACATTTGCAACATTATTTTATCTACAGGAGTTTTTCCGCAGAAAATGAAACTGGCCAAAGTGACTGTTGTGCACAAGGGTGGCCCAGCGAACGAACTAACAAATTATAGGCCTATATCAGTACTACCAGTATTTGCAAAGGTAGCCGAACAGGTTATAAACAAAAGATTCGTCCGTTTTCTTACCGCGCAAAATATTATAGCCGATGAGCAATTTGGCTTTAGGAAAGATAGATCAGCCGAAACCGCACTCCTTGGGATAAAGGAAAAAATTCTAAACAACATTGAAGAAAAGGCACACACCCTGGGAATTTTCCTCGACTTCAGAAAGGCATTCGACTGTATTCAGCACGATGTTCTAATAAGAAAGCTTCCACTTTACGGATTCCGTGGCGTGTCGTTGACCTTAATTGAGAGCTATTTAACGTCAAGAGAGCAGTTTACTGTCATAAATGCTGCAGCCTCACACGTAAAAACAATAAAATATGGTGTGCCTCAGGGATCTATTCTCGGACCTGTACTCTTTATTTTATACCTGAATGATATTGTGAATATACCAGGCAGCGAAAACCTAGTGTTGTACGCTGATGACACTAATGTCTTTTTCTCAGGTATTGACCCCTATGCGCTCGAAAGAAAGGCTAACTATTGGTTGACCGGCTTGAGTACATGGTTAAAACTAAACAAGATGCAATTAAATACTAGTAAGACCAAATACATTCTCTTCAGAGCAAAAGGTGTAAAAGCTCCTGACAACCTAAACTTAAACTTTGAAAACACTCAGCTGAAACAGTGCTCGCAAATTCGTTTTCTAGGTGTTCTGTTTCAAGAAAATCTCTCATGGAATTCGCATGTTGATCAGCTTCGAAGTGATCTTTGTCGGGCGGTTGGCATTTTAAACAAATTGAGATATCTCCCGGCGTCCATAAAACGGCAAATATACTATTCATTAATACATTCCCGTTTAAGCTACTGTTCCCTTGTATGGTTAACGACGACAAAAACAAATCGAGATTCCCTCTTTGCAATTCAAAAGCGGGCGTTACGAGCTATTGGGAAAATACAGTTATTGCGCAGCTGCTGGCCCTTGTTTAGGTCTTATGGAATACTAGAAATAAGTAAACTGCACACATACAAATTATGTCTGGAAATATTACGCCAGTACAAACTAGACAAAATAACCTTCGAAACCACCTATCACACTAAACTTAGCACATACGAACTTAGGAAACAATGTATGGAAACACCTCGTGTACGCACTAATTACGGTTTTCAGAGGTTAGGATGGCAAATTCCTGACTTAATTAATCAATACCCTATTATTCTGGATACTGTACGCAACACTCCCTCTATACGTAAATACAAAATGTTAATTAAAGCAATGCTCATAAATGAACCTTAAAGGTGAAAACTGAACGTATACCTATCACTAGTGTGTTTTGTAAATACTGCTATGGTCGAATTGTGTTTTGAAGTATGCTGTTTGTTTTTCCGCCGAAAGCCTGTGTTTTGTAAGGATGTCTTATGTATTGTGTAAAAAATATTGAATGTGTGTTCTATTATGTAATGCTCTTTCTTGATTTTTGTAGCCTGTGGTGCCGCCTGTCATCCGGGTGGCGTGGCCTCGTCAGGCAAAGTATGCCTTTTGCCACGTCACCCTGGACAACCTTTTCGTTGTCTTAAATAAATTCTGAATGAATGAAAAAATATGGACAATGTCAATGTACATAAAGTTGCTTAACACTTGTCAATTCACAGTTAATAAGATGTTCACTTGAATGCTGTTCAGCACACTTCTGACATTTATCAAAATACGTACAATGAATATCAAGTCGCACGTATCACTTGGCACTTCAAAACTAAATCGAAAACTCCCATAAATATGCCTTAGCAGCATTTTCCAAGTCGGTGACATCTTTTAGGCTAACAATAGCGTTTGGCAATTGATTCCACATTTCATCGCATCCAGGAAAAATGAGTATCGATATGTATCACTGTTGGTATGGTCCGGCTTTATGATGTAGTCGTGGTTAGTTCGCGGGTATCTTTTGCCTGGAGCATGTAGATATTTGAGCTTATCAATCTTAAGTTGATCCTGCATTATTTGATAAAGCACCTTCAGCCTATATTTTTTCCTACGTACCTTAAGAAGATCGAAGTTGCAACGCTGTAACATAAGCATGACCGATTCCTTCCTTCGGTATGTCGAACAAATAAAACGCGCCGCCAGACTCTTTCCAACTTCCTCTTAAGCGTCACTTGATGGGGACTCCAAACAACGCTGAATATTCTAGTATCATCCTAATGAAGGCGGTGTATGCAATAAGTTTTACATTACGCGATGCACGTTCCAGTTCTTTTTTCTAAGAAAATGTAACTTTTGATAGGCAGTTATGCAGACGTTATCTATATGTTGGTTCCATGTCAATTTTGCTCATATTCCTGTATTCTCTTCAGCAAAACCACTTATATGGGGAACTGATCATGATAAGTGCTCATGAGCATTTTAAAGAACAGCCTTGAACCCTACTCATGCACTGGTAAAATGTATAGATGCAGTGAAATCGAAACAGAAGGCAAAATAGCAAACATGATGCAGTATTTGTCAGACAATTATGTCAGCAATTTTTGCATAAAACGATTTACTTAGAGCATACTAGCACTACAAAGCACCCATCTTTCTTGTTAGGCACACATTACTACAAGGTCTTTAAAGGTGGCCACAAGAGAGATGCTGGCTTTAATTTAATGAGGAACTATAGAGGTTAAAGGCAGCCATGGAAATGTATTAAGAAATTATGCAATGCATAGCATTTACTCAGTTCATAGAGCTTCCAAAGTTGCCATAAGGCCTTGATAGCTGTGGATGAGGGAACAGTTGTAGCCCTATTTGGAGCATGAGAAATGAACATTAAGATCGAAACATAAGTAACAACTCGTAATGCAATTAAAAAATCTTGCTATACTTTTAAAAAGACAGTGAAATGAAATTAGTGACACAATTTCCTTGTCTTTTTACTTCATTTAGGTTCAATATACTTATTTTAGTAACACAAAAAAGCAGAGTGGTGAAGCACATAAAAAAATGCTAGTCTGTTTTTATATTCTGTTTTCTCTAAATTCAAAGTTCAGTAAGGTTAACTTAGAAAGCTACGGTGAAGCCATTGCTTCAGCCTGTATTGTGCATAACAGCAGCAATCGCCAGCCTAACTGCTTGGGTTTACAGTGCCTTATTTGTATTGTATACCTTTTAAGTGCTGAGCTGCTGGAAGATTGATTAAGGTGACCAACATGCTGAACCAGTAGTTTACTGAGTAAAATACATGGAGAAGGGTGGAAAGATAGGACAGAGAACAGGGGATGTATTCGGTGTCCACCTAGTGGAAATGTCCATTTCATCCGCTCCTGAAGTTCTGATTGGCTGGGCTGGCGTATGCATGAGAAGGAGACATGCTCCCCCAGCTACTTTGCACTTCAGCAGAAGAGGATATGGACATGTCCACTAGATGAATACTTACAAAGCTGTTTAATAAAGTACTTCTTTCACCAACATGCCTGCTATGCCATCCTTGCTTTCAATGTCTGTCTTAGTAAAAGTGTGAAAGAGCCAGGTTTGTGCATGAAAAGTTTTCCTGAGGGTGTGTGCCTTGAAGCCCGTAGTGGTAATCACAGGAAACGGGGGTGGATCCAGAGTAGCACCAAAGGGCAAGCCTTCATCGAAACAAATATGGAGGGAAGTGACTGTATGCTCAAACTTGTCAGCTCACAAGTTTGCCAAGACCAAGTGATATCAGAAGTTGATGAATCCTACATAGTTAACGTATAACCACTTAGGCCAAAATTATTTAGATACTTTTTATGAGGACTACATATTTACTGGAAATCTCAAAATAATTATGTTAGTGCAGAATACCTTCCACTAGTTGTGACGTCCTTGAAAGAATGAAAATGTTTGAGTTGTACTTGTGTGGTGCATGAAGTTACTTTAAAAAACAACAACTCCGCAATGGAAACAAAATGCAAAGAGTAGTATTCGAAATAAATTGCCACCTCTTTAGGGCTAGATGAATTCAAATAATAATAATAAGCAAATGAAGATTGGGCATACAAGATAGATGTTTCGGCTCCCACTTGAAAGCCTTGTTCACAAAGATTGTGAACAAAGCTCCAGTTGAACCAGTTCTTATTTTTCATTTTTATGGTTGGCATCTAATCTTAAACTACTTACCGTGCCTCTTTTGACCAAACGAGACAGGATGCCATCAAATTCTTCAATACTTCAATGCCAATAATTGGAGGTTGGCAAATACATTTTTCTAATAGGAATAGTAGGTAACGAATAGTCAAACACTGATGCATACAGTTACAGCAGGCATGTTTACCTTGGAATTAAGCACCATGCTTATGTTGTCTAGTAAAAAAAGGACAACTATCAAGGAAGATTAGAATTATTTTTAAGCAAAAGTAATTTTACCTCATATACTTGAAGCAGATGTAGTGCTTCTGAAGAATCACGTCCAAACTGCACACACTAAAACGTTAAGCTGGGATATTCAAAAAGACAAGTACATGTTTTGCTCGCCAAGTGACTTTTAGTGTGCTCAATTATGTAAAGTGTGCTATTATATGATTAATGTAATTTGCCAATGTAAAGAAAGAACAAGCCAGGATCTCTTGCTTCATATATATGCGCTGAATCAAGAAGGTAATTAAGGAAGGAGAACACCAGAAATAAACGCGAATGTTTGTGTGCTTTCTGGCATAAAATAATTATCATGTAAGCCACATAACATGCTTTCCAAAGCATCCCCTACCTTAACTTACAGCTGCATCATGCGAAGGCACTTTCTAAGAACACACATGCTTCATGATCATTCACTGTGTTAGTGACTCCCACTGAAGTAGACTGAGAACATATCTGGGCATTGCATTCAATAGCTGATGTAAAGTGAAAAGACTGCTGCTTGTAGGTATGAATGAACCGAGTGAATAAGAAATATAGGTTCTCAAACTTCTAGTAGTAAGTGTGGCAGCACTTCAGAAAAACATATTGCAACTAAAAATTGCAACACATGATGAAATAACTGAAATAGCTAGGGAGAGTTTAATAGACCAATAAACAGGAAACTGCAAATTCCCAACATTTCTGAATACTTTTCTTCACATGTACTCACCTCTAAGTATGACTTCCCTTAATGCTCGAACCTCTGCCTTAATTTCATAATTCCCCATTCTCACTGCTTTGCTCATGCTGATTGACATCTAGCACAAAGGTTGGCGAAAGTAGCTGAGCATGTGCATGTGTTGTGAGGCAAGCTGCCCACATCTGGTAGCCGCATGCCAATTTCTCAGAGTAGATGAAAGGGAAGCCTTGAGGGTAAACCATAAAGAAGACGGATACAATTGGTTCAATGATAACTGAAAACACCAACATGGAAAATTTGGACAGCCCACAGAATCAGCAGAATTGGCATAGTTTGGAAAAACTGAAAAGATGCATTATGATATTTATGTTACACAAGTTCCAGTCAAGTTGAAGATTTTGACTGTCTAATAAACTTACAAGACAATACATGACCAGCAATACTGTATGAAACCAAAACAAGTTTAATAAAGTCACCTAGAAGTCAGGATGGAGAAGTGACTGAATTGAGGATGCCAAAATGGATGAGGTGGAGGCAGATTGCGAAGACAGGTCTTAAAAAATTAACATTCAACACACACTTAAGTTGGCAAAGATTGGACTCAATGTTCAAGAAGAAATTGACCAAGATAATTTATTGGTATACGTACATGAGAGAGCAGCAACAATACAGCAGAGATAACTGTCATGCAAGAGGAAAG
Source organism: Dermacentor andersoni (assembly GCF_023375885.2). NCBI lineage: Eukaryota > Metazoa > Arthropoda > Arachnida > Ixodida > Ixodidae > Dermacentor > Dermacentor andersoni. Next base: position 138,771,867 of record NC_092816.1, on the reverse strand, counting down.
GACGTCAGTCTAAAAATTAACATTTGATCAGAAGAATGGTTATGCATGGGCTCAGGCTCATGTACAATTCTGTATCTTACGCATGATGTCAGAGCTGCATAGCATAAGTAACTGTGGCCTTAGATGCCTCGATTATGAAATGATGTGGGCCAAGAGTGGAACAAGGATAGCATCAAAAGGGGGCCTCCTCCAAAAGGAGAACCGTAGGGAAACGGGGTGAGAGAGGTTTCCTACGCAGCAGATACAGTCATATGAGTCATAGTCATAGAAACCATGACCAAAGGAGCTGCACAATAAGGTATATAAATTCAAATCTCTATACAGTTAAACCCCAGTATAACGAAATTCTCGATATAACGAAGAATTTAACTTTTCATAACCTCTTCTCCATACACCAAACACCATGTATTTAGAGCCTCAATATAAAGAAGTGTGTTTGTGTGCAATTTCAGTTTAACGAAATTTCGCTTCTGCCGCAGAGGAGTGCCAATTGAGACAATCAATGGTAACTTCCGCGGACGCAGATAATCAAATGACTGAATTACAAGCGGGTCCTTGCAAACGCACCTCTCAAACTGCGTGCAGCGCGACAAGAACAACAGCTTGGAGCCGCATCATGTTCCGTATAAATTAAGTCCAAGTGCGATCAGATCCTATCGCGCCCCGCGCACTTGTGCTTTAGGTGCGAGTGAAAGTGTGCGAGGGTGAGACAAGAAAGGTGGTGGCTTCATAAGTGCGGCCTTCCCACGCGAGCAATGGCAAAGTGGGGAAGGAAAGCGAGCTCGCGGTAACGCGATCAAGCGCGCGCGAGGATGACTGGACGAGTGGGGATGACTGGACGAGACGCGGCTGAGCGCGGCTGTAAGCGCGGCTGAGTGCATATGCAGTCGCGCACCCTGCTCTAGAGGTAATCTGCTGCGTGTGGAAAGAGCGGGCATGTCAAGACGGCGTGGCACCATGTAAGCTGTTTTCCCGCACGTTTAATATTGAAGGTTGCGCAATCTCGAGTTTTGATGACCCGTTGGAACGAGAAGCAGACGAAGCATTCGCTCCCAGCTGCCGGCGCTTTTCATGATAGCGTCGTCGCAGTGCGACCGGGCGACGCTTTGGGGGCGGAGTGCACGCGAAAGCATGGCGTCACTCAAATCGTACCGCTGATGTAAAGATATCAACGTGGAATGAAACCGTATCATTCATCGCTGACTCCTATATTCGTCAAAATAAAATGTTTTGTCATTGAAACTTGCTTTTTTTTATTGCCCAATAATTCGGAAAATTGCATGGCCCCTTTCCGTGCAACAAAAACGATCGGCGACTGTACTGACATTTGCATAACAGATCGAATTTCAATACAAGGAAATTTCTATATGACGAAGCGAATTGCCGATTTTACCTACTTTGTTATATCAAGGTTTAAGTGTATAAAGAAATTTCCTGTTCTCTACACGGGGGTGGCAATGTGGGCTTGTTCGTTGATCATCATGGAACGGCATGTAGTGTAGCGCAACAAAAACAAGAACACAAGAATAAATGAAACACATGCAGACACAAGCGCCTAATTATGTCCGTGTTTTCCTTTTTCTTGTGTCCTTGTTTTCGTTGCATTACACTACATGACATTCAATACTTTCACTGTCATATTCATGAGCTCCGAAAACCTAGAATCAACTAATATCTTGCCTGATTTGTCATAATTAAAAAGAAAAATATGGGTATAGTAGGTCTAATTGAGCTCTGGAGATTTTAGTATCACTGACATATAGCTTTTAAGAATGTTTAATCGTTTCTTCCGTTAAGGCAGAGTACATGCTCAACTGCTACAATTAGTGTGAACGTAGGCAAAAACGACATTTTTGGCCCTTGCATCAATTTTATGGCATGTTGCGTGATCTAATCAAGTGGTTTCCATTTGACGAAGTTCTCGATTTAACGTAATAAAACCTCACATCCCAATAACATTTATTAACTAGACTTACTGTACTTTATAACCAAAGTACTGTATAACCATAAGCAGCTACAGCCGCCATGAGTGGCGAGCAGAATTGAAATGAAATTGCTTTAGTCGAAACACGCCGAGCGCTGCTGCTAAAGTATGTGCCACATGCATTCCGCAACTGCGGGAACCGCGGTACCACACGCAGTTATTCACAGCAGCTCATAAAAGTGCCGTGGACTGAAATTGGTTAGTAAATGCATTGGGAACCAGTCTTTCGATTACTCAATTAATATATCAGCCACACACTCGCATAGCACGGCCACGTGGCAAACGCGGCCATGCGGGCGCTTCACTATGCGCGGATCGGCTGGTTGCAATATTGGGGCACTCTATGGGTGCATTTTTAAAGCACAGCGTTTTTTGCCTATCGCATCATCGTTGCGGGTGCTCCATGGCTGAGTGTATAGCATGGTACAGAATTGGCCCCAGTACCAAAAGTACACAGGTAGGGCGGTCCGTGCAGATGAAGCGTGAACGCGAGCTCAACATAACCACGTCGTCATTATTCTGTAGCGATTATTTATGCGAAAGCGTCAAATGGCCCATTGAGCAAAAAAGCCGGCGTCTGTCGTCTCAGCGAAACAGCGCCTCAAATCCCATTGGCTGCGACCACGTCACGAGCGCGCCTCGACGAAACAGAGCGGGTGAAAGGGTACGCCTGCTGTCGCTATAGTGCACCAGGTGTTGCGTGAGGGGAGAGGGCATCGCCCCGATGCCACGTCATCCTTGCTCTCGCAAGCCGCCGCCCGGTCCGTATCTCCCCCCTCCACTGGGCTTAGCTGCTGCGCGTGCCTGCCGGCCTTGGTGGCCACTGCTGTTTCCTGGTCTCTGGTCATGCAGCACGTTGGTGGCACGCGGTGTTGGCACCGCAGGCTGCTGCTGCTTGCTATCTCGGGCCAAATGTAGCTCTAGGGTGCATCACTTGCAGCGTAAAACTCGAAGGACTGCTCAGTGGCGTTCAATTGGGCATTAATGCTTTCGCAATCACAATTCAGATTAGACACGCTTAGCTGTCCTTGTATGTTTTTCCTTAGTTGCCAAGTGGACGCATCATTGTTCACCATTCACAGTCTTCAATCTGTCGTCATCATTGCATTGTCATTTCAAATTAGTTGTAATATCACGCCGTTGGATGCTGCCGCCTTCACGCTGTGTAGTAGATACGCAGTCATTGCCATGCATGCACTCATCATCCCAAAGTCGTTACGCCTCAATCGTGATGACTCTAGAATTGTCATCCCATCGTCGATCATGCCATCGTTGTCACCGCATCAGCATCATACTGTTGTCGGCATTCGACAGATGCATTACACAGATTAGCATTACCTTTTCAGCTTCTAGAACAGAATGCACGTGGTGATCTGCCGCAGTAATATTATGAGAGACACTTGGGCGGAACAATTGCTGGCCTCAATCGCCAAGCCTCCCTAACATCATTTATTTCAATCTCCATAATAATCCTAAATTGTGTCACAAAACTTCTACAACAAATGTCAACATGGTTGCCATAAGATCTTGTCTCGCATGAAAAACATAACTATATTGTCATGTTCACTAACTTGATCTCCTCCATTGAACTTAGTTCTTGCGTTGAATGGATGCTTCTAGCGTTTTAAATTCTGCTACTTTGTGCCACTGCCTCCTTCTCCTGAATAAGCTAACTTAATATTGATCCACATGCAATTACTAAAATTCACTGAATGCTTTCTTCATGACTAAACACAATTTGTATGTTAACAACTCCAATTCACAAATCTGTCTTTTGTCACTTCTGGCATGCCACAATGCTGAGTGTTTAGGCCCTTGATTTTTCTCATTTTAGATCTCGCAAAGAACTTAACGTGGAAAACTAAACTTTCTGTTGATGACTGTGTGTTTTGTCGTGAAACAACCAAACTCTGGCAGGTCCGTTTCTGTTCAAACAGACTAAACAAATGGCCCACTGAGTAAAAAAGCTAGCGTCTGTTGTCTCAGCGAAATGGAGCCTCAAATCCCATTGGTTGTGACCACATTGCGAGCGTGCCTCTACGGAGCAGAGCGGGTGAAAGGGTACATCTGCCATCACTCTAATGCGCCAGGTGTGTCGTGAGGGGAGAGGGCGCCGCCGCAATGCCACGTCATCCTTGCTCTCGCAAGCCGGCGCCCAGTCCATATCCCCCCCCCACTGGCCACTGGGCTTAGCTGCTGCACGTGCCCAGTGGGGCATGTCTCCACTAATGTCTCTTCGGAGTGCCATCACTAGTTTAAAACCTAATATCAGTACCCTAGCAAAAAAAAAAACTGATAGAAATTTCTACAAGTCTCTTAGGAATATGTATATGTTGTATGGGTCCTTCTAAGAGTGATATATGTTCCTACCTGACCCATAGAACTCTTTACCAGACTGGCAGGCAGCAGATAGATCTCACTGTGCTGCCTACAAGACCAAATAGCATGATGTATCAGTCTTTTAAACCCAGGTAGATATCATCATATGACATACAGGAATCTGATTGAGGCACTGATAAAGCATGTTAGAAATAGCACACATGCCGGTGCCCACACGCCTGAAGAGTCGTTTTTAAAATGAACTGAATATACAACCCTGAATGCATTGCCTGCCACGTGAACAGATTAACAAACACAGTTGGGATATTAGAGTATCAAATAAAAATGAAGCGTGTAAACTGTGCAATTATCAAAACGTTTTACAGCTTGTATGCACATATATTATGCTAAACATGTTTCAACATAAATTAAAGCACACGTTTTCAAAGCACAGCAGCGTTACTTAGCCTGTGAAACTACATTGGGGAAGTTGCATGAGAAAAGTATCAGTCCATCTTTGTAGCAGGTGTGCTCCAGTTCTTTAATACAAAATTACATTTACAAATTTTGCGAGACGGATGTGCAACATTTAATGCATATCCAAAACAGAATTACTGTCATCATCATCATCATTATATTTATGTCCACTGCAGGACGAAAGCCTCTCCCTTCGATCTTTAAGTACCTCTGTCCTGCGCCAACCGATTCCAACTAGCACCCGCAAATTTCCTAATTTTGGCGCACCATCTAGACTTCTGCCATCCTCTACTGCGCTTCCCTTCTCTTGGTACCCATTCTGTCACCCTAATGGTCCAACTGTTATCTAATCTGCGCATTACATGACCTGCCCAGCGCCATTTTTTTCTCTTAATGTCTATTAGAATATCATCTATACCCATTTGCTCTCTTGTCCAAACTGCTCTCTTTCTGTCTCTTAAAGTTATACTTAGCATTCTTCGTTCCATCACTCTTTGCATGGTCCTTAACTTGTTCTCAAGCTTCTTTGTCAGTCTCCAAATCTCTGCGCCATATGTCAGCACCCGTAAAATGCACTGATTGTATACTTTCCTTTTCAATGATAATGGTAAGCTCCCAGTCAGGAGCTCACAATGTCTGCCGTATGCGATCCAGCCCATTTTTATTCTTCTTTGAATTTCCTTCTCATGGTCAGGGTTTCTTGTGATTAGTTGACCTGGGTAGACGTACACCTTCGAAGACTCTAGAGGCTGACTAGCGATCTGGAACTCTTGTTCCTTTGCCCGGTTATTTATCCTTATCTTTGTCTTCTGCATATTAATCTTCAGCCCCACTCTTACACTCTCCCTGTTAAGGTCCTCAATCATTTGTTGTAACTCGTTCGCAGTGTTGCTGAATAGAACAATGTCATCGGCAAACCGAATGTTGCTGAGGTGTTCGCCGTCGATCCCTATTCCTAAACCTTCCCAGTTTAATAGCTTGAATACTTCTTCGAAGCACGCAGTGAATAGCATTGCAGAGATTGTGTCTACTTGTCTGACTCCTTTCTTCATAGGTATCTTCCTACTGTTGTAATAAAGTTTATTTACAAAAGCAAAACAAAGCACTTTCAAGACTGTGGATACTAACTGTACCTCTAACATGTCAGGCTGAGTTTGTGAATGCCATAAATTAGACACTACCAACGTGATTTCATTAAAGCTACTTTCTGGGCTAGTTGGTGCATACTTGATTTGAAAATTATGACAATGCTAATGCATCCATCCACAAAGGAACAAGGACAAGACACAAGCAACATGACTGCAAACATGACTAGGGTTTATTTTACACTCCACTATCTAAAGAATAAGCAAGCAACTTTAGCCACATTTAAACAAGCACATAAGAGGAAGAACACAGACTGAAGTACCAACTTCACCATGCCCATTTGTGCTCACAGATGCTGGATAGAACACCAGGTCTAATTGGCACATGCTTTTATCATATTACAACTTCATATGAAGCTATTTTCTTTAGACTATGCACTTTTGCATTCATCCCAAAAGTGTTGTGATATGTGACAGAACACAAGTGAGCTTGTGCAAAAAGAACAAACTGGCATGGCACACTGACACGAAGCAAGGAAACAGGACAAGCATCGCTATTGGTACAAGATCTACAGCAATATATCAGAACATGACAATACAGCAATATTATTTAAGCAAAAGTGAGTACAGATCTGAGAATTTATTCAAGTAAGAACATGGATTTACCATTTTTAAAACCACATATTCATGAACAAAAACTGCTAAACACCAGTGCACATATTGCAAAATCAGAAGACACAATTCTTCACTGGGTGCTAGTTCAACCACCACACGTCGAAATGTGTAAAAGTAGTTTAACCGGTGTAGCTTTCAGCACGCGACAGCAAAGAAGACTATCAGAACAGGCTTCATATATAGTGTTTGGAGTCTTTGATTCAAACCGTAATACACTGTTAAAATAAAATTTCAGAGTTTGCTTGTTATATTCAGAAAAAAGATAGTGTCTTAGTCATGCCGCCACAGTTAACGGATTAACTTGCACCAGCTACATTGAGTCAAAGGAAAAAATAAAGTGAGGAAGACAGATGCATGGTGTGAAAATGTTGCTGTTGTATCAAGTAGCATAACTGCTCTCTTAACATTCAGCTGCTTTCTATGCCTCTGCATACAGACTGAGAAGCTTTACCTCTTCACCATCTGCTAGTGAAGAACTGTTTGTTCACTGTGATCACCCACTCAAGGCAGTCACGTGGTTAAGTAGGGCCCTTCGCTACATGTAAGGACACCGACCCGAAACTGTGCATAAGTCGTGTAAAATATTGTCATGTTTTGGCTACTGCAACTGTTCATCAGCAGCTGCATCACTACTGCCAACATGCAGACCATGCAATTCCCCAAGCACTTAATCAACAAGAGTACAATAATGAAGAGTGGCAAATTGGGCTAGCTGGTTCATTAGGAAAACAAGAAGCTATCGCATGAAAAAATAAACACTCTAGAATTTTGATGGCTCTGGCTTGTGTAATATATTCAAACATCAAAAAGCTGATTATTACAGAACGCCATAAAGCGTGGTGCACTGTTACCAACTGTTGTTTTTTAAAGCTATAACCTGTCATTACCAGACATTCATGTACCATGGCTGAAGACATACTGTTCATCGTTGCCATGTCTTGAGCACGGGAATTAGTCTCTTTCATAATGGTTTCATATTTTTCATTCAAAATCATTCAAAAATATTGTTGTCTATTTCTATAAACACATAAAGGCGCATAACTTCGCTGGGTGCTACGTAAACTAGCGACTCCTCTCTTCTGACGCATACTGAAAGGTGCTTTGCATGGAGAATTTCAACAGGAAATAGTTTCTTGCATTTCAGAATTATACAAGAATTCGCTCCAGTAAGAATTCTACAAATGAGAGAAAACGCACCTGAGAAGCTGAAAAATGCACTGTTTTTAGTCTTTATAGTTCAAGTGTACTGGAGAGAGTGGAATGTTTGTTGGTTGATGACCATTCGGTAATATTCAGTGACACGTGTTGAGTCACCACCACAGTTGTGGACTACAGCCTGTTTTTCACTTTCATCCATGTTCAAGAACAGCTTTCCAGTGCCTAACAAAACTGTCTGCTGACCAGCTCTCCTCTCCTGTACACCAAAAAAACTCACTGCTTCTGGTGAAAGATTTAAACTAGCTTTAGCTGCCTGTAACTTTCGAGCAAGTACATAACATTCCAATATTTGTAAAGGAACATCATTAGCTCCGCGTACCAATTTCACAAGAAGTTCATTTCCGCCTTCAAATACAAATGAAGAATGCGACCAATGAGGTCCTAGTTTAGCCGCACTTTTAAGAAGATGCAGGATTTGGTGTACATTGTATGTCATTGCACCCAATCCATACAAAGACTGTGCTCTCACAACAAACTCCGAGAGAAGATCAGATGATCTCATTATGGTCATCTGAAGTGATGGTGTCCAGTAGAAGTATATAGGCACCCTCCACAAGCAAACTGGAATGTCTGACATACTTATCCGGGAAAAAGCCATGAAGGCATGGTAATGAATAATGAAGAACCCACAACTTCCATTCACTAGCTTTCCAGATTGTGAAGTCTGATAATCTTCGTGGTGTACGTGTGAATCAATTCGGTGGCTTGACTGCCAATAACCTCCTGTTTAAAGAGGCTAAACTTTGTTGTGAACCAATGTAAACACCTTTTCTCTTTTAAATGTGATCACATTTTTATTCTTTTTAAGCTGTTGTATGGTGTATAGTTGTTCCAACAATCTTTCCTTTCTGAATTCTGGGCTTCATATTTGATTTGTATGTATTGTCTCTTGTGATAATATAAATGCATTATTTCTGACTCATTTTTTGGGCAAATGAGGAAGCTTCCCAGGTGAAAATATTGCTACTGGTTTTCAAGTGGTGTTAATGGTTTTCAAGTGGTGTGAAGTGGTGTGATGTGGCTTCTCCTTGAAGCATATTACACCTATACAACATATATAGATACTGATAGACTATAGATCTGGCAAACTAATATGAATACATTATTACACTAATAAAAAGAATACACTAGTAGACTGGTACCAGCAGAATAGTACAAATACGTCCAGAATAGAACTAAAAGTAATTTTATCAGTGTATCAGTTGTATCGTTTCATAATGCAATAGAAAAGAACTGATATAATTTTTATTAGGTTGCCCTATCAGACTTTTTGCTAGTGATCTTTCAGTGTAAATGCATATCAACTTTTTGACTAATGCTAATAACTGAACACATGGCTTTTTGTGCTGCAAGTTTTCTTGGACTCCCGCTTCCCTTAAACTTATACTGTATAATATGCTTGCAAGATCAAAACTGGAGTATGCTTCATCAATCCGGGATACACCGACAAAAAACACAACTCTCATATTTAGTTGAAGCCATACAAAACCAACCTGTAAATTTTATTGTAGTTTCTAATTTCCATACCGCAAGCATATAGACAATTGAAACTTGCCTTGATTGGCCAGGCTTGTCAACAAAAAGCTTACCCAATTATTTCACAAATTCTCAATTGAAACATATGTTATTACCTCCTTGTATCTCATTGAGAATGAACTACAACCTCAAGGTACAGGTGCCAACTTTTACACACACACACACGCACACACACACACACACACACACACACACACACACATACACACACACACACACACACACACACACACACACACACACACACACACACACACACACACACACACACACACACGCGCACACGCACACACACACACACACACACACACACACACACACACACACACACACACCATGGCATCCATTCCGTAACTCTAATGCTCCATACGATAGAAAATACGATAGAAAATTGGGCAAGTTGTTGAAGCTTCATGGCAGCTACTGCATGACAGATGCCGACAAAAGTAATAGAACGGGACAGGATACAGCACTATCAAATGAAATTTATTGAAAGAAAACAACCAATATATAACACACATCACGTGACCAACACCCGGCCCCCTAGCATATGCAGAAACATACCAAAACAACCTTCACATCACCGAATGCACATGTTTTGACGGCAACACACATGTCACGGCTGATTAATCAACGTAAAAAAACAATTACTAAGGCACAATGCAACTCAGTGGCTTTACTTAAGATCTAACACGGCAACCTCGCTATCTTGCAGTGAGATGGATGGCTGGCTAACACATAGTGAGCCTTTCTTTCTAATGTGATAAGCCTCCATTATATCATGTGAGAGCTTTTCACAGTGTGTGAACAGCAGAATAGTACTTTCAAAAACTGCATGATGCCCAATGCTGCAACAATGCACAGAAAGGTGTGGATGCGCAAGAACCTTTAAAAAAACTATGGTACTTCCTTAGTTGAATGTTTAAGCACCTTCCAGTCTGACTGATATATATTTGGTAGGCTTCAAGAAAAAGGAATCGAATAAACAACATTTCGTGTGCAAGAGACAAACTGTATGCTATATTTCAATTTGCAGTCCTCCCTGCTCAGACACCCGTTGTGAAGAATGTGCTTGTTTATTGCTTCACATATTCCCTTCAGCTTATCTTTAAATGAAAACCCAATCCTCTCCTGGAACTTGGAAGCCACCTTTTTCTGCCTGTGCGACAATTAATAGAGGGGATAATGGCAACTTTGATCCACTCTTGCTCCTTAAGCTTCTTCCACCCTGGTTGCGCCTTAAGTTCCTTAATTAACGTGTTTCAAGATAAAAAAACCACTGAAACTGAATAACCTGCCTCATTAAGCCTTGTCACCAGATTCCTTACACTTTCAAGGATAAGGTGAGGATAGCTCTTGGTTGGGGCATCTCTAATTGTGTGAGTGGCAATACTGTACTTAATAAGTTTTGAATGGCTAGACCTATAATCAAGAAGGGGCTTAGAAGTTCTCGACTGATATCCCCAGCATACGTGATCCCACATAAAAGTAAGCCTGATATAAGAAGTTGCCGCACATTTTTTTTCTTGAACTTCTAAAGTGAAGTTGAAACTTTGCTATTGTTCTCTAAATAGCTTCAGTACTTCGATGACAGCTCTGTGTAAGTTATCATTTGCTCATGAAAAACAAATAATCATCCACGTATTGGAAAATTTTGAGAGTAAGCCCACTCAGGTTTTGATTATTTTCTGGTCAACATAACTTAAGATATTACTGAGCACTGGTGCAACACCGGAACCTATGCAGATGCCAGCATTCTGGACACATATTTTACCTTCCCACCAGACCAAAATTGACCTTAAATAGAAATCAAGAAGCTCCAGAAAGCTTGCAACAAGAATTTTACACCTTGCAGCAAATTCCAGCTAACCTCTTTGATTGTGTATGCAGTCCTTAACAAACTGCAAGAGACGCACCTGCGGCAAAGAATTGTATAGATCTTCTGCATCTATACTAAAGCCTGTCCATTTTCCCAGATTATGCTCCTGCAGGAAGTGTACAACAGTCTGAGAGCTGGCAGCAAGAAATTGGTCGTTGATTCCCAGCCTGTCAAGGTGTGTCTGCAGAAATTCTGAAACATGAAGCCATGATTTATATTCCGACAAAATGGTTCTGAAACGGATTCCCTAAGCTTGTGTGTTTTGCACTGAAGAAGGCGCATAAAAGAAGACCTTTTTCTACCTTAACATCATTTGAGACTATTGTCAAACTAAACTGATTCAACTTTGTGACAGCTCAACATTTTGTCAGCTATATTGGTATAAATTTCATTAAAATTTATGTCAGCGGCTGACACACACTCCTCCGGAAAAGTGCTTTCCAACATGACAACACAATGCCCTTTTTGTCTCCAAGAAACCTCCAAGTTTCTGCCCCATACGTTAGCACAGGTAAAAGGGAATGATTCTATGCTTGATTGTACACAATTATATGTATATATATATATATATATATATATATATATATATATATATATATATATATATATATATATATATATATATATATATATATATATATATATATATATATATATATGTAACTTTGTATTCACCATCCAGGGCCAGGGAACAAGAGAAGCCAGACACCACTGACCGATTTCTGACTAAAAGAATTAATTTTTGACCTTATAGTACATCTTGTTTTTACTGTACATGTCCCTCACCTCCATCCAGGTTCCCAACATTTATATCTAAAAAGCTTGTCTATCACCACATACAGGGTCTGTCCTGAAAGTAATGTTAGTAAATTTTTTGTGATGTGACTGTATGTCAGAGTGGTCTAACTGGTTGAAACTAGTAGTGACAGAATCCATCTAAGCACCATGTCGCGCACCACACATCACACAGCGGTCCGTCACTCACTGTACTCCGAACATCGGAGAGTGTTGGACGGGCCTGTCCGTGAGAGCTGTTTTTTATTCTTGTGCAAGTGAAAATGCAGCGCTCATTAGAACAAAGATTTGCGATCAAGTTTTGTGTGAAACTTGGCAATACCGCTGCGGAAACTGTTACTATGCTCAAGACTGCTTATAAAGAACATGCCCTGTCAGATCGGCAAGTGTTTCGGTGGCACAAGGCCTTTTGAAAGGCCGGGAAGAGGACGACGACAAGGACTGCGCTGGATGGCCATCCACGACCACTACGACTGACAATGTGACACGAGCGAGGGAATTGTTGAACTCAGACCAACGATTAAGTGTTCGTTTAATGGCCGACATGTCAAACGTTCCGAAAACTCAAGTTCATGAAATTGTTACAAACGATATTGGCATGCAGAAGGCGTGCACAAAAATGGTTCCAAAAGTGCTAACTGAAAACGAAAAGTCACGCCGTGTTGAAACGTGCCAAGAAAATCTCAACATGTGCAAACGTGAGCGAAAATTTTTGGACGTCATTACAGAAGACGAGACTTGGGTATTTGAATATGACCTGGAGACCAAAAGGCAATCATCTGAGTGGCACACACACTCGTCCCCTCCCCAGAAGAAAGCCAGGATGAGCAAATCAATGATCAAGATCATGCTCATCGTTTTTTTTTACATCCACGGACTGGTTCATCATGAGTTTGAAGAACCTGGAACCACAGTGAACTCCACATTTTATGTGGATGTCCTCGAAAGACTGAAACGCAGGGTTCAACACATCCGGCCGGACATTGCACACAACTGGAAGTTGCACCACGATAATGTGCTGGCCCACAGTGCCTTCATCGTCACCGACTACCTGGTTAAAGCAGGGGTGCCAACGATCCCCCAGCCCCCTTACAGCCCGGGCTTGGCTCCCCCCCGACTTTTTTCTGTTTCCATGCCTCAAAACACCCCTGAAAGGCAATCATTTTGGGACAGCGGACGTGATCAAAGCAGCTAGCACCACAGCATTAAAGGCCATTCTGGAGGAGGACTACCGCAACGCATTCGAGAGCTGGAAGTCTCGCTGGAGCCGATGTATTGATGCAAAAGCAGAGTATTTTGAATATTTTTTAACTTTTTGTAGCAACAAATTCAATAAATGATTTTTAATCGCCTTACTGACACTACTCTCAGGACAGACCCAGTACATGCACCTTGAAGGTATGTATGTGGAAAGCATTTCAACCTATGCTTGCTTTTCTGGCATGGAATAAAACGGCCTTTTGTCTCTAAACCACTTACTTTTAAACTATTCCATTTGGTTCATTTTTGTAACTTCTGCAGAGTCGCATTCACAACTTTCATAGTTAACCGGCTCCGTTTTCATTCTTGCTTCCTAAAATATGCCCTCCTGTCATGCATAATTTGGAAGGCCTTCTGTTAGCAATGGGTATTGTATTCCAAGACTATCAGTGCAATGTTCAATTCAATTCAATTCAATTCAATTTTTATTTTTCCAGAAATGATAGGTCCTGGAAAGGGTCAAGAGCTAAAAGCTGTCTCGACAGCTTGACTAGGCCCATGACCCCCTCTACAAGGCAGTATTGATGTACAGCAACAGGTAGTGTCCATGACATCAAGAAATGCGAAGAACAATGAATTATACAGTAGCATATGGGTAATTAATTAATTAATCTACAGCATATGATTTCAAAATGTGTGTAATAACTTTATCTATAGTTGTGAACATATGACAATACAAACAAAAGAAGTTTAAAACACAAGAATATAAAGAAAATAGAATACATGTTCATGTGAAAACAGTACTTGCAAAACACAAGGCAAACATACATAGCCATTCATGCATGAAGAAACCTATTCTTGGAGTGAATTATTGTTCAGCTTGATATCATGATACTGCTGCATGGTTGTTATTTACCTCTGCAAGAGAATGGTCCTGCCATCCTACCAAGAGTGCATTTCATGGGTATTACTCTCTTTCTTTTGACATTAGTTTAAGAGGCTCACAGATATGTATCTGTGTCAACAATAACACCTGACATCTAATTTTGTGCAACATGCACTACATTTAATCAGATAAAAGTTGCATGTTTTGTCTCTTGGACCAGTCTGCTCAGTGGTAGGAGGTCGAGACCACAAATGAGAATGGCTGGCCAAGATCTGTGGTGTATGTCCCGTGTTATGCATCTGACAAGATTTCATGGTGGCAAGAAGACATGTCAGACATGATGTGATCTTTCTAGTTATTGTGCACAGAGTTATCAGCATGATAATATCCTTAATGCTATAAAGAGTACCTCTAGCAAGCAGTCTATATGCTTATGCCTTTTTGTTGCTTATGGCAACAAAATCCAACATCCTTTGAAACATGCTCACTTGCTGTCTGATGCACAAAATGAAGAACGCTGCCTTCTCTAAATTTATTAGCAACAAGAAAGCCACTTTGGAAGCAATTATATACATACACAGCAACACACACTAAAACCTACAAATAGGAGAAAAAACACAAACTAGGCTAACAATAAAAGAAACCTGACACCCAAGAAGTGTTACATGTTACTCAAGTATGCACATTCAACCTTAGTTAGAGAGATAGATGGTCGACTCCTGCACTCCTGTGCATGCATGTGGATATGTTAAGCCTCAGCTACTCTTTCTATATAACTATCCCCATGTTTGTGAAATCTGGTGTACAACCGCAAGAACAATGATGGCTTGACAGGTGGTTCACCTTTCATTGAGTTCTATAAGGAGGATGCATCAACTCTTCCAGCCGATGTACACATTACCACATGAAAGCAGCAGCTTATAAACGGCACAACACCATACAGCACAAATAATACAGCTTTGATAATACAAAAGTCAAGGCTTTGTTTTTGGCATCAGCCACTCCAATTCGTTTTCTTTTGTTTTTTTCCAATTGAAGCATTGGCAAGGTTTGTGCCATGCGCTTCGACTGTGATTCTTCCTTGTTTGCGCACGGCCATGATCATAATACAAGAAAATCGCCCCAGTAACGCAGTGGTCCCTGCCTACTTTTGCATAGACTTTACCGCAATACATTACGTATGCTTCACCGCATAACATGACTGTATTGCGGCAAAGCTAATTTTATGGAACTGACATTATGTAACGGATCTTTTGTCCTTCTGCTGCTCGCATGAGCATAAGCTCGAAAAACCACAAAATACAGACTTGGTTGCTGCTGGTTGATTTCTAGCTAACATTTCGAGGCGTCCACGTTGTTTACAAAAAATTCGGTGAAGTTTCTCGCGCTCGGACGCGCTTCAAGAGGCAGCGTGACCACCTATAGTTAAGGCAGTCATAAGCGCTAACGAAATCCACACAAGGTACATCAACTTCCACAAAGCTACTGGGCAACGCCATCAATAACTGGCAAAGGGGCCACCCAGGAGCTGGCAAACGCTGCGATGACATCCACACAAACCACGTCGCTTTCCACAAAGCTATTGGGCAACACGATCAGTCACAGGCACAGGTGAAGTCCGCAAAACACCACATGGGCAGAACTACTACGGCCATACTCAATGTCTTCGCCGCAAGCTCTCACATTTAACGACATCAAACAGCTAAAATCACTTCTCCACAGCCACGGACACAAGCGAAGACCGCACCATACCGCACGGGCAGAACGGAAGCACCCATTCAAGGCTCTCGTCACGTTCATCGCTTTAGCGCCACCTATTTAAAAATAATATACGGAGCCAAGCCAAACCATTATTTAGCGTCTATTTGGGTGAACCTAACGCTTTCGGGCCCTAAGCGTTCGAACGACCAGGGCACTATAACGCTTACCCCCCCTTTCCACTCCGTCGACCGGGTCGCAGGAACGGCGGCCTTTTGGGCCGAACTACCTACCTATGTTGCGAGACAAGAAGAAACATTGACATGCTCATATTGTGAGCTATAGTTTAGGGCAGAAATAAATTACATGCAGTATTCTCGCTTTTGAATCGCTTATGCCGCATGCAGTCAGCAAAAAGCATGGCCTTCAAGATCTGACCAGTTTACCCTGAGTAAGCTATGGCTGGGGTGTGATTTTAACGATTTCAACCTCGGTCACTGGCCTTAAAGCCCTAACTGACTTTATGCGCAGCGGTTACCTGCACTACCTGCGCCCTCACTTCGTTTCTCATTGAAGTAACTTCCTGCTGTCGTTTAAATGTAGCCCAGAAATTGTCGACACAACCTCGGAGGTACACATGTGCAATGTGTGATGTTTCCGGCCGTGCGCTTGCATCCGTCGCACAGAAACAAATATACGATGATTTTTAATTTTAACCGTGAGTCACAGGTTGTGCTTATGTGTTCCGTATCTTGCTTTCGTGGTGATGTGCTTATCCTGCACGGATCGCGCTCATGTGGTCCGTGCCTTCTCTGTGCATTGTGTGACCCACTAAGATCCCATAAAAAAAAAAGAAAAAGGAGAAAACTTTGTTTCTGCAGTGTGCATTTGTCGCATTTGAGTGGTGTGTGCCAGGAATGTGCGGCGGCGTTCGATGTGTTCCCGCCCCAAGTGCGGCAGTCACTGCATGCCAGCAAATAGATATGACGCGGCTGCTAACGCGCAGTTTTGCTTGGTGTTTCTTGGTATACATCTTTGTGATTTACCTGCATATGCGATAGAAACCACAATGCGCGCTTCCATTATATTTCTTTGGTTTTCCTAATTTGGATTAGTGTGATGTTCGCCTTTGTCAATGGGTGTCGTTTTAACGATGCTCTTGCTTGATAGTAAAAAACCTCTGAAATGCCGATGGCAAGAACCAGCGTCTTCCAGTGCCTTCCAGTGTGAAACCAGCGCGTTGTTTTTTTTTTTTTTGGCACTGGATCGCATTGGGTACGGTGGCGCTAGCTGGGACTCACTCGAGACCAGTGAGAACGTTGGATGAGAGCTGGGTTACACTGGAAGAGACGCTGGTTCCAGTGCCATGACGCTGGGGCGCACTGGTTTGTGCCGTACAGGCGCTGGTTCGCATTGGAAACTGCACTGGTTGTGTTTGTGCCGCGCTGGCTCCAGTATGCAAGGACGAACGCTGCTGAATATTAAATGCTTTATACAATTTCATCACTTGATACTAGTTTTTTGTCCTAAATAACGCTATATCTTGGGGTTATATAGCTATTTCGTGTCGCAGCATGGGATAAAGGTGCTTGAGCTGCCTTGTTTATTAACATCTGACACTGAAGATCACTTGCGTTTTTTGCATTTTCCCTTTTCACAGGGCGGATAGCTAAATTCTCGAACGAAACCACGCAAACGCAGAGGACGCCGCTTTTTTAGTGGTTCGCACGTAACGTATGACTGGGAGTTATCGCCATTGTCGCAGTGTTGTGGAGTGGACATGAAATCCAGAAGTCGTTCAGACGCGCTCGAACGGACACCGAGTTCGAAGCCTACCGCTGCTTGATATTATCGCACCGATAACAAAGCTGAGGCGATTCGTGTGCTTCCACTTTCCCTATTGTACTAAAAAGAGTTCTGAGGCTCAAATACGCACATGTTAGCTTTCGCCAGCTACCCGCGCCGGGGTCGGTCCCCTCGGAAGCTTAGGCATAGCGTATGCGCCGAGTCCGTCTGCACGCTATCGGCGCGTCTGAACTCAAGAGTCAAGAAGTCTAACAAGGATAAATCACTCTATATTTCAGATTTCGCATCGGTGCTTTTAAATAAACAATTTCTTCATATCTACAGTGCCAGCACAAGAAGTGAGGAGCGCCGATGTGACGCGTCATAAACGCAGGTATATGTGCTGCCGCCGAAGGCATTCAGCACTAGCCTGCGCTTCTCTGACGAATACATATGACTAGACAGACGTATAGACCAGGGGCGTAGCCAGGGGGGGGGGGGGGGGGGGGGGCTTATGGGGCTTCAGCCCCCCCCGAAATTTTTTCGTGCTGTCCATGCATCGCCGACAAAAGTAACTCCCGGCGGCGGAAATCATTCTGGATTTTGTCTAGAGCGTCTTTTTCACGCTCGAAAAGCCTTTTAACCGCGAAAATTGCGAACTCGGGCTGAATTTCGCGGCAACACCCATGCACCGGGAGTCACATAACGCAAGCAGCCCCATCCGAGCACAGAGTTTCAAGGATGTTTTCATGGCGAACGGGCTCGCCGCGGCATCTCGCGGAGGCCGCGGAATCTACACTCTGTCATGGAATTTACGGAGCGCGTGGATATCAATTCCGAAACTTTATGTGTATAAAGTTCTCAAAGTTTTGATGTGAAAGGTGCAGTGACATTTCCAAACGTGTGCTTTAGATTTCCAATCGCGGAACTTTGTAAGTTTAATGCTCCCATAAATATTTGACGCCAAAGGTGCATTGACTTTTCCAAAGTCGCACATCGGGCCATACAACGAGACAAGCCAAATCAACACGCTATCAGACACGAGACGGTCATTAGAGGAAACGCCAGTTCACGGGATTCGCCAGTCGTTTCAGCGGGTGCGAGAGAGAAAATCTGGGGGCGTTCGCGCTTGAAATTTCTCCGTTTGCCTAGGTACCACGGAGGAGCAGTTTCTTTGGTCGTTCTGTCCCTAGGCGTGCCCTGGCGTGCCGGCATTTTGCCATGTGTCGGCTGGCGATCTGTGCGTCGCGTACAAGTTTTCCTCGTGCGTCTCCTTGGGTGCTGCTGGCTCAGTGCACTGGCGCGAACGATTGTTGTCATTTGGTCAGTGGTCTCCCGTGAAGGCGAGTATGATATCGCGTTGCCTTGTCACTACCAGTTTCACACGTATACTTCTCATCGCAATCGGCACCGATCCGGATCGAAATTCTCGACTGTGATTGGGTCTCTCGCTCATTTTGTCCAAAGAAGGCAATCACGACCGCGAAATTCGATCAGGATCGGGCGTGATCGCGATGAGCAGTGAGCCGGAACACAAGATAAACACACAGCGCACACTGTCAACAATTTCATTGCGAAAGCATTGCGACCTTTGAAGATTATAGCATGGCATTAGTCACTTGATAGATATAGCATATATTACATATATAGCAAAATATATAGCATCTTCACAGTTTGCCCTGTGTGTGCGTTTTCGTTCCTTGCTTGTGCCCCTGTCACACTGGTATCTTACCGTCCTCGCGAATTTTTCCATGCGTCGAACGCTTCGAGAGGGCTCAGTTGCGCGTTATTCAATTGCCATAATTTAAATATTAAAATACTACTAACTTGTAGCGTGGGGTCTCTTTTTCACGTTTCTGTGTCTTCGTCCGCTTCCGCTGCTGCCTTAGTATGTCAAACGGCAAACTTCTGACTGCTGTTGCAGAAGTCTTGGCGTCACAAGTTGGCGGCCGGACGTAATAATATTTATTTTAAGTCCAGCACGCTTAGGCCTCCGCCACTCCAATCCTACAGGCCATCCTGCTTCCAGCTTTAATCTCCCCACTACCCCTTGGGTGCCCTGGGGATCCTGCGCCGCCTGCTTTATTATAACCTCAGGTCCTCTCCTGAGGCCTCCGGTTGCATGTGCCCTCCTGGAGCAGTGCTTGTAAAAAATCCAATCTATCGTCGCGACTTAAAAAGCGACCCGCGACAACAGTCACAAAAAGCGACACCACCAGTCAGAACCTTGCCTGTCGAACCAAGTCATTCTCACCTAATTATTTAAATGATTAAGCGACTTCTGTAGGTGTCGGTCAATGTCATATTAAGCGACTGGCGAATTTGTTCTCTTTACTGGACGGATCCTGCATCTCGGCATGCATTTTGTAGCTGTGTATTCGCATAGATGTAGGAGCTCGGTGGGAGATCTATTAGTGCAGGCAGCATGCGCTAACACCATGTGGCAGATGCTGCTTGATGATTTCTAGTATATCATACCCGCGCGCAGCTATCGTGAGCGCCACAGCCCTTATAAGTTATTTGGCTCAGCCAAAAGTTCCAGCTTTGCTCCGACACCACGTGAGTGCTGGTTTCCCATGTCTGTCTGTCCACACAGTTCTCTAAGCTGACAATGACGGCTGTCATCATTGATTTTCATTTTTCGTTGCCAGGATCGTGATCCCCATCTTCACATTGCATTAGTGCAAATAATAAGAAAACTTTGACCACTACTGTCACCACTTTCATTAAAGTTCAGGTCCCTGCAATAATGTGCATTTCACTCTATGTATATCTATACATTTCTTTTCTTGGGAGTTCTTCGAAAGTATATTTTTTTCACTAGAAGGTTGGTAACAATGAGCACCTCACCGTCATGGGCTACCAGTTTGGTGCAATGTCCCACTCATTATAAAAATCTTATAGATGGATCGTCATTTGAAGAAAACCAATTCTTTAACAAATGGTCCATTCTGCATTATGGTTCTACCTACCTGTCTTCTACAAGCTATGCATTCACATATGAAAGAACTGTATATAATGATAGTGATGAAGCGGTGTATCTGAAATAACCTTTGACATCATCATAGGAACTTGGAAACAGGTACCACATAGTGATAACTCTGATAATCATTAATCATGTCTTATACATGGCTGGACATGTTTTCGTTCGCTTCTGGCCTTCCTTGGGTCACATGATATTTTCTGTACCTCACAATGAGACCTTAAAGCATAGGCATCTAAGGCTTTCACCTTAAAATGGAAAGACGCAAAATTGATTGCTTCAATGTTGCTTCCCATGAAAATGAACTACGTGTACTTTGTTTAATTTATTCACTTGAGAAATGCACATATAATACCATCCATGTTAACATAACAGCATAGACGGTGACTATGTGGGGGGCTCCAGGGCCCCAGCCCCCTCCGGAGATCTTCAGGGGGGGGGGGTCTGAGCCCCCCACCCTGAAAAAAAAATTGTAATCTTGGTCCCCCACTTGATTAATGGCTAGCGTCATTACTATTGTAGTGTTGATAGCTCAGATATGTTGAAATAATTTTTGATCTTCAAAATGAGAAAACACATGACATTGCTGAACTGTGGCTGTTCGTCAACTCTTGATATTAAACAATAGAGAATCTTCTTACCGCCCTCAAATAGTTTGTGCGCGGTTTACAAGCTGGAACATACATTCAACAAACTTTCTCCTCAAAACTTAATAACCGCTTCTTAGAATTACAATATTGAAAATTGTTCATGGCAAAACAGCCCTTTTTGCATCATTTTGTGGAGTCTTGACAATAGCAATCCCTTGCTATTGAAAGTTGTAACATTCTTTTCATTAACATTGAAGTTCGAATGCTTTCAAGTCCTTTTAAATAAAAAAATAGGAGGCTTGGGACATTGTGATATAGGGCCTGTCCAGACATTTTTAAACTGCTAGAATAAGAAGTTAACATTCACGAATGTTTGTACTGAGAAAAAGGTACCGAGTTCGATTTATCTAAGCAGTGGTTCATACACACCTCTAACACCACCCCAGGAGGAGCCAGACACTGCCAATTTTTTTCCAATATACTCCCCCCCCCTCCTTACTTTCTCCCGCACGCAAGAGATATTCGCAAATGCCAGTTAGGTCGGAAGAGACAAAATAGAAAGGCGTCTTTTTGCGCCTCTTGTTCATCGAGCAATGTTTCAGAAAAAATGAGGACATACAAGGCACTGTTTCCAACTAAATCTTTTATCCAAGAAAACCAATATACAGTAAACTACCACTTGAACGTCACTTAAGCAAATTATTCAGCTGTACGAACTTTTTTTGTACCCCCATCGAAACCCCATTCAACCCAATCCAAATGCCTTTCAGTTTAACAAAATTCAGTACAGTGGCATTTCAGTTCTGTGATCATATTCTGCTACATCATCATCATCATGATTTTTATTTTTACCACTGGATACAAGGTGAAAAAGGGAGAGCCGGGAAAAAAGCCGAAATCTCTTCGGCTTGACAAAGTTCCGGTCTCCCAGACAGGCACGGAAGCGGCTGGTGTAGCAATACAATTACGCAGAAAGTGTGGATATAAGAGTTTTTTAAACACAAATACATATAGAAATTTTCATGTTATTACATGGAAACTAGTTGTAATACAGTTGTGTCAAATGACTCCCAGTATACAATTATAATCTGTTATCTTGCATATTATTATTTAACACAGACTCAGTTGCATATATCATAGTGGACTTGGAAGCACCGAACGAGTACGGATGCTGATCAAATTTTTTCTGATCGCACAGATCGTGCTCTCGAGGACCGGATTCGTCGACACAGGGTCTGAGCATGCACTGCATCAGGCCTATCTACTGCTACCTCCGGCTGTCTGCCCTGCTGGCTTCATCGGACAAAACAAGTCGCAGGAAGCTGTACCACGTGCACTGCACTGGGACCACCTGACCAGCACGGTAACGTCGATGGAGACGTGGTGGCACCCGGATAAAAGCAGCAGCCTTTTCGACGTTCCCTTCAGTGGACTTGGAAGCACTGAACGAGCAAGGATGCTGATCAAATTTTTTCTGATCGCACAGGTTAGTGACCAGCATTTAGTCTCTTCAGTTAGAGACAACGGCGTAACGTTAACGGTGCTCCCAAGTCCACAATGCTGTGTTGCTATTTTGCGGGGTTGTTTTAATGTTGTCCGCTTAATGTTACTAACATCCAGGGATGACCAAAATCCAGGCCCTTACTCTGATTCAGATGAATGTTCGCAGCGGGAACTAATGAAACACATTCTAAGAGAACAAAAGGAAACGAACAAAACACTGAAACAACTGTCTTCAAATATCAAGCATGTGGAGACAATAGTTGCAGATTTGCAAGAAATAATGACAGTTATTGAGAATGAAAGGGGATTATGGAAAGAATGCGAAGACAGGACAGTACACTGCGAGGAATCTTGTAAATCTACCATGATGCAAGTAGAATTTCTGACATCGAAGGTCGATGATTTAGAAAATAGAAGTAGGCGGAATAACCTAGTAATTTATGGATTAAGAGAGAGCTCTGATGAAGATGTTAAAACACTTGAAGAAGAAGTGCACGGTATACTTAAGAAGATTCTAGGAATAGAAATTAACTCAATAGAACGAGTTCACAGAATTGGTACAAAGCAAAGCCAAAGGACTCGCCCCGTTATTATCAGGCTATTCAACTTCGCTGAGAAAAACAAAATATTATCAAGCTGCTTCAAGGTGAAAAACACCCGGATTTCAATATCCGAGGATTTCTCAAAGAAAGTATGCGACACACGTGCTAAATTATGGTGTTCTGCAGTAAGTGACAAGGCGAAAGGGGCAAAGGTATCTCTGTCATTTGATAAACTAAAAATAAATGGCAACACCTTTATATGGAATGAGTGTGAGGTCAGAAGAATTGAACTATCTAAACCGAAAACTTCTGCACACGCTGGCCCAGCAGCTTGCGACGGCACGTGACAACAACGTACGAAATCTATCAGAGTGTTATCACTGAATGCGCGCAGCGTAGTCAATAAATCCAGCCTACTTGAAAGCATAGTTGCAGCCCATCAACCGCACGTTATAGTCATCATGGAAACCTGGGTTCAGGAAAGCGTCCAGGATTCCGAAGTGTTTCCACCTTCTTATCGGCTCATACGGAAAGACAGAGAATCGCGGGGGGGAGGTGTAGCTGTCGCAATTAAATATAACATAAAATTCACAGTTTTAAACAGCATACCTGACCATGAAAGCATATGGTGTAACCTTACATTTAATGGAAAAAGCATATTTCTGGGTGGCGTATACCGACCTCCGAATGCGCCCCCTGAATACCAAGATGTTATGCATGATTACATTGCACAAAACACTTATTCACGTTCCAATATTGTTATCACGGGTGATTTCAATTTACCAGGAATCAATTGGTCTAATCTTTCGCACAACAGCTCCGACGCAAAAAGTGCTGAATCCCTATTGCTTATGTCATTTACCTTCTCTCTAGACCAGCTAGTTTCCGAACCGACTACTAGAATAGCTGGTCCGTCATGTTCTGTGCTTGATCTGATGTTCGTAAGCAGTCTATTTCAAAATAACACATTAAACGTTGAAAATAGCATTTCGGACCATAAAACTATTATATTCTCCTGTCCGATTTTAGGAAACTGTGAACGCGTTAAGCCATCGATTGCTGTTATCAGGGATTACTCAAGAGCGGATGACAATGCTATCTCAGAATATTTAAACGCCTGCTTTCTGCAGGTTTCATTACTTCAGGACGTAAATGAATTAAAATTACGTTTTAAGCATATTGTACACTTTTGTGCAGAAAACTACATTCCCTCCAGAAAAAAAGAGTGAACAGAGAACATCCTTGGGTATCGCGCGAAATAATACATTTAAAACGAAAAATTAAAAGGAAGCGCAGAAAGAAAACCACACGTGACCTTCAAGATCTCGTACGCTTATTACAAGATAAGATAAACATATGGCCAAGGAGCGTTTTTGCACTGTTACTCTGCCTTCTTACATGACGAATAAACCACAAAAATCCTGGTGCTACCTATCGAGGGAGTGGCACACCGTATCGCAGATTACTGTTTCAAACGAGACGGTTGTTCAGCCTGACGTCATTGCAAGCAAATTTAATGAATTTAACAGAACTACATTATCATTTCGAGAATCCAATGCCTGAAATAGATATCGACCAACAAGGAATTCTTTGACTCTTACAAAAACTGGATGTAAAGAAACCCTGTGGCCCTGATCTTATATCAGATGCATTTTTGCAAAAACATGCAGTTTGGACGTCAAAATACTTATACGTTTTTTACAGGCGATCTTTGGAAACTTCAGTGATACCTGACGACTGGCGAAGGGCCAAAGTAATACCTGTGCACAAATCTGGCTCTAAACTCGACGTAAGTAACTATAGATCTGTTTCATTAACATGTGCATCCAGTAAACATGTGCATCCAGTAACATGTGCATCCAGTAACATGTGCATCCAGTAACATGTGCATCCAGTTTTTTTTTGTTCGAACATATTATTTATAAGGCCATAATATTGCACTTAGAGAATAATAACCTACTATACAGCCGGCAACATGGATTCCGTTCAGGTCTAAGTACTATTACTCAGTTAGCTGAGTTAACCCATGATGTAGCTACCAGAATAAATAACAGAAGCCAAATAGATGCCATTTTCTTAGATTTTTCAAAGGCCTTTGATGTTGTTCCTCATCTAGATCTTATTGCTAAACTAATTGCCATTGGTGTACACGAGAAAACAGTATCATGGATCAAGAACTATCTCGAAAACAGAAAGCAATGCGTAGCTGTGAATGATATTACGTCTGATTACGTCAACGTTTTTTTCTGGTGTTCCACAAGGCTCGGTTCTTGCGCCCCTCCTATTTCTGATCTACATCAATGATATTCGTTCATGCGTTCAGCCACCTATTCGTCGATGATTGCGTAGTGTACGCAACAGTGAATACCAGAGAGGATCAGGTAAAACTAGATGATTCGTTAGCTGCTGTACAAAATTGGTGCAACATTTGGGGGATGAAACTGAATGCATCAAAAACTACCAGTATCTCCTTCACTCACAAGAAAAATGTGCTTCAGTTTACATACACAATAAACAATATATCACTAAGAAAATCACTAAGACAAGGCCCTAGGTAAACTACATTTCTTGAGAAGAAAACTTAGAAACACACCTCCTAGTGTTAAATTAAATGCATACAAAACCCTCATTAGACCCTCTTTAGAGTATGCTGACATTATTTGGGCCCCGCACCAGAAGTATTTAATCGAGAAACTAGAACGCATACAGAACTTAGCATTGAGATTTATATATTCACAATATTCACGTCAAACGAGCATTACGAACCTGCGCGTCAAGGCTAACATTCAATCACTGGCTCAACATAGAATGATTTCCAGATTAAAATTTCTATACTTACTTTATCACGGCTCCTATCGAATACCACAAGCAACATACATTCAAGCGCCATTCAGACTTTCTGCCCGAACCAACCATAATAAATCAATACGACACCATCCCAGCCATAATAACACTCACAAGTACTCTTTATTCCCACACGCCATTTCCTATTGGAACATACTACCCTCTAGAGCCGTAAATTGCCCATCTGCCAACGCAATTATTGACAGTATTGAGAATCTGGAATTCGAATGGTGATATTACCTGTATTTCATATGCAGCCTCTGTAGATGCATTCTTATGGTAAACGCTGTTTCTCCTGCTTCCCGGACGGCTCATTTAAACAGTGTATATATTTATTGAGTGTGTTCTTTTTTGTGTGTGCTAATGCTCTTTGTTTTGGATACACTAGTTTCACTTTATTCTTTTTTTATACTGTATTCCATGTTGTAACCACTCTTGCATGGGCCCGACGATGGCCTGCAGTATTGTAAAATAAATAAATAAATAAAAATGCAAAAGCAATATATGTATACATATATATACATACACACACATACATATATAAATATAACAAATTTCACAGAAGTTTACAACACAAGTTAAGTTACCATCAGGAAACATTCTTTTTTTCAGAAATAATTTTACATACTTGCAAATATATATGTGCATCTATGTTAAAAAACGTAAAAAAAAAAAATCTGCATATAGGCTGCTGCTTTCGCGACAGACATCACGGCAACGTAGCCCAGGGCGTCATCACATCCTTGAATTTTAATAAACGCGAAGACGCCCTTTGCAGCATCCAGTTTACAACACGAAACCCTGCCACGTGGTTCGGGCACAACCACTGCAGCGGAAACCCAGATTCTAGGAATAGTAGTTACAAGTGTGAATGTATAAACAAAGTGAGAATATATGATAAGTTCTGCGGAACCGTTGGAGCAGTTAACAATACACATCTATAAGAACAAATCCAATATTTTGGTTTTGTTTAGAGATAACACATCAACATGTTGTTGGTTAAAATATTTAAGTAGGGACGGTAGTGTATGTTTAAGGCATTGGCAGCCATAATTAGTACGTGACAAAGGGATCTGCCATGGTGCCTGGTGACGATATGAATATGCACTTCTATTTTGTTGTAGAGTTGCCGGGGCTAGGAATGAATCGAGTTTTCCCAGCATAGCATTTCTATAGCTTAGTAATGTTTTGAATTTATATATGTCACGGGCTCTGATTATTCTGTTTTGTTGGAAAAGCTCTTGCGTATGCTCGAAAAAAGAAACGTTCGCTATAGCCCGAATTGCTTTCTTTTGAAGTATTTCCAGCTTTTGAATATCTTGCGCTGTAGTGTTACCCCATATAAGTGAACAGTAACTGAGGTGTGAATGGAGAAGAGCATGATAAATGAGACACTTAACTTGAAAATGTAATGCACTTCAATTGCAATTTAACACACCAACAACTTTTCGTACCTTTGAGCAAACATGACTAACGTGTTCATTCCAGGACATATGCTCTACGAGTATTATGCCTAGGGTTTTTATGGATGACGTAAGGTTAATTTTATACAGACCCCACACAATGTTATCTGGCAATGTAGTAGAACTTCCCAGAGCGTGAAAAATAACGCACTTTGTTTTGGTTTCATTGAGGATGAGACCGTTTGCCTTAGACCATGCTCGAAGTCCATAACAAACGGACCTTGCTATAGGCGTTATTTCTTTTAAATCTTTACCTGTAAAGAAAACAGAGCAATCATCTGCATACGCGACAAATTTACACATATCGCTCACTTGTACAATATCATTAATGTAATACAGGAAAAGTATCGGGCCAGGAATGCTACCTTGGGGCACACTCGCTGTCAAAGATTTTATCTGCGATCTGTTCTCATTAATTTCAGCAAACTGATGTCGGCTTTCTAAATAAGATCAGATAAGTTCAAGTGTTATTCCTCGGAAGCCATATTTTTCCAGCTTTATCAGCAGCAATTTCTGGTTGACCCTATCAAAGGCTTTGCTGAAGTCTAAGTATAACCCTAAAGTCAGAAATTTTTTGTCAGTGTTCTCTAGAATAAGCTCCTTCTGTATACTTAAAGCAGTTTCCATAGACCGCTTTTTCTTAAACCCGTGTTGACAGTCGGTTAGCAGACTATGTTTTTGCGAAAATTTATTAATACAAAAGTTAACAATTTTTTTGAGTCCCTTTGATAGCACAGGAAGTATAGATACTGGCCAATAATTGCCCATATTATTTTTGTCACCTCCTTTGTGAACTATTACTCTCGCTACCTGCATATTACATGGGAAAACTCCGGTTGACAAGAAAATATTAAAAATGTGCATTACTGCAGGTGCAAGTAAGTCTATGACGTACTTAATTGGCCTAATTTCTAAATCATCTACGTCTCGACTCTGGCTATTTTTCAAGGATGAAAATGTTGTAATCACCTCAGGGATGCTAGTAATCTTTAGGAATAAAGATTCTCTTAATGAAGCGGCATGCATTGTATCTTGAATGTCGTGATCTATGCATCCTACTTTAACAAAAAAATTTTTAAAACGGCCTGCAAGTTCTGTACCACCTACAAAAGTGCAATCAATGTTCAGCGTATCTGTTTGTGTATCAACTGACTTCCAATTTAGTGCTTCGTTTATTTTTTTCCATACTTTGTCACTTCTGCTATTACCTCCATGGAGTTGTTAGTTGAGTTTTCTTCTCTATTAGTTGCAGGTGTGCCTAATACAGTGTTTTCACTTTAACCTCCTTTTTTGCCTTTCTTCACTCTCATTTCCACTTGAGAATTTTGAACTTTGAGTGCCTATAACCTATATTAGGAAGTAGCCGCTAGCAACACTTGGGAAGCAGTGTTTTTTTATTTTAAGCATGAATGACATTGTCATTCACTGAATTTTGTGTGTAGTGCACAAAGCATCACATGGCAATAATTTTTTTTGAAATAACTATAAAAGACACTGGTAAAAAATTACTGCATAATTCATTTGGGATAAGTAAGTTGAAAACCCTGTATTGTTTTTAGAATGCTTTTCTTCCCAATTGGATGTTTTACTGGAAAACATTTTGCAGCAGAAATTATGTTCCTGGGTCATCCTTCCAAAAGGCACAGTAAAATTTGTGAGCCCACTTAGTGTCTGCAAAACTGAATGAATTGGTTTTATGTGTAAGATTAAATTGCCCAAATTATACAGAATTTTTTAATGTTAATTATTAAGCTCAAGGATGTAATTAATGCTTTGAAACATTTGTTCTATGCTTCCATATATGTAAATGTAAGCTTTTACACAGTGAACACACTAAATTAGAAATATGCCTGCTATCCATGCTTTTTGCGCTTTAAAGGAACTTGCATGCTTTTGCATGTTTGGGAAATTGCCTTTCATTCTGTTTATACAGCATAATTTTCTCACCTAATCTAGTAGCTACAGTGTACTGAGGTTGAGTGCCAAGGCAAGGAACCCGGAAGTTTTACGGGAATAACTACCCAAAATTACTGTGGATGGATCTGGCAGTGGGAGCGGTTCAGGAAGTGCACTGAAACTTGGAAATTAATGTTCAGTGTGACCTGCAGCATTCTGGAGTGAGAGTCTGCACTGGAAGGAAACTATGAAATATGTTAGCAACTAGTCAAACATTGTTTTAACCTCAATGAGTGCTTTTAATGGTGCATAATGGGAAAGGACAACCAGTGACATCGATGCGAGCCTTCAGACTCTAAAGTTTGCTCTATGCATTCCTCTGTGTCATTTCATCAATGGCAACAGAGCAGGCGCGTATGCAGTAACTTTTGGGGGGGGGGCAACCATAGGTCTCCTTCCTATGCAAATTAGGGGACGGGTACCTTTATTATACAAATATGAATAATGCCGACCATTCACCATGAAGACACATAAACCCGAAAAGAGAAATGAAATAAGGTGCATCTCACAGGTAGGCCTGTGAGATGCACCTCTCCTTTACATGGCAAACAAGGAACCCCATCAAATGGACTCACACTGGAAAGAACCGCAGAAAGAACACTGCCAAGAACAAGTAAACAAGTGAAAATGTAAATTAAAGATTTCTATAGTAGAATACATAGCAACCATGGCACATGAACCGTGCGGGGTTGTGTTACTTAGCCAGCCAATCACAAAAGCAAACAAAATCATCGTCATGTGGCCTTTTCAACAATGCGTCGTACTTGATAGATCCGGAGAGTCTGTTGTTCTTGAAGAGCCTTTTATCGGCAGAAGCAATGAGGTGTGTAACAGACATGGACAAAGTGTATGGAGTCTGAGCATTTCACTCTTCAAAAGTCTGCGGTACAGTTCATTTCACTGCTGAACCAATTTTACTCATGAAACTTCACTGCCAACTACACTGAAGCTTGAAAACAAATAGTTGCAGCAAAGCAAGCATTTTATAATTTTCAGTTGAATAAAGAATTCGACTTTCGCCATTATTTTATTTATTTATTTTATTTACAATACTGCTACTCTCATCTGAGAGCGTGGCAGTTGGGCGATACAGTAGACATGTATATGAATACGCATTTAGGCAGAACAGTTAATTGAAAAAAGGAAGAAAAAAGAAAACAATTGCCCGAGGATGGTAATATAAGAAAGAAGCTGAGTTTAGAAACAAGAATGCAAGTTTTCACATGACAGTTAATTAACATGATTCTGGCAGTTAAGAACACGTAATTAACTAGTTTATACATAAAATAGGAGCGAACTGAAAGATAACACTTAACGCGTGAAGAAATGTTAAAGTTGTGTGAAGGGATACGCTTTAAAGCATACACTTTGAGAGCGAGAAGACACGAATGGAAAAAGAAAGAACAATCTAGGCAAGCAATCAGCAGGAAATGGCAGTTATAACAATTATCTTAGGACTAGCAGTAGTACAGTAATGAAAATTTATTTTGGGAACACAGTGTACCATATGTCCACATAACGACAATCAAACAAAAATGGAAAAAGAAAAGTGGGAAGTCGAAAGCAACACAATGCGAAATTTCTGACGATGACACGTGCGATGATAAATTGTTTAATTTACGCACTGCAGATTCTCATTGTGAAGTAAATTCGGACAACGATTCGATGGCGGTTATAGCAGGATCAAGTCAGTTCCATTCAGCAATTGTAAGGGGGATGAATGAATACTTAAACGTGTCATTGTTGCATGTGTATTCTGTTAAAGTGTGCGCATGTTTGTTACGTGTTTTTCGAGCCTCAGAAAATGAAATGTACCTGGACACATCTATCTTATAGTTATTTTTTAGAAGCTGAAACAAGAACTTCAGGCGAGCGTGTTTTGCCCTGGTAGATAGCATTTGCAATCCAGACTGCGTTAATAGATTAGTCGGTGAGTCAGTGCGTATATATTTGTTGTGAATGAACCTTATAGCCTTTCTTTGTACTGCCTCTAATTTTGTTATGTTAGTTGTTGTATGAGGAACCCAGACTGTATTTGCATATTCGAGAACCGGCCTAACGAACATTGTGTAGGCCAGTAGCTTCGTTGATGTTGTAGAGAGCTCAAGGCTTCTTTTGAGGAAGAATAGTTTGCGTAATGCTCCTGCCGTGATATTCGAAATGTGTTTATCCCACCTGAGGTCTGAGGTTAATGTAACTCCCAGGTATTTATGTTGTTCAACTTTAGTTAGTGGTATGCCGTTAATCTCATATGTAAAGTTAGATGGTCTTGTTTTCCTTGTTACGGTCATGACCACAGACTTTTTTACGTTAATTGACATCTGCCAATTAGAGCACCAAATAGCTAGAGTGTTGAGGGATGTATTAAGTGCGATGTTATCGTTATAATTAGTGATTTCACTATAGATAACGCAGTCGTCGGCAAACATTTTTATATTACAACCAATGTTAGCTGTGATGTCATTAATATAGATTATTAAGAAGAGTAATGGCCCAAGAACTGAGCCTTGGGGAACTCCGGAAGTAACGGTGACAGTTTTAGGTGGCACTTTTTCGTAGGTTACAAATTGTGAACGATTGGCTAGAAATTATTTTATCCAGGCTGAAAGGAGCCCTTTCCCAACAACACTTTCAACTTTAGCGATTAATTTGTTATGGCATACACAATCAAATGCCTTAGATAGATCAAGTAAAATCATGTCAGTCTGGCCGCGGTGATTGATAGTATATGCAAGATCGTGGATTAGTTCTGTTAGTTGGGTTATTGTTGATAAACCACTGCGAAAACCATGTTGGTAGGGAAACAAGAAGCCAATGCTCTCTAGAAAAACCGTTATGTGCTTTAAGATTATGTGCTCTAGAAGCTTACAGGATGTACTAGTTAATGAAATGGGTCTAAAATTTGAAATTTCTGTTGTGTCGCCTGATTTATGGATAGGTATTATCTTTGCAATTTTCCAGTCGTTCGGTAGCTGTGAAGTCGTGAGTGATTGCACTGCACCATTCCGCATACCTTTTCAGAAAGTCGTTAGGTATGTTGTCAGGACCGCTGCCTTTTTTAGGGTCAAGATTAAGCAGATTAAGTATGCCAGCGTCCGTAATGTGTAATTTGCCAATGCTTACGCCCTGTCTCGTTAGAATGGGGGGAATAATGTTATTGTCTGTAGTAAATACTGATTGAAAAAAATGTTATATGCGTTGGCTTTCGCAGTTTCTTCCTCTGGGCTTAAGTGGGACGCTTCTCCATCATTGGTGCCTCCAGAACCTTCCGGGATTATTAGTAAGAAATCTCGGTAACTTTACATTAAAATAATATTTTTTTGCTCGTTTAGCTGCAAGCTTGAATTCCGCGATGGCATTAGGAAGTTTCGTCACCCTGGATTCGTCTCCTCCTTTAATTTTTATTGTTCTACGCAGTCTTTTCAGACGGCGCTTTGCCTGAATTACTTCTTGGGTTATCCAGGGATTATTTTTTGGCGGCCGCTTGGTTTTAGTGGGCACGTAGTTTGTGGCGCAGTAGAGGACGATAGATTTGTACTTATACTCGCCTATTATACTTTAATAGGCGAGGGAAAATGTATAAAATTATGCGCTAATAATATTATTTTTGTGGTTACCGCCTTATTTGCCTAACAGGAAAAGTTTGAAGTATGAATTATTTGCAGCCTCGCAGAGGAACAGTGGCTGGCGGTTATGAGGCCGTGGGCGGGGCTTCGCTGCATACTTAAGTTGCATCCGACTATAGTTTCGTTTTTTGAATTACCTCTAGAAGAATTATAGAGAAATATATATTTGCGGAACAACCACATTTCTTTTGGATCCCTCGTTTACTGCTCTACCAAGTGCCAAAACTGATTCTTATTGCTATTTGGGAGGTTGTGTAACGATGCGTGGCCGCCAGTCCCGTGCAACCGCATAGAGCGCAGGACGCTGCGGCTTTAGACATGCTGCACCCACCGTGAAGGTTAGAAAAAAAGCCCACATAAGCACAACAGAGAAGTGGCAACATTAGGCGGTTTGACTGGTAACTGTACAAGCGTCATTCAAGACACACGGAATTGCTCCCCACTTCTGGCGGCGTTTACAGTAACGAACGGCACACGCGTTATCAGCATGATAGCATTGCCTGTTACTTTCCTGTCGAGAATGATAACGCGCATGCCGTTCGTTACTGGAAAGTACCGGGCTCGCCGCGTTAAAGAAAGGAAATGCGCACAAGCAGATGACGATTATCGTTGCGTGGCAAAAGGGTGTAATTATGCTTAAGAGTGTATGCTAGCCACCATACCCTTAGTATAAACATATCTTCTCTGTAAAAAAAAAAAAGTTTAACACAGTGATTTTCGTCTGGCGACAAAAAAAAAAAGTCGCTTCCAAAGATTGTGCGCATCTATAGCCAAGCCGATCCATGCCTAAAGCTTCCCAAAATGGCCGACTGCATCGTCGAAGTCGTTGATACACTCTAATCGTTCACTTGATTTTTCGCTGCATTGGAAATGCAAGCGGTTAATTTCGCCGAATGAAATGTCTCGACGCTTTTCAGCGCCCGTCTCGTGATTCTGAAAAGAGCTTGCGGTATTGGCGTGAACAGACAGGCAAGTGGACGTATTAATTTTATTCTACAGTTATTGGACAGTTACTTATCGATTGATCTTGAAGTTAGCCTACAAGCTGTCGTTAAAAGTTCCGTCTTTCAGTAGACCTTGTGCAGCGTACTCTCAGCTCAATACGAAATTCTTGACTGCGTTTTCGAGTTTTGTTTAACGGTAATGAGAAGGAGTTAGATAATGCACAGAGGCAAGGTTTTGTCTGGTCTTGCAGGAGTCCCAGGTGCTTTTTCCGCCACGTACACTGTCGCAATCGTTACACGTCTGAGGAACCAGACTGGCGGCGCATAGGTAAAGCCGGCTGCCAGTGCAAGCCGCAGTCTCCTACATTGTCGCTATAAAGAGGAAATTTGTACGTGTACTAAGTGTACGCAACGTTTCTTTGTTTAGTATAATTTGGCGGTGCCTCCAGCAGACAAAATGTGGATCCCATACTGCTCCGTCGGTTTGGGCTCGGCAATGCCTCCGCGTGGCGAGCGCGTTTAAGAGAAAGCTTTAGCTCGGGTGTTCCAATCTAAAACATGTAAACGCAGTATTCGTTTTTCTCGGCAACCACTGCACCAAATTTGACGAGGTTTGTTACATTTAAAACAAAAGCTTAGAATCTAGAATTTATACTGGGTACACAAAAGATTTAAGCGAAACAATTGAAGCAAAGCGGGGCATGGTGCTTTCAGTGCCCAATGTTTTATAGAACATGTAGTTTTCCATTATAAAGGGGACTGTAATGCGATGTCTTTAAGTAGGGGGTTGTCTTATATTCAGAGTCGACTTATGTTTCAATATGAACGGGAATGAAGTGTTGCGCAATTCTTTTAACGAAATTTACCTCTGCTGTTTAGTTTCCATATTGTGCGTAGAAGCAACAGTGCGTGCACTTTCAGCTGCTCAGTTTATCTTCAATGCTGCTCTCATTTTGTAGAGTTCATCACTTATGCATGTGCAATACATTGGCGGAGGCAATACGAACTGCATTTCTCACTAGCTGGACAAGTCGGAATGGCAATGCACCTTGGAGAACAAGACTCGAATTGTGAAAGTCTGGTGGCAAGTCTGAATTAATATATTTTCATTTATATTTAGTGTTAACTTTCCAGCGCACTTTCTATCCTATTGAAGAAACATTTAGCCCCGTTTGGACTGTTTTTTGAGGGCCTTACATCAGGCCCCCTAGCAAGTTTTAGTTTACACTGCAATTTAAAGCTTCTTGAGACCCGAATACAGCCATGGGACATAATTACTTTTCAAGCTGGTTATTATTGCCTCCAGGCATGTTACGAACATGAAAGATGTTTTTTAATAACATAGTTTTAAATAACTGGCATCTTCTTTAAATGTCACAGTCATACGTAGACAGGCTAAGAGCTGCGTCTCCAACAAGTGAACATCTCATGTTCGCTATGGTAAAAACTGTATTTCATTGCCTGAACACAGAGGTGAAGATGGAGTTATGTGTAGTAGACTGTTACTTGGCTGCTGCATCCTGGATTTTCACGCATTAATGAGGAATTCAAAACAGGCTTCAAGGTTGCTTCCTGCTGTTTGTGACAATGCAGAGGTCTAGATCAATTTAGTGTGAAATTTCTTGAAAGTAGATGAGAAGAATATGAGTGAACCACTTTCGACAGTTCCACATGCATTGGACTTCATATCCATGATGAATGTTTGGAGTAATGACTTCAGACTTCTGGCATTGCTTTACCGAAATAATCTTTTAAACTGGTTTATTATTAGAGGAGACAGAAGAAATTGAATGCCCTCTTACCACACCACCATGAGGTGAGCGTGACTGCCAACAGAGACACACTCTCCCTCTGCCTTGAGTAGCATCCGCAAGCGACGTTCCTTCCTCGCCTTGTCACATACTTGAGCCGAAGAACCACATCGGGTTCACGTGACTAGCACCACCCGCTTTTTTTTTTCTTATCCATTTTTGTTGCGTGGCACATTTTCCACCGTGGCATTGTGCATTCTGAATTGGGCGATTTACCGAAGTAATGCGTCATGGCGAGCGACACGACTGTGTTTTGCGTCGCACTGTTTGTTTGTGTTGCCTTGACTCTGGCTGGGTGTGGCGCTTTCTCGAGAGGGAGGAAAGTGGCGTTTCATTTGAAATTTCAGCTGTCTGTATGACATGCACAGATTTGTCATGAATATGTGTCATGTGCTGTAAGGCTGTAAACTTAAGAACAGCATTAAATACATTCTCTTAGTGGTCAATGCAACGCATATTTATCTTTTGCGCACAAAGAAAATGTGAACAGTGTACAGTGCTCCCACTTCTGCGTCAGTCTGATAAAAAGGCCAACAAAGAGCGATACTGCACTAAATCAAGTATCTTGAAATTTGGAGACATACTAGGGATGCTTCTGCAGCAGACATGATTGACCAGAGTGGTTAACAATGTACAGCTGCTTGCGGTGACCAAATGCACAGCACCATCAGTTTTGTGCCATGCTATAATTCTATCAAAACCGCCTAAAATTCTTGCAGCTTTTAAAGAAAGGATTAGTGGCACATAACAGTGTGCCTTTTTTTTCCCTGTTTTTTGAATGTATATTTTGCTCCCACATAGCTGATGTGACTCAAAGGTTTATAGTCCTGAAAGCTTGTTTGCTTTGTTATGAATGTTACCAAAAACTTACGTGTGCAAGGTTACCTCTGCCCACACTGAACGCAGACACAGTGAGTTTATTTAGTATGGAAAGCTAAAACAATGTAGTGGCTGCACTATTGTTATGAATCTGTCGTAGTGATAGATGTTGCTGATTTTATGTAGTGCTTGTTTTTATCACTCAGGATATCACCCAAAATGCTAAGAGGCAAAAAAAAAAATGTATATAATGTTCACAAGATATGGTTATGTGACGAGTAGAGACTGGGTGATGGCAGCCGATTGAGGGAACGAGCTCGCCTGCGAATCTTGCAACCACAAGAGGTTCAAGTAGATTTTATCGCATTAAAGTGTAACAAGTGACTAGAAAAAAAAAGCCTGGGCATGTCATCAAAAGATACCACTGGGAACAAAAGTCTGTGGATCTACACGCACCATGAAATACCCAATTTTTTTTCTTACTTGCCATGTTGGCATACACTGGTCCACAGTAAAGTTGCAGAATGGGGCGGGCCCTCCATTTCATTCCTGCTTGACAAAGTTGAGATCTCTTAATTCCACTCTTTTTAACTCCCCAGAATGCCAAGAGTTGTACCATTCCTCCAACTTTAAATGAAATTCTTACTATACTGGCTCTTTCAGTATCTACCTATAGGTCACTATCTCTGCCGTGGTACTTGCCAACAAAATGGTATTCTACTTATTGTGAAATTCTGAAGCACTGGAGACTGTTCCAATGACGAGCTTTAATGGCACCTAAACACTAAGCTTTAGTTGCCAAGAATGATTCTATTTAGCAAGAGCATGCTTGGACTATGACACAAGGATGGAGGCCAAAAAGTTACTGCCCTTCCACTGCTGCGAAGTGGGGTGCAAGCGAAACTTGGGATCTGCGGCTTTTTGTAACGCCTCACGGCGAGGGCGGCACGTCAACGTCGACCCCTTTCTCAAGTTCCCGGTGGCATCAGTCAAACACTGCCTGTTCTTTGGCCAAAGGCACAACACGTGGCCTGCTCCCACTGCCATTCCTTCAACACAGCCTGCTCTTCAGCAGAACAGACCAAACGCAGCCTCCCCATCTGACTGCTGGGCCTGAACTGGTGTGGGAAACTGCGGGTGTCAGGCGAGCGAACACACCCTTTCCCTCCTCTGGAGGAAGGGGACGCCCGTGATTGGCTCATGCCTTGCGCTGCTTCTACTTACCCACCTTAAAGGTAGCGTTTGATGAACTGACAGTGGCTGAATCGGTTAGCATGGTGATCTCGCAACCCAGAGGTCGGTGGTTCGAATCTGCGGCCTGATAAACAATTTCTATTTTTGCGCAGCTTGGGTTTTTTCGCGCGGTAACACCGACACCAGTGAGGCAATACATGCTTCTGTTAAAAAGGTCACAAATGGTTGCATCTTATGCCAGTTCCTGTGGACATTCAGTGTTATTTTTCACTGTCAGAAGTATCCTTGAAGAAAAAAGGGGAGGGGGGCCAACAAAGTATCAACACTAAAGAAGCAACGTCGACGTACATGGTAGTTGAAATAAATCGATGATTAAATGTTGATTATGCTGTCATGTACGACGCACAAATTGTGAGATGGATCTGGCGAGCTTCAAGCTCACCTGTCAGCACTCTCATTGGCCTGTTGAGCATGTGTAGCGTTGGTAAGATTAGCATTTCCTCTCTTCAGCGTTGACTGCTGCATTGTGGCGTGGTGGAGCACTGCCATTACGAATCCCCTCACAAACTATGAGCTACCAAGCTGCACTAAGACCCGTGCACCAGTTTCACGTCTGCGCACTCAAGGATGACAGCACGCATTGCATGCGAACTCAGATGTGCATACATACAAATTCTTGATTACGTCTCTCATTGTACTGTTACACTAAGGTACGTTTTAATACTGCATAAAATTACTGCTTAATTTGCACATCACATAGCATTAATTATAAAAAATTCAGCATGTGCATATTATAGCCGGCTATAAAGAAAAAAAGTTAGAGCTCCTTCCAACATATCATGCTATGTTTTGCAAGCTGTTCCAACAATGAGAGCTCCTTCCAACATATCATGCTATGTTTCGCAAGCTGTTCCAACAATGAAATAGATGATTGCACAATGGTGGCCGCTTTTCATAAGTTAGCTTCGCTGGAATACATTTGTGTTAGTGGCAAAGCATACGAATTTGGTTTCGTGTCTTGGTGAACTGTGCAAGCTATTTCCGACCCAAATTTTTTTTAAAGAGTTGCACGCATTCATCATCATCATCATCCTATTTTAAAGTTCAATGCAGAATGAAGGTGCCTCCCTGCAATCTCCAATTATCATTGTCTTGCACTAGCTGATGCGAACTTGTGCTTTCAAATTTCATCTCACCTAGTTTTCTGTCATCCTTGACAGAACTTCCCTTCTCTTGGCACCCATTCTGCAACTCTAATGGTCCACTGGTTATCTACCCTATGCATTACATGGCCTGCCCAGCTTCATTTTTTCCTCTTAATGTCTACTAGAATATCGACTATCCACACTGCTCTCTTCCTGTCTCGTTGTCATTTATCATTGCATTGCTCTTTGTACAGCCCTTAACATGTTCTCGAGATTCTTCGTTAACCTCCAGGCTTATGTGCCATACTGCATGCTTAGAAGAACAACGTGTCTACCAAGTTGACATTTTCAAATTCCCTGATTTTTTCAGGTTTCACAGAACTTTGTTTTATGTCAAGATGGGCTGACACCATGTCACCTGATGCTGTCACTCTCTGGTAAGCATGTTAAAAAAATAAAAACAATCCAGTTTGAACAGTAAGGAGTAGTGTTTATTTTATTCAAAATAGAAAACTGAAAAGAGGAGTTTGTAAAATGCACAGCTACTAAAATATCTTCGAAAGAAACTCGGTGCCCTTTTACTCTGTGAAGGATGACCAGCAAAGCTGCGTACGTGGGCCCCTTAATGGTGAACTGCACCTCTACCGCGGGTCGGCCTGGTATTGCACTACCTATGGGATTGGCCCATGTGTGGGGGAGTGCTTAAAGCCTGCTTCATCTCCGCCGCAGGTTTGACTGGCATTTCACGACCTTCGGGATCAGCCCACATATGGGGAGTGCTTACTTCACTTCTGCCTCGGGTTGGCCTGGTATTGCACTTTCTTCGGGATCGGCCCACCGTATGAAAAATTGTTCGTCTATGCGCAAATGCGATCTGCCAGATCCTCACCATAGACAGCTTCACTGTAAAAAAAGTGGTCTAGCTCACGGCAAATAGAGTCAAACATTTTAAAATGCGAATAAAAAGAGATGCATACAAAAGCAAATAGAGCTATTTGTATCAACTGATAGCAAGCTCATTGGTATCATGCCCGAACTTTGTCACATATGAGATTCTCCAAGCAACTAAAAAGTCAACCTCAACTGTCCTGACATACTCTCAGCCTGCGCATAATGCCTCAGTGTTGCATTTCACTGCTTTAAGGGGTTTATTTTGGTTTGGATGTGGGTAACCTGCATCTTAGCGTCAGCCAACACTTTGCTTTTTGAGCGCAAGCTCCTTCAAAGAGGCGGCGGCACAGTTCCTTTCCTGATCATTCCTCAATGCAATGGTCCTTCCTATTCTTGTCCTTGTTACGCTGCGTGTTCGCCCCATGGATGAAGCATCCTTTTGGTCAGTTGTACAGTCCGATTTTTCAGACTCCCTAAGGGCCGCTACAATGTCCGAAAAAAAATGAATGCATGTCTTTTATTGCCCTTAAGGGCCCAAATCGCCACAGGCACGTCCGTAAAAGCTCTGAAGGTCTGCCAGCACACTTATTGGGCATATAGGTGCTTGCACTCTGACAGGAGACGGCAAGTGCACGTGAGTCTAACAATATATGTGCTGCGTCCCATACACTTCACCACGTAGCATCACTGTGCTGAGGCAAAGCTGCCTTTCGAGGACTAGCAATATGCAACGCGCCGTGCTTTACGAGGATTGCAGAGGCAGAGTGGGTACCTTTGCTGACAGCGGTGAATTCTTTCAATGAAAAAGACAGCACCGAATGTCAAGAACCGTAATAGCATACCTAGGCCTAGCGTTCCCGCCATGGTGATTACAGTGGCCAGTGGATCTGCGTGTGAGAGTGTCAGTTCAAGGTGGTGAGATAACACGGCGGTGTTGGCTTTGATTAATGCCATATCAAATCTGCAGTTGCAGCACATTCGGAGTGCGGATCAATGGTGAATATCTCGGCAACAGTGGGGACAAATTACTAGTGATTGAGGACCTTAACCAAAAAAGTGTTAGAGTGGGTTTGAAGATTAATATGCAGAAGACAATGTTGAAGATTTCACATCGCCAGTCAGCCTATAGAGTCTGTACAGGAGTAAGTCAGTTGCTCGTAAGGGACCCTGATCATGAAAAGGCAATTTACCTAAGAATAAAAATGGGTGGAATGCATATGGCAGGCATTACCAAATCATGGCTGGGAGCTTACCACTGTCATTGAAAGAAAAAAATTAAATTATGGGGTTTTACTTGGCAAAACCACTTTCTGATTATGAGGCACGCCGTAGTGGAGGACTCTGGAAATTTCGACCACCTAGGGTTCTTTAACGTGCACCTAAATCTAAGTACACGGGTGTTTTCGCATTTTGCCCCCATCGAAATGCGGCCGCCGTGGCCGGGATTCGATCCCCATCCTCGTGCTCAGCAGCCCAACACCATAGTCACTGAAAAGAAAAGTGTACAACTATTGCATTCTACTAGTGCTAACTTATGAGGCACACATTAGAATCGGATAAATACCGCAATTAAACCTTGTGATATATGGTTCTTGCTTCAAAAGTTTCCTATGGCAAGCATAAATGGGAGTTGTCGACACGCGATCACACGTGTTGAATGCATACATTGTTTCCTAAGCATCGTCGAGCTAGACGTGCTGCCACTAAAGGGGTCGCTATTGGGTTCACCATAGAGGTCAACAGCGAGTCACTGTTCCAAGTTCAAGTTATCCTGTGAAGGCCAATTTTACAATCAAAATAAGAGATTCGGGACGGTAGAAATGTATGACTGCCGGCCAAGACCTTTGGCCAGGATTGAATTACCCGGAGTCGAATTAACAGAAGTCGACTGTACCATATGGCAGTGGAGTTTGCAGCAAGAATGTATCTCCTACTACACATAGCAGAATATTGGCATGCTGCAGTGCTCAGTGGCTGCAGAACAGTAGACTCCTATAAATTTGATCCCGTCTGAAAGTCCCAGCCGACACACGTGCATTTCTATAGGTCCAAACTTCGTTTATTTTGATACTAAAATAGGCCTTCACCCAATAATTCCAACTTGAGCAGTCAGCATGCATGCTGACCCCTACAGTGAACCCAATAAGCGACCCCTTTGGTGACATACCTTAGAGGACAGTAGATGTGTGAAACAGACTTTATCTCCTGCAGGAAATGCCTATTTTCTGCCTGCCCAGGAGGAGCTCCAAGCAATAATCACAGATCAAAACGTGTGATTGTGGTATTCACCCATTTCTAATGTGCCATCTTTAACAAAACTTTCTTGGCAATTTTTGTATGCTTTACCGCATAACACGGATGTATTGCGGCGAAGCTGACTTTGAAAAATTGGTTGCAATGTGCAACACATTAAACCCTTGTCCGTTTTTTTAAAAATAAAAATTGTGTGCGCATTTGATTTCTCTTTCATTTTAGGGGCTTCTGTCCTTTCTATGCTAGTTCACACTTTGGACACACAGACAGCGGGCGTGTGTTTCACTCTGGGGCATGTTAGAATCTGTACGTAAACCATGGCAAATAAATCAGTCGTGTGTGTTGGCATTTCTTCTGCATCTTCTTAAATTTGACCCACCAGATAATTCAATCTGTTTCGTCAGTCCCGTGAGAGTCGAATTAACGGAATGAAGTCAACTGCATTTTGCTTGCTGCTCAGAAGTATGAGCTTGAATAAATAACATAGCATTACAACACATAGGACATAAAGGAGACAAATGAAGTGCTGCAACATGTGCCAACTTGCCTAAGTTAGCACTATATAAGCTTGAACCCAGATGTGCCAGCTGCATTAAGGTTGTGACAAAATGTAAAATTGCATGTGTTGGAGACTCAGTAGGTTGGCTTTCCTTCTTGAAAAAGTGTTGCAGAGTGCCTGTTAAGGATTCACTGATTGATACTGTCAACAAGGCTGCCAAAAAATTATTCTTAATACAACCCTTTCATGGACACAACAAGGTAACAAATTGTTTTGTGTGTGAAGCATTAAGAGTATATTCGTGATCAAATATTGTTCTTAAAAAGTGACCTCAACGAGACAGCACACGAGACTGCACAAGATCTAACTCACCATGTGAGCCCGGACTCCCTCTCGGCAGGATGGGCAAGCGAGCGCGATCCCCTCGTCACAACGATCTCACCCAGCATTACAAGTTAGTCAAGAGAACCATGCCGCTACCGCACAAAGCACCCAATAAAGCACAAGAAGTCACGTACAGGTGGCTTCAGACAGGCACCTACGCATGCCCGGCCTTCCTGCACAAAATCTTTCCGGACGTGTACCCTCACAATGCGTGTCACTACTGTAAGGATATAGCTAGCCTTGATCACATGCTCTGGGCTTGCCCCCTGGTGCCAGGACCACCAAGGAAGAGTGGGACCGAGCTCCACACAGCTCGGACCTTGAAGCACAGCTCTGGGCTGTCCATCGGGCCCGCGACGCGGCGGAGGGGCATGGCCTCTCTGTCCCGACGTGGGAGTGGCCCACTGCGCACTAATCGCACGTACCGACGGACGTCAAGAAATTTATTCATCCATCCATCATCAAAGCAGTTGTCAGAAAACATTCTGCAGGGAACAGCTAAAACACTATGCATTTCTCATTATAGTGATATTATGTGTGCGTGAGTTTAATAAATAGATAATTGCAGTTGTGTGTATGGTAAATTCAGATGCTAACTTCACCAAAGTCATAAAAGCACACAGCACTCTACTTAAAAGGAATCTGAGCATTTGGCCACTGTTGTGTCACTAATGTGCACTGTCGTAGCCGTCTTCATTACCAAGCCGAAATACACCCAACAAACTATTTTTCGGACATGCATGAGAATTCGGGTATCCTTGCAACACTGCCACGTACCTCACAGAGGCAATTAATTATAAGCACAGCTGA
This sequence comes from Dermacentor andersoni, assembly GCF_023375885.2. Classification (NCBI taxonomy): domain Eukaryota; kingdom Metazoa; phylum Arthropoda; class Arachnida; order Ixodida; family Ixodidae; genus Dermacentor; species Dermacentor andersoni. The sequence continues at coordinate 138,728,073 of NC_092816.1, read as the reverse complement.
AATTTCGGATGCTGAAATGCTTTGCCTTCAAAGTGCGGAAGGCACAACCATTGAAGAAAGTGTTGTATAATGCCGGTTTTCAAGCGTCAACTTTGCTGCAATATAGCTTGCTACGGGAAGAGGCTTATGCAATGTATCGTGGTGGAGCATACCAGCTGTGAAAAGGGGCCATTGTAAGATGGCATGATTTACATTTTTTTATTTACACACATACATACTCTCTTCTGTTACAGCACAAGCACCAAGAAGCCTGATAAGTGTTGTGGTTGGTCTACAAAATTAAGAAAAATTAAATTATGGGGTCTTACGTGCCAAAACCACTTTCTGATTATGAGGCATGCCGTAGTGTGGGACTCCGGAAATTTCTACCAACTGGGGTTCTTTAACGTGCACCTACAGTAAATTTAAGTGCACAGGTGTTTTCGCCTTTTGCCTCCATTGAAATGCGGCAGCTCTGGCCGAGATTCGATCCTGCGACCTCGTGCTTAGCAGCCCAACACCACAGCCACTAAGCAACTAGGGCGGGTACAAATTAAGTTCCTTGCCTACCCAAACAAAAATGTTTGCAACATGATGTGCGTGGTATACCGTCCTTGGGAAGGCAAGCTTAATTGGTTGCTGTTGGCTTTGTGTCTTGCTTCACTCTTGAGCAGCGCTTACTGACTGCACAGTAATAATAAGCTCCACCAAATGGCTAGAGTACTTCTGTACTACTCCAAGTGTTCCAAGAAGACTTTTGGAACACGAAGTAGAAAAAAAATTTCTGCTTCTAAACTGCTCCAGAATGTCAAATTTGTGCTTGAAACCCTAAACTCTTGACCACCAGTGAGAGGTTGATCTTCAACATCACTTATATACTTAAGATAAAATCTTGAGTAACACTTACTGGTTGTCTAAACATATTGAAATGGTTTCACAGGCTCTAATTTAACACTTATATGCACTTTTTAAAACAGTGAATAACGATTTCGGTAACATATTTCAGTATTCTACAGTTGATTTGGAGGATTATGCGCCATCACTGGTCTGCAATTATGGAAGTTTAGAGATAAAAAAATGGGGGCAATAATGCCTACGTTTTGCACATTGTCATTGTACAGAACACAACCTATGCAACTTGCTATAAAGCTGATTTATATAGTATTTGAAATTACCATAAGAGTATGTAAACAGCTGGGGTTTCATAGTTCTAGGTTCTTGTTATGTTTTAAACTAGCACCTCCCTTTATATGGCAGTAAAAGGCATGCATTAATTTTTTTTTGGACTGCCTGATTTTCTAAATGTTTTGTTTTTGCAGTCCTCAGGGAACCACCCACCACCACCAAGAAAAAGCACTTTTGACTGTAGCAGTAATCAGTGATTCGCCTAATTGGCAAACAGTTCAGGATGCCAAACAGCCTCGAGACAGCTGTACCTCTGACAGAAGGCACTAATACACAGTGCAATGCACTGTGTAGTATAGTGTCGCCCCCTGTCAGATCTCTGTGTCATCGTACATGTATGTTTTGTAGTTGTTTAGCTAGGTGGCGCACCCCCCTTCTGTCATGTGACGAGCTTGTACCAATCGGGAGGTGTCATCTGGCATGTGAAGCCTTTATAAGTAATAAACAGCCGCGGGTTGGCGGAGTCTTCGTTCCGGTTTTCATCGGGAGCAGTTAGCTCCGTGTCTCCTTTACTGCGCCGGCGCTAGCCGCGCGTTCGCCCGTCGGGGCCCCCCGCTTGCCTGCCGCTGCCGACAAAACATCTTTTGGCGACGAGGATGGGATTCCCGCAGCGGTTCCGACCGAAGCCCCGGGAAACCAACGAGCTTCGTAAGTGAAGCGACCCTTCCCGTGTCCGCACGGGAGGCAAACGCCGCCGACGCACTCGGCGTCGCGAGGCTTCCGAGCCTAGGCCTTCTCGCCCCCTTTGTCCTTCCTTGCCCCATTCCTGCTGCGAGCTCCGACTTGTTTTCTGCACTGTCTCCTGCACGCTACCGGGCATGGCGTCTTTCACGGCGAACCTTCCCGTTTTTCTGGAATTGCCCGGGCCACCGTTAATTCCATGGCATCGATGGAAATAATTTTTCAGGCCCACCTCGAAGCGGCCGGCGGTGGCGACTGGACGGACGCGCGACGAGCGTCCGCGCTCGTCAGCGCTCTCGGGCGTGAGGGACAACGGAAGTACTTTGCAGACGAGGAGCAGGAAGCAGCTAGGCAGTTAACCAGCGCAGCGTCAGCTTCAAGTGAAGCAGCAAGGCAGTCAACCGGCGCAGCGTCAACGTCAAGTGATGCGGTCCCGCCAGCGTCAGAGTTTCCGAGACTCTTGCAGCGGCTTGACCGGCTGTTCGCCGCGTCAACAAATGTCCTGGCGGAACGGCACGAATTCACCAGTCGAAAGCAGTTCGAGGGAGAAGGATTCCTGGAATTCGTGACCGCATTGAAGGAGAAGGCGGTACCGTGCAACTTCGGCACAACCTATGGCGAGCGCGTCCGAGACCAAATCATACATGGGGTAGCGAACGTCAGCGTTCGCGAAAAGTTGCTGGCTCATGGCGAAACCCTGATCCTGGACAAGGCAGAAGAAATTGGACGCTCGTTAGAAGCCCTGCATCGAGCGAACCGCGCGTTCGATTCGGAGAAAATACAGAGAATCGAGGCAGCTCAACTTGGCGTTCCGTCGACGGGCCAAGATGGCCGACTTCTTCCGGGGAGCCGCCAAGATGGCCGACGTAGTCCGGGAGGCCATGAAGATGGCCCACTTCTTCCGAGAAGCCGCCACGACGACCGACTTCTTCCGAGAAGCCGCCACGACGACCGACTTCTTCCGAGAAGCCGCCGAGACGACCTACATTTCGCACATGGCTCCTCCGGGAACCGTGGTGCATGCGATCGGTGTGGCAGCACGAAGCATATTGCAACGTACAGGAATTGTCCAGCAAGGAACCGGCGGTGCAACGCCTGCCACACGTTGGGCCATTTTGCATCAGTATGCCGAAAAACCCGTACTGTTCAGCACGTCTTTTCCGCAGAGACGCGGTCGTCAACCTCCGCAGGACAGCCGTCCGCGTCTGTCTTGACGGTGAGCGCTTTGGAAACTAAAAAAGGATTTAAAAGTCCCGGTCGTAGTGAACGGCGTCTCCATGCGGCTGCTCGTGGATACGGGAGCGTCTGTCTCAATGATGACGGTCGAAGATTTTGGAAAGCACTTTGGTCGACAGCACAGACTGTCACAAACAGTGGACTTGAAAAATTTCTCCAAGCAATGCATCGACATTCAAGGCCTGTTTCAAGCCACTGTCCAGTTTTTCCAAAGGTCATGCTCCGTCACGTTCCACGTAACGACTACAGGAACATCGCTGCTGGGTTTAGACGCCATCCAACGCTTGGGCATACAGATCGACGGTACGTCGCTGACATGTCTACCATCGCTTCCTTCAGTACAGAGCCCCACAGGTGTGCCTCCGGGTTTTGATCACCTTTCCAGTGACGAGTTGGGCCTCGTCAACAACTTTGTGCACCGAATTCATCGGCAGCAAGATGCGAAACCAGTATCTTCAAGGTTGCGCCGACTACCCCTGGCTCTCCGTGACCAGGTCACACATGAATTGCGACGTCTCGAGGACTGCGACGTCATCGAGCGCGTCGAGGCTACTGAGTGGGTGTCTCCACTCGTGGTGGTGCGCAAGAAGGATGGAACCAGGCGGCTCTGTGTAGATCTACGGGAACAGGACAGTCTTGTGTCTCAAGTTCAAGAAAGGGCCTTGCAGAAAGAGTGGCAGACTAAACAGTACGTAGACAAACGTAGAGGTGCTCAGGCAACTCGTATCAAGGTGGGAGACACAGTCAGAATAAGATTTAACAGGAAAGGATTTTTTAAGTACAGTAAACCTCGTAAAGTCAAGGCCCAGTTAGGACCATCTACTTTTCTACTCGGTGATGGGCAAACGTGGCATGTGTCTAAGTTAACCGTAGTGATGAAGGATCCAGCAGGTAGTACACTGTGTACGAGTGATTGAGACTTTTTGTACTCATATTCAAACTTGGATAGTCATTCCGGTGACTTGTCTGTAGTGACAGCGTCTTCTCATAGTCATAAGCTTCAGTGAAGTTGGAGATCACTTCCGAGTCTACACAGTCAGCAGTCGTCTGATTCCGTTGGGGAATTGGTAGCCTCCCAGGACTTGTTGGGACTTCGAGAGGAGCTTCCTGGGCAACCCTCTCCAGCTTTGGTAAATTAGTGGGACGACTGGGTCTTTAAAGTCGACCGATACGCGTCGCAACCCCCAAAGTTCTTCTGAGGTACGCACGCGTCCTCATCGTGACAGAAACGGCCTCCGTGGCTCGATGATTTTTCTGTAGTGTAGAGCGTATTGCCGTCTTCGAAAGGCCACGGCTAAGGGCCTCGTTGTGACATTTAGCAGACAGTCCACATGTTTCATTAACACAGGTATAAAATGTGCTCCTTGTTGCGGTGCAGTGAGTTTTGTGCCGTGTTCCTTGTCAGACTTTGTTTGAGTGACTGCCTGTGTGTTGGTGCCCAAGACTGGTGCACGTGTGTGTGAACTTGGGCGGGGATGGATTGAAATTGTTGTGGACTTAAGTGCGTGCTTTGTGTGCGACTGGTGCGCGTGTGTGAACGTGGGGGGTAACGAACTGAAATTGCCTTTGGACTTAAGTGCGCGTCTTGTGTGCGCGTTTCACTGTATGCTTGCTTTGTTTCCAGGGGGGGATGATGTAGTATAGTGTCGCCCCCTGTCAGATCTCTGTGTCATCGTACATGTATGTTTTGTAGTTGTTTAGCTAGGTGGCGCACCCCCCTTCTGTCATGTGACGAGCTTGTACCAATCGGGAGGTGTCATCTGGCATGTGAAGCCTTTATAAGTAATAAACAGCCGCGGGTCGGCGGAGTCTTCGTTCCGGTTTTCATCGGGAGCAGTTAGCTCCGTGTCTCCTTTACTGCGCCGGCGCTAGCCGCGCGTTCGCCCGTCGGGGCCCCCCGCTTGCCTGCCGCTGCCGACACAACACACTGTTTCTGCTCTCTAGACTGTGGGATTCTCATCCCGTACCTTGGGTCAAAGGAACGACAATCACAAGGGCATTTATTGCACCTTTCATAGATCAATGCCTGCTAGCCGAGTTGTTATCCACAAAACATGCCGATGGGCGTGCGACAAATCGTGGAAGTCCGACTCACCGCGACCGGATAGCGAGCGAATATGTTCGCCCCTTGCTGGATCCCAATGCCTGGTCGTTCACGCGTACGGCCACGCGAACGGTGGCTCTTTCGCACAAGGCCTCACGAGACGATCTCGCAGAAGCATGGATCGGCGCACGGGCTGCTTGCCGTCCCGAACCAAAGAGGAAACGTGTTCTCCCTTGCGCCCCCAAGTAACCCTGCCATGAGGCGGCGTTAGCAGCGCAACACTCGCGCCATCTCTCGCGTGGCCTGGGGCCCGCGGTGAAGCCGCAATGCAGGAGACGGAAGCTATGCGGGAAAAACAACATATCAGGGGACGTGTGACAGTCGCGCATTCCCACAAGACAAATGTGATAAGAGCTGTATTATGTGACCTATTATAACTCTGTGGTGACAATACAGACAGGATATGCAGGGCATGTAGCGATGAGGACAGTAGCAATGGAATGATATCACCAGTGTACAGAGCGCTGAATTCATTCTTGCTCTGTTACTGATAATTTAGAACTCCATCAAATGAAAAATTAAGAGAAATATAATGTGTGAAGGAATACTACTCATCATATCTATTGCAATTATTCTTGGACAGCATTCCCTCTTTCTTGCTTTTATTATTAATGCATTTATATAGTACTGCTCACCTGCTGTTCCATGTGTTCCATCGACACATATACGATCAGTTCCAAGCCTCTTGAAAAGCTCCTGTTGTGGTGTGGTCATGATGACTAGCATAAAATCTCTGTCATCCAAAAGGTCCTCATTTTTTTCTCTAAAGAAATGTCACTTATTGTCAGATTGTCCTTGGTGTTTAAAGAAGAGCAATGGGTTTTCCTTTTCACTATGCATCCTCTCAACCCAGAGTTGCACGCTGACATAGTCATTATCGTGCAGCCGCTCGGTCTTTGAGACTCTGGCATCCCTCATTATTTTGCGGAGATCCTGCTTGCTTAACAGGTTAATGCGGTGGAATGTCTCATCCACGTTGGACCGCACATTATCCAGTACTGCATCCATGGACACGCCTTCTCGCAGCTTGTCTTGAGAGAGTAGAGAAAAAGTGTATATTAGTTGAAGCATAAGTAAAAATTACCGAGCACGCAAGGAAGTGAAATGGGCACTGATGAACATTTTTAATATCATTATTTAGAATTCCTTTAATTGAATAATGAGTTACATTGACTTACAAAAACCTTTTGCAATGGTGTGTGTTAAGTAGTTCAAGCTGTCGCAATTTTTGTTCTTTTTAGGTCAGCTCTTTGCAAGGACATGGTGCTATGCAGCCTTCAGCTGCTGAAGAGGCAAGATTACATTTCTGAATTATACTACACGATTACATTACATTTGAAGAGGCAAGATTACATATTAAAGTGTTTCAATGTTTGGTGTCATTGGTAAACCGTCATAGGGATTATCTGCACCAGTGTTTCAGGTACGTAAGTGGAGAAATTTATTGTGTGTACCAAGTTTACAGCTAGGCTGCCAATTTCATCCTTCACTGTTGGTAACCTTGTTCGCACAAAAGACATTACTGAACCATTGTAAAAGCATTGCACTGGACATGTGCAGATTGTGGTTCAGATCCTACCCAGGGCAAAAATGTCTTCCACTTTTAGTTCCTTTACTAAATATTGCCATTGTTATCAATTTCTATCCTACAGTTAGAACTTAATTTTCCAATTACATTCCATAGCATAAGTTATTGCCACTTCCATAGTGGTGCCACCATAGAAGGGCAAAACAGTCTGCAATCGAAAACATGTGCAGCATTTCCAGATTAACTTAAACATCACTGTTACTGACTGAATTGATGCACATAATTTGATTAATGTCAATATAAAAATTGTCAATTAAAGCTTTCAGCAATTATTTTTAATGGTTGATTTATCAGTCATTCATCCATATTTACAGAGCAGACACACCTGTGAACGTATACTTTGAAGGCTATGCAGTCATGTGGGTTTTTGAGTTAAAGGTATTATTTCAGTCAAGTAGAGTACTGACTGGACACTTGAAGCTGTTTTACGAGTTCATGTCTAATACCCCTGTCACACGGCAAATCTAATGTCCTTTACAACGAATGACATTCGCTGATAGTGCCATTTCTTTGGTGTCACAAGGTAAAACGTAAGGACATTTACAAACAAATCAGTTCGCCAAACTCATTCGCATTCGTTTGGAACTGAATGTCTATCCTCGACACCACGAGTTTACCAGTGTTTCGCAAACAGTACGTGCTTCTTTTTTTGTTTTAACAAAAAATCACTATTATTCTATCCATTTTATTACCTAATTATTGCTTTAACGACATTGAAGTCCATCACATACGTAAATACAGAAAACTACTCTCAGTCCAGTGACCAGACAGCCATCTTTAGCTTTCGCTGCAGCAGTCGTGTTGGTTCTCACCGGAGCATCGGCCGCGGCCACTTCAGTTGACTTGGCATAAAAGCGTGCGCGTTTTTTCCTGTGGCACGCGCCAAGAATGAGGATATTAGAAGCTCGCATGCACATCAGAAAGGCGATGACATGCAACTGCCCTTCTCGTACCACTTTAGCAGATGTAGCGGATGCGCCTATCGTTCTCTTCGCCCTGTTGCTTGCCTTAGCTCGACTCGACTTCGTTGGCAATGTCGACAAGTTAGTAATCGAACACTACGGTTTGAAAGCAGTGATCACATATTCTAGTGGAATTTAGCATACTGGAAAATAATTATTGGACAAAAGTGGGTTTGAGGCGTGTCTTTTTTTTTTACTAACGTCATTGTCATCATTTTCAAATGACCTTAGTTTTCGCCGTGTGACAGGGCTATAAGCCTAATTATCGTGATCGTTTCAATCATGTTTCATCCACATAGCTGATTCATGAGTGTCACAATCCACCCCGTGTCGTGAACAAGGGAGGGCTTCTCAGCGTGGTGGTGCTCAAAGATTACTGACCGGCGAGCTGCCGTGCTCGTCGGTGTTTATTGTGGTGCGGGTGACCACTGTTGCCTGCCGAGCTATAGCAGGCCGCCGAGCTTGGCGGGTGAACCAAGATTATGTCCGAGGGGGCGTCACCTACTTGCTACAACCCCTCACCCCCAGTTTGTTTGTTAAATAAAAAAACAAACGTCCAAGTTCACACTATGAGGCTCTGCCTCCACCCTAGCTGGGTCGACGGTGCCTGCTACCCAGGCGAGTAACGGTCTGGTGGCCTCCGCCGTCGAGTACTCCGCCTGGGCACCGGTGTCGACGGGTCGGGTGTGGCAACGCCGGGTGCTGCCTGGGCCAGCCTCGCTCCATCCGGAGGGTCCGTAGTGGTCGGCCTCGTGAGTGGTGCCGAGCTAGACACCGGTCCAACGGGTGCCGCACCACTGGCTACGGTTGCCGCCTCCGAGGTAGGTGGTACTCCGCTAGAAGCGACTGGTGCTGCCGCTAGTCCTCCTGCGGGCTGGAACTCAGTGGCAGTCGAGGGTGCTGGCCAGGTCCCGAGGCGAGGTCTGACATGGTGGGCGTGTCTGTGCCACATGGCCCCATCTGGCATGCGGACAAGCAGCGATGAGGCGCTGGCAGGAGACACCACCTGTCCGGCAGACCAGGGTGGGCCAGGACGGAAGTTCCTGGCGACAACTGGAGCTCCCGGCTCTGGCAAATGCCCGGGACGGCACCCTTGGTCAGCAGCCAGCTTCTGCTTCAGCTTCTGCGTCTCTGATTGAGCCTTGTGCAGCTTGCGCTTGCTGCGGGAGACCTCGCTCTTGAGCTGCCTGTTGCGGCTCTGCAGGCTCGTTATAATGTGCCGCATCTCCCGGTTGATTGGCTGAGCCTGCTCGCTGGACACCGACGACGCCTCAAACTCAGTGCGTAGATTCTCGTACTCTCGACGAATCTGCACGATGTTGTCCTCGAGGCGAATGACCTCCGAGCGAAGCTTCTTCTGGACAACGAGCTCCTCGCTTTCCATCTGCTCAATGTGGCGAAGGTGTGAGTTTTTGGCTGTCGACAGCAAGGAGCGACACTCGTCCAGCTGAGTCTTGAGTTGCATGCTCTCGTTGTACACCACGGAGAACTGGCTCTGCAGGCCCTTGTACTCTGCCGTGCTCACCACCAGGCTCTTGGGCAGCGACCGCAGCTCTATCCGCAGCCGCTCCACCGTCTTCAGGGCCTCCTTGTGGTCAAGCTGGAGCTGCTCTAGCTCCAACAGCCGTGCCGATGCCAGCTCCCTCTGTTCCTCGAGCTTGCTCTGCAGGTCCTCCAAGCGCAGGGAGGCTGCTCCGCCACCACCGCCACAGCCCCCAAAATCCACATGTAGGCGGGACCAGGGTCTCTGTGGGAACGGCCAGGGGGTGCTTTCCACATTACGCGAGGCTCGCTGATGCACCTGGCAGATTTGGCAGCTCTGCATCACGTGCAAGCTGGCTTCCGGGTACTCTGGCAGACGAATGCCCAGTACATGAATCCAGTTTCGGCCCAGCAGCGTCGGCGACGACCCCTTCGTTAAGTAAAGGGGAAGGGTTGCTTCCCTGTCGCCAAAACGAACGCTGACCTGTGCCTGACCCTGGACCTGGGAGAGTTGCCCGGAGGAGCTGCGCAGCATCACGCCCGAAGCCTCGACGGACACGCCGGGGAAAGTCCGCTTGAAGAGCTTCCCGGCCATTACAGACACGCTGGCCCCCGTGTCCAGCTCCATGGAAATGGGGTGCCCGCAGATTTCGACGGTCAGCATGTATGGCGGCACAGACGACGGTACAAAGCCTGTGTGCCACATGTCGAAAATCGGCGGGTCCTCGGCCACGACGTGGAGCCTGGCCGCGGAAGAACTTGAGCTTGCTGCCGCATGCCTCCGCCGCGTACCCTTGCGACGGCTACCCTGGACGCGGGCTTGTGTTGTACCTGGGCTTGAATCAGGCTGCTGCTTGCTGTTCGTCCTCCCACTTCGGCATACACGTGCCAGGTGCCCAGTTTTCCCGCACGTAAAGCATTGTGCTTGAGAGAACTGGCACTGTGAAGGGGAGTGGGCACCACCACAGCGACCGCAGGTACTGCCCTTTGTCGCGAATTTGTTGACCGCCGCTTCCGCCGACGGTGAGCCAGTCGCACGGGAAATCTCGCCGGCGTCCTTGGCGGCAGCTTCCATTGCCAGCGCTGCCTTCACGGCGTCGTCCAGCGACGGGTCGGGAAGCTCCAGGAGTCGCGTCTGCATGGCGGGGTTGTTGATTCCGCAGACGAAACGGTCCCGGAGCAGCGAGTGCAGTTGGTCCCCGAAGGCGCAGGCACTCGCTAACCCTCTTAGCGCAGCAACGAATTGCCCGAGGGTCTCTCCTTCCCGGCGGCTCCGGTTGTTGAAGCGGAAACGCTCCATGAGTGTGGACGGTGCTGGGTTAAAATGCGAGCGCAGTATGGCAAGCAGCTCACCCAGCGTCTTAACGTGCGGCGTGGCTGGCTTCAGAAGGTCGAGCAAGAGGCTGAAGACGCGGGTCCCGCAGCTGGCCAGGAAAATGTCCCGCTGTTTGGCCTCGGGTGTGTCGTTTGCCCGGAAGAACACGTGGACTTGCTCCTCGTAAATTTGCCAGGCGGACCCATCTCCCTCGAACGGCTCGAGCCTTCCGTACAGCGGCATGGCGACAGCAACGGGGGGCGGTGTTTCGCCGCTCGCGGCGGCGTGGGACGCTCCGTAGGTACTCGTCGCCAGCTTCTTCGCCAGAGTCACGAGGATCCCATCCTCGTCGCCAGTGTCACAATCCACCCCGGGTCGTGAACAAGGGAGGGCTTCTCAGCGTGGTGGTGCTCAAAGATTACTGACCGGCGAGCTGCCGTGCTCGTCGGTGTTTATTGTGGTGCGGGTGACCACTGTTGCCTGCCGAGCTATAGCAGGCCGCCGAGCTTGGCGGGTGAACCAAGATTATGTCCGAGGGGGCGTCACCTACTTGCTACAATGAGCATTCAAAATATTAAGGTACCATATTTTCCAAACCATAGGTGCCACCATTTTCTTTTCATTTTCGTCCAAGCGTATTGTAGAACAGCGTGACTTATATATGCAAGACCAACATGAGACATTCTTTTTCTCCAGCAATGTACTTGCAGTTTATTTTGTCTGCTAGAATGTGCGGCTCATAAAATTTTTTTTTTACTGAAGTTTAGTGCCCTGAAATGGGTAAGTACGACATTTTAGGATAAGTGTATAAACATGCACAATCGCATTTCACGATGCTGACCCAAGTTAAGATAGATGCATCTTATACAATGAGTTATAGACATATTTTTCTTTGAAAGTTGTGAAAAGAGGGGGGCAAGGGGGTGACTTGTACAACAGTTCAAAATATAGTCCAGAAAATATGGCACATGGTTTGTGAGCCCTACATATAGTAGAGTAAAATACAACTTGAGCTGATGAAAGTTTCACATGGAAAGCACATCTGCTGTGGATGACCTACGGTAGTGGCGAGAGGTCGCAGTTTCATCGATGTCTGTAATACTTGCACTTCAGTTTAGGCAAAATGGCAGACATAATTATGTACAATGCACCTTAAGTAATCCCAAGTGGAAATTATTCCAGCTTACTGCTATTTTGAGACATTGAAGCGCACTAGGACCATAAGTCATACCAATACAGTTAACTGAAAGCCTGAAAAATAAAACAGAAAAAGAAAAAGCCACAGTCTGCTACGTGGCCTACAGTGCACCAGGAGGCACTACACCTTCCTGCTTGGTACATGAAGTGATGCAAACAAGTATAAAATAACTAAAGTCATTGCCTGCAATAAGAATAGCCATATAGGTCAAATATAGGCCACTGGCTGTGCCAAGGTAGTTGTTACCGCTGTGAAATTGGAGAACGGTTCCCTTTTTTCTCTCTCTCTCTGAACCCTTCAGGCATTGATACAATGTAGCAAAATGATAAACATGTTTATGATGTCACTAACTATAATGCCCTGCAGTCAGTAAAGGTGGCCTCGAATTATGTGGAAATTATGAATTTCAAATGAATTTCATGTGCTCCAAGTTCATTGCATGGTCTGGCATGAGTATTGCTTTGTATTTGGGATATTGAAAACTCAACAACCACTCTTTATGTATTATAAAGCAGGGCAAAAGCGGTTTCTTACCAGCAATAGCAGCTCTTTCTGATTTGGACAGAAAAACGCGACCCAGTTCAAAGTCGTGGCCTCTGTGCTTGAATTGGAAAACCACATACACACCTGTGTTGTCTTCAGTCACAGCCATTGCCGCAAAACATCTTTTTCCACACTTGACACTTGAAGGCCGCTTCAGCTTTTGTTTACTTGTAGCTGTGGAAAAAGATAACCGGGTAGTTTATTCTAACTTAAGCACTGGACTTCCAACACATGCTTAGTGGTGGTTCTACTACACCATTTACACCATTTAGCGACAATTCAACTTGCCTGAAACCTGGCTATGCGAACTGTGCAAAGGTGTGGTATTTTCACGCTTTCAGGGCAACGCAGCGTTTTCAGCAGGGGCACGAGAAGACTTAAATATAAGAAACAAATAGTGAACGTGCAAGTAATTCAGTTTGAGATGGATCATCTACTAGACTTTTCAAATATTGAGTAATATTTGCAGTAATACAATGGATTGCCCGAGGTCAAAGCATTGCATGCAGCATTTCAAGGGCACTTGGTTTGTCTCGAAACAAGAACAAATAAAACAAATCTGGGTTTTTACATGCCAATACCACGATCTGATTATCAGGCATGCCTCTCTCAGTATAAGTTTCGTCCTGGCTGTCAACACCAATCGAAGCAATTACTATATGCAATGCTAACAGGGTACGGTGACAAAAGCAGCATTCATAGCAAGCACAATGGCATGCGCTAAGACCCACTGACCACTGGAAGGCACACAGTTTGCATTGCATACATGTGTTCTTGCACGTGGTTCAGAACTGTATGGCAATTTGTGATCTTTTAAGTACAGGAACTAACTTCTGTGCACACTTGTGATAGTTGCCGACTTGTGAAAAGAGGGGGAGGTTACTTGTGCCAGGTTCAAATTATTGTCCGGAAAATATTGTATATGGTTTGTGAGCCCTGCATATAGTAGAATAATATACAAGTTAAAGTGATGAAAGCTTCACATGGAAAGCAGATCTGCTGTGATCTTGTGGACTCGTACAGCAGTGCTTCATCAGTTATCAAAAACTCGTACTAATGATCTCGGAAACAATTGCCAATCGTACCAATATATTAACACCAAGCTTCCTGTAGCTGCTTGCAGCCCATATCACAATCACCAAAAGCTAATTTCATGGCACACTACCCTGACCATTGGCCCTAATCAGCACTGCTTCATCAGGTCGGTTGGGTATCAGTAACTAGAGCTACAGTTAGCTGATGAATTGACTCATATCTATTTGCAGTTGAATCGACTCATATCTATTTGCAGAGGCCAGCAAACCCCCTTGTAACAAAATTGAGTGCATGGAATGGTAGCAATGTTGTTTGTGTCCACCACTGCCATCTTTGCATCCATTTGTGCTATGGCACATCCTTCTGGACGCCGTTCATAGCCTCGCGGCATTCTCTTGTCGAGCTTCTTGCATTGTTATCGGATGTAATACACTTGTGCATACGCCATAGTGCATATGAAAGCACATGTGTCATTTGCAATGCACATAAGACATTCACCTTCACTTCTTTTGTTATGTGTGACAGAGCAAATTGTTCTAGTGCAGTTGTGATTTCTTGCCTATCCGACGCCTAGGCACACAGCTGCTTTCATTAGCCCACAAAATTTTTATTTATTTACAAAGGCTTTCTACCTACTCAAATGAAAGTACTTGCAACATACTGGCATGGTAGTAATTGGCTGGTTCCGGGTGTTAAAATTTTCTTAAATGTGTAAGCATTTCTATGCTTACCAAACGTCCATCACGCAAGATAAAAATGTGGGCCGATCCCAGAGATAGTGCAATACTGGGCCGACCCACGGTGGAGGTGAACAGCCTTCAAGCACCCAACAAAGTGAAAAGTGCATACAATATATATAGAGCATGCAGCAGCGAGTGGCTTTACCTTTGTTCTGCCTGTCGCTACCACGAGATCGAAGCAGCGCTCGCAAATCTCTCAGCACACACCGCACCCTGCACCTTTCGCAGATCGCTTTCAAGATATGGGCCCGCTCTTCAAGGCAAAGCGACGAGAACACGGAGTTCAAGATATGGTCCACGCGGGGCATAATGGTTTGACGTGGATGGATAAGGCACTAAAGAGCAGTATCAGCTTATAATGATCAGAACGTCATCAGCACACCTGGCGCCGCCGTCTGCAGCAGTCCGTGTTGCTGCGACGCTGCTGTTTATACCGGTCATATTAACTTCCATAACACTCTTTTTTGTTCAAGTACCCTAAAGAGCCCAGGAGGCATAGGGGTGGGGGATGTTACGATTGGCCAGCGGGGATAGTGACCTTCTGGCTTCACTGCAATGAATCGCTTCGTGAAGCCAACAACACGCCCCCTTCGAATAGCCCTTCGGAGCCAGTAAGGCTAGACACGTTTGGCGGACAGGATTGTTAGCTGGTTCGCCGTCACCTTCAGGGACCAATTGGAGCAAGAAAACTCCTGGAAATGTTTGTTCTATGGCATTCCCCCCTGTACTCTGGTAATAGTCACGGTCATGACAGATTCAGCAGCAAACTGCAGAGTCAGCTCAGGAACGACATGCCAGCTTGAGTCAAGCGTGACAACACCTGTCTATGAGACCTCACTGGTTTTGGTGTGTTCAGTTAAACAAAAGTGCAAGAGAGTGTGTGAACCTTCGCCCTCAAAGGCGGGTACTTCGACGACTTTGGACGCTTTGATTGGATGAAGGTTGGATGGCAGCTTTCCCTGGCCTAGGGATCTAGTAAGGACAGAGAGTGCTTAAGCAGACATTTTCGGCTGTTCAGTGTGCATTTCAGTCATGCTAGACTGATCAGATGTAATGTTCTCCACCCTTCATGTAGATATTGTAAATAAATCCCCTACTCCCCATTCCTCCCTTCAACAACATCCTTAGCATGAATGAGTCGGACGATGGTATGGGCTAGGTACCCTTTTCATGGTAGACACCATCTCTTACAGGGATTACAATGAAAGGAGCAAAACATACCAAAAGTACACAACTAAACAAGAAATATGAATTGGAACAACATGAATTAGTGCAAAAAAAAACGACTTATTACAGGGTATATACAATGTGTGAAAAAACATAGTAATGACAAGGTTCAAGGTTCCTAAAATACTTGACTTATCACAATGAGCTGTTTTACATTACAAAACAATGGAAAAAAATTTGAGTATACATTACTAAACAGGAAAGCAAAATTGCATATTAAATAAGAACATCAAGAAATGCAACTGGAACGGAACAGCAAGGTAAGAGGTAGTTCAGATTTCTAGGAACTTCAAATTATGTACAAATGAGTCGTGACAAATAGCGAGGAGAAGAGGTGAGTGGAAAAACGGATTAGTGTGGGTGAAGATGGGTGCGATATTAAGTTGGTGATCAAGCCGTCAAGACACATGTCACGAGCTAGTCTGATATTTAGAGTCATGTGGGACAACCGATTGGAGTAAAGTTTATGAAAGAAGGACAATAGTGTCAGAAGCCTGCGTATATTGAGAGGAGCTAAATTAATCTAATATTTGATTTCCGTAACTAGATGTATGCGAGTAGTTTCTTGTGATGAAGCGAGTAACATTATTTTGCAGAGACTCTAGTTTGTGTTCGAGGTAGGCCTCATGTGTGGATTCCAAATTAAGAAGGCATATTCGATTTTAGAGCATACTAAGGTGGTGTAAGCCAGAAATTTGGTCTCGGAGTTAGCCGAGTGCAAATAGTGCCTTATGAAGCCAAGTGATCTGGTTGCTCTAGTAGAGTGTTCTAGTTTGCCGTTTTTACACTCGGCTAAGCAGCTGAGCGGAGCGAAAGCATGAATGCACATGCGCCCTCCGCTTAGCTGCAAGCAGGCTGGTGGAGTCAGAAACACGGTCCGCTTACAAGCTGCCTGAGCAGAAGGTTGCTGCCATTTTTTTCTAGCATGGGTGGTCGATGCACACACCCACTCTGGCACGTGCATCGAGGCACCTTGCCTGCCTTGCTCTTTACAAGACAGATTTGCACAGACGAAGACTTATGTCTGCTAGAAGGTGCGCATGCTGACCCATTTGAAAACTTCGCAGCGCGGGAGTATGTGATGCATGCTGTGCAACATGTTGGCATCAGAAAGGATCAGATTGGATGCAAAATGCAAGCTCGTTGGCTATCGCGTGGCATTTCCCAAGATGGGGCTTTATTTTCCACTGGATAAAATGGACCAGTAATGCATTACAAGTTCACGTTTAGATGCTTTATGGACAAATAAGCTATATGTATTCATTTTACTTATAAAAGCTTTACTTACAAGTTTTACTTATAGGTGCTTTTATTTTGTTTCATTACCCTGAATTCGGCCAGAAGGCACTGCAAATACGAAAGGAACATCAAGCGGAAAGCCAGAGAGGCCGAGATAATCTCGTGGCTGGCGGCAATGGAAAATAAACCTGCTATGAGTAACTACTGAAGAGGAAATAACAATATCGGGAAAGAAACAATCTATTATAACTCAAAGGGAAGCTTATTACTTTCTGAAATCAGCTCGGGATGCCTTAGAACACGCACTTATACAGCAAGATATAAGAAGGAAGAAGCATGTGCTTGCTGCGGTAAAGCTAGGGAAACAATAGAGCATGCTTTACTAGAATATGAAATATCTCCCCAGCAGTAGATTTAGGCACCACTGGCCTATATACCATTAATAAAATATATCCAGAGAGGGAGATTAAGATGGACTGCAATGATTGTAACGGCATCATTGGAATCAGACATATGCTGGCGGGATGTCCCGCGACTCTCCCCAAACTCGTTGAAGAATGGACACAGTGGGAGAAAAGGATTCAAAGCCCATTGTTTCAGGACCAACTAAGGGCAGTCCAGGGGGCCCATGTTGTCGCTGAAAGGCTTGGCCTGACAGTGCCAACGTGGGAGTGGCCCGCCTTGGCTTGAGAAGTCTAGCCTCCGGACATCATTACAATAAAAGTTTTCACGCACATACACCACTGGCCTGCTTGAAGCCCTTGGGTTCAGCAAGAGCAGAGGGAAAGTAAAAATGTATGCAGTAAAGATTGGTAAGCAGCGAATGGAAGATTGGTGGACAAAAAGTAGGGAAACGTCAAACAACAGAGGTTTGCAAAGACAAAGTTCAGAAAGTTTGGTTATGGGAAGTCATCGTAGGTTTTTTTTTTCTTTGTTAACATAGGTAGAACATTAGGCAATACAAGAGCTTCGTGGCGCAACCCACACATCTTTCCAAAGGGGACACTCGTAGCACCTATCCATCCGTCCCTCTGCTCAGCTAGGCTAGACATACAACTAAAACATGCAATCACCCACCACTCCACCATGTGGCTTAGCGGGGCAGCTTGGAGCGGGGTGGACCGTAATGACACTAAACTAAAACACTCTAGTGAAAATCACATCTACGCAAATGTTCCATGACAGATCGGATGACAAATGAACACCCAGATATTGCGAATACCGAGGCTACGGGCATGTTTTATAATTATGCAATTGCATAACACGGGTTTAGCTGTAGTCCCGAATCTGATAGCTTTTGTTATATTAATGTTGATTTACGCTTGCTTACTGCCCCACTTACGGAGATTGTCTAAGTAAGATGGAAGGTAGCAGGTGTCCTCAGGGTTAGTAGATCACGCAATCATCCGCAAATAGTCTATGAAACGCCTACCATTACTAATATCGTTAATGTAATCTAAAAACAAAATAGGCCTGAGCATGGAACCTTGCGGTACTCCAGATTTGACATGATTTAATGGAGACAAATGGTCATTGATGAAAACTGATTGCTACCGGTTAGTTAAAAAGATGGTAGTCCACCTAGTTATCCTCACATGTTAAGATCTGTCAGTTTATGAATAAGCCAGAATTGAGGAACCTTGTCAAAAGCCTTCGCGAAGTCTACAGATATTACATCGATTCGATAAAAAGAATGAGTGGAGTTATGCAAGTTATTAATTCAAATCAATCGTGTAAAAGTCCATGCCGACTGATAAAGAAAAAGTTATGTTCTGTAAGAAGCTTCATTAGAGCAGATGAGATGATGGGTTCGAGAAGTTTGCAGCACATGCTGGTTAAAGAAATTGGTCTCTAATTTGATGGGTTACACGAATCACCATATTTAAATATGAGAATTATGCAAGCTGCCTTCCAATCATTTGGGACGCATCCCGTGTCAATACATTGCTGATAAAGCTTGGCTAAAATGCGACATATTGCAGGTTTGGATATCTTAAGAAGTTTAGGGCAGATGCCATCACGACCAGGAGCAGAGTTAGTTGGAAGACAATCGATACAGGACTGTACTACTTCAGAAGCGATATTAATGTTGTGCATGCTTGAATGCAAAATAGGGGCCTGAAAGCTACTAGGTACAGGAGTCTCGTCCGTGAGAACGGATGAAAAAAAACTTGTTGAATTCAATAGCAACACGTGCCAGAGAAAGAATGTTACCATCCTTAGATAACGGTACCGTCAAGTTCGATAATTTGGGTTTCCTAAATTTTTGTGTCATTGCTAAGCATGTCTGAAATGTCATGGTTGAAAAATTTATCTTTGGCTGTTGTAGTTACGGTCCTGCATAAGTGTGCATGCTCACGATAGGGCCTCCAATCTTCCACAGATGCTCATAGTTCAGCTCTGCAATATATAGGTTTCACATGCGTCGCAAACCAAGTGCTTCCTGTGCAGGCTGTTATTTTGAATTCTGGAATATGCTTTTCTTTTTAAGTGTGATCAGCCCATTATGAAGAAAAACCCAGTTTGTGTTTATGTTGCAATGAGGGAATGACTGCAAGAAGCCGACAGAAAAGGTGAAAAGGTCACTAACAAGCCCGCTGACATTCACGCGGGTGTAATCAAATATTCATTTCTTTCTATTTTCATGTTTCTTTAGGGCACCTATGAATTCACAATACAAGATATTGTGGCCACTGATACCATCCAATACATTTTCCGTAACATTATTTGGTTCTGTGGCTAGTATGAGGTCAGAGTGAATCACCATGAGTGGGAACAGAAACAATTTGATGCAAATTGAAAGTTGAGAGAGCATGTCAGGAAAATATTGGCATTGACGTTTTTCTTGTGCCATACAGGGGTCGGCATCAATGCCATTCAATATTGGAATAGTCGAAATCGCCGACAAGAAATATTGGTGATGTCGGGTACTTGTTCTGGACAAAACTTAGACTTGTTTAGATAATCCGGAAAGTAGTGGGATGAATCAAGTGGACGATAGCAGACTCCAATGACAGAGGTAGAATGTGTGGGCAGACAGAGAGCAACCCTTACAATTTTGAGGCAGGAATTAGTTTCAATAACGCAAGCTTCCAAACTAGATTTTACTGCGATTAACACACCGCCACCTCTCGATTCAGTTTTATGTTTTCTAAATAATGAAAACTGACGAGACAAGAACGATCCAAAATGTCGAATGACAACCAGGTTTCGGTGCGTAGAACGTCTACTGAACAGGATTCAAGATAAGAACAGAGGTGATCTTGCTTACGAAATAAGCTGCGGAAGTTTGACACAAGAATTGACACACATGCATCACAGCGTTCATTTTTTACATCACTGGGTTTTCACGAGGACGTGACGTTTCGGGAGGGCACTTACTTCATTAGTGGTATGGTCAAAGACAAATCGTGTTGTTTAGTAGAAGCTTGTCAAACAGAAGTTTGAACCTTTCAGCGGGCTTCTGTTTGGAACGTCCGAAATCTCGGATTTTCTGGACTGCATCCTCATTGAAAAATCCTTATCAATCCACGAGACGATTCAAACCTTTTTTAGTTTAAATGCATTTTTCATTATGTGTTTTCTTTTTTAAGTTGAGGAATTTCACAATTATCAGCCAAGTATAGCCTTGTCTTTTCTGTCCTATTCTATGGGCACGTTCAATTTCACCAGCTGCAATGCCTAAATATTTAGAAACTAACTCAGTTACAAGCCCTTCCTTTTCCTGTCACGTCTCTGAGTCTTGCTCAATGACTGCTTTAAAGATAAGCTTGTTGTGATGCAATCTGTTACTGAGGTCGTCTACCACCAAACTTGTGTTGCAATTGTCCCGATTTTATGCTTTCCAGTTTGTCCTGGGTGTCAAGCATATGAATTACCTCGTGACGCCAGAGGTTCCTTCCATTTAGGAAAGAAGTTCAGTAACATTCGTTTGGACGTCTTTTACTTTCCCGAGGATGTCTTTCTGAAATTTTCCATTACAGGCTGCCGTATCCTTGAAAATGAGTTGATAATGACAATGGGGTGCGGGGAGATGAGCAAGTGATACAATGCTTAAGCGTACTTAAGTCCCAGAGGAGTTTCTGCGTGAATTTTTCAATTGTTTATGAAGGTTTCTTACCTATTCAAAGAAAAGTGTTTGCAACATACTGACGTGGTACTAATTGGCTGCTGCTGGCTGTTGGCCTTGGTGTCTTCCTTTGCTGTTGAGCAGCATTTAGTGATTGCACAGTAATAATGAGCTGCACCAAATGGCTACACATTACTGCTGTACTACTCGAACTATTCCAAAAGGGCCAATTTTTCTGCTCCAACATGCACCATGACTACTTATTTCCTAGCCCAAATCCTTAACTGGCTAGGCCACCGCTGCATGCTGACACACCACCCACTGTGGGTGTGGGCTGTATTAGCCAAGTCTCAGTAAGACAAAAATAACTGTGGCACTGTTCTTTTTGAGCTTTGTTATTTAATGAAAAGGCTTTGAATTCAGGCCACCAGTGCCACAATAAAGTATTCCTATTCCAGCCGCACTACTTGTTAGAGCTGCATGCCACCTGCATTACTAGCTGGGCCAGTCACTTGAAATCGGTGGGCTATAACGTTAGAGTAGAATCAAACAGAAGACATTTTTTTGATATACTGGCTTTGGACGTCCCCAAATTTTTGGGATGGGCCTGCTATAAATTTTACGTATTCATAACATGGGAAGGTTATGACGACATGTAACCCAGGCAGGCAATGCTTTTGGTGAATAGAGTGACAGTGGTGAATAGAGTGATCTGTTGTCATGTTGAGCAGTACTACTTGCATCTGACCGCTGGATGTATTGTGTCACTGTTCATTATTTATTACATGTGCTTATAACATGTGCTCCAAAAAGATGTTCCAATCATTGGTGCAATCTACTAATACCAGCTACTTTCGCAATGTCTCTGTAGGCATCTCTTTAAATCCTTTTATGTCTAACACGATACACGAGGACTCCCCTGCAATCGCTGCCACAGAAATAGTACAGTGTAGTTCTAAAACAAATGTGCTTAACTCATATTGGTGACAACAAATAGTTTAACATTGGTGCTGTCATAGGTCTGGTTTGCGATTACAGCCGATGTCTTGTGGTTGATTATAGGAGTTCTTTAACAGCAAGGTCCAGCATTACTAGAGCTTTGTTTAAAGGGCAGCCACTTGGACAGTGGTACGCTTGGACTCGGGTGTAAGTAGTTTAATATTGATGCATAGGCTTTGAGGTGACCAGGGTCAGGCTAGTGTATACAATTTTTATCCTGTTCTATTTTCTTTCGCATCACTCGCACTTCATTCAGTGTTACTGCATAGATGGTGTGTTGAATGATAGGAAGGAAATAGAATAATATGTATAATCTTGGCCAAGATGGCTTTGGAGTATGTTTAAGCCCAACTTTAGGCACACATGATTCCCAGCTTGGGTGAGCATACCGAGATAACTGTCCAGGTTGAGGTTCATTCCGATATGCTGTTAACGCTCCTTTGAGTAATCGTATAAACATGACTGAACAAAAATCTCTGTGGTTTTTAAAAACCCATCAAAGCCAGAGACTCAGACTGGTGGTCATGATACGGGCATTTCACGATACCTTGTGAAGCATAACTTCCAGACCGGTGACAGACGAAGTAGAAATGCTTCTTTTTCAGCTGGCCGCAAGTCTCTGTACCTGTCCTTGCAATGAAGTGACTGCGTGTGTCTTTCTCCACCTTTTCCTTCAATGACTTGAAAGCTGATCAGGATAATAAAATAAAGCAAATGTTACATGTATGCAGTGTGTCAAGGGGAATCAGTTTATTGTAAGCCCACGTTGGCTGTGCAGAATATCTTATGGGGTAATTTAGAAGAAGAAAGAAGATTAAGTACCCTGGGCACTTGTATGTTCAGTCTGCATTTCAGGGTGTGTAATGCACAGAACTAGCGTTACAAAGTTGAATCGTAGACATGTTGTGGAACTCAGTAGTTATGAAGAAGAGGTTCAGTGACATCTTTTCTCTTTTCCTGATGAGGATCAAGCATTTGTTTTTCTCAGGGCAAAATTTTAGAGCGAAGCATAATGGAATTGAAGAAAAAGAAGATATAAAAAAGTGACAAGAATGATGTTGCTTCTTGTACATTTTTAAACTATGCTTTGTTTGAGTACATTTTGCAGCTTTCATACAGAGATCAAACTCCTGCGAAGACAGTATGTATAGAAACTGTAAGCTAATTTGCTTTATTAATTTGAGGTTGACACTGTGACATGGCATCTAATTATAGCAGCACAAAGTGACTGCCATCAAAATTTTTTTCGTGAGCAACGCCAAGAACTGCATGAAATGACAACTGAAAATGACAACTCTCCATCTTACAAATTTCCGTTCTGAACGAGAAAGAAAATACAGAGAATCATACCTTATCTATAAGTTCAAGGCATTGCAACAAATAGGCATAAACATTTCAAAAAGAGCTTTATAATCTATCCGCTATGCTAAATTTCAAGCTATAGGCAACAACACTTAGTTTGGTTTCTTGGCGTATCCTTCTTTTTTTTTCTTTCCTCTTCTTTTTCTCAGCCGGCGTGTCAGACGCCGTTGACATGCCGGCTAACACGCGTGCGTTGGCACGTGGTTGACACCATGTTTTCCCCGTGTTTTAACTGAACAATTAGTAGATTTAAATTTTTTGCACATTGGGGACTCAGGAAACATAAAACTTCGACAGGAGCTATCATTAGAACTAGTGTACAGTACTTCTAGCACTTCTTTAATCAAACAATGCAAAATTTGCGCTTTGGTTGACTCAGCTTTTACTTATTGTGTTAAGATTGATATGAAGTGCTACTTTGTTTTTTCTGCTGTGTGTACATGTTTTTAGACGCAATCCTTTCCATTGTATGGAGTTCTCGCTCACACAAAGCCATGTACTCGATTGCAGATCGACCTTAGGCAGAAGTGCAATCTCATACCTGTGCACTTGCCTCTATTCATTAGTGTGCAATACCGCGCAAGCCTGTGCATAACTATACGACGACTGTAAAGCATATGAAAGCTCCAGCACCAGTTTAAGGCACAAGATTAGACCAGATTTCTTGAGCAGAAAAGCTGATTCAACACATTATTAATGTACAAGGAGGCTTGTCCATGCTACCTAACCTGACAACTATTGCTTCTAGACCCTAAAGAATGCAGTAAAAAAAAAAAGTAGGTGCTTGCTGCAATGGGGAGAAACAAATTTTTCCTGTACCATACTATAGGTGCTTACCCATTTCCAAGTTTGCAAAGCCAGTGCTTTCCTGCATGGCATGGCCACCACTATGGCTAATATTCATGCTAACAAATCTGCATATATTGTATCGCATAATTTACCTTACAGAAGTTGGGAACTAGAAGCAGGGTTCATACTTTGTATATTTGTTTTCTTTCTTTCATTAGTTAAAGTAAAAATAGCAAATCATTAACTTCATTCATGCTCCTCCAGTCACTTTTCTTTTATAGAATGTATTCTAGGGTTTTATGCACTAAAACCACGATTTGATTATGAGGCATGCCATAGTGGCGCAGTCCGGATTAATTTTGACCACGAGGGGATCTTTAAAGGGACACTAAAGCGAAACAATAAATCAGTTTAGACTAATGAAGCATTGTTTGAGAACCCTGCAGGCAGTGATTTCAAAAAAATAGTTTGATTATTAGATGAGAAAATGAAGGTCGAAGTATCAGTATTTGAATTTCGCGCCGAAACCCCAGCGCCGGTACGTTAGCGTGACGTCAGGGATTCCAAAGTATGTTTTCGCATTTGGGCCGCGTTGGCTGAATAAAGGTTCCTGAAACTTGCCATGTTTAATATTTGGTTCCTTTAGAACTCAATATAGTCAATCTGTACCGCTATATATAATTAGTAGGCCCTAGAAGATGTCATCAAAATCCACGACGTCACAGCCCCCAGGTGCGGGAACTCAAGTACGCGTCGCCCCCCGTATTTCGTTCTTGCGCTTTTTCTGGCTTACCAAACGTCTTATCATTGTAACAGTGGTGTTTTTGGTGTTGTAGAACGGTAATTTACTGATGCAGAAGAAATAATTTTTCACTTTAGTGTCCCTTTAACGTGCCACACAGGCGTTTCTTGCATTTCGCTCCCATCTAAATGCGCAGGCCGCGGCGGGTACATTTTTTTAAAACTTAAATATGCGATTCCTAAAAAAGATCCATCAGCAATGATTCTGCGTTGCTTCGATTCAAAACAGCAATGATAAGCATGCAATTTAATGTATGATGGTATAAGTTGCAGCTAGTGCATGGTCAGATAAAATGTTAAGCATGAAAGCACCATAATTGAGCACATTTCAAGCAATAAGTGAACAAGTGAATCGTTCACTCTGCAAGCCCGTAATGCAAAAAACAGGTGCAGCGGTAATCACGCGTTGCTTTGAGAGAATAAGCAAGTGTCTTACCTGGCATTGTCAGAAAGTGATACCTCTCGTATTCCGGCTCGAAGAAATGCACGCTGATATGGCGGTACTCCAGTTCTTTCAAAGTCAGGGCTACTTCACACTCGTCGCAGTTGTACTTCGGGTGAGTGATTTTGTGCACAAGTTTTATGTGCCTCTGCAGACTGCGATTGTTCGCTAACCGCCGGTCGCAGTACTGACATTCAAAGGAAGCAACTTTCGCCATTGCGAGACCGCGAAGAGAAGCATGGTGTTTCCTAAAAACCGATTACGTAACTATGCTCAGTGCGTGCAAGCGGACCTTTTATATCTGTGGGTGCTCTGGCCGTGGAGGAAAGAAAAAGCTGAGAGATGCTGACGTCACTCTTTGCGAAGCATGAGTGACGTCGGAAGGCGTGGCAGATATCCTCTCTTGTGCATATCTCTCTCCTCCGGCCCGCAACCACGCACGAACTGCGTGGGCTGCACGGGCGCGCCTGTAGCAATCCGAAAGCATCTACTATTCTGACAAAAGATGCAATCGCGATGTGACGTTGGCGAAGTCTGAGTATTCTGCCCTGGCATTGAAACAAGTTTAAAATAAACTCCTCACATTAGACCGTCATGTTGGACTCCGCAATTTTTGCGGGATTTTGTGAAAAGCGATATGGTTTATTGGTCCAGCCAACTGAAACTGTCCTGATGGCTTCTAGACCCACCATGTTGTATTAGTGGTTTTGGCGTTGCGCTGCGAAAGTGAGGTTGTGGGATCACATCTCGGTCGTGGAGGCCGCATTTCGACGGGGTTCGACGAAGTAAAAATGCAATGCCCGTGTACCGTACGTTAAATACATGTTAACGAATCCCGCGCGGTGAAAATTAATCTGCAGTTCATTGCTACGGTGTGCCTCATCAGTTCTCGGCTTTGGCATGTGAAGTGTCAAAATTTGAATGTTTGATTAACCGCAGGTACGGTGGCTGCCTAGTTCCTGCGTCATTTTAGATTACCTTTATCGTTCATTTCTACCTTCGTTTCCTCTGTTTGGGCTCCCTGGGGCTAGACCATAGTGGTTATGGCTACACGCGGCGATGAAAAATTCAACGAGTCTAGAAGTTCAGGACAACATTCATTTGGGCTAGATGGTGCATACTTGATTTAGGAAGGAACAGCGCCAATGAAGACGTTCACAAGTGGGGAGAACGACACAGGACAAGCACCATGTTAAAATTGGCTCCAAGGCGCTGTCAATACAGGTTAAGAAAATGTTAGTAAGCACCGGGGCGACGCAGGATCCAATACAAATCCCTTGTCTCTGTCGATAAAACTTGTTCTCGAAAGAGATTAACGTCACATCAAGGTAAAATTCTAGCATTTTCATAAAATTATATATTGACACGCCAGAGGAGTTTTGGAACTCTACTGCACCGTTACTTTCTATAGCATCTCTGACAGAACGAAATAAGGCATCAACAAGTCTTCAACATCTACTGAAAACACATAACCATTGGAAGTACATTCCTCAAGAAACCTAACAACATCTTTTGAACTCTTTGTGGCGTACGGATCTTGAACTTTAAGGGATGTAAGGTGCTTTTGAAGAAACTTGCTTAACACAATCAGCCAAGTTCCATTTTCGCTGACCACTGTTCTGAATGGCACGGACAGTTTGTGCGTTTTGGCCGTAAAGAACATGGAAAGGGCATTGCTTTTGCTGTTACCAATGTCATTGGCCAGCGTGCTCAGATCTAATTCTTTGCACATCGCAGCCGCCTTGCCTCTCACTCGCGTCGCACTAGCTTTCAGAGGGATGAAGTTCTTTGCAATTGCTTCGCCGGCTCTTTTTTGAAACTCTTCCTCGGTGAGCGCCACAAACCCACCATCCTTGTCAGCTTGAAGAAGCCGGAGTCTATTCTTCCTGAAATACGACACGACTTTTCCCATAGAATCTTTGCTAGTCAACGTGTTAGTGGTGGTTGTAGATCTTATAAGCGTATCCACACCATCCAGAAGGCATCTTTCACGGTTTTCTTCCAACGCCTTTCCTGCTATGCGCCTATTAAGCGCCAGGAACTCATGTGCTTCTATCCGTGGCTCGTGGCTGAATTTCGGACCTTTGTTCAACACATGCCTGACATCGTTTGGAAGATCAACGTCTCCGATGACCGTCACCAGCCTTTCCGGGGGCTTCTTGTCCTTCTTCAGAGAAGACGACCGTAAACACTTTCAGTGTCTGAGCCCATCAAAATATATATGTATATATATATTATAGAGAGAGAGAGATAGTAACTCCCAGTTATGGATATCCATACATTTGTTCCCGCGAGCAGGCATCATGTAATGAATGATTGTAGAACAAAAAATATTTCGCGTTTCTTTCCGGATAAATACATGAACATTAATAATGCCTTGGTTTTCATACTTATTAAGAAGTAAAGGAACATTACAGGTTAGCGATTGCATTAGATAAATTGTTAGCCTTTTTGGTACGAGCCATCTATCCTGGCTGTAGTCCCGACAGTGATTTTACAAGTGAAGAGACTTTGTTAGAGGAAAAAAATATGAATATAGTAAAGGAAAGCCATACAGATATGGCAGTTTGAAATCGCGTTAAATTTGGTGAAAAGTGGTGATGTTGTGTGGAGGTATGGAACGTTAGCAATAATTCCGACGTGCACGTTTCTGAAGAAAAAGCTTGTGTTAGCGTTCACAGTGGTGCCCCACACATGCATGCAGTAGTTAATATTAGACGCAAATAGTGTCTGGTAAATTTGTAATTTCAACTGTTCTGGAAAGAAACAATATTTTTAAGGCCGTTGTGGCTGGACCATCCCAATGAAGTGGAAAGGAGCGCGTTCGCTTTAGGAATGACATCGCAAGCCTCCAGACCAGAGACAAACAGGCTGGTATCATCCACATATAGAATGGTTGTTGCCTCGCTTTCTGCAAGGGTTCATCGAGCAATAAGGTTCCCAAAGAGCTCCAGCCGCCAGGGAAGGTGCGAGGTGAAATCCGGCAACACTCATGCAGACGGCTGTTCCCCCACTCTCCATTCCCCCCAGCCACACTTTGCTTCGCTGCACCGCTCATTCTTGGCTCAGCAGCCGTCCGATATGGAGGTTCCCATTGTTGATCGCGCCAAGTACGAGATTTGTTCCGCAATTCGCTTTTTGCACGCCAAGGGGGCTCCCCCGTGGATATTCATCATCAGTTGACAGAGGTGTATGGCGACAAGTGCATGTCCGTTCAACACGTCCGAAAGTGGTTTAGGGAGTTTAGTGTCGGTTGAAAGAAAGTCCACGATGAAGAACGGAGTGGAAGACCGTCAGTTTCGAAGGTGGTTATCAAGATGGCCCAACGCAAAGTGCTTCGGAAGAGGAGGATCAACATCTGTGAACTTATTGCTCAGACTCCTAGAAGTTCTTACGGTACAGTGGAAAGAGCTTTGACTAAAGTATTGGGGTATCAGAAGTGTTGTGCTCAATGGATACCGCGGCTATTGACATCAGACTACAAGGAGAAACGCCTTGACTGTGCTCGCCAGTTTCTTCAAAGTTGTCAAGAAGATAAGGAAGGATTGTTAAACTCCATTTTTATGGGAGACAAAAAGTGGGTGTTTGATTTCACTCCTGATATGAAATAAAAATCCCAAGAGTGGCGTCACCCAGAGTCACCAGTCGCAAAGAAGTTCAAACTCCTTCTGCTGGCAAAGTCATGGCCACTGTTTTTTGGGATCATAAGGGAGTACTGCTGATCGATTTAATGGAACGTGGGACAACAATCAACTCTGAGAGTTATTGTGCAACACTATGAAAACTCAGGCAAGCTATTCAGAACTGCCGGCGAGGACAACTGGCAGCCAGTGTAACACTGCTTCACGACAACGCCCGACCTGACGTCTCCTGTCAAACCCAGGAACTTTTGACAAACTTTGGGTCGACTGTCATGCCCCACCCACCGTACAGTCCGGGCCTTGCACCTAGTGATTAGCACTTGTTCCCCAAGCTAAAGGAACATTTTAGTAGCCAACGCTTCCGGAGCGATGAAGTCGAAGAGGTGAAATGCTTCCTTAATGGGTCGGCGGCAGACTTCTATGACACTGGGATACAGAAATTGGAGCACTGTATACAAAAATGCATAGAAAAAGATGGCGATTATGTAAGTTTCATCTTTCCAATAATGTAAATTTCTATGAGAATAAACAATGTTCTCTACTTCTAAAATTGATGGGAACCTTATTTCTGGATCAACCCTCGTATGTCTATCATGTCATTAACGTAAATGTCGAAGGGGACCTAAAATGCTGCCCTGTGGGACACCTAACAATATTGCCGTCCGAGGAAATGCTATTTCCAATGACAACGCATTGCCTGCAATCAAGCAGATACGAACACAACAAAATATGTCATTCCATGTACACCGTTTGCAGTCAACTCTGTTAATAGAATCTTGTGTTGCAGACTGTCAAAAGCCTTGCTGTAGTCAATAAATATCCGGACTACTAGGTTTCATTTTTCTAGCTTCTTGATTAACACCTGCTGAACAAGCAGTGCAGTTTCGGTAGAGCAGGTCATCGAAGCTGTTTCTCTATCGCCAGGGTTTGTGTCATGCTCTCCAACCATGATTCCTCGCTCCTTTGTGCCCTCCAGAGGGGCACGGTCATGGCCCCCCAAACAAGGGGCTTAAATCAACACAGCAATGAAATTGCAATTTTTCGCTTTTAATATGCTTCAGTGCAATACATTGCATAAGCTTCCCTGCTTAACTCAACTGTAATGCGGCAGAGGTGACTTTAGGAACACTTTCTAGACATGCCAAACAATATGTGCATTCTGGTCAGAACTACACCTGACTTAACATTCCGACACGTCGGCATATGGATGGCCCTTGTGCAGTTTAAGAGCACGAATACGCATGCTGGTTGTGGCTTGAGGAAATGTGATTTCTTAAACAAGTTTCAATGCCAATGCCCTAGACTAAGCTTCACCGCAATGCCGTTGTGTTATGCACTGGAGCTTCTGTAATGTATTGCGGTCCATCACTGCAGCAACGTCAGAACCAGCTTTGAATGGGTGTCATGAGAGTTATTAGATGTCTTGGTGCTCATGCTCATAGTGTGACAGATGACGGCACATGTGCGCATGTATAGTCGGGAACATGTGCAAGGCTGTGTTGCAGTCTCGTATATGGAGCTTGCAAGATGGGCGAAGCAAGGTCCCAAATCACCACAACCCTGCCGGAAATAGCTCTAAATCCCTGCCTGTACACTTCTTAAGGGTTTCGGTGCTTTTACCGTAACCGGAGATTGCACATATAATACTATATTTTCAAAACTGAGCTCATTGGAACATCTTCCTGTTCATGCTATGCACACAAAAATGAGGAATAAGGGAGAAATTATGCAGATCCCACACCCAGTGGGAATTGATGTAAGTGAAGCTTTCCATGCTGGATGCTCTGATTGACGATAATTAGCAGTGTTGACGGCTAAAGCTTAATTTCTTCAACGTTTAGGCTAACACGAGGTTGGCGAATTGATGTTAAACGTTACCTTGTGGGCACCACTGCTGTTTGTCTGCGTAATAGGCAGAACACACAGGGAGAGGTGTTTGCATGAGGCATTGTTGTGGGCCATATCTTATAACCCGAGAGTGTTAAGTGTTGTCATTTCCTCATATGGCACATCGCGTTATGGCAGAAGTTTTAAACTTGAATTGGATTATGGGGCTGTACGTGCCAAAATTACACTCAGATTATGAAGCACGGCATAGTGGCAGACTCCAGATTAATTTTGACACCGTGATGTTCTTTAATGTGTCCCAAAATCTAAGTGCACATGGGTTTTCTATTTCGCCCCCGTCGAAATGTGGCTCCCGCGATTGGGATCAAATCCATGACCTCTCGCAATGCCATAGCAGCAGAGCTAATGCAGCGGGCGCAGAAGTGTTGATTTGATGGTCAACCACTTCTGTAGTGTTTCCTGGACGCTGCAGTGTGCTTTAATTAATGCGGCTCTGCGTCTGCACGCCGTGTGAATTGCCCGCTTGACATATTTTGATTGTGTTTCTTTTTTCAGAAATAGCAGCAACGTATTGTATTGTGCCTTGAACATAAGCACACCGCAACCACTGTTGTATGTTAGTGGAGTTTCCTTGCCTTCTCATGTCACTTCCCCCATCTTATATGGGAACTGCCTCTTCTCCTCCCTCTTCTTCTCTCTACAGTTCTATCTGTGTCCCCTCTCGCCTCGCACATAAGCGCTGCAGTTTCTTCAGTGCTTCTGAGGGGAGTCACGGATAATTGCAGCTGTCAGGTGGCTAATGTGACAACGGCCAGGGAGCTCCAGAGGACATTGTGCACATTCGATGCGGTGGGGTGAAAACAAGCTTCTCCCATCTCCTTTCCTCTCTTACTTGTGCCTGTCATGTATATACGCACTGTGAACCCCCCCCCCCCCGACGTGGTGTGTGTGACATCAGCAGCAGTCCACAGCAGCAGCTGGAGTGGGAAAGTCAAAGGAAGAGACAAAGAAAGCTTCACTCTAAAACAAAATGCGTAAAGGTTTCTATGCTTACCCAATGAGGAAACCCGTCCATCACGTAAGATGATTGCTTTCAAGATAAGGCCCGCATGAGCGAGCGAATTGTAAGATCGGGCCTGCGCAGCCGTGCCATAAGCAGCGGCCGCTGATGTACAGTTGATAATGGTTTGCATCGAGAGGAGGCAGCATCATTGACCACATCTACGTATGACGTCTACCTAACGTGACACTGTTCAATTACGTCACGTAGAACAGCACGCATTGGCCAATGCTCATCTTCCATGAAGCAGCAACATCATCCAAATGCACCATAATATAAAAGGAGTGAACAGTGCTATTACTGGCCTCTGCTCCATACTCATGCTGGTCTCAGTTTAACATTTTGGTGTTGCAAATGCGCTTCTCCATTTCATGATTTTTTTCGTGGCGTTTCTCGC
The DNA here is from genome assembly GCF_023375885.2 of Dermacentor andersoni. Lineage (NCBI taxonomy): Eukaryota > Metazoa > Arthropoda > Arachnida > Ixodida > Ixodidae > Dermacentor > Dermacentor andersoni. The sequence continues at coordinate 138,696,151 of NC_092816.1, read as the reverse complement.
AATTATATGAAACGCAGCAGCATATGACAACAAAACAGTAGGTGATCAGTCGCAAATGCTTATGCATCATTTAGATAACTCCCACAGGATACTCTGCATGTAATTTTATCTTTTTCCACTTTCAGTATGCTTCAGCGCTATGGTTTTGCTTGACCGCGTAACCTTGCTATGTCCAGTGTTTGTGACCCCTTCCCACTGTTGGTATACTTCATCACAATGCTAAGTGCATGGTTGAATGCATAACACCACTGTATTGGGATGAAGCTAACTTATGGGTCTGACATTACAGTTTTAATTTAGCGTAAGCAACTATAGCGTATGCTATACGCTAAAGTATATATAGCGTATGCTAAGCAGCACACATTTCTTTAGGTTGAGTTGGCCTGTGAGATGTTCAGATCTTAGAGGCCATGTGCCGTCATTGCGGCTATCTCCCGACTGTAGCTATAGGTGGTGCTAACATGTCGGATGTTTCTTTCGTTAGGTTTCAACTCACTCGAAACGAGAAGCGATCTCGAAAACACCACAAGGTTATCCATAATACTCTGTCGTCGAAGCAGCCTGAGACTAAGCGAAAGCCATTTACACAGTGAGTTGCAAAGAACGAAGTCCATTTTACAAAAGCAACGCCAAATTCAATTCGAAGCTGGCAGCCGGAGCCGCCGCCATGTTTCACGCAAATTCCGCAAACCACGCAAAGACACTAATGCTAAATCTGAGAAATAGTGCGCGTACGCTATACGCAATGGGTCGTTTAGCGTTCTGCGCATGCGCAGTGATGACCCACTATTTTATAGCGTACGCTAAACTAAAACTGTCTATTATGTAGCACATTTTAGATGCTTGCTGGTTTTAAAGTCCGAAAGCTGAGATACAACAGCGTCGCACACTATCACGTGAGGAAAACGAACCGCTGCATGCAGCAAGTAGCGTCAGCATAAGCACTAGATTACAGCTGAACAGCTCTACAATGAAGACCACAATTAATTTGCCTGTAAAACAAAGAAACTTATGCGTCCCTGGCCGCTGATTTACGTTTATAAAACGAATGCCGCACCAGTGCCGCCACTGCCCCGCGAAGATGTCACCAGGGTAAGCTGTGCGCGAGCGCTAACAGCAGTGTATTTGAAGAGCGTGCTGATATTACTAGTTCTGTTGCCCTGCTCCAGGATTCACTCACCTCGTATGCTACTTGTTGTGACGGATCAACGGCTGACGAATGTATGGATAGGCCGCGAATGTCAACGAAGGCGACCAAAAATTTTGCAGCGAGGGAGGCTTAGGGGCACTAGACAATCGGGGGCTTTGCTTTGCATGGTTCCTGCATTTGGTTGGAGAGCAAGCTGGGAACCTCAATGGAGCATAGGGTGGCTACAGTAGAACGTGCTGTCAGGGATATTTTGCAGAGAAAAATTAGCGGTCTATTTCATAAAGTCTCTCTTGAATTTTTGTTAAAGATTTTCTTTTGTTGAAAGTGCTTAGCTATTGTGAGCAGTGAGCTGCGCAACCTTTAAAACAAAGTGACCTGCATAGCGAAGGATTTTGAAGGTGCGAGCACTTTGTTAAAAAGGCGTTTGACTACATAGATACATTCAGAGCAGCGCTTTCTACCCTTTACCCCATGCAGAATTTGTAGGTCCTATTTGCACCACCAGGATCTGCCGATGTACTGCAGTGAAGCCTTTAACATGTGTCCCAATGTCCAATGCTACGGAGTTCAATATATCCATTTAATGTCTGAGCAAGTTTGATGTATGAAGTTTCATATACATGTAATTCTCTTGGTGATTCACCACCTGTTATTTAAGCAGTAATTCTATTTATAATGGTTTCATATAACAAGGTTTAATTGTAATGAATTATTGCTATACGACATTCTTTCCATTACTATAACTAATACTCTCAAGCTTGGAATCTCCCAGCTTCCTCATACAGTTGGCCAATGTGAGAGTGCACCTGACACAACAAGCCATGTCGTACACTTACTCTGTGCATATTCACAGCCCATGCAAGCTCGTGCTGAAAGCTTGTTGCTGCTTGCAGAGGTAAACGTTTCACTTGACTGTTGTAATGATCTCGCTGACTATGTGATGGAATAAACAGTTACTCCACAATAAAACATAGTATGAGGCCATTTTGTAAACATGAGCTTGAAGTAAAACTGTGCCATGCATCGTCGAAAAAGGAAAACAACATTACAGGGATGAGCATACTTATCGTGGGCTTGTCTCTATAGCTTTTATGTCTTGCTTTGTCCACATTATGCTGCACAGTTTTAGTTGAAGCGGTTATTGGCTGGCAGACGTCTTCCCATCATGTTACTACGAGTTTAGATGAAAGCAGTCTTGGCCAGCCTCTCTACTCCTGGTTCTCTGACTTAGGTGCTGGTGCCTCCAGTAGTTCAGATTTGAATGGGTGCAAATTAATTTTCCCTCTCAGTGAAATCATACCAACTTTCCCAGGTTACCGGGCTTCTACAATTCCTCCTAAGTTGAACTTGTTCAACAGCTTTACCTAGTACTTTAAGTAGGCAGTGTATTCCATGTCGTAGGGCAAACAGAAAATTAGCACAAGCACTCTTGCTTTCAGGCTGCCATAGACTTCGAGTTAAAAGTGCAGTCGAGATCAACATGTCCAACCTTGATCCCTCCAGCCAATGTGCCAGCCTTCCCTATGAGCCACTACTTGCGAAGGTGAACATACCTTCTTTGTTCCATGCAAAACATTTTGTTAACTGTTTCCAGGAAAAAGTAGTTCAAGCATAAATGGCCAACGCATGCTCTTCATACCAGGTGGCCATGGATAATGGAGACGATAGGAAAGTACAGGCCAGCGTCGCTGTCCCAGATCCATCCGGCAGCTTTTCTGTCACAGGTCCATGTGTCCCAACTGCTGGTCTTCAATGGGAGCTGACACTGTCTCCTTCTATAGGGGGCATTTTCTGACATGCACTTCTGTGGGAGAATGCCCCATTCATAAAAAGAAACAACAAAGATTAGACACGAAATGGTGCAGCTCATTAAAAGAAAATTACTTGCTGGGTTCGCCACTGAGCCGTATGCATCAGCGCTCGTGACTCGACAAAAAGCAGCCGCAGCGGCACGCGCAAGCTCAGGCTTCACATAGTTTCGCGCCCATCGCAAGAGGGGCACCTCACGGCTACATTCGGATATCGCCGGCGCACAAGGAGGAAGTGCAGAAACATGCACGCTTGCAGTCTCAGAGGGACGCGCATGCGTGCAAACTCGATACCATGGGTGCACAGCTAGAAGGGTCGTTTTGCCACACGCTTGAGCACCCTGTAACATTTTGTGGGCGAGTGTACATGCTAGACATGTTGTCTGTAGTGCTTATTTTTGAAATGTGATCCTTTGGGATGTATAATACATATAATATGCATCTTAGCTTTGTTGTGCATTAAGAAGAATTTATTTTATAAATACTATATAATTATCTGAAAAGATGAATGTTTCTTTAGATTTCACACATTTCTTTTGCTACATTGTAAATGTATATCCTAATAGATTAGTGTTTCGTATGTTATACGTTTGCCGATAGGAGACTTACTGCTGCCATGCGAGGGCCTTCAGGCACATTAAAGCTGTATGTTGCAGCTTTTCGCCTGGAGGACACCCAACAAAGTTTGTTGGAAATAGAACCATTTCTGGTATGGTAAGTCGAAAATTCTATTTCAAGTCGCTGCCTCTAGACCCTTCGTGCCAACCGCCATTTTGGCAAGGCTGTGTGATGTCTGGGAATAAGGCTGCTTCGATGGATTTCAAGACCAGATAGCAGCCTTCCTTCACACACTCTGGCACCAAAAAGGGCAGCACAGGTGTCAGTGTTACTTGTGCTACAATTCCTTCACTTGTGCTATAAATAGCAGCAGCAAACTGCCAAGATGCAAAAGCAAAACAATGAATGAGGGCCATAACGTATTTCCCAGCTCCTGAAATCAGTTCCAGTTTTTGCAGTAGACAAAAGCATGGCCTTCAAGATCAGCTTCGATTACCAGTGGGAACAGTTTCCGAGGGTGCCAATTCATTTCATCAAGACTCAGTGTTGCCACACTGCTTTTGATTGAAGTGTGAGAAAAAAATATTGAAGTGAACGTTTTCTAACACATTGAATGCAGTCAAATTTTCTTTCTGTTATGCTTTCCTTTTATTTCAAAGCAAAAAAAAACCAAAAATCTAAGAAAGCAAGAAGCAAAACAGAAAGAAAAATATCTCAGTATAGGGCATCATTGCACAGTGTTGTGAAACCAGATGTTCACGCCTGTGAGGGTGATGATTGGCCAAGTGTGTGCACTATACATTCAGTGATGCTACAGGCATGCACTCTGCTGTTTGCGTTTCATTTGACGCTGATAGTACATCCACACAATGTAGCCACAGGGACAAGTGAGCAGTGAAGTGAAGCTTTTTGAGATCATGTTTAGTTGGATCATGCAAATAAAATGCATTAATTATTCATATGCCATGGAAGATACAAGCACAAATACACAAATTACTGTGCATTACAGGAGTGGCTGCGAAGATGTATAAGGCTCACACAAAGGCCGGACAGCAGACAAAGGACGATGATATTTAACTCATTTCGCCAGGAAAAATGACTTCGAAGTTTGTGCATTAAGTACGAAGAAAATCCGAGGATACCTAAGCACTTCTTATGAGTTGTGAATACTTTAATGTCCAACTGAACGCCACTGAGCAGTCCGAGTTATGAACTCCTCGCGGGCAAGCGGGTACATTAAGACGCTCGGCACATATTGATTTAGCCTCACCGAGGCGCAGTTAGAACACGCACAAGAGCTTGAGTAGACAAGGAACAGGTGGTAACACAGGCTTGCGAGAGGGAAGGTGATGTTTTGTCGCAGCAATGCACTCTCCCCTCGCGAAGTAGCGCAGCAGCAGATGTTCCCCTTCACTCGCTTTCCTCTGCTGAGACACGAGCCAGCAAGTGCAAGCTAGTGTCATGAGCGCGCCTCGTGTGCTCACATGGCGTCACAGTCAACGGGAAATTAGGCACTGTTTTGCTGCTACAGGTGCTGCCGGCTTTTTCACTGAAAGAACCATTTAACATTCTTGCATAAAAAAATCCTGTCACTGACCACATAATAAACAGCAATAAAGAAATTCCGTTAAAAGTATTGCATCAAACCAGCTCAGAGCACGAAAGATTGACCAAAGCTGTCAGGCTTGGCTGCTGAAAATTAATGTGTTGTAGCAAGGTTTAACGAGCGAAAATGATATGCAAGAATACTCAGAATGATGCGAATGCTCAGATGCTAAGCTCTGCTCTTGTGCAGGAGCTTGGCAATGCAGCTGGCATAAATGCCAGTCTTCTGACTACTACTCTGGTTTCGTGAAAAGTAGGTTATTCTGGCAAGAGTATCACTGCAACATGACTGCAGTGCATTTTTACTTCACAGTGAGTAAGTACACTTTTACTTCACTGTGTCAGATAAACAAGTCGACAGACGTTTGAAGTGGTTCAACCACGATTCACAGCTGGAGAACAGGATAGCAACCATAGAATTTGGCGAGATGATTAGACAACAGGCAAAGGAGAGTGGACAAAAGTTGGAGGTGAAAGCTGTTCTGTTTGACTGTGACGAGGTGTAATGGAGTCGTCAAGCAACAGGCAATGGCGATGGTGCTTCCTACCGTGCTGATATTGTCCTGGCTGCAAGGCACATAATGGTGATTACTGCATTTTATAGTGTCCCATTTTTCTTTAGATGACAAAGTATTTAAATTTGTGTATTGGTTACATTTGCAGTGACATCCAAAATCCAGATTTGTACTGGGCAAAGACAATACTTAAAAATTAAGTTCACTGGTTTTACATGCCAAAATCACTAAATGATGATGAGGGATGCAATAATGAGAAACTCTGGATTAATTCTGACTACCTGGGTTTAACATGCACCAAATGCAAGGCGCCCAGCATTTTTTGCATTTTGCCCCGATCGAAATGTGGCCGCAGGGGCTTGGATTTGATCGCACGGCCTTGGACTTAGCAGCCAACACCAAAGCCACAGCACCAGTAACATTAAAACAAAGCAGTGATTTGATAAAGCGTGTAAGAGCACAACGGTTTTTAAGCATTGCTTCATGCTAAGGTCTAAGTTCGGTACTGTCACACAACAACCGCAATAATGAGATGAACAACGGGGGTAAAATGCTAAATTAAGCTGCAAAATTATGAAGCAAAAGCCTTTGAAGCTGTGAAGTTCTTTAGGAACTTGCAAGGTGTGGACATTTGGACATGCAAAGGATGTAGCCTTTGGAAACAACTTGCCAAGTTAATTAGTTGTTTTTTACTAAAGCAATACTTCATCACAAAGCAAATAGCTATAATTTCAGTATGCTCCAAGACTGAATGCCCTATGATGAAAATTTCTATTGCATTTCTAGCAAGTTATATGGAGCAACCAAAGGTAAGAGACATTTGATGCTAGTGTTCAATAAATTTCAGTTATTAGACAGCACTCGTCCAGTGCCCTTGCGTGTGTCTTCCATTGTTTCCGCACTGATTAGTAAGTATGATGCTAGTGACTGCAATAGAATACGCGAAGGCCGAGAAAATAGCAATGGCAATGAAGAGCTATTGCTCGAACAAAAAAAAAAAGCATAGGTGTAGTGCCAAAGCAGAAAGGAGAACATGCACGAAAAGTATGTGCAAAGTCATACATGACAAGAGAAAGCAGCAGGCAAGATGTGGTGAGCAGGGGGGTGGGGGGTGGGGAGGAGTATTCTGTAAGAGCCCACCTAGCGGACTGTCCATTTCGGCCGCTACTGATTGGCTAGGGCTGCTCGTCTCCTCCTCTCACAGAGCTGAATCCAATCGGCAGTGGCCGAAATGGACAGCCCACTAGGTGTACTCTTACAGAATACCCCCCCCCTCCCCCCCAGGGGAAAATGATGAGATGGATTCTTGCCTTGTGAAGTGCAGCAACTGTTCTTTTTTTTCTGTTCAGAGCGAACGTGAGTGAGACTGGAGATGTAATGGTGATATGAGGCTTTGATGTGGAGATAAGCTGTGGTCTGGGATGAAGCACAATTTTGGTTTCCAGCTGTGGATGAATTTCCAGGAGACCCTGCAGATAAAAGTTTTTTTAGCAATTGATAATTCTGTATCTGGCGAAGGAAATCATTACAGTGAACATGCGGCATAAGCAATAGACAGCCAGGCACATATAGCAAAAGACAGTGCCACTGTAGAGGAATGGCGACAGGGAAGAGCAACAAAAAGTGATCGAGCATCTGCAGGGAGAAGGGTACAGAAAAACTACAAGGGATCACACAAAGGAGATCAGTTTGACAGTGACGACAAGAGCAGCACTTATGAGCACAAATTTCAGAAGAAAGTAGCAAATTAATTGGGTCATCAGTTGCCAAAGAGCAAGCACTTTCTGTCACGAATGCTACTGATGCCAAGCATCAGTCCTGGCGCTGTTAAGGAGGTGACGGCGCAGTTGTGGCAAGGGATAGCAGCAGGTGTCTTACAAAAATGGCAGTACCGGGCAGTACTGGGCTACAGTGAGCCAAGTGTACCAGCCTGTGCTTCTTGAAATCTGTCGCCTATGTCGAGTTGAAATGTACTGCTAAAGTGGGTGTACGTCGGAAAGACTTTCTCGCCCGTGCGGCGCTCGTGCCGAGTTGGTGATGGCGGATTATTGATTTAATGAGCCATCTTTCGTCTCATTAAAGATGTTTTGCGTCTCTTCCCGGGCGAGGAATAGGGGCCATAGTGTAGACCAGGCATGCTCTCCAGGAGCAGTACCTTCGCTCGTGCAACGCTTTTTGTACGCTGCTCTCTGACTTTTAAATGGAATATTTGAATGGTCCCCTTCGATATAAGTAAAGGTTCTTCAGCAAAACCATGTGCAATAAATCGGTAAGCGGGAGCCGCAGAGCTAGCGAAACGGAAGGAAAGCAGGCAAGTCGGACGTACATTTAAATTAAATTATGGGGTTTTACGTGCCAAAACCACTTTCTGATTATGAGGCACGCCGTAGTGGAGGACTCCGGAAATTTCGACCACCTGGGGTTCTTTAACATGCACCTAAACCTAAGCACACGGGTGTTTTCGCATTTCGCCCCCATCGAAATGCGGCCGCCGTGGCCGGGATCGAATGTACATTTAGACAGAGCATTATAAGCTCAGGTGCTCTCGTGAGGGCTCCCTTTGCCGGTGACGTATGCCGTCCTGTGGCAGTACTGGTAAAAAGCCATTATATCGTCGGGACGAAAAAAGCACCCCGCCACTTCTATAACACCAGTCGGAACACTGCGGCCGCCATCACGTTTCAGAGTGGTCTACGGCCATAAATTGCATAACGACTTTCGCTTTTCCCAGCTACAGGGTGCTAAATGTGTTTCGACATGCAGACATGCATGTTCACGCGTATCTCTTGAAGGGTGCAGTATGCACCGATAACCAACACATGATGGACACGGCGTAATGCTTTGGTATTACGCCGTGGCATTAAGTTATCCGATTGGTCCTCGATATCACAGGTTCACTGATCCCGTCGCACGTTCCCTATGTTACCAAAAAGCGCAACAAACCTACCGGCAACATCCAAGGAGACGCAGGAGGAACACTTATGCACGACGCACGGCACGCACCGCTTCGTCAAGAAAGGAGACTGATTTGAAGGATCGCCAGCCAGCCGACACACGGCAAAATGCGCGCCTAGGGACAAACGCATACGAAACAAGCAAATCGGCTTCTCCTCCGTATAGTACCTAGGCAAAGGGAGAAATTTCAGGCGCAAACGCCCCCAGATTTTCTCTCTCGCACCCGCTGAAACGACTGGCCAATCCCGTGAACTGGCGTTTCCTCTAATGACCGTCTCGTCTATCAGACAAGTTGACAGAGCCCGCAGCGAGGCCGGATGAGACGAAACGTTGTGGTGGTTCATCCGTGCCGTCATGTCACATAAAAAAAATATCAACATTTTTTTTCACCTGCGCCAAAGCATCCAGTGATGACACTAAAGCCAGCCAAGGCAACTACGTTCTTATTTATTTTTTCTACTTTGACTTTTAATCGCGAGGACACATTCAGCCTCTTGAATTTTTTTTTCTCGAGCCAGCCAGAGCGCATGCGTTTTTCTCGCGTTGACCCGACCACCGCGCGGCGCACTTCGGTGGGCGTTCGGTTTTCTCTGGCCGAGTGCATTTTCGACCGGCAGAGCTTTGGACGCTATCTAGCTAGCCGACGAGAAAAAGAAACAATGGTCGCTAGCCACCATCTATGTGGGGACTCGACGGATTGCAGCGCGTTCGCTTGAGCGCAACCTCTCCAGAAAGTCTTGTCTCGCCGGTATAGGATACCGAGCAGTATGCGCATGGTTCTTGAGGACCAAGCGTGTCGTATTTTCTTCGATATTCCTTTAATAGCCATATTAGTTGCCCAAAGTAGGCATTCGATTGTGACCAACACACCTTGCGTTTTTTTTTGTTCATTACGGGGCCCGCGCTCCACAAAAGGAAAAAAAGAAGCGTTGTGGTAGTGCAGCGAATTGTCGCATGGTGAAAGTGGTATTTTGTTACTTCTTTTGAGGAAAGTAGTGGGCCATGGGACGCTTCAGCTGCCGGATACTCTTATTATATTATTGCGACAGCAATTATATGGATGCTCTATGCGCACTCCTGCCGTCGCCGTCGCCCTCATATTCCGCATAAAGTCCAAGTGCGATAACATCGCGACCCCACGCCGCATGCTGTATGTGCGAGTGAAAGCGGGGGGGGGGGGGGGGGGACGATAGTGGCTGTCTTGTGTGCGCACGGGAGAAAAGTGAGGAGGAAGCACGCCGCCTTCCGTCGCGCGCGATACATCGGGGGGAGTGGATGGAATGGGGGCAGGATCTAGGATTCTGTGAATCTGTGATTGCGCAACATGTTTATTTGCCTTGTTTGACGCATTATATACCGTAACTTTTTCTTAGATACGTAGATTTATTGGAGACTTACTTATACGTATGTTTAAATGTCTTGTTGCGAGAGTTTGTGTATACGTGCAGTGAACTTCGTTTCCAGTGGCACTTTTTTGCCCTTTATCAAGCTGTATCTTCGCATTTTTCTATTCCATTGTATATTCGCAATTATAATGTACGAAGGCGAGTCAAATTAAAGTGAGCCTACCCACCCCGCGCAATTATGGTTCTGTTCATTATCTGCAAGGCCTGCGCATAGCACACAGGCATCTCTCATTTACAACAGCGACCCGCAGGTGTGAGGATAAATGTTCTTTAATGCTCTCATACACTAGGTTGAACATGGTTGCGTGCCGTAATGGACTCTCCAGAAGTTGAGCAGCGTGGTGCCGTCAGGTTTTTGACAGCTCAAGGTGTTTCCCAAAAAGAAATTAGTCGTCGTATGGCTGCCGTGTACATGCAACTTTGCATTTCATTGGCCACTGTGAAGCGTTGGAACAAACGGTTCAAAGAAGGACGTGAAAGTTGCAAAAGCGATCCCAGACCAGGCCAAAGCCATCGTGCAATCACACCTAACAATATTGCAAAGGTTGATGAGCTGATGAGACAAGAACGGAGGATAAGCATCGATAAACTGGCAGAGATGTGTGAACATCAGTCACGGTTTGGTTCGCGCCATAATTCATGAACATCTCGGTTATCGGCTCTTGTGTGCGCAATGGAGGCGCAAGATTTTGAACCACCGCCAGAATAAGGAGAAGATCGGCGCTGCCTTTACTCATCTGATCCGGTATCACAATAAAGGTGACGATTTCTTGCCTGCAATTGGGATCGGAGACGAACCATCATATCACTACTACGAGCCTGAAACACGACGGCAAAGCTTACAATGGAAACATTCAAATTCACCTCCCCCAAAGAAAGCAAAGGCAGTCATTTCCGCCAGAAAGGTGCTGTTGAGTTTTATTTTTCGATCGTCAGGGGCCATTACTGATAGAATTTGCTAAATCTTGGGAGACTATCAATTGATTCCGATATTGTGAAACGCCGGATCGGCTGCGTGTCGTAATCAAGAACAAACTACGTGGAAAATTGACGAATGGGGTCATCTTGTTCCACGACAATGCCCGTTCCCACGTAGCTGATGTGGTTAATAGAAAACTGACAAAGTTCAAGCGGGAAACGCTGCAACATCCGCCACACAGCTCAGACCTGTCGCCTTTATATTTTTCATATCAGCGGCATGCACTGCTTCGCTGGCTTCGCACTGATGTAGTTCTAAGGTTCGTGTTATATATTCTTTACTTATTAAATAGACAAAATACATGGAAGCATTGACATCAGTTATGTTGGGCACAATGTTTGGCACATACGAGCTTATTCTTTTATGAAAAAATACATAGTTTACTTGTATTGACAGTGCTTAGCGTTCAACAATTCCTTTGCAGTTTCTTTGGAAATGGCAATGCAGTTATTATTCGTGTATTTGATCCCTAGGTAAATTGTTTAAGAGGAAGCTTTAGGTCGAGACCAACTCCGACGCGGGCTATACGGATACATTTAAAATGCAGAAACGATTTTCTGAGATAACTCCTGAATAGCTTTTAATGAAATTTGTTGCATTGGGAGAGTAAGTTAAATTCTAGTGTCTGTTGGAAGCGGAATTTCGATTTAGGGCCTGAACTCTGTTTCAAATATTTTTAAAAATTCCAAAGTTCGAAAAAAAATAGGAGCACGAAGTTTACAAATTAATAGCTCTGCATCAAGAAAAGATATCGCGGTTCTGTAAACGGCATCCATTACACCATTCAAAGAGGACAAATTCTATATGTCAATTGGTATCTTACGTGAATTGGTTATGTTATGTGCAAGGATTCTGCAAAAGCCGTATTTCCATAACACTTAATTTTTTGAGTCTCATGTGTAACATATCAATTTTGTCCGCTGTAGATGTACTATTATGTGCAATTCACAGCATTGTGATATCAATTTTCATTGCTGATTTACAGAGTTGTAAACTTAATTGCTTCGTTTTGTGAAAATTTTCGAATTCTGCCACTTTTCAATAAAATATTGACGACCTAAATAGAAAATTCGAAACAAACAGTCACTAGAATTTAGGTTTTTCTTTTAAATGCAACAAACCTCGTCAAATTTGGTGCAGTGGTTGCCGAGAAAAACGAATTCTCCTTCTACATGTATTTGGATAGGAGCATCTGACCTAATGTTTCCTCTTAAGGAGGAGGCCCACCTGCAACGTGAGCCCCCCCCGAACGAGATTTCTGGCTACGCCACTGGTATAGACTGAAAGGCATCACTGAACTAAGGAAACGTGGCATATCCCTCCCGTGAAGAACAGGAAACCGCTATCGAAATCGGCAGTAACAGCCCATTCATGCAGCGTCCCCGGTCGGTGGTTCATTTAGGACTTCTTTCGAAGTTAAAATACCAATCGCAAGTGAAAGTCGATGTTATGACACTTCCGAGCACACTATTGAATACCGAGAGCAAATTTTTCTTTGTAGTACAGGCGTGAGTTTTAGTTGCTGGGCGATAGCGCATCTACCACGTCTATGCAAGACTTCTCCCGGTGAAACTAAAACAGCTTCTCGATTTTATGCGAAGCATACTAGCCGCACAACCGCGCTCTTCCTTGATACGCCGCGCACGGCCGCGTAGCTACCATATGACGTCATAACAGCTGCGAAGCGGACGCTTAAGCTTCGCCTTCAAGAGTGGAACGCAACAGCGTTCCCGTCGACCCGCCAAGGGGTGTAGCGACTACGCGCCCCGCATCGGACGCGGTGAGCGTCGAGCAACGCAGCGTTCGGCGAGGCAACGAAATGTGCGCCTGAGCAAGCGACGCACGCCTGAGCCGACGCCGACGACACCGGCTTTTCTGCGACACGAGCTCCTTAACGCTGTCGCGTTAAAATAAAGGCTAGTATGCTTCGCATCCTGGGCTTAACCTTAGCTAAGCCACAGCCATTTTTGGTATGCTAAATTATCCGCTGATGTCCGTCTCCTGGCGTGGCGCAGCGGTAATGAGCCGGGCTCGGGATCTGCAGGTGCGAGGATAGAATCCTGGTCAGAGCATTTTTATTTTTACGGTTTTTTTTTAGTTTTTTATTGCACTAAAACGTTCTCTGTTGCTCTCTGTATTCAAAAAATAAATATGGGTCCAGGCACCACGTATTTAGCGCGCTAGAGCTGTTTTTCGCACCAGTAACCAGCGCCTCCCAGTACGTCGCGCATGCCCAGCGCCCCATGCATCCAGCGCGCGGCACTGGACCCATGATCCGACGATGCACTGGATACTGGCTACTGTTTATAGAGTGAAAATATAGAGCCGTTCTTAGACAGGCCGCACTTTAGCTTCTTTAATGTCCTATAAACGTTCCTTTATAGAACTCAGTACATATGTCATATGATGTCACATTTTTAGAACAGGAATGGAGAGCCACTCTAGAGACAGGCCGCATTAGAAGTTATGAAAACGTTCTATAAATTTTTCGATACAATTTGGTACATAAGGTGTCACTACGAACTCTATAGAACTTTTATGGTGGATGTAGAGCCATTCTATAGACAGGCCGCATTAGAAGTTCTGAAAAGGTTCTATGAACATCTTTCTATAGAATTTGGCACGTAAGATGTCAATACAACCTCTATAGAACGTTTCTGAAAACGTTCTATAAAAATGTTTCTATAGAATTTGGTACATAAGATGTCAATACGACCTTTATAGAACATTTATGGAGGGTGAATAGAGAGTCAGTCTATAGACAAACCGCATTAGAAGTGTTAAAAACTTTCTACATACATTATTTTATAGAATATTGTACATATGATGACAATAAACCCTCTATAGACCGCTTATAGAGCGTGAATGGAGAGTCAGTCTATAGACAAGCCGCATTAGAAGTGTTAAAAACTTTCTATAGACATTATTTTATAGAATTTAGTACATATGATATCAATACACTCTCTATAGAACATTTATAGAGAACGAATGGAGAGCCATTCTATAGACAGGTTGCGTTAGAAGCACCATACGCCTGAGCAACGGCTGTGGTAACAATACGCAGACCTCAAAGGCTATGCCTTTGGCAAGTTCAAGTGCCAAGTTCAAGTCCCGCAGAGGGGAGTACACTACGCTCACCCTGCATTGAACATAACTATGCACGTGTTTCACACTACCTTTGAAAGTTCAAGATGTGTAATTGTAACGGAGCTTTCTGGGCATATCCTAATCTTCCCAAGCTGCTAAAGATGACCTGCACACCATATCTGTGACTGGTTCTTTAGCCGTTGCGACATTTTATGAGTATAGACTCTTTTCTCTTTTCCTGCTGACCCTGTTAGTTTTGTCTCGTAGTTTTCACTCATTTGACTAGATTTTACAAATTCACGTTACGATATCACTGGATATCCAGAATCTACCACCTGCTGCACCTGTTGCTCACAGTTCCCACAATAGATGGGTGCAAGACTCATTCAATGCGACACCAAAGCAAGATCTTGGCTGATTCTATTCTTAACTTGTAAGGGGTGCGATGTGAAATTGAGGAGAGAATTCAGAGTGGGGCAAGCACTGCCACAGAACCAGAGGTCCAGATCCAAAAACCAACTCATCATTTTTTAAAATTTTGCATTATGTTGACAGCTGAATAAACAAACCCCTGTTTACCTGTGATATGCCAAAAAAAAAACAACTTGTAATTTTTGTATACGTGCCTCAAGTTACGTGACCACTATGTTGGTTGGAAGTACTCATACCGTGCTGTTAAGTGTCCTAAATTCCACATCAGACCATTAAAAAGTGAAGATTTGATTTGGCTGAACTGGCTTTCAGGCAGCATTGACAAAGTTTAGCACTCATCTAATAAGGGAAGTGTCTGAGCAACAGATGATGGATTCTTGATATGCAGAGCGTGTCAAGGCATAAACTTGTGGAAAGCTAGTAAAATGGTCGAAAACTACGGCAAAAAAAGATGGCACAAGAAAAGTAGGTTGTACTGTTTTAACTTTGTACTGCTCTATATGCGCGAGCTGTCACATGGGGCAAAGGACATAGGTGGCACGTGATGCGGTGTACACATCAACTTATCAGCACCAGGAAGATTAGGATATGCCTAGCCATTCATTGAGGGCTCTTTTACAGTTGTGTGCTTTGAACCTCTAAGGGCAGTGTAAAGCAAAAGCATAATTATGTTCAATGCGGAGTGAAAGAGGTGCTTTCTTTTCCCCTGTTGAGCAGCAAGATGTATATGGGCCACATCTTGTCGAAAATGAAATGAGTGAGTTCAGCACTTGTCCTCTTGTTCTTCACTTTGCACTGCATCTTTCGTGCTGTTATTTTTTCCCTGGGATGTAAGCTGAATCATGCTAGGAGGACATACTAAAACCCATGTTTTATTCATAACAGAACTTTCTTTGTTGCCCCTGTTGCTGTTCTTTTGCTTATAATGCTTAAGAGGTGACAAATATTTCTAAATTATAGTGGTTATAGCAAAACAGTGTTAACAATTTAAGGAATATTCCCAACGGATTTAATATCAGCATTGTTTTATCATCAGTAAGAATGCCAACAGGCATTTCCAGTTGGCCTTGTAGGTTGTTCATCATTACCATGAAACGGTGCAGAAATCTGATGATAATGAAGAGAGGCACAAAGCGCTGTGGGTGTCTTTTCTCGTCAGGTTTTTTATGTTGTTCCTTGGTAGTAAAGAAAAATCAGACGTAACACTTTTGTATGTGTCCTGCCAGCATCATCTGGTTTGCATAAACGATTCTGTTGTGTGGGAAGACATGTGCAGGCCAGAATGATCTTGTCAACACACACCTGCAGGATTAAATCGGCCTCCCTATTCTCTGCTCCCATTTGGCGATGAATTATCACACATCTGAGTCCACCCTAATTTTCTTGCAGTATAAAAAATAAAGCGATAAAGCGCTTGTCATATTTTCGTTGCTATCCTTTTGCCGCCTTTTCCCCATTGACGCGCCACTATGGATTACAACTAGCCCCGTCAGCCACCTTCCTAGTTCACAGCTTTGCCATCAAACGGTTGCACTACTGAAACTATAGCTGTGCATAGTGTAGCTGTTCACTTCATTAAAGCTTGATGTAAATTTTCTTATTTATTTCTACACTTTGCCACTTTCTCTATTTTTTGTTTATATGTTGTAGTGCATCAACATATTGAAACTTCGCAGTTGCCAAGTGCTTAGTGTGCCCCTTTTACATGTGTATCTTGTCGTAGAGCGTCTGCGTCATGTGTGATAGTGCAACTACTTACACTACTGCACTTGTATAAAAGATGCTGAAAGTGCACTTGTCATGTTACATGGAATTCTTTTATTGCTGTGATAGTGGATTCATGTATTGTAACTTTGTAGCTGGCATGTAAGATGGTTAGTGTGCCCCTTTCTAGATCTGCATCCTGCCTCAGAGTTTTTGTTTCACATGTCATAATGTAACTACGTTACATTACAGCATTTGCAGAAATGAAGCTTGAAGTGCACTTTTTCTTGTAACCATTAACATTTTTTTTTGCTCTAGCAATGCGTCTTATTGTGTCATTAATTTCAATACAAGAGGCTTAGCATCTGTTTTATGTATACATCTTACCACAGAGCTTTTGTTTTGCTGACCCGTGATAGTGCAACTACAGTGCATTACTGCACTGTTGTAAATGATGCTCAAAATGCGCACTTTCTCTGGTGTACCTTGCCACTGTTTTTATTTTCTGTGGCACTTTATCCACATAGTGTGCGTCAGTTTCATCTACATCTTGCCACAAAGCTCTTGTTTTCACTCACAAGGGTTGTTGCACCTACATCACATTGCAGTGTTTACATACCTGGTGTTCAAAGTGCACTTTCTGCTAGATCTTGCCATTTTGCTTACATGTGGTAGTGCAACAGCACATTGTATTTTGTAGTTGCCATGCTAGTTGTTTACTGTATACACTTCTTGTTTATCAGTGCATATTGAAGTAGAGGTCATATTTTCGTGCCCCGTATTACAGCTAATTATAGGCTATGCTCTCTGTCGTGCCTCATGTAGTGATATTGATATGGCAGAACGTTGCAGTAGTCATGCCAGTTCAAAGCTTGCGCTTCTTATATTAAAGGGACACTAAAGGTTAATATTAAGTCAACGTGGACTGTTGAAATACCATCCCAGAAACCTCGAAACGCTTGTTTCGTGCGAAGAAGAGACTTACTTTAAGAGAAAATGCGTTCTGAAGCGTCTGCGTAGCTCTAGCGCAGTTCAAATCACCCGCCCCCCGATCGAGGAGTATCGACGTCATGGTCTCATAGTGACGTTGCGCCATCGGTGAGTAAAACGGCTCCCGCAGACGGCGCTACGGCTTTTCTGCGCAAAACGAAAACGCGCGGCCAGAAACAGCCAGGACAGAGCCGACAGCAGCGCGAAAGCGGAACTATGGTGGCTAGCGGAAGGGAAAGCGCGCGACGATAAGCCTGCTCTTTATTTTATGACGCCAACTTCGACGCTCGTTGCAATGGACGACCCTGACAACGACACATTGGCTCGCGATTTAAGCACTGATGACGTGACCTGCTGCTGAGGGCTCGAGCTGCCGGCGTCGTTGCGTACAACTACACCGGCGGCCTGCTTTGAAAGGCACTCCACGCGACTTCACTAAGTCGGCGTCGAACCCGTAATCCTCTGGACGAAAGTGCAGCGAGCACACTATGTGATTTTTCGGCTCTTTGCCAGAGCGCTGTGGCAGAGGTACGGCACTTAACCATTTCGAACGGAGATGTTCACTCGTTGGCACACAGTGATAAGTAACGTTGGATTCGCCGCTGCAACTGCCCTTGGCCAAGTTCCGCGAACCGTTCGCGGACATCACATGGACGTGGCATTCTCGCTGCTTGTTCCAAATGCAAGTTTCGCGAGCCAGCAGGACCACCGCAGCACGACGCGATAAAGAAACAACTGAAACTCCAAAGCGCGCGCAGAGTTGAGCGAAAACGAAACCTTTCGATCGCCCGTACTACTCAAGGGTAACGTGAAAATGTTATTTTTTTTAGAATCGAACAGAAGCAGGCAAGTAGCATTTTCTTCCGTCCTATAATCTAATGAAATGATCCTTTTAATACGAGTTTTTGAGTACTAGCGACATAAATTATGAGGAGTGCTTTCGTCATCGGTCTAGTACCGGAATGTCGCTGGGGGGTCTCAAATCGTGTCATGCATTTACCTCAATTTCTCGGTTACTAAAGCTCTGTTCGCGATAATATTGACACCTTAGACGTTCTAGAGCATTGCTTTATCACTTTAACTTGACTTTCTGGTAAGCTTTAGTGTCCCTTTAAAGTGCACATTATTTCTTGTTTCTATCTGCAGTGTGCCTTTTTTAATATCGAAGATCATATGACTTTCCATTTGTGGTTTGTCAGTAGATTGCAATGTTGAACTTCAATACATGCATATAGTGCAGTATGTATTTTATCTTGCATATTGCACGAAATTAGTGCGTACGATTGAGGTGATTTTGGTGCAGTAGTGGACTGAATCAAATTTTTTTTTGCAGTACATATGTAATTCATTTCATTAGCCATTCACACTTTGCAAAGTTGAACTCATTTTCTTAAGGTATTTCTGCTGTTCACAATACTTGTAAACAAGAAGGTTACTGACAGTGCTCCTGTGCTTTAGGCAAGCACATTTACAATGCCATTGTAAATGCAGGGGGATTTTTACATAAATACTTGTATACTTATTTAGTGAGAAAGTGTCTCTTCTATATATATATATATATATATATATATATATATATATATATATATATGCCCTGTTGTGTGACATTCATTTTTTTATAGATATCGTCCAATCGAAATTTGATTGGAACTCAAGATATTTCTCCTATTGTGATGCTGAAAGAAACTTGTTCTTATCAATGCTGTGATATTTTTCTGCATTAATAAAGCTACCTAGAAACTTTTTGTTTGTGTTTCAGATAAGTTGAAATCAGAGTTAGTTAGTTAGTTAGTTTGGGTTTAGTGGCACAAAGGCAACTCAGGTCATGCTGCGCCAGTCACAGGACAAAATAAAGAGAACCGTTAGAGCAGGTAAACCTGCATTACATTATAGTTGGTGTAAATAACCAGTTTTTTCTAAAAACTCGAAGAGGTTAGGAAATGGCACTAGGGGGTCATCTGCTAGCAATAGGGTAGGGTGTAATGGGATGTGCAATTTATACAGGCTGTGTAAAAACCTCCGTCTCAGTGTATCGATGTGTGGACATGTTATTAAGATGTGCATGACTGTAAGAGCTTCATTACATTTTTCGCAAGTTGGCGGGTTTTCTTTTCGGAGAAGGAAATTGTGCGTCAGATGTGTGTGTCCAATTCGAAGTCGACACAAGATCACCTCGTAGAATCGTTGCTGGTGACTGCATGATTTCCACTCTCCAATGACAGGTTTAATTAGATGAAGCTTGTTGCTTAAACAAGTGTCCCAATCGCGTTGCCATTTTGACATCAAGGCCTTCCGAATCGCATTGACACTGTCTTTATATGGAAGTGCTGTATTTTGAATGTTTTTGTACGCTGCCATTGATGCGCATCTATCCGCCGCTTCGTTACCCAATATTCCAACATGGCTTGGTACCCAGCATAACTTAATTGATCTGCCATATTTGTTTGACGTTAATGCATTCAAAATATCGCCTAACAAGGGTTCACTTTGGGATTTCATGTGTAGAGCCTTCAGTACGCTTAATGAATCTGTGTATATGACAGTGTTTTCAAGTTTGTCAGCAATGATCTTTTGAACTACCGTCCATATCGCGTACACTTCGGCTGTGTAGACAGAGGCATGCTGAGGTAATCGAATACATGTTTCCCAATTTTCTGTTACAGCCCCTACACCCACGTGTTTTTCCGTTTTAGAGCCATCAGTATAAAATTCTATGTAGTTTATGTACTTGTCTTGAAGAGAGCGGAAATCTTGTATAATGTGTTGATGTGGTGTGTCTCTTTTCTTTAGATGTGTTAGTGTCCAATCACATAACGCTGTGAAATCACACCACGGGGGTAAATGTTCTGGCTTTCTGGCAACCTGGAGGACTTCCCGAGGGATGTCATAATCCCGACAGTATTCCTCGTATCGCAAGATAAGCGGCCTAATCATGTTTGGTTTATTTGTGTAATGTAAGCGTGAGCTGCACTTTGTGACGATGTTGTAGCATATGTGTTGTGGTGAGGATCGGATTCTGAGTATGTAGGAAAAAGTTAGTAGCGCTCTGCGATGCTGTAAAGGAGGTTCATTACATTCAACATGTAAGCTCTGTATAGGTGATGTTCTGTAAGCACCGCATGCTAGTCGTAGTCCTAAGTTGTGGACTGGATCAAGTCGTCGGACGTAAGATAGTCTGGCCGAACCATATGTAATGCTACCATAGTCTAATATGCTACGCACCAAAGTGCGGTAGATGTGTAGCAGGCATTTACGGTCAGAGCCCCACCGTTTCCGGGAGAGGATTTTTAGAATGTTAAGTGCATTGTTCGCTTTGATTTTAATACTATTGATGTGTGCGAGAAAGTTCAACTTTTTATCAAACAGAACACCCAGAAACTTGTGTTCTTGTTTCACGGGTAGTGTGGCATCCTGTAGTTTAAGGATGGGATCTGGTTGTAGGCCTCTTTTTTGTGTGAAGACAACACTAATCGTTTTATCACTTGAGAAGCGAAAGCCGTTTTCAGATGCCCACTGCGTTAGTTTGTTTAGTGTAATTTGAATTTGTCGTTCGCAGGTTGCCATGTTCGATGCACGACATGCAATTTGAAGATCATCCACATATAGTGAATGCATTATAGAAGATGGAATTACATTATTGAGCGAGTTCATTTTTACCACAAACAGTGTTGTGCTCAATACGCATCCCTGAGGTACTCCGTTTTCCTGAATAAATACGCTGGACAGCACCGTTCCTAAACGCACCTGGAATGTTCGATCGGACATGAAATCAGCTAGACATTTAAGCATTCTGCCGCGGATCCCTAAATCCGCTAAATCCCTTAAAATACCGAACCTCCATGTTGTGTCGTACGCTTTTTCAAGATCAAAGAAAACAGTGAGACAATATTGCTTTTGTAGAAAGGCCGCACGTATCTCGTGTTCTAACCGAACTAGATGATCTGTTGTGGAGCAGCCTTTCTTGTACCCACACTGATGATCATCGAGCAGGTTCTCAGTTTCGAGGACGTATGCCAATCTGATGTTTATAATGGATTCATATGACTTGGCGAGACAGCTTGTGAGTGCTATAGGTCGGTAGCTGGTAGCTGTTGTAGGATGCTTTCCAGCTTTCAAGAAAGGGATTATAATGGCTTTTTTCCACGCATTCGGCATTTTTCCTGTTTCCCAGATTATGTTAAAAAAGCGGAGCAATGTCTTAACTGCTTTTGAAGATAGGTGTGCGAGCATTGTGTAATGTATTCTGTCCGGACCTGGCGCTGTTTTTTTGCCAGTAGTGAGTACTCTGTTAATTTCGGAAAGTGTTAGGGGGGCATTATATGGTTTCTCGGAACTTCCTGCTGTCGGAAGCTTTTGTTTTTCTGCTGATTGTTTGTACTTTTGAAATTCAGTGGAGTAGTTTTGTGAGCTTGATATGTTATGGAAATGCTGCCCTAATATGTCTGCTTGTTCTTTTAAATTCGTCTGTGTACCTGGAGGTGAGAGTATGGGGATTGTATAAGGAGCGTACTCGCTTCTAAATTTACGAAGCTGATCCCACATTCTTTTGGATGTTATTGAGCTATTGATGGTGGATACATATGCTTGCCATGACTGTCTTTCGGCTTGCCTACGCGTGTACCTGGCTTTCGCCTTTGCTTTTTTGAAGTACAGGAGGTTATCTTGTGTTGGGTATCGCCGAAAGATACCCCACGCTTTGTTTTGTGCTTTTTTAGTTTGTGTACATTCATTCGTCCACCAGGGTTTTAGTTTTTTCCTTAAGAAACCGGAGGATTGCGGGATCGTCTGTTCTGCTGCAGCAAGTATGGAGGCAATAATCTTTCCATTCATTTCGTCTATTGTTTGCTCATCTGATATGTCATCGAGGCTGGCCTTCTCGCTGAAGAGAGGCCAGTCTGCTAGATGGAGTTTCCAATGGGGTGATCTTAATGGTACTGTAGGGAAAGGAGATGTTCTTTTAATAATGCCGGGCATATGATCGCTACCATAAGGATTGTTAATAACACTCCATTTAAAATCTATCAACAGAGATGGAGTGCACAGAGCCAGATCAAGACAGCTCATAGCTCCTGTGCTTGGGGAGCAGTACGTTGCCGAACCAGTGTTTAAAAGGCTTATTTCGTTAGTCAGGATAAAATCTTCAACTGTTTGTTCCGGGTGTCAGTTGTTTTGCTACCCCATAATATGTTATGAGCGTTAAAATCACCTGCTATTAAAAAAGGTTTAGGTAGCTGGTTTAAAATTAACTCCAGATCTCTTACAGTAAAATGTGAATGTGGTGGAATGTACATTGAACAAATGGTAATGGTTTTATGTGCTAAAACCGTGACTGCAACGGCTTCTAAGTGAGTATTAATGGCAACTTCTCTAGCTGCAATACCACTCTGTAGGACTATAGCTACACCACCCGAAAGCCTGTTCGCCTGGGTACGATCGCGCCGCACAACAGTGAAGCCTTTTAAAATGTTTTTGTGCTTTTCGCCTAAGTTTGTTTCTTGTAAGCACAAGGCCACAGGTGAGAAGTTACTTAACAAGTCTTTGATGTCACCTAAGTTGTGTAAAAGCCCTCTACAATTCCAATGAATAATAAAAGCCATCTTGAAATTGAAGGGATAAAAATGGCACTACGAAAAACTAAGAGGTAGGGTTATAGGTAACATGGATAAAAGGCTAATACAAATGAGCGATAACCTTCAGGTTATCGCTTTCTTATTTTGGGTGGTTATTGGGATCTTGTCCCTCTTACCGCGCTCAAGAGAGCGCTTGTCCTTCGGTGCCAATGACACCGGGATTTTTGCGTCGACCTCCATCGCTCTCTCTGAGGCGCTGGAGGATCGAGAGTTAGGCGCCGAGACACGTGTCTCGGGCCTTGGGGTTCGCTTGATCTTAGGGCCCTGCGGGACTGGTGTCTGCAGGGCCGTCGAAGAGGGTGGAGCAGTACTGACTGCTTCCACCACGGGGGCGGGAGGAGTCACTGCAGCACCACTGCGCGTGGGCTCGGAGGACTCCGGAGGCCTCTGTGACGCTGCCCCCGCCTGCGTCACTTCGGCATAACTTCTTCGCGGAAGATACGAAAGCCGCTTTCGGGCTTCAAAGAACGAAATTTTTTCTTTTACAGTTAGAGCAATGACTTCTTTTTCTTTTTTCCAGCAAGGGCAGGACCGTGAATAAGCTGGGTGATCTCCCTTGCAGTTAACACAGTGTGGGGAAGAAGTGCAGTTCTCAGATTGGTGTTCGTTGGAGCTGCATTTAGCACAAGTTGTTTGTCCTCGGCATGCATGTGAAGCATGTCCAAATCTTTGGCACTTAAAACACCGTCTGGGATTCGGGATATGCGGTCTCACATTGACTTTGACATAACCTGCATCGAGTGAAGTAGGCATTACGCTTGTTCCGAAGGTGAGTATAACATGTTTGGTGGGGATTTCTTGATCGTTTCTTCGGATTACTATTCTTTGTACTTTGGTGACATTTTGTTCCTCAAAACCTTCCAGGAGTTCCTCGTCGCTTAGACCAATGAAGTCTTCTTCAGATATTACTCCCCTGCTTGTATTAAGTGTTCTGTGGGCTGAAACAGTCACTGTAGCTTCGCCAATACTGGTAAGTTCAGAGAGCTTATCTGCTTGATCTTTGTTATTCAGTTCTAGGAGGAGGTCCCCGCTAGACATTTTGGATGCTTTGTATGTTGGTCCGATTTTGTCTTTCAGACACTTCGCTACCAGGAAAGGAGAGAGTTTCCTTACCGGAGTGTTGCTTTCACTATGCACTACATAGTACTTTGGAAATGTTGGGGCGTTGCATTGAAAGGAAAATTGAAATGGAACTTCGGTGCGGCATCTCTTCAGACGCCGATCATAAACAACAGAGGCTTGCGCTGCCATAGGAAAATGTGTATGTTCGGCAACAGCGCCGACCGCCCACCACGGAGCCCAACGAGGGGACGCGGCACAGCTTGTGTACAAGCCTGCACGACGCCAGCCGTACGCCATCACTATAACCCAATATGGTGTACCCAAGGTAGGATATCCACACAAGGTTAACCCTTGCCGCCTTGGAGAAAGGAAGTAAATGGAAGAGAGAAGAAGACAGGAAAGATGTAAAGTGAGAGATAAAGACGAAGGTTTGAGAAGAGAGAGACAGGAAAAGGCGACTACCGATTTCCCCCGGGTGGGTCAGTCCGGGGGTGCCGTCTACGTGAAGCAGAGGCCAAAGAGGCGTGTTGCCTCCGCCGGGGGGCCTTAAAGGTCCGAACACCCGGCATCGGCTCAACCCCCAGGATCCCCCTTTCCCCGGACACGGCTAAGCCGCGCACGGCTACACGCGGGAGGGTCCAACCCTCGTGTGCTCGGGTACGTGGTGTCGCAACGCACCTGAAATCAGAGGTATGAAAAGCACATTAATTGCTGAATTGAAAACTGCAGATGTTTTGCATTTAGTACTATGCTGCAATAGATTCTTATTACCATGGCTTTTATATCAATTCCATGCACATACTTCGAGGACACTCCTTTTCTTGTATAGTTTTCCGTATGTAATTTGTCAGCATCTGAAAGCTTAGGAGTTTCTTTAACCCAAGTCTCAAGTAGCTGTGGCCATCCTGCTGTGTACTAGTAAGCAATGTCATGTTGTTATAAAGAAAACAGTGTATAGCTGAGTAAGGTGGCCTTGCAGAGTGCGGCTAGCTTTAGCATAGTCTCTATTGTGCCTGTTGATAAAACAAGTCCCTCTAATATTTACTTGGCTTATTTCCAGTTCAACAAGAACACCTGGCAGTGTTGCAAAATTTTTGCTTCACCGTCATAGGTGTGCTCTTTTACTGTTTTGATGTGCATTTCTCATTTCCAGCATTCAATGTGGTCACTGCCTTCTTTGCATTTATTCTTTCTAGACATGCGATTGTGGGATGAGCTAATATCAGTAATGTACAGGTTTCACCAAGTGAACGTTCCCTTGCAGGTTGTCAAGAGACACATATATATAGTTACCTTTATGTGGAGAGGCTATTGTCAGCCGCGTCGACCCGACTCATTTTGAGGAATCGCTTGACAATGTTGCTAACAGTCGGCTGACACATTTTGAATGGTCGCTTGACATTCCATATAGTGTGACTTGCCCCACTTAGAATAGTTAGATTAGTCTTTTCTTCACACTTCAGTATAACATTTCAGGATACTGATATTTCAATATACTGATACCGGCAGGTGAGTTTGATACCATACCTGCCTATTCTTTGTGTTGTTTTGCCGCTGACTGCACAGGAATGCCTCAGCTATGTGGTTCATGTTCTAACGCTATACCGGATGATGGGAAACGTTTGACATGCTGTTCTTGTAATACGAGCTTTCACGTAGGAAAGAGTTGCTGTGCGATTGCTGAAGGCACGTTTGCAAAGATGTCTTCCGCGAAACGCGAAACGTGGCACTGTCCCGTTTGCAAAAGCGGCACGGGAAGCCAGTCTTCTGGAGGCGTAGCTCAAGTGGACAGTACTATCGCGCAGCAGTTGAAGTCTGTGAACGAGAGGCTTGACAAGTTGTGCAAAACTGTCAACGCGCTCGCTCTGAAAGTGGGTGAGCTGTCGACGTTTGGGGAGGCCTGCGCTAGAATTTCAGATGCTGTTGAGGAAATGCAGAGATCTGTTGATTTTCTCGCCGCTAAATATGACTCCGTAACATCCTTCGTTACAACCACCAAATCAGAAATAAGAGCTTCGTAGCCAGGTTGTCTCTATGTCGTCGACGGTGACTACCGAGGCGTAGCAACTTGACAGAGCAAACACAGGGCTGAATGACTTGGAACAATACAGTCGCCGATGCAATTTTGAAATTCACGGCCTTGCAACTAAACCTAATGAAGATTTGAATTCCTTCATTTCGGAACTTGCAGTGAAATTGAAAATATCCGATTTCAAAGCAGCTGACGTTGCCGCCGTTCACCGTTTGCGCAGTCAAGGCGTCACCCCACCCGCTATTCTGGTCCACTTGCAGAGCTTCGCTGTGAAACAGAAATGGTTCGAGGCACGCGGAGCTCTGTCTATTCTAGCGCAGATGGGAGTGCTTCCACGCCTATATTTTAATAATTCAACTTGTGAGAACCGAGAGCTCTTTCGGATGGCACGCTTAAAGACCAAGGAAACAAATTATAAATTTTTCTGGACAAGAAACGGCAGAATTTTTGCAAAGAAATCAGAAGGGGCGTCACTGCTTAGAATAAATATAAAGTCCGATCTTGATAAAATTGTTTGAATATGCACAGTGGCGGCTTTCTTGTTACAACCAACTTTTCCGAAGCTAAGACATCTTTATCTGAGCCACAAGGAAATGCTTACCCGCCGTGGTTGCTCAGTGGCTATGGTGTTGGGCTGCTGAGCACGAGGTCGCGGGATCGAATCCCGGCCACGGCGGCCGCATTTCGATGGCGGCGAAATGCGAAAACACCCGTGTGCTTAGATTTAGGTGCACGTTAAAGAACCCCAGGTGGTCAAAATTTCCGGAGTCCTCCACTACGGCGTGCCTCATAATCAGAAAGTGGTTTTGGCACGTAAAAACCCCAAATATTATTATTAATTATTATTATTAACGAAATGCTTTGCGTATAAGCCATGTCAATATACGCAGCATTAAGAAACATTGGGACCAGTTCGTCGCTGCAAACCTCAAGTGCAGCGACGAACGGTTGCGTTCCAACCTAGCCGTTGCTTTGCATTTTTCGTCTACAACTGCAACGGTTAGGTTAGGTTAGGTTAGGTTAGGTTAAATAGATGCGTCTTAGGTTATGCGTTTGATGCTGGTGACGTAGTCGCTACCACTACCGTATATTGTTACTTTATGCAGTGATGCTGTTTCCAGGCCACCATTACTTGGGCCCCGGAAACCACAGAGGACTCCTGTGGACGAGGACGACCGCATTGCCAAGCGGCACGACGAGGCGTACGACAAAGTGCAAAGCGACACCGACGGGTTTGCAGCCGACCGGACATCTACGAAGGAGTTTTTCACCGACTTTATATCGACAGGTAATTGGCACTCTGCCTTGGGCGCAGCCGGTTTGGATGCGAAGAACTTGGTCGAGGAGCACGTACTAGGCCACAGTCTCTATGGAATGCCAACCGGACGGAAGCGTGCAAATAACTAAGACCCAAATCCTGCAGCACCAAAACGAGCCAACGAGCATATATAGAAACAGCAATCCGTTGTGCCACATGCGAAGAATTTTTGTTGGACAGCCTTACGGTTTCATGTATCGACCCCACAAATGTGCGGTCATGTGATCTAGTTATTAATTCCACAGTAGTTCAAACAAAACTAGCTGGTCACTACTTCGTTTGTACTTCTTTAACACAGCCATCTACCAGTATTGCTTCTAGCGCGCCCAAGACAGAAATTTCAATAACTGATCCAAGGTTATTTGATAGACTAGTCCAACAATATGATTGGCACATATTTCTATCAACCGTGCCCCCGTCGGAAACTTATGAAAAATTTGTTGCTCTTTTCGATGAATTCAGGAGAGAATCCACTTGAATTATAACGGTTAAACAGCGCAGCGCTAATGATGGTTGGATGTCAGCAGAAATTCTTGCTGCTATAAAAGAAAAAGATATGCTTTGGAGTCTGTGTCGCCGAGCCCCTAGCTGCAACACACTTCGGTTAAAATTTAAACTTTGCAGAAACAGAGTTAATGCAGCTATTCGCCTTGCTAAACGCAATCACTTTCGCAACAAGTTTAGGAATGCCCGGTTTGACAGCCGTAAAACGTGGTCCCTAATAAATGACCTCAGAGGTGTTGGTAAAAAACTACGCAATGATAACTACTTCCTTTCCCACTTTTCATCTGATAGCCAGAGTATAGCTAATGATTTTAACGATTTCTTTTCTAGAATATCGGGTTTTTCTAGACCACACCCGGATACATGTACACTAAAAACAAAATAACCTACAATCGGCTTATCTACCGTTGCTGGCTGATTGCGACCTGAAAACAATCCTTTTTAGTTTTAAACTCAACGTGTCCGTAGGTGCCGATGGCATCTCTGTCATCGAGCTTCGAAGAAACTACAGCTACATCAAGGACGTTTTCATAGCAATAATTAATCATATCTTGTCATGCGGCGTTATTCCAATCAGACTTAAAACGGCAATCATTATACCACTCTATAAGAAAGGATCTCGAGGCAAAGTTGAAAACTACCGCCCCATATCAGTTTTACCTTGCATAGCACAAATTTTAGAGAAACACATGCTGCTCACTATGAATAGCTTCCTTGATACTAACATGTTATCACCGCAGCAATACGGCTTTATAAAAGGCAAGGGCACTCAGGTACTTTTGGATGACTTTTCTATTTCCTAAACTTCGAAACTAACCAGGTAGCGTCCGCATTCTTTCTTGACGTAAGCAAGGCATTTGACAGTGTCTGCCATGACTTGTTGTTAACAAAGCTTTCTATGATGGGATTCCGTGATTTGTTTCTGTCACTTCTCGATAATTTTCTCAGGGACCGGTTTCAGTACGTCTCAGTTCAAAACTTTCACAGCAGCCTTTCTCCAATCAAAGCCAGTGTTCCACGAGGTTCAGTATTAAGCCCTCTTCTATTTAACATTTACGTTAATGATCTGTCTAAGGCAGTCCCCATTAAGATATTTCAGTATGCAGACGATACAGTGTTAGTTTCTCATGCAAATCAATATTCTGATGCAGCTTCTCATTTACAAGAAGCAGCAACGAAGGCAATGGACTGGTTCGCCACAAATTTAATCGGCATTAACATATTAAAAACACAACTTCTCTGCTTTCGAAGTCCATTAAAGAGAGTACACTTGACTAGGGAAGTAACATAACATAATTCACATTGCAATCCGTGTTCTTGCGCCCCTATCGACTACACATCATCCGTAAAATATGTCGGTTTGCGTTTTGACAGCGATCCGTCATGGAATTCGCACGTTTCCGCAGGTCCTCGAGCGCCTTTCGAGTGCCTCGAGGACCTGCTGGACGGCCCAAGGCTGATCGTCTCGGTCGTAGCTCGGGACTCTGCAAAAAGGTAGTTCGGGTGTCTCCGCCAAAGTGTGTCATATACGTGACGAGTCCAGACTCTTCGAAGGGAGTACGGGACACGCTGTTTTTTCTTGTATGACGGTTCCGTTGCATCTCAAGCCAGAGATTGTCGGCTCGTAAAGCCAGAGATTGCTACTGAAGTGAGTAGTCGAATCCTCCTACATTTTGCCATGTGGCGAAAGCAAGAATCTGTGGAGAGGCTATGATGTGCATTTAAGAAACTCTGGTCACAGCGACTCAGTATTATGGGGCAGCTCCTCAACAGGTGCATGTAAAGAACTGTAGGTGACGAAAACGAATTTAAGGCTTTGCATAGCGGAGCATTGTAGCCCTGGTGTTGCTTTGGCACATTGAAGCCATTCTATGAATCAATCCAGCGTTAGTGGCGTGCGTCTGAACTGCGTCTCGATGTGGCCGGCTTCAGGCGGCATGCAAGACCACAGCAGCAGTAGCAGCAGCGGGAAAGTCGCACGAAGAGGCAAAGAAAGTTTCACTTTAAAAGCATCCTGTCGGTGTTTTGTTTTTATGACAGTAGTTTGTGGGCTATCCTTCTCAAAATTCCGAGGAATAACTTTGTCAAGAATGTAAGACCAGGTATGAGCAACTTTAGTGCTAGAATGATGTGACAATACAACCCGCACGTGCCGCATGACATATCGCAAGGCGTGACATATTGCATAAGTATGGAAATATTGCTAAATATTGCTAAATATGTATGGAAATTGTGCCCTAGGTCGGCGCACGACCAACGCCGGATCTTCTGCGTAACGGGGCCCTAAAGCTATCCCTGTAAAAGAGAGCGCTTGAGAGGAAGGCGACTTCGCGCTCGGCTTGTGAACTCCGCGCGTCGTGCAAAACTGCAAAACTTGGCTGAGGTGATCACATAAACGTATGCTATCCGCGGACTATTTTTCAACGAGCCTGAGGGGGGGTTCAGGCACCCTTTAGGTATGTCCCGCATTGAATATGTCTCACCATGTTTTTCAGAAACTATGAGCGTCGGCTATGAGATCACCGCAGACACGAGAAGAGAGCTATGGGTCACAGAAGAAAATATGTCCAGGATCAACGCTCACTCCGCCCAGAGAGGCGTAAGTGATTGCTTTCTGTTAATTCAAATACACTTCCTTGGTTTTTGTCTCAAGCTGTTAGTGTGTATGTCAACTCTACCAATTTTACGTAATGTTTACGAATTCGGAACCACCTGAGCGAGCCCTGATCCGCTTACATGTTTATCGAAGTGTAGAAAAGCATTCGAAGTTAAAATAGGCTATTTAATAAACACTTTGTCACAAAAAGTACTTCGATGCGTTCACCAGAAGCGGATTTATTGGCAATCAAACGTGGCGTTCACGGTGCTTCCGCTCCTCCTTCAATGCCTTTCACTGCCAAGGTTACCACAGAGCGAGGTACCACAAGGCACCGCCTTCTATATGTCACCGTGGCGCGCAGTTCACATTTGAATTTGGATGTTAACGTATACGCCACTACCCCCGATTATGGTGCCTGCAACGCGCCAAACGTAAGCCAAATACGGTTGTCATGAGCGAGCAGCACTGCACTGAGCCAGTGGACTCGTCCGGGTACCCTGCCGTATCTGCACTACGTAGCAGATCGCAGCTAAATACAGATGTAGTGCATATTGCGCAGCGTTTGCTTTGTGCCCGACAGGGCCCGTGTGCGTCCTCGCGCTCATACGATCTAGTCTGACCATGCTGCGTGGTGCGGACCGGCTTTGTCCTCCGCGTGCATAACTGGCGAATAGTAGCCACATACAACAAGTGCATTGTAACGCGTGTTTTATGCCGGGGTGCTTCCTGTAAAGGATGCCACATATAATACCCATGCTCTACAAAGGTCGTTGCATGTTTTCCATTATAAAGTAGTCCAGTCATACTTTGCCCGCAATAAAATCTTTGAGAAATCATTTTTTCCACTTACGAGCGAAGAATGGAATCATTTACGAGAATGTGTTGTTGAATGCACATCTCATGTTTCATTTGAAAATATGTTGAAAGAGCATCTTTTGTATTCCCTCTCCTGCTTGGGCAGCATTGCTTCCTGCAGTATTGTGTAAATAAATAAATGAACAAACGATGTAACGTTGGCTCTTAGAAGTAAAGTAGCTGGCTTGTTGCAGCACTGTGGAAGCTGCACAATTTCTTAGCCGATTCTTAGCGTTGTCTGCGCAGCGTCTGCATACAGTATGATAAATGGCAATGTATGTAAGAATTACGCAATGAGCGAAGAATATGAGGTTGAAAATAGCAGCGTGTTTTGATGATAAAGTGAATACAAAATGAAATTTATTTTAGAAGCGAGTTAACCATGCGTATTTAATAGCTCGTCTAAAATGACACCCAAAATTGTAGCGCTGTCAGATATTGGTACGATATGATCAGTTAATGATACACCTCACGAGGTGGAATTGTTGTTTGAAGGTTATGAATCAAAACATGTTTTTGAAGGACTGATTGGAAGACAATTTGGTGCTTTAGTGAGCACTATCTGTCGATATTGCCAAGATCAGGGTTCAGCTGATCTTGCATTACTGTCAATCACTAGTGAGATGAATAAATGGTTGTGTCATCGGCATACAAGAGGAACTTGTAACTGGTAAGCGAATCGGGTAGATTGTTGGTGAACAACAGGAACAGTAAGGGACCTAATAATACAAGCTTGAGCAACACCAAATATGATAAAGTTAGCCAATGAAAGGTCGTCGTTGTCAAGTACAACTTGAGACCCATTAGTTAGCTAGCCATGAAGTACCAGTGATGCCGTAGGTCACTGTAGTTGATACAAAAGAATAGAATGGTTCAGAGTACCAAATGCTGTAGTTCGGTCAATGAATGCTGCTCCCCCAATTAACCCAGTATCCATAAACCTGATTTTTATGGCCTCGTAGCGCGAGTGTCGGCGTAACCGAGCGAATGAGCACAACGGCGAAGGATCAAAGAGCGACACGCAGTGCAGTGGAAAATGAAATGTGGCGATAGTGAAGAGATCGCGAGGACGAAAGCGGAGGGGGGGGGGGGAGGGGGGAGGGTGCGGTGAAAACGTGAGAAGAAAAGCATAGTGCCCTGCATGACGGGGGCTTTGTGGCAACGATGGCGCCATCTCGCAGTCATCGTGCCGCATGCGCATCGTTTGTATGGACGTAGTGCTGCATAAATGGACGTCGGTCGTCGGTCTGTGGCGGCTGCTGCGAATTCCACCCACACATCACGATTAGTGAGGCAGTCGCGCCACGCTTTGCTGTATGTACTTTGCTGTATGTAAAGAATGTACTTTTCGAAAAATCTGGTGCGGCTCGCTGGACAGGCCGGACGGACGGACTCCTCGGTGGCGTTCCATGATTCTCCTCGCATGGGCACAGTATGTTGCAGAAGTCGCGGGGCACTGTTATCGTTGCGGGGTGCTTTTCTCATCTTGATGATATATTGTTTTTTTTTGCAAGTACTGCTCCAGTAGGACACATGTAACCGGCAAAATGAGGTCTCAGGAGAGCACCCGAGACTATAATAAAGTAGCCGGTGCGGGAACTCCAAATTATTTTTCTAGCTGTCCACGATAGTGGACAGCTGATCTTCCTTGGCACGCGTAGGCCTCGGTGAGGCCCAACCTAAGAACCAGTCCGGATTCAAGCTTTGTTATTCCCGTTGCCGCTTTGGTGTCCTGGAGGTGCCCCAAATGATACTAAAGGCCAGTTGTTGCAACTGGTAAATAAAAACTATATATGAAAAAAAGGATCACGCCCACGTGCCAACTTGTGACGCACTGATACCGTGCCCCTTCGAGGAGCATTATGGAACGCCAAAGAGGAGCTCGAGAGGATGAGCAAAACGAGAGCAAGGTGAAAGCAGGAGACAACATTTCGACGGAGAGGGGGTTTGGTGGGTGGGTGCGGCAACCCTCTCTCCTTTAAAAGGAACCCCACCTATATATACTGTGGTGAGGAAAGCATATGTCGCCTTGAAGAAAAGTCCACTTGTCGGAACGTTGGCTCCTGCTTTCACCTTGTTCTCGTTTTGCTCATCGTCTTGAATTTCCATCTCTCACCTTCCCCTTGTTTTCTAATGAGGAATTTAGGAATTTACCGGCCTGGTGTTGGCATGCGCAGTGCAACAATTTCTGCCTTTTTGTCGCCTAATGTTGTTGTTGTGTTGCTATGTCTTTCTTGTTAAAGTTTATTAAAATAACCATAAAAGGTTTCCGCCCCCAGGAAGTGGATCCATCGGGGCGGAGGGAGGGAGAGAACAGGAGGTCAGTTCAGGTATTATTGACCATTTTTGAGTCTTGTAAAAATCGAAGTAATGACTGGAATATAAAGTGCTGGCTATTGCCAGGCATCTAAATCCTCGGGCCTCACAGTAGCGGGGAGAGTGTCTATCGCGCTCCTGCAGTGCTAGAGTATATGTTGCTGATCCAGCAGCTGGTTCCTTGGACAGGATCGGTAAGTGGCTGGAGACGCATCCTGGTGCGGCGGGCTTGCGTCACTGCTGTCTCCCCGACGATGCGTCGGAGGCGTGGCTTCAGCACGGGTAAACTTCCCTGGAAGAAGCGCAGGATTTTCTGGGAGGATGTTTCCGGAACGCCGCTCTTCAAGCCGCCTTCGCCAGGACTATGTCCGGGTGGATGGGGTATGGGTCATCAGGCACTTGTGGCCCCGTCTCTGAGGGGCGAGAAAGAAGCTCCCTTTACAGAGGGTCGGTCATTCGGTTGCCAGCGACCCCAGCATGACCAGCTATCCATGCGAGACACACAGTGTGGCCAGCCTCGTCGGCGATTCGCATCGCCCGGTGTAAGTTAACAGCACCATTGCGAGAGTCCAGTCGGGCACAGGCCTTTATGGAGGCCTGCAAGTCTGTGTAAACGGTGCGAGTGAAGGTTGCAAAAGGAGGCTTGAGAATGGCATTGCATGAAGCGGGTATCGCAGTTACTTCCGACGTTAATGGGTCGTTGCAGGCAGGCCGGCAGGAGGAGTAGGCCGCGACGGTACGTGGGCAGTAGTGCACTAAGACTGAAACTTCGTCACTGAGGGCCCTGTCGGTGTAGAAAGCATGGCGACAGGTAAGAGAAGTGCGAATGTCTGCTTGATGCCACCTTGTGTAAGAGAACTGCCTCTCTGCGTGATCGGCATTCACGTTTTGGGGAATCGGTGCAGGTCATGGGACAATGTCACGGAGCACGGGAAGAGGGCAGAGGCGTTGAGGGGACTGGAAAATGAAGAAGCGAGATGATGCTGCGATCGGATATCGTGGATCTTAGTTGGAACTGATGTGAATCCTTGGTAGCCTTGGCTAATGCCTGGTTCAGATTCATGTGGGCCATTTGAGCAAGACGGTGTAAGGGAATGAAACGCAGCAGGCTGGTGACAACCCCTATGGCTTCGTGGTTGAGCGATTGCAGTTTTTGTCGTTGCTTTTGGGTCAGACTGTAGATTTTATGGGCCGTATACAGCACGTGAAATTGGTTGAGCAGCCATAAAGCTCCTCACTTCCCCAGTTTTTGTATGCAATGGAGCGGATTAGGCGGAGTATCTGATGCCAGGTTCGAGTGATGTTGTGGTGCCATGTTGCTGCACCACTGGCTCCGTTGATGTGGATGCCTAGAACTTCTTGCTGAGATATTTGTTCGCCATCAAAAGTGAATGAAAATCGCGAGGCTAAATGGGCTGGGTTTGTGCCCAGTACAAGTTAGTTCTGTCAACAGAAGACATGAGTGCGACCTGCTTTAGAAATGTTGCAGTGGTGTCAATTCCGGCTTAAATGGCATCGGACTAGTCGACGTCGGAGCCTCGTTGGTCCGTATTGTGACATTGTCCATATACACACTGAAGGGAAGTCCAGGTATCTCAACCAGCCAATAGCAGAGTGGTGGCATCACCAAGTTGAGCAGTAATGGCGAGAGGACAGCGCCTTGCGGCGCTCCTGCTCGTGATTTCTTCGGTGCGGAAAGTCTGCCCTACGGCAACCTGATATTCGCGGTCAAATCAGAAGCCGCGCATGTATGCCCAGGGTTTGCCTGGGATGCTTGAGACCGACCAAAATAAGGTAATCGACAGCAAGGACCCTTTAGGCTTCGCCGGAACACCTCGATTCGACGTCACGAAGGAGAAACGGGTGATGAGTACACCACCAAGTGAAAAAGCCGCCGTGAACCTGCGGCCCTATAACGTCAAACTATTCCAATATGTTTTTGTTCCAATTTCCTGACATCAAATGTGCATAACTGCCGACGCAAGCATCGGGCGGGGACCGGGGACCCGCAAGGTGGTCTAAACAGACCAATCAAACGCTCTCCTCATTTATAGAAGTCACTATTGTTTGCTTTGAAAACGAATAACATTGCCTACACTGAGCGACTTGTCTCATCTAATTGGCTGATAGGAGGCGAGGAGCACACTCATGTGGAGAGGGATTGAATGGGGCCGAGCCAATGCACTGAAAATCGATCACCATATGAAGAGGATGGTTCAAGTGTCTTGGATTGGTCCGTTTTCCCTTACGTATATTGCAGTGGCTGGTCAAAAATGGCGGCCACATGCAACAGAAGTTTAAGAATTCCACTAAAAAGGATCCTCAGCAACGAAAAGTTGGCTGAGTGAGGCCGTAAATGTGCCGGAACTGCTCGAAAACGTTACAATGCCATGCAAAAAGTTTTATTGTACACAAATAAACCATGCTCTATGGCAGGTGCGTGTAGCCAGTGCCTGAGTTATCGGCGGCAGTCATCTTCTATTCCTTTCCGCACGGGGCAGCCTGCGGCTATTCAGAGAAAAATTCAGTTTGGTTCGGCATATTAATGCATCTTTAACGCGGACACATCACTTTGACGCGGTGAATTTTCACGGTGTTTGGACGCCGCGTGACAGGCAGGTGAAGTAGTTGCAGCCCGAAAAATTTGACCAATAGCCGAGGGCTAATGGTGTCGAACCAAAAATGGCTATTTTTCTTTTCCTCGGTCTCATCATGTATAATCAGAGTGTACACACCATATCAGATGGGGAGCTATCGCGGTTTACGTGACGTCGTGTGGCTGACAGGCGAAGTGGGGGTTACCCAAAAAGTTGTTCACCAATCGCGGAGGGCTGATTGCCGAATTGGAATAGAAAAGCTTTGAATAGCTTTAAGTTATAGCGCCCTTGGATAACGTAGCCATCTTTGTTTATTTAGACAGTATTGCCAGCTCTACTAACGGCTTGTGGAGTTGCCAATAACGAATGTGAACGTAAACCATCTGCGATTTTGGCGGCAGCCGTCGTACAAGAATACAGGAGGAGTCTGATATGAAGTCCTATTTTGTCACAATGGTTAAGAAATTGTTTGCGTGGTCGTTAGGACAAGTCAGACGTGGGATCATACCACGTGTATCCTGCTCCTGCGTTTAAAGCACAGCAGAAATCACGCTTTCATTGGTGCTGGCGTGAATAGCCAACTCTGCAGATTACATTTCACATTTGGGAAAACATTCGGACGCAGTTGTGATATTCACACCATAGTGGCTATGCAGCCTGTGTATGTGAATCTGTTTCATATCTACACGGCGAATGTGACGTTCTGTTCGCTGTACCTACGTTGAAAGCTAATCCTATTTAGCTCCCCCACAGTGGAGTAAGAAATTGTTGGCTAATGCATGCCTCGCCAAATAACATAGAAGCTTGACTTTTATGAAACGTTTTGCGCATGTTCGATAAGCTGGACGGAATCTTAACTTTCGCCTTTTACCACGGCAGGCCATTACTTGTGACGGCTTTCATGAACAGACAACCAGTGAAAACGAAAGCTTCAGCCCCTTGTGATGTTAGGCGCAATCCACCACAATGCTGTCAGCGTACTGCTCTTCCTTCGTTGTAAGCCTATGAATCACACATGCACCTGCGAAAACCTAGCAGCAATCGATGTAAGCGCGCTGGCTCAGCGGAGTGCCTACCGCGTGAGGTACAGCGGGTCGTGGCACTTGCGGAGATGGAGGACATTAGCGCGCATGCGCGAGTAGGAGTGGGTG
Source organism: Dermacentor andersoni (assembly GCF_023375885.2). Taxonomy (NCBI): domain Eukaryota; kingdom Metazoa; phylum Arthropoda; class Arachnida; order Ixodida; family Ixodidae; genus Dermacentor; species Dermacentor andersoni. Next base: position 138,658,898 of record NC_092816.1, on the reverse strand, counting down.
CGAGAGAGGAAAGGTGGGGTCTATTGCTCCTTGAATATGACTCTGCCTTGGTGGTCGAGGCCTAACAAAGGAGTTTCTCAGCGGGTGTTGTATGCGTTTGTCCCTAGGCGTGCCGGCAGAAGTCACGGAGCGCGGTAGTGCTGAAGCTAGCGTTGCAAGTTGGCGGCTGGACGTAATTATATTTGTTCAACTGTGTTTTTTAGTAATGGTAATAACGTGTCATTATGTCGCATTATTGGCGGCCCCTTCAGGACACCAAAGCGGCAACGGGGACACCAAAGCTACAAACCGGACTGCTCCGGTTCGCCGAGGCCTGTGCGGCTCCAACCCATGTGCTGCCCTGCTTCTAGCTTTGGTGCCTCCCACTACCCCTTGGGTGCCCTAGAACTCCTGCGCCGCCTGCTTTATTGTAATCTCGGGTGCGCTCCTGAGGCCTCCATTAGCCAGTTACATGTGCCTTCCTGGAGCAGTGCTTGTAAAAAATGCAATCTATCGTTGCGACAAAAAAAGCTACCCGTGGCTTATACCACATCATTCAGAACCTTGCCCCTTCAGACACAGTGATCACCAAACGGGGCCCCCATGCCCAATGCCACACCGCGCTGGCAGCCGCTGGCAGAGCATAAACAAACTCGACTGCACTCCGCAATGCCGGCATGTCTAGGGGGCAATTCTACAACATGTGCCAAGAAACCTCCTCTGTAGTGTCTAGGCAGAGTCAAATATTGAAGGAGCAAAGGCCCCCAGATAGAATTTCTCTCTCGCAACCGCCCTTGCTCACGCCTGCGCAGAAATGTCGAGCGCCACAAGAAACGCTCCGCACCGCAGTACCTACTAGTGAATGTAAGAACGCCATCGGGATGTAGGTGCCCTGGGAGTATCGGCAGATACGCGCTACTCGTACGCCTCTTCATGGTTATTTTCATTGGTCGTCCAATGCTTTGGAAGCGTCAGGTTCCGCGACCGCCAAATCTTGTTCAGAAATAAAATAGCCATAATTTTTGTTATTTCATTATATTCTTTAATATGCTCATGTATGTTAGATATTGCTAAGATGTGCATTTACTCCTGGCATCTTGTTGTAAGACAGTAGAAAGACTGAAAGAAATATTCCTTCTGCAGTTTAATATTCAGAAGGTGAACAGCACAACGTTGATTCTGAAAGTCGAGGACGAGACACGGGCCAACCAAGCCGCAAAGGCGTATACGGCAGTAGGCCACCGAGAGAAAGGAGTAACAACGAGTAAGTAATTCCCTGTATCTCAATATCTATGATGCCATAGAATTCCCTATATATGATACGATTCCATAGAAGAGTTTGACATTCTGCACCAAGAGGCACGCAGGAGCAACTGCGCCTACATAGAAGCGAGTGGAGCTCATAATGTGGGTAATCCAGTGCCTGCATGGCCTTGGGCGCATCGCACTGCAGTGGTGCTCTAGATGGTGAATGCTCCACAGCCCTTGCATACGTAATTTACTACTGCTGAGCCTCTAATTATTTCACATGCTAGAATCTTCGTCTACAGCTGTTCCATAATTTCCCCTAATTTTAATCAACTGTAAGCAAGGCTTCATGTTTAGTCCACCGAAGAGTCAGGGGAAACATTCTACAAAACTTCTTAATGTTTAAACAAAACCCAACAATTATTGGCGACGGTCCTAATTACACCATAAATCTTAACTGTGCCACGGCTTGCACTTAATATACATTGCATTTTCGTTGCCATAGAACTCGCTAGCGACATTAGGAACTAATCTGATGACGGCCGTGCGACACTTTCGAAGACTTGCTCTTTTTTTTTCTTAGTCGTAATTGCACGCTGTAACTAACTGCAATTTTTTTAACTTGTACAAAGGGGCATTTTACCATTTTTTAAGGCCGTGCTGCTTGCTTATTCACCCTTGCGGCCGAGCGTCTGCTGTAATTATTATTGTACGTAATTCTTATAAATTCGCTAGCAGATTTTCACTTACTTACCACAGTAACAGTAGAAAGACGCGCAAAAGACCGTTCATGATTGATGTCAGCTATTGGGTCTGTGTTTTCTCAGCAAGCCCAAGAGGTGGTTCATGGACCCTTTAACCGAGTCTCCTTACACCGAAAAAGAGTGTACTGACTGTTGATCCATTTCCTTCTAGGATAAGTTGTTTGCAACCCTAATGATAAAAACATGATAAACAACTACGTACAGCGTGAAGGACAAGGACTGTGAGACCACATACACTGCGCTGTGTATGTCGTCTCTTGCAGTCCTTGTCTTTCGCGCTGTACGTAGTTTTTTACCGTGAATTACCAACTACCCCAAGCAACCACCGTAGAATAAAAACACTCGAATAAAAAAAAAACACTTGTCTTTCCAGATCTAGGCACGGCCGAGATGAAGATTGTTTTTGACCATAAGAAGAGACCTGGTACGTCCACAACCGAGGCAAAGTTTGACACCCTCCTGACAACGAGCGGTCGAGGCATCCCCATTGAGCTTATGAGGAGGCTCACCCATTTGCTTATGCATGAATTAAGCTAATTCATGCACAACAAACCGTGCAAGTAATATCAACACACTTCATTTTTTACAACTAGCACTCTACACTTTATATTTCAGCAAATTTAGAAACATTCTAAATTTGATTCAGTATTTGGAGGTTGGTTTCCCCAAACATGTGTATATGCAGTAAGAAAATTTCATTATTTGAGCACCCCTACTTATTTTCTGAAATGACACTATTAAAATATTTTAATCTCCATTGAGGTAGGGAGATAAAAAAATAGGAGGGGCTGTTACATCACTTTTTGTAAAAGTCAGACAATGCCATTTGCTCATGCAGCCCAAGCAACTTCTCCATATTTGTAGGTGCTGTCAGAAAACCCATGTATGTTTTCTGTTTCTATGCTACTCTGCACCAGCTTTGCGAGTCTGAGTGCATCACCTCTGTGGCCACAAAGCTCAGTATGAGCAACTGGACGTATTTTATGGTTACCTTTTGAAGAAATGGAAACTACCCGATTTTGCTGCACTTTGCATGCATAGTACTACGATACTGTGTAACTTGACAACAGATAGCTTCTTTTGTGTGCACAAAGAATGTGAAACTGTGATAATTCCCACAATAATTTCATTGTTTTTAGTATGCAATATTTTACCCAACTTTGTCACTTGCCATTGGTGTTTGCAGGTGTGCTACACATTTTAAATGTGGTACTACATACCGAGCTATCTACGTCGGAAGGCTTAGTTACTATTTTTTTTGTTGCTTTCAAACAATTGATAACACTTCACTTCAAAAACGTGCATTGGCGCCTGTCTGATGGGAGGAGGAGGAGAAGGAGGAGTGTTGGCTTGCTGAAGGCGTACTTAGCCTTGCGAAAGTTGCCGGCCATTTCTCCGCCTGAACGCCGCCTACCAACCGCAATATGGTCTGAAACACTTAGCAGCACTACTAACAGCATCAGATTTCAAAAACAAGTTGAATCGGAGCCCAATGTACGTTGCGCGGTTTTCGAACCACGACGACCCAAACGGCTCAGGAATTCACTTCCCTACCCTGTAACACGGAGGAACTTTAGGAGGAGACGAAGTACCTCCCTCCTAAACATCCAATGATCTCGCGGGTACAAAATCTCACTTGCACTTGAGTGTGGTGCTGTCTTGCGCTTGAGTCCATCTATTGATGTCTAACGTTCTGCTTCAAATTCAGGAAACTAATACATAATGTTCATAACTGCGAGTCGGCCTAGTAGGAACAGATTCATCTTAAAACATTTTGTGCGCAAACAAACAGGGACGTAGAATGGAAAAAACACAAGGACGAGCACAAGGAAAGCGCTCGTCCTTGTGTTTCTTCTATTCTACGTCCCTGTTTGTTTGCGTACAAAAAGTTTTAATATAATGTTCAATGTCACCAAGAGCTTGACAATGCACACACGAAGACGATGGGCCAAGTCCTGTCTTGCACCGCCAAGCAGCAGTTTGCGCTGACTCTGTGCGGATGCGATCTAGCAGAGGGACACCAGTTCTGTCTCACGGGCTCACGCTGCCCTCGGAATATCAACGACTCGCGATGCTGTCCATGCGATGACGACACTAACTGCATTAGTTTATTACTGCTTGCCACCCCTAAATTAAAAAAATTAAATTATGGGGTTTTACGTGCCGAAACCACTTCCTGATTATGAGGCACGCCGTAGTGGAGGACTCCGGAAATTTCAACCACCTGGGGTTCTTTAACGTGCACCTAAATCTAAGCACACGGGTGTTTTCGCATTTCTCCCCAATCGAACCCCTAAGTTGAATTCATCCTTGTTTGGCATTCTTTCTAGGCACTTGTATGCAAAGCGTGCCCAAGAAGTAGTGTGAGCGACTTCACTGCGTGCGACGTTTTAAAAAGATGTGAGCAGCTTCGTCCAATGAGCTCAGCAATGAGAAAGAAAGACACAGTTCGATGATGATGATGATGGTGGTGGTGGTGGTGGTGGTGGTGGTGGTGGTGGTGGCGGTGGTGGTTATCCAGGGAACCGTGGCAGGCACCCACTGTTGGGACGCTGGAGAATCGCCTTAATTGACAAGATAATACCTTACTTCAGATTAAATTAAAAGTAATCTTAATCAATCTATAATTTGTCGATCGCTATGATAATTACATTATTTTACTCGGAAAAGCATACGGACAAGCAGCTTGTTTGTAAAATCTGGAGCAGCAGTAAGTATATTAGGGTTTCGTATTCTTTTACCGCGAAAATCAAGCTATCGTGACAGCACAATTGCCAAAAATTTCCGCTGCTCACAAACAAACACTTTTCTCTGCTAAATACTGTAGGAAAACAAAAGATGGAAGAAGAAGAAAAAGAAGAGAAGGGGAAAAAAGAAAACGAGACATTTAAATCCAGTGGGAAACCACTACGTTGGCATCACTGCTGCCTAAGTAACGTGACAAGAGAACAAAAGCCATGCTCCCATTTGAAGAGCCGCATTTGAGGCTAGCTAAGAAGCCAAAGCTAAGGTAAATGTTCCATAGTAGCACAAAGACAGCACGGCGAGTAGGGCCGAAAAAGAAAGCTAATATAACATTGGAATCGGCCAGCCCGAACGGGGATTAAATTGCGTAAAACGTAGTGTTACGCTACCCAGACTTCGTCTTATCAGGCAAAAGTAGAATAGAGACTGACATATTTATTGATTAAAAGGAGCCCAAACTGATTGACACTGCCAGGCGCTTCATGATGAACTTCTGGAAATGATATGTGTTCTGGAAGAACTGCGTCACAGCCTGCGTCGATGTGCCGTGTTGCCACGTCTCTTCTGTTAGCCGTATCACACTTCATCACACGCACAGGCCATCTTTGCATGTCCCGGGCCGGATCAGTAACTGCGCAGTAAGAAGTGGGAAAGAGGAAGATTGAAATGATTCGTTTACACGACCGATGAAATTCATATTACCACAGCAACAACAACAACAACAACAACAACAAATCAATGCCGTGTATTGAAGCGAACATAGCTCGCTTTCGTGGCTGTCGGTGCTGGTCAGACTTTCACGGCTGGCACAAAGGCACCGATGCAAAGGGCGCGCGTGCTCTTGGCCGAGATCTTTTCGGAGTCTGAAAGCGCTGTTGAGGACGGCAGTAGACTAGGTGGAGTGATGAAATTAAGAAATTTGCAGGCGCTAACTGGAATAGGTTGGCGCAGGACAGGGGTAATTGGAGATTGCAGGGAAAGGCCTTCGTCCTGCAGCTTACATAAGATAGGCCCATGGTAATGATGTTGAAAGCTTACTTGCTCCGGTGGAGCGCTCGGCCAAGACAGCCCTCCTCTTCTGCCGCCACCCTCTCCCATTATGGCTGCTGCCGGAGAGGGCTCCGGCAACGGCAAAGGAGGACGGCAGGTCGCCTTCCAGGCCGGCGCTCACGAGGACACGCGCGCGACGAATATGGCTAATATGTGTAGCCACGTCTATTACCGCTACATATTTTCTGGTTAACGGCTCTGGTCTCTCCGTAATTACGCAATTAAAGTACATGTGCTGTACAAATATCCTCACTGCAACAAACACACGCGATCGAGGGCATCATAAATTTATCAACGCGAATAGCTTTCTATAAGTCGGCTATTCGCTTACTTGAGAAGCGTGGTCGATGGTTTCTGCACAATATTTGTTTTTATCATTTTGTGTAGAGCTTTCTCTGCAGCGCGGACTGAGACACTGGCGGCCTCCACACGTGTGGTCACATTATGAAATAGTGTGTCGGTCGAAGAATGACTTTGCTCTCTCCGCAAATTCCTGTCTTTCTGCCACTTCTTTGAATGAAATTCAATCGATAAGAGAGAACGAAGGTTGTTCACGTCTAAAAACAAAAACAAAAGAAGAGAGAATGTAGTCCTGCTAGTACGCTTCATTACATTACGCGATTCTCTGTCATTCACAGCAATCTATGGCAGCCTTACCTTTTCTTGTCTTCTTTTTTTTCTTTTGGGCGGGGGGGGGGGGGGGGGGGGGACACGCACACGCGCTATGTTCAACCTGCTTCTTCTGTGTAATTTTCATTTTAATATTTTATTTGCAGAACAAGGGAAAAAAGTTCCAGAGACAAATTGTTATTCGGCTAATACATGAAAAAGCAACCAGCCGGCCGAGCACTGTAATTCGTTGCCTGGTATTGTCCTTGTTCCATCGTCCGCTGTGGTTTGACACTTGCACGATATATTTCCGAGCCCTACTGGGATCACTTTTGCAATAGCGCCTTCGGTACTCCAACAAAGCGAAATAAACATTTTGACAAACCCATTCGGGGCTATTGACATATATTTTTTCAACGAACTTGCTTAAATGACACTGTCACAATGCAGGGCACACACCGAGAGTGCGTGCGATGACATCTTGTTCTGCATTCGACATTCCTCTACTTTTATATAATTTCCAACTTTGCCACAGCACCCATGCGTTTTAGTCAGCAATGCTGACTCCAGGTTTAACATCACTGTCATCCCGCACTAAGCACGTGTAGTCGCTTGAGCGGGGGATCTTCACGTACAATGGTACCTGACAGATTTCGTCAGAGCAGAGCTGTAGAACGGTGTCAGCGATAGCTTGAACTGAGGGCATTGACTGTCTTACGTCGCTGAAGCAGTATTCAAGGGCTTATTTTTGTTTTTGTTTTTTGCCCTTTGGCATCCTTTTATAAGTTCATTCTGAAATCAAATGGTCATTAGACTTTCAAATACTGCGCTAACAATTGCGCAAAGTGAGTGTGGGAGGCACTTTAGTTAGGAAAAAAACTAACGCGCGGTTTTACAGAACATGGCTAAGGGCAGGAGGACAGCGCCTCAAAGAATTCAAAGTCCACGTAAGCACGTAGGCACACTTTCATGAAGATGTGTGTCTGTGTACGCAAGCAGTTTACTCACCCAGCACGGAGTTCCGTCGTCCTCTTTCTCCTGTGCCAGGAATATGCTCAGGCAGGTGTAGACGCATGCTAGCTCGCGACCTTGAATCCTACTCTGCACATCAAGGCCCAGAAAAATAAATTAATAACTGTTTCGCCCACGGAAGCTTGTTCATATAAAAAAACGAATGACCTATTTTACTGAATATGGTCGGTTAGACACAAATCACTGCTGAATAACACTAATGAAATTTTTTTATAAGAACCAAGAATATATGCGGCGGCGAACGCATGTAACCATTATTTGAAATCGTGTCATATCGTAAAATCCTGCAGTATAGTTATCACGTTTTCCTTGCTAATTTATAGTGACACCGTGACTTCTTTGCTCTTAGTATTTCTCTTGTTCAGCATTTTTCATCATCTTTCACGCACTCTTAGAATTCAGGTACACACGGGAGGCTCCATGGCTGCTGTCGAGATAGCGGCATTTGTTATCGCAGTCGTCATGACAGGGCTACGCAGTTAGTGCACGCTGAAGTCAGGACTGATACTCTATACGCATGCAGCGCAGGCTAGTGGAAAGGAAGGCTAGATGCCTCGTGGGGAAGATGGAAAAGGACGAAATTTGTTCTACCTGCCACGCCTCAAAGAGATAAAGTACTCGCATGCCTGATGAACAGGGAACGATGTATTATCAAGACTCGTAGCTGGAACGAGGGCGTAATCACAACACTGACTCACCACTGATGAGGGTATTAGTCTCAGACACTTGAAGGTGGCCTCTGAAACAACAGAAGTTACGCACCGACCACGTTTGCATGTCGTGCGCGTTAGAGGAGTACATGTTGCAACGCAAACGTGATTCTCATTTCTTTTGCGTCTGGCGCTCGGAATCAAATTACTAGGTCTAACATCCCGATGAAGAACACTATCACTACGTGAAACGCTGCACTTGTGGGGGCTATTTCCGCATTCGGCCTCCACCGGAGTGCGATCGGCGCAGCCTGGTCTCGAACTTGGGACCTCTCGCTCAGAAGCCGAACGCCTTAGCGACTACCGCGTCTGTTGCGTCTGGCGATGAGCTGCACGGACAAACAACAATTACCTGCACGCTCTAAATTATAGCGTGCCTTCGTATAATGAAGGTATGCAATAATTCCGGGCTCTGCGCTGCTTCCCTTACGCGACTTTCGTTGGTTCTGCTCTTTTTTCGAACTCTTGCGAACTTTATTATATTTTCCGGAAACAACAGCAACATGATAGAAAGGCTAACGAGAAATATCTGAAAATGTGATGGTTTGCAGGTGGCATTTTCCAGTTCCGCTATGCTGGAGAGGCCTTAGAACACGTTATTGAAACCCTTAATCTGCAAAGTCTAATGGTAAGTTGGAGGATTAATGTTCAGAGGTCTTTGGTAATATAAATGAGAGTGACAAAATAACAGGGGCGCTATAACGTAAAACTATTCCAGGCTTTTCTATTCCATTTCTGATATCAGCCCTCCGCGATTGGCCAAACACTTTTTTGGACCACCCCCACTTCACCTGTCTGTCACACGACGTCACGAGAACCGCGATACCTCCCCATCTGATATGATGTGTACACCCTGATTATGCATGATTTGACTGAAAAAAGAAAAGCAGTTATTACTGATTCGATTCCTTTTCGCCATTAGCCCCCGGCTATTGGTCAGAAGTTTTCGGGCTGCACCCACTTCACCTGCCAGTCACGCGACGTAACAAAACCGCGAAAACTCACCGCGTCAAACTGACGTGTACACATAAAAGATGCATTAATATGCCGAACAAAACTGAATGTTGTTCTGAATAGCTGCAGACTGCCCCGTTCCGAAAGGAATAAAAGATGGCTGCCGCCGATCACTCAGGCGCTGGCTACTCGCACCTGCCGGAGAGCATGCGTTTATTTGCGTGTAATAAAAATTCTTGCGTGGCCGCGTAACGTTTTCGAGCACTTTCAGCACGTTTACGATCTCATTCGGCCAATTCTTCTTTGCTGAGTATCCGTCCTAGCGTCATTCTTAAGCTTCCGCTGCATGCCACCGCGATATTCGACCAGCTACTGCAAGCTAAGTAAGGAAAGTGAACCAATAGCAGACGCAGGCACCACCCTCTTCATCCGGTTATCGATTTTCAGTGCACTGGCTCTGCCCCATCGAATCCCTCTCCCCTTGAGCATTCTCCTCGCCTCTTGTCAGCCAATTAGATACGACAAGCCACTCAGTGTAGGCAATGGTATTCGTTATTCAAGCAAGCAAAAGTGACCTCCTATGAACGAGGACAGCGTTTGATTGGTTTGTTCTGACAACCCTGCGGGTGACCGCCCGGTGCTTGCGTCGGTGGCTACGCAAGTTTGACGTCAGGAGATTGGAATAAAAACATATTGGAATAGTTCTACGTTATAGGACCCCAGGAATACGTAGTTAGCAGTCCCCCTTTCAAAGCTGTGCAAGGATAAACTTACTTCGGTCATAGAGTCACAGGTCATCCAGATGAAACTGGCAAACGAATAACGGGACCCATTCATTCAGACTATGGTTGGGCGTAGCGTTCAGCAAAACCTACTATGCCTTCGGCATAAGGATGACCGCCTGTGCAGCCTGTGACCACTGTGTTGAAATGGAAACTATGAGTCATATTCTGTGTCAGTGCCTGCAGTATTGTGCGCAGATACATTAACTCACCGTTGTGCACAACAAATTGAACGACTGGCCTCTGTCCAGACGAGTCTACTGCCTGTAGGTAGTGGTTCTGACTCTGGCTTGTAGAGTAACACATACACCGCAAAGCTTGTTTCAGAAAAGGGCTGGAGTTTCACCTTGTGAAAAGAGCCTCGTGACCGCTGAGGGGGTCATCATATGAGCGACAAGCACATGCACTCCATAGTGAGTTTTAAGAAAACCCCTTTCGTTAAAAGTGGTAGAAGTGATTCATTACCTCATAGGAAGACCTCGAATGCATTATCACGTTTTTTTTTTGCGTACCCCTTCGAACGCCTGTAGTCTTACTCGTTATTGTCTATGTGCGCGCGCGCGCGCATGTGTGTGTGTGTGTGTGCGTGTGCGTGTGTGTGCGTGTGTTTGTTTGTTTATGTGTGAGCTCGTGCGTGTGCGTGTGTGTGTGTCCTCCCCCATTCTTTCTAAACCAATTTTTTTTCTTTCCCACGTGCAAGGTAGCGTGATGAAAACTTCCTCAACACGGTACGATGGGCGAGTTGGTAGGTGAATATCGATAAGCTCCGCATCTGTACTGTTAAACAGCTACGAAGAAGAATAATAAGAATGGGTTGGGGCTGTGGGGATGCGCGACTCTCACTCGTCCCCTGATATGTTATTTTCTCGCATAGCTTCCATCTCCTGTAATCCGGCTTCGCCGCGTGGCTTTACTGTGGCGGTCGGTGTGCTTGCAAGTTAGTACGAGAGGTGGCGCCAGTGTTGCTCTGCTAACGGCAGCTAACGGCGGTGTTACTTGGGCGCAAGAAGGAGAAGGCTCTTCCTCTTTGGCTCGGAGTCGGCAAGTGGCACGGACGTTCAGCGCGTGCGCCGATCCATGCTTCTGCGAGACCATCTCGCGAAGCCTACGCCGGAGTGGACGAATACGATCCTTCGAACGCGCCACCGTTCGCGTGACCGTACGCGCGAACGACCAGGCGTTGGTGTCCGGCATGGGGCGAACATATTCGCTCATTATCCGGTCGCGGTAAGTCGGACTTCCGCGATTTGTCACGCGCACATCGGCATGTTTTTTGGATAGCAACTCGGCTAGCAGGCATTAGTCTATGAAAGGTGCAATAAATGTCCTTGTGATTGTTTGCACTACTGTGTTGACGTTCCTTTGTTCCAAGAGCATGGATGAGAACCCTACAGGGCGCATATGACAGATAAAGTCATAACCAGCTGGTTACCGATATCCTTGAAAAGCAAACAATCTGTACATTCTGCCAACACTAGGTTATGGCTATAGGGCTTGAAATTTGGAGGTTTTGCAAAAAAACGTGCGACGCAGCTTAGCTCCGTGCAGCAAGCGTGCAATAAAGAAATTTGAGTCACGAAACAAAAACATGGTGATGTGGATTAGAGAGCAAATGGGTGTGGCTGATATTCTTGTTGACATTAAGAGGAAGAAATATAGTCGGTCAGGCCATGAAATGCGTAGAGCAGATAACTGGTGTTCTATTAGAGTTACAGGCATAGGCGGAGTGTGTTCATTCTTCCGGGGTGCTTCGGCACGACCCGTTTTGCGAACTCCACACACGCACACACACTATAAATATATATATATATATATATATATGTATATATATGTATTGTCGCAGTACAACGCGGACAGAACACAGGGAGACGTTCTTCACGAACAACAGGACAATCTGTTTCAAAACAAACAGAGCAGAGACACGTCTTCTTCGTCATCGACAAATCTCACTCTGACCCACTATAGGCGGAGTGCGCTAGTGCTCCCATCATCGTCGCCGTCTGCATAGAATACACGCGTCAATATATATATATCATCGAGAGTTGCTCAAGAGACGAGCCGCCGCGAGAACGACGATGAAGCGGGTCTGTGCCCTGGGCGCGAGCGAGGGTCGCCCTGGCTGTCTGGCTACAGTGTAAATAGCCTGCAAATATCCTCTTTCGTATGTGTCTTTTCACACGTAACATTCTGGTGGAGGTTAGCAATCCCCGTACTCGCCACGGAACTGCGAAGTGGTCGATACATCGAGCTTGTCACCGTACCTCCCGGTGACGAGACCGCCTCTGCAACGACTTCGGCTTGTCTGACTGCTCCAATCGTCACGGTTGCCCAACATCGCGACCCTGGTGTGTTCTCTGGCCTGGAGGGACAGGACGTTGACGAATGGATCAAGCTCTATGGACACGCCAGTGCTAATAATAGGTGGGACCCAACGATTATGTTCGCCAATGTCATCTTTTATCTCGGCGGCACCCCACGCGTGTGGCACCAAACGCATGATGGCGAGATAACCAGTTGGAACAGTTTCAAAGGAAAGCTACGGGAATTGTTCGGCGACCCCATTTGGCGCAAGGTTGCTGCGAGAAAGGCTCTTGCGTCTCGTGTTCAGACATCTACAGAGCAGGACGTTTCATACATCCTCGACGTCTTGGCTCTATGCCGCAAAGCTGACGATAATATGTCCGAAGCAGATAAAGTGGCACATGTGCTAAAAGGCATCGCCGACGACGCTTTCAATTTGATTATTTTCGGCAACGTCTCGACTATCGACGCCATCATAAAAGAATGCCGTCGCCTTGAACAAGCTAAGAGCTGCCGTATCACACCCCACATCACGCGGCTACCCAACACTCCTGCTACGTCGACATGTGAGGGTCGACCGCGTCAGACCACCACTTATGACGACGTAACCCGTATTGTTCGCCGCGAGCTCGAGGCCGCCTTTTCACCAGCTTTCTCCGCGACGCCTCTCGATCCTCCAGCAAGCATGATTGCGACGCTTTAGGCCATCGTCAGACCGGAATTTGAGAACATGGGTCTGAACTCCGTGTTTTCAACGTCTCAACCCAGCGTTCACCAGTTCTAAAGCGGCTCTCTTCGTCCCCGGCAGTCCTTTTCTGCCACATCTCGCCGCCACCCGTCCGAATGACGTACCCCTGATGACCTGCCGATCTGCTTCCACTGCTGTCGCGTCGCCCACGTCGCTCGTCACTGCCGCAACCGATGGCCACCAGCCCGTCGGACATACGCCGCCGTTTATTCCCGCACCTTTGAACCTTCTGTTCCCTGTACCAGCCGCCATGAACCCACTGCCACTGATGCTCCAGCTCCGAACCTTCGCTACAGCCGCTCGTTCAACCTCGATGCCATCAATGAGGTACGGCCCAACCCCGTCGCTTCTCTTCGCCGCCTATCGCCCCCCGGACCGAGCCGGAAAACTAGTCACTGCAGCTTCTGGAGGTGAAGATGCATTGTCGACCCTGCCCTCAGGTCGCCTGCTCACGTTACCTACGAACCAAAACCTTCTTGACGTTAACGGCTATCCTGTCACTGCACTCATCGATACAGGAGCACATCTTTCTATTATGAGGGCTGCCTTGCGACGACGACTGAACAAGCTCCTCACCCCAGCGTCGGCGGTACTGTGCCTATGGTTGGCATGTGTACGGCACGTGTCAGCATCGCCGGTCGCCACACTCCTGTCCTCTTCACCGTAATTGCTCATTGCCCCCACGACCTAATCCTCGGCCTCGATTTGCCCTCCGCGCATTCTGCTCTTATTGACTGCTCTTCGCCTTGAGTTGCCGATTCTCGCAGAACCTTCTGAAGCAACCCAGTGCCACTTACGCCCCACCGGATTTCTTCGCCTGCCGCCAAAGTCAATAGCCTATATTGAAGTGTTGTCTTCCCCACCAGTTCCTGATGGCGAGTACCTCGTCCCTCCTCTGCCCGACATTCCACTACAGTATGACGTTACTGTGCCTCACAGTATACTTACTATTACTGCGAACCACACTAGCATGCCTATCTTTAACTTTGGGTTGGCAAAGCAAATTCTACTGCAAGGTATTTGCCTTGCCAACGTTGTCTCGGCGATCATCACGTGGCAGCGTTATCGACCGATGGTTCTTGCGAGCTTAGCAGGCCCCTCGCGCCAGCCTCGGGCGCCATTCCCAACACAAAGAAAATGGTTGCGACGGACCTGTCCTCTGCGCAGGCTGAAGACCTTTGCCATGTATTGCCGTCCTACCGAGATATTTTCAACTTCGACGATCCTCCTTTAGGCCAGACACTCGCGGTCAAGCATCGGATTCTTACTGGCTATGCTCCGCCTATTCACCGACGACCGTATCGAGTTTCTGCGTCGGAACGCCGAGTAATACAAAGTGAAGTGAACAAAATGTAAGATGAAAACATCATTGCGCCTTTTTCGAGTCCCTGGGCGTCACCTGTAGTATTGGTTAAGAAGATCGACGGCACATGGCGCTTCTATATAGACTACCGTCATCTGAACAGCATTACAAAGAAGGACGTCTGCCCGCTCCAACATATAGATGACACCCTTGACTGCCTCCACGGTTCCAGCTATTTCTGTTCTATTGATCTTCGTTCTGGATACTAGCAGATTGCTGTTGACGATATGGACAGAGAAAAAACCGCGTTCATCACACCTGATGGCCTATACCAATTTAAAATAATGCCATTTGGATTATCCAACGCCCCTGCCACCTTTGAGCGCATGATGGACTCCTTGCTCCAAGGTTTCAAATGGCCCACATGCCTCGAGGCATGTGGGCGCTGCTACCTCAACGACGTCATCATCTTCCCGCCAATGTTTGCCACTCACCTTGAGCGTCTAACAACTATACTTGATGTATTTCGAAAGGCGAAGCTGCAACTTAACTCGTCTAAATGTCATTTTGGCCACCGCCAAATTACTCTTCTGTGCTATCTCGTTGACGCTTCTGGAGTACAGCCTGATCCCGACAAAACTCGCGCTGTCCGAGACTTTCCGGTTCCGAAGTCAGCTGCAGACGTCCGAAGTTTTGTAGGGCTATGGTCGTACTTTCGTCGTTTCGTTCAAGATTTTGTGGCAATTGCTATACCCCTCCCTAATTTTTTGAAGAAAGGCGTACAATTCTCTTGGGCTACTTCAGAAGCCCCCGCCTTCTCTCATCTCGTCACTCTTCTCACCACACCACCCATTCTCGCCCGCTTCGACCCTGATGCCCCTACAGAATTGCGTACAGATGCCAGCGGTCATGGCGTAGGTGCTGTCTTAGCCCAACGTCAGCGTAGCCAGGATCGCGTTATTGCTTATGCGAGCCGCCTCCAAGTACCATGGGAGTGCAACTATTCCATTGAGGAACGAAAATGCCTTGCTATTGTCTGGGCGGTTGCGAAGTTCCGTCCTTACCTTTAAGTTCGCCCTTTTTCCGTAGTCACTGATCATCATGCTCTCTGCTGGCTCTCATCACTAAAGATCCTACAGGCCGGCTTGGTCAATGGGCTTTGAGGCTACAAGAATTTTTATGTTCCCTGGTGTACAAGTCTGGCCGCCTTCACCAAGACGCTGACAGCTTGTCGCGTTACCCTGTTGACGACTCTGACTCATCCAATATTGTCAGTGCTGCTTGCGTATTTTCTGTATCACGGCTGCTTCATTTCGCCGACGAGCAACGTGATGCCTACATCAGAGCACTCATAGACCGTCTTGAACACTCTCCGGCCGATGCTACTCTACGCCTCTTCGTCCTCCGCGACGGTACTCTGTACCGTTGTATCCTTCATCCGGACGGCTCTGAGTTCCTACTTGTAATACCTAAACACCTCCGCTTAACCGTTCTAGAAGAGATTCACGACGCACCCACGGCAGGACACCTCGTCATAACTCGAACCTGTGACCATGTACGTCGCCGTTTTTTCTGGCCGGGCCTTGCCGTTCCGTACGACGTTACGTCACCGCTTGTGAACTTTGCCAACGACACAAGAAGCCTTCCCAGCTTCCCGCTGGTTACCTGCAGCCGCTCGACATCTCTACCGAACCCTTCCATCGTATCGGCTTAGACCTTCTCGGCCCATTTCCAGAATATACATCAGGAAACAAGTGGGTTGCAGTCGCGGTGGACTACGCGACCCGCTACGCCGTAACCCGCGCTCTTCCGACCTGTTGCGTAACTGATCTTGTGGACTTCCTCCTACGTGATGTCATTTTGATGCATGGTGCGCCGCGTCAATTGCTAACAGACCGTGGCCGTACGTTTTTGGCCAAAGTCATTGACGACATCATGCGTGCCTGCGCAATACAGCATAAGTTTACCACCTCCTACCAACCTCAAACGAACGGCCTCACTGAGCGTTTGAACTGCGCACTTACAGACATGCTATCCAAATACGTTTCAGACGACCACCGTGACTGGGACCTGGCTCTACCTTACATTACCTTGGCGTACAACTCTTCCCGTCTCGAAACTGCTGGCTTTCCCCGGTTTTCATCTTGTATGGCCGAGAGCCGGCGCTACCAGTGTACACTGTGCTTCCGTCTACCACAGCTTAATCTAGCGATTAAGCCCGTTATGCAATCGCCCATGCTGACCATGCTCGCCAACTTGCGCGCGCTTGTCTACAAGTGTCTCAAGACAAACAAACCACGCTCTGACCTCAGTCACTGTGATGTCCATTTTGGATCCGGCACCGCCGTGTTGCTTTGGTCACCATCGCGTAAATTCGGACTTTGTGAAAAACTGCGTTCCTGTTACACAGGCCCACATCGCGTGCGCCGCTAAGTGACCGATGTCGCCTATAAGATCGTTCTAGCCGCGCCCACTACGTCCTCCGCAGTGACAGCCGGTGGCATTGTCCACGTCGCCCGACTCAAGCCTTACAACTCTCCACGCGCCCTGGATATTTAACAGCACCGTGACGGCTCTTATGCCGCCGAGGGGGGGAGGGGGGGGTAGTATTACGATATCATCGAGAGATGCTCAAGAGACGAGCCGCCACGAGAACGACGATGAAGGGGGTCCGTGCCCTTGGCGCTAGCGAGGGTCAGCCTGGCTGTCTGGCTCCAGTGTAAATAGCCTCTTTCGTCTGTCTTTCCACACGTAACAATATACAATATACATTATATATATATATATATATATATATATATATATATATATATATATATATATATATATATATATATATATATATATAATTTGTTGCAGTTAAAGATGTTTCGTGTGACCTCGAAGAATTGAGCGCTGAAGTGACTGCGCTCTATCGGTATACCAAACTCCATAGTAGGGGACAGTTCGATTTCACAGCCTGAGTCCTCTCGGTGGTGTAATATTCCTTCGTGTGATTGTCGTATACTTGGCTACCACTAATACCACTTCACCTTTCCCGCGAAACTGCAGCCTCTCTGTCTTTTTGTTTTCCTTTTCAGTGAGTCCAAGTATAAGCGCTCCTGCACATGACTGCTAGTGATTCTGATTTCGAATCAATCCGACTTGGCCTCATTTCGGTTACTGAGGGAATTACGCAGTGTTCTCCAACTATCATGCGGATTTAAAGAAAGCAGTAGTTTCACTCGAAGAAGCCGCCAGTAATTCTTTCGTTATTGAGATTTAATTCGGTATGTGCAATTAATTATCTAAGTCGAGCAGTACTGCCCTAATTTTCAAAGTGTCAATGAGGCATTTGTATGGACCCCTAAATAACATCCAACTGTGGTGTTTTAAGCGACGTACTAATTGAGCACAATATTTTTCCGACTGGCAAAAAAAAAAGGTCTCACGAAGTAGAAAAAAATACCACGTGAGTGAGTGAAGAAACTTTATTACAGGTCTGGCGAGGACGTGAACTCGTAGCGCACCCGGCTAGTCCCACGTCCGGACCTGCAGGTCTAGCCCACCGGCCCGGTCACGGGAACGCCGGACAGTCGGGATTTCCTTTTCTAGAGCGGGGCTACGCAGAAGTGAGTCCCACTCCCCCTTGATGAACTTGGGGTATGTAGACCCGCACTGCCAGATCATGTGTGCTAGAGTGGAGGTCTGCCCGCAGGACGGGCAGGCGTCGTCACGATACACGTCGGGGTAAGCCTCGTGGAGAACGGAGACACGGATATGTGTTGGACTGTAGAAGTCTAAGCGAAACGGCTTGCGTCCTATTCAACTTGGGATGAGGGGGTGGAAAGACCCTTCTAGACATGTAGAAGAATTTAATAACCTCATTGTGAGTAGCGGGAGCGTCCCTGTGGCCGTAGGAAGGCCGTCGGTGCTCGTGCGCACCCACCCGCATCATAAAGCAGCACCCCCAAATAAGCTGAGTGAAAGCAACTGCATTGCCTGTCGCAAACAGGAAGAGACAGCCCATCTACTTGATAAGGGTATGGAAGGAGCACCAACAGCAGGTTTCATGGCTTCGCAGCTGTTCCTTCCTCTAATTTCTACGTCGCACTTCTTATCCCTCGCTCAAGGCCGACTGGTAACATTGATAACAAAAGCTCCTTGATAACGCGGCCGAAGCGCCGCTCTGACCATGCACGAAAGGCGAAAAGCGATGTAATAGGCATATAGAATAGGGGGGGGGGGGGGTGAAAATTCCGGCTTTGCTCGCACCGCATCGAAGGAGTGCGCGCTATATTTCGCGCCAGAAACTTGCTTAGGACCAAAGCCAAATTAAAGTGAGCGTTTTGTTTCACATGAAAGTGTATACGTACTGCAAAATAGGTTCGTGTCAAAAGATAAAAACGAAATAAACAGAACGGGAAGCGACCAACGCGTAGAGAAAAGACAAAACCGATGCGTTCAAGAAAGTAAATTTACCTCTTCTAAATGAGCCGAATTGTCAATCAGGATGTCTGCACAAAAAGAAAATCATCAGATCATCAGAACACCGGCCTAGAGGATGTATTCGAATAGGTCTCCTTTTGCAGCTACGCAGTACTGCGTCCGTTTTATCACATCGTCAGTGGCTTTCTTGATGACCGACGCCGGAATTCTGCGGCAGACATCCGTTATGCTTGATTTGAACTAATCCGACGTCCGTCTCGATCCCGTAAACACGATGTTTCCCATAACCCCAAAGAAGGAAATCGAGTGGGAAGAGGTCAGGCGACCTAGCTGCCCAATATACAGGCTCGTGCCTTCCAATCTATTGCGCACAAAAGTCGCATCCAGCCAGTTTCGTGCTCGGCTGCTGCTGTGTGCGGTGCCATATCTTGCTGATACCACAGAAGTGGAAGACGTGACAACGGGATTTCGCTGAGAAACTCATCCACCACTTCTTCAAGGATTTCGTTAGCGTAACGCTGTCCAGACAGTGCTTGATCGAAGAAGATGGGACCGATGATAGCACCGGCGTAAATTCCGAACCACACATTGAGCGACCACTGGTACTGGTGCCGACTGCGCTTTGCCCAGCGTAGATTGGAGTCCCTCCAATAGCGTGCATTATGCAAATTTACCTAGGCGTTTTTGCGAAAATAGGCTTCTTCTTTGCATATGATATTGCTCAGAAAGTCCGGTGACCCATCGGCTTTTGTGAGGACCCAATTCGAGAAATCTAGACGATTCTACAGGTTCCTATCTTCTAAGCATTGGTGCTGGTTAAGTTAGTACGGGTGAAAGGCCGTCATTTAGAATCCTCCAAACTGATGACTTGGAAATTTGTATCTGGGTGGCCACGTCCCACATGCTAGCGTGAGGATTTGAGGACATAAATGCGAGAACTTTCGTGCATAGTCTATAGGACTCAAAGATGGAGTCCTCCGCCGTTCTTTCTTGAAGCTGTCAGTTTATCTCAGGTTTTCATAATTTCATCAGCCACACATCCAGGACTGCTATATATATATATATATATATATATATATATATATATATATATATATATATATATATATATATATATATATATATATATATATATATCCAAGGCAATGATCTAAGGCAATGATCATGTTTGCCTTCTGCTCATTAGAAAAAAGCATGGCGACCGGGACGAAACAAAACCCACATCTAAACCTTATCCTAACGTTGTCAATTCGCTTTTGTGGAGATAGGTATTGTGGCAAACAAAAATTCGTGCCCTTTACCTACGCTGAGACTACAGCTATTGCAGCTTGTTTCCAACTAACCCCAAACGCGACTTGTTACGTGTTACTTCGGCCGGGGAGCGGCAGATAACGCACTAACTGGATCCCAATGTTTCTTTTTATTTACTTTATTTCGTTCTGGATAACTCAGATAGAGACTTTTCGAGGGCGCTGCTTTGTGATCCGGGTGGAAACGCAGCCACGTGGTATTCGCTATACTTTATTTATTTATTTATTTAACAATTTCACAATATTTCGCGGGGTTTACTTATTAGTCGGAAAAAAATTTGTACGCAATTAGTACGTCGCTGAAATTACCGCACTTAGATGTCCCTTGGCTGTGCCTTCAAATGCCTCATTGACGCTTTGATAATTAGGATAGTACGTCCCGAATTAGATAATTAATTGCAAGCGCCTAATGAAATATCAGTAACAAAATATTACTGGCAGCTACTTCACTGTACTGTAAACAATATGCACTAGATTTACTTCGAG
Source organism: Dermacentor andersoni (assembly GCF_023375885.2). Lineage (NCBI taxonomy): Eukaryota > Metazoa > Arthropoda > Arachnida > Ixodida > Ixodidae > Dermacentor > Dermacentor andersoni. The sequence goes on along the minus strand of NC_092816.1, from coordinate 138,638,449 downwards.
TAACGCATTTCTCTTTTTAAAAATCTTGGTGCATGTTATTTAATTGGGACACCCTGCGTATATTTATGACCTTTACATGCGACTGACGATGTTCCAATCCCTAATAAATGTTGTAAATTATTAGAAATGTTTTTTTTTTGCTGAGTCGTTAGCACTGCTTACTGGAAAGAGAAGCAATACTGAGACACACAACATTCACGTGTATTCCACTGGCCATTGATAAAGGTATTTGCCGAAGGGGTCACTGAAGTCTAGGTTTTTTTCATGGTCAAAAAAGCACGAAAAGCAATTTGAAGCGTGGTGAACATACAGCGACGTATTCATTCTCTAGGCATAAGCTATCCATACATTTAGAAACAATCTTTAATTGGCTACCTCCACCTCATTCAAAAACATAATAAACTTTGTCCTGTGTGGATATTTAAATATACTGTGTATGTGCATCGTACTCACAGTAGGCATTTAAAACAATGTTGAAGTTAGACAATACGGATGAGGCAACCGCTAGTGGTTCTAATGCGCGGGTCCTGCTATTGACAAGATTTGCAGAAATAAAGCGAAAGTATGAATTAAAAGCCATGCACGTCCACGCCAACAATGATGCAGTAAGCTATTAGCCCCAGTAATGTTTCAAGTGAAAAGGTCGACGCAAGTGAAAATGATCTTCATAAGATGTGGGTGACAAAGCTCTGGTAACGGCACGTTAGGTGTGCTTGCAGGGGGGGGGGTTGTTAAGCCCCTCCCGGAAAACTCCGGAAGGTGCCGGAGCCCCCACTCCTACGTCGGCGCCTATGGTTACAGGGTGAGTGCAAAGAGAAAGAAAGCACAGTCGAAGTCGGCAGAAAATTAGGTGTTGTGAAGAAAATAGAAAATTTGAAGACCTCAAATCGAGCCGATTGGCGCAGTAACAGTGTGTTGGAGATCGCTGGGAGAGACATGTTCGTCCTGAAGCGTACATAAAAGTAATAATAATCAACGAATAATTTGCGCTTCCGACCACCCCTCTCATCTTCGTAACGTAATGCATTTTTCCGAAGTATTTACTGATTTTGAAGCCCACGAGCAAATTGTATTTCCATTGAAATAAAAAACAGGGCCAGTCCAGATGACCGCGCATTATTATTGTTACTCACGCGAATATGGTGCAGTAAGCAGCACCGCCACCGCCACAAGCGTCAGCATCCCAGCCTCATTCATGTTACCGCTAAGCGATGGTACTGCACGGTAGTCGACGGTTTCTTCAGCTACCTGCGCATTCCTTGTTGTGAGCACCGTCTAAGGAGCGCAACGTGTTAGTCTGTGTCACTGACGACACTTTCATACACGACCGTGCATACATCTTGCGGCGAGTTCGGCACCTGGCCGTTGGCCTTTCAAAGGTGATCCCTCCCACACTGGCATCCTTGCGTCGTTGTAGAACTGCCTCTGGTTGAAAGCGCCCATGTATGCACGTTCCGTGTCAGTGGTTGAGCGAAATGCGACGACGTGAATGTCTTCGTCGTGACCCCGTGGCCATGCGTCTGTCCTAGTCCATGTGCGGGATACAAAGCCCTGTTCGTCGGCGTAGTCATGCGATAGCACTAACACCGCCGTCGAGAGCGTGAGTGCGCCATAAATTAGCGTAGAATTGAAGCCGAGGGAACGAAAGTGTCAAGACGGAATGCCGTCCTATTCAGTACGCTCGACGAGGTGGCATTTTGCGACGACCACCCATCGAGGTTCAGTTCGCTTCCGCTGAAGCTAAAATAGCATTGAAGGAAGTGTTGCTGAATTCAGAGCCACGAAATTCTGGTTGTCATACAGGTTTTCAACTGCACGAGCGTAGAAGTTCGGCTGTGTGGATATGTTCTAGAACGTTCAAAACATCACCGAAGCGGGTAGACACACGCGAGCGCTTCTATGTGTCCACTAGCTTCGCCGACGTCCTGTAATACACTTAAATACACAGCCGCCGAAGCGCCATTTCTCACCATTATAAACCTGCTTCGTGTAGAGCGCGTAACGATGGAAGGGTCACAATAGCAGCGATCACCAACTCCTGTCTTGCGTTAGCCGAATCCACCCAGTTTCTGCAACTTTTCTGTCCTCATCAGACCACCTAATGCTCTGGATTCATTGACAGCATACCCCTTGCCTCCAGGTCTTATATCTCTTCAGTGGAGGGGGGAGGAGGTGGATGGGCTCATAGGACGGCGACCAGTACAGTGCGCGCACACTCACGCTCGCTCATATATATATATATATATATATATATATATATATATATATATATATATAAATGTCACAGGGCCCGGCAGTGCCAGTCAAATAATAGAAACGCGTAGGAAAAATACCAGGATTTTACTGACGTTTCGGCAGGTATAGCCCTCGGCCGATAACGGCAAGCTGGCGCTAATAGTCAACAAGGTCTGCCACCGCACTCCAACTCATTTGTATGAGTGTTTCCCATCCATGATCTGTGCACAATGCAAGCACATAACGCAAATAAATATGCTTTGCACAGTTTGATGAGGCTCAATAGCAATATACACTTAAAGGGACACTAAATGTTACTATGAAGTCAAGTTAAAGTGATAAAGCAATGCTCTAGACCGCCTAAGGTGTCAGAGCTTTAGTAACCGAGAAATTGAGGTAAATGCATGACATGATTTGAGACGTCCAGGGACATTCCGGTACTAGCCTGATGACGAAGGCACTCCTCATCATAATTTATGTCACTAGTAGTCAACTAATAGTATTAAAAAGATCATTTCATTAGGTTATAAGATGAAAGAAAATGCTACTTGTCTACTTCTGTGGGATTCTAAAAAAAAATAATATTTTGACGTTACCCTTCAGTAGTAGGGGTTGTCGAAAGGTTTCGTTTTCAGTCGACTCTGCACTCTGCGCGCTCGACTCTGCGCCGCGCGCGCTTGAGAGTTTCAGTTGTTTCCTTATCGCGTCGTGCTGCGCTGGTTCTGCTGGCTCGCGAAACTTGCATTTGGAACAAGCAGCGAGAATGCCACGTCCATTTGATGTCGTGGGATGCGCGAACTGTCCGCGGAACTTGGCCAAGGGCACTTGCAGCGGCGAATCCAACGTTACTTATCACTGTGTGCCAACGGGTGAACCTCTCCGTTAATTAATATCAGAAACGCACAATGGGTTTCGTTTGACGAAAACCTTGGAAGCGATCACGACATAATCCGAGTAGCGCTCTCCACGCCCAACACACGGAGAACAATAGGAATGACTAAATTAACTGAGTGGCCTCGTTATAGAAGGAAGGAAGGAAGGAAGGAAGGATGGAAGGAAAAACTTTAATGCTCTATTTACAGCTCTCAGCGGCTAACAGGGGTCTTCATGATTTACTGAAGTCTCCGTCGTCTTGAGTGGTCGGCGCCCCTATTACAGAGCACCGCTGAGCCTGGCCACTTCGAGAACGTGTTGCACCAATCCTTTTTGGACTGTGAGCAGGCCCTCCCACTGTTCCGCACTGGGTTTTTTTTTCTTTGTGGAAAGAGAAGTTGTTTCTGCACTCCCATGTGATGTGATATAGTGTTGGGATGGCCCCACACCATGGGCATGTGTCCCTGTAGTGACTGGGAATCATTTTATGTAGTAGGTGCAGATTGGAGAATGTTCTTGTCTGCAGCCTTCGCCAGCCGACTGCTTCGTGTTGTGTTAAAGATAGGTGGGGTGGTGGATATATTATCCTTTTGCTTCGGTGATGGTTTAGTATTTCCGCGTACGTTGGTTCCACCGTCATAGTGGTATCCGGGTCCATTGACTGTCCCACTCGGTATGTGAGCTCGCGAGCTAGACTGTCGGCCCTCTGGTTACCCTCTATTCCGGTGTGACCCGGCACCCAGAAAACCGTATGCAGTATCTTTTCGTTCGGAAGCCCTGCCTCAAGGAGGATTCGCAGCGCCCCTTTGTTGATTCTACCTGCCGTGTAATTTCCGCATGCTTCTTTGAAGTCTGTGAGTATTATCAAGGATTTGTTTCTACGGTAACCTTCCGCCGCTGCTAGGGCCACAGCTGCTTCCTCTCCCTCTGTTACCGTGCAGCTCCTCAGGTTTGCGCTGCTTAATTATCAGCTCTCCCATGGGATCTAAGGTCACTGCCGCAACTCTATGTTCTTTGGTCTTGTGGTCCCACGGGTATAGGGCTGCATCCGTGTATACCACATTGTTTTTAGTGGCCCGGTGTTTTTCTACGTATTCTGCTCGCGCCAGTGTTCTGGCCGCATGCAGATGCGGGTGCATATTCCTCGGTAGGGGGCTAGCTTTCAGTGTCTGGCGAAAAGAATATGTTATAGAGGGTATGTTAGCCATCCTATCCTTCGTTGCTTCTATGTTTTTATAGCCTAATCTTTTAAGGAGCGCTTTGCCGGTGGTTGACTGCCGGAGCCTGTACAGCTGCGCACCCAGTTGTGCCTCCTTGAGCTCTTCAAATGTGTTGTGGATACCTAGCTTGAGTAGCTGGTCGTTCGACGTGTTTCTGGGCAGATTCAACGCCATCCTGTATGCTTTCCTGATGAGATCTCGGCTTGTTCTCTCTCTTGTTGCGTCATGTTGTGGTACGGGAGTGAGTACGTGACCCTGCTGACCACCAGGCTCCTGACCAGCTTGATCGTATCCCCCTCCTTCATGCCACTCCGTCTTTGCGACACTCTCGTAATCATCCTGAGAAGTCCAGAGAGTGCTGGAGGAGTCCGATACAGCCCCGACCAACATGCGAGAATGGACTGAATTCCTTCGACGAGCACACGGAGACACCACTAAAGCCATTGAGCGGACAGCGGAGGTGCCGGTGATACACTCTCACATGGTCAGCCTATGGGAAGAGAGGCGAAAACTGGCCAAGAGGTGGAAAAGACAACGTCTAAACGAACACCTGAGACAACGCATCACTCTCTTGGCAGAGCAAGCCCAAGGCCACGCCAACGAGCTCGCTAAAAACGAGTGAGCGACATTCTGTGGAACCCTATCAGGAACTCTGGGAACGATCAGTACGTGGCGAATGCTACGAAGCATGCTAGACCCGATGAGCACGCGTACTGAGAATAACAAGAAGCTCCAAGTTATAGCCGATAACATCGAGGGTACAGACCAAGATCTAGTCCATGCTCTTCAGAAAAAGTACATAGGACCCTCACCTGCCACGGGATCGTCGTATGCGAGGAGACAATACGCGGGGGAGGCGAACCCTAAACTAGACGAAGAAATAATTTCCGCGGAAATGTACGAGGCGGCCCAATCCGCAGTTAAAAACTCCGCACCGGGCCCAGACTCGATCACAAATGCCATGATTCGAAACATGGATTCGGTAGCCCTAGCGAAAATAACAAAGATTTTCAATAGCGAGTGCTGGGCCAAGGGAGACTTGCCCCAAGAGTGGAAATTGGCTAAAATAATCATGATCACTAAAACAAAAAAGAATCCCTCGATTGATACACTACGGCTGGTGTCGCTCACGTCGTGCCTGGGTAAGCTCTATGAAAGGGTTATCCATAGCAGATTGCAGCGATACCTGGAAGAGCGGAGCTGGTTCCCGGACTCCATGATAGGATTTCGCACGGGTTTATCTTGCCAGGACGCGTTCCTCCTACTTAGAGACGAAATTCTAAATAATTTATCGTACGGCGACGAGAGACTAGTCCTAGCACTAGATTTATAAGGAGCCTTCGACAACGTCTCTCACGACGCAATATTGGAGGAACTCGAACTCGCGCGTTGTGGTGAGCGCACATACAATTACTTAAGAGCGTTTCTTTCCAACCGCGAGACGAGCATCAGTACTGGCCAAATCACTTCGGATTTATTTAAAATGCCTGACAAAGGAACACCTCAAGGAGCTATATTATCTCCTCTTCTCTTCAACATGGCGATGTGTCGCCTCGCGCGCGATTTGGATAGAATACCCGACCTAGGTTACACGCTCTACGGACGACATCACGCTGTGGACAAGCAGTGGTTCACTAGGGCATAAGGAATATACGCTCCAAAGCGCAGTATTAGCGGTGGAGAAATTTTCTACATGGAGTGGCCTGAAGTGCGCACCCGAAAAATCTGAGGTCATCCGGATACACGCGAAAAGCTACAAATTCAGAGGATCGATTAACATCGTGGTTGAGGGCCAATCAGTCCGAGAGGTACCCACGATGCGAGTTTTGGGTTTGTGGCTTCAAAGCGACTTGAGAGCAGTACAGACACTCAAGACCCTCAAATCCGCAGCCCATAACATAGCACATATCCGTGTCTGTCCGTTCTCCACGAGGCTTAACCCTACGTGTATCGCCACGACGCCTGCCCGTCCTGTGGGCACTCCTCCACTCTTGCGCACATGCTCTGGGAATGCGGGTCGACCTACCCCAAGTTCATCAAGGAGGAGTGGGACTCGCTTCTTCGTAGCCCTGCTCTAGAAAATTAAATCGTGGCTGTCCGTAGTGCCCGCGACCGGGCCGGTGGGCTAGACCTACCGGTCCCGACGTGGGACTAGCCGGGTGCGCGACGAGTTCGCGTCCTCGCCGGACCTGCAATAAAGTTTCTTCACTCACTCACTCGTAACATCTGACCTGCCCGGCGGCCGGAGCGTTGTCTCGGCGCAGACTAATTACACAAGGAGGGAGGAGACGGCGGGAAAGTACGGCTTCAACCGGGGATACGTGCACGACGTAACGTCATGCCAGGGTAGATGGTGAAGAACTGTCCAATGACGCTATCTCATAGTTCAGGTCACTAAGCTGTCACAAAACCTTGTAAGATCCGGTGTAACACGACGAAAGCTATTCGGAAAGACATACCGGGCGAGATGGAGTCCAGAGAAGTACAAGAAGATCCTGGAGAAAAGCAGAGGTGTCAGTGGCTGTGGTCATAACAGTCAATCCCTTTGAAATAATTGCGAGTCGGAGAGTCACTTGTGAGCGATCTGAAGAGCCAGATGGGCTCGACCGGAAGCATCGCGGGCACACCCTGTGCTATGTTGTACAGCAGCAGGTAGTAGCGTGTAGAAAGGCAATGGTGGTTGGCGGCCAAACAGCAGGCAAAATGTCGAAAATCGGTGGTGTCGTGACGGGATGAGTTGTACGCTAACGTGACGTATGGCAAAGTGCTGTCCCAGTTAAGATGATAGTGAGAAACGTACATCGCCGGCATATCGCTTAAGATGCGGTTCAGCCTCTCAGTGTGCAGTAGTGAGCTCGTGCTTCACAGAACAGGCACGGAGACGTTCACTGACGACTTTCGACAAGTAGCAGCGGCCTCAGTCTGTGAGCAATAGCCTGAGGGCACGATAGTGAAGAATAACGTCATGAAGTAGGAAATCAACGACGTCAGTGGCGCAGCTAGTCGGCGAAGCTCTCGTGAGGGTAGGGGTGTACGAATAGTAGCTTTTAGATCCAATTGAATGCGAATTGAATCTAATCGAAGATCAAATATTTTTCGAATAATTTGGGAATAATATACAGCCTTCTCACCAGCAATATCAAACATTTCTCGCGTCGTGGTATTGACGACACTATAAAGTTTCTGGCATTACACTGGACGTTAAAAATCATGCTCGCTTTTAAAAACCCAAAGGTACCCTTATGAATAGCCATAAAGTTTGTTCGCAAGCTCGGCTCTCTTCTGAGCATACGCGGTCATGCATTATCACATTAAGTTCAGAAACGCATCCTTATGACCCAAATAACATTTGTGTATGCCTTCGCGCACAATCCAGAAATGCGGGTCATCTGCGGCGATGGCAATGAGAGCGACAAATAAAAAAAAAGTCGTTTTTCCTTATATCAAATGGTCGTGGCAGATGGTGCCACGATGGTATCAAGTATGTTGCATTGAAACGCCTTCGTATTTAATACGACAGGAGGACACATGTGCTGCATCTATATATATCATCCAAACAATACCCACTGCCCAATGCCATGTTTAAAGAAAATTTTATTGTGATTCATCGTGCTTTTACTGGAAAAGCCCGGCTCCCTGAGAGACAGCGCGGTCCAGTATGCAGTATCTCCACTGTGCGGAATATAAAAGTCATCGTATTTTCCTTTCAAGTTCATGGTTGATCGTGCACAGTCGACGATGTGAAATATTCGAAAACAATTAGAAAAATATTCGGGTTTTTGAATAGCTACTTTCGACTCAAGGAGCGAATTGAACAGGGGGATATTCGATTCGTTATTCAGAAGTTTCGAATGTTAGCACACCCCCACGTGATGGCATACCGCGTAGCGTAGTCGGTCCCAACTGCCACCCACTTGTTCCCTGAGGTAGACGTCGGGAATGGGCCTAAGGGTCAAGACCGACGTAGAACGGTTCCTTGGATATGTCAATGGGCTGCAGAAGGTCTGCAGGCAATGCCGAGAGCCGTTTACGTCGCTGACGAAACTCACACGCAGCAAACCGGCGCCACACGTGGTCGTATGTGCGGGATACGTCATGATGGCCAGCGGTTGGGGCATCGTGGAGTTATTTCAGAACAGCAGCTCGAAGTTGCTTGGGGAGAACAAGCAGAAGCTCCGGGCCATCGGGAGTGGTATTACGACGGTAAAGAATATCGTCATGAAGCTCAAACAGACGCTGCGATGGGTCGGGCTGGCGAGAGTGGAGGTGGCCGAGCATGGACCTTAGCGTGTCGTCGCTTTCCTGTTCAGCGTGGATGTTGGCCAGATGTGAAATAGCCATGACGAAGTAATCGATAACACGCTCGGCGTTGTCGGGATGGTCGACAGGGTGGTGGTGGTGAAAAGCATTTATTGGGCTATATATACAGAGAGGTGCTCGGGGAGAGACCTCTAGTTGGTTGCGCCCCTTGCAGTACTGGGCGGAGTCTCTCATTCCGGGACCCCGTTGGTCTTGACCGCTACGCAGGTCGGCCGAACTAGGGCTTGTTGGGCCGATAGTTCCTGGCAGCCGAGTAGGGCCGCCTCCCAGTCCTCTCGGGAAGGGGAAGGGGTGATGGGGGGGAGAGAAGGATTTTGCCTGCATGCCCAAACCATGTGGAAGGTGTCGGCCACCTCCCCACAGAAAGAGCAGCGGCCGTCAAAAGAAGGGTCAAAGTGCTCGAGAACCGCCGGGCACAGCAGGGTGTTTGTAAAGAGCCTAATAGGAGTTCGTTCGTCAGCTTTACCCAGTCCCTTCATAGGAACCGGGTAACGGCGGTGTTCGGCACGATAGTGCTCAGTAATGTCTTTAAAAGAAAGAAGAGGGTTGTGATCTGGGTCAAGGTACTCCCAAGTGACGCCTGGTGCCCGGTAAGTGAGTGCGCGGGCTGCCTCATGGGCGGCTTCGTTACCTGGCATGCCTTGGTGGCCGGGGACCCATATTATTGAGCGATGAGTTGGATCGCAGTCGCGAATACAGCGGCGAAGAATTTTGTCGGCGAGAGGGGTGATCCATCCCAATTGAAAGTTACGACAGGCTCCACGGGAATCTGTGAGGATGAATTTAGAGTCGGGATGGGAGGCTGCGAGGGCGATCGCCACCTCCTCCGCATGCGTTGAGCTGGGTGCTTTGAACGAGAGGCCGTCCACTTGCTATCCTCGTGTATGATTGCAGCCGTGTACCATCCCCCCCTGGAGTGGTTGGGGCCTGCAATATCGACGTAGAAGACGTGTTTCTTAGAGCCATAGTGGCGGTGCAGGGCATCCGCCCGCGCCTGGCGCCGGCCATTATGGTCCTCCTTGTTCATCTTAGTTGGAAGGGGTCCAACGTAGAGGGCGCGTCTCCACATTTCGGGCACTCGAACCCTTTCCATCCTATGGTGGTCATGTTTAATATGTAACCGGTCTAAGAGGCGGCGACCGGACACGGTCTGGGCGAGACGCGTGTATTGGTTAACGAGATGCGCCTCGCGAAGTTCCCGATATGTGTTTACCACCCCCGACGCAAGAAGACGCGCGTTGGAAGTGGAGATCGGGAGGTCGAGGGCTCTCTTGAACATTTTGCGGAGTACTACCTCCAAGCAATCTTCGTCATGTTTCCGTAAGCGTAGGTATGGGGTCGAGTACAGTACTCTACTAGTTACGAAGGCATGTGCGAGCCGCACCGCATCCTTACTTCGCAACCCTCCTCGCTTGTTGGAAACGCGGCGAACCATCCGGCCCACCTGGTCGACGACCTTGCGGAGTTTGGCAATAGTTGTGCCTGCCTTGCGGTGTTGATTAATGAAGAGACCGAGTATTCGAATCTCCTCCACTTCTCGGATGGGGCCACTGGCGAGAGAAAGCTGAACTGAGATTTTGCATTTCGGGGAAGTTCGAATATGCACAAATTGAGACTTGGATGGGGAGCATTGGAGGCCGCAGTACGTGGCATAGTGGTCTACTATGCTCGCCGCTGCTTGCAGGCATTCCTCCATCTCTCCTATGTTTCCCGTAGTGGCCCAGATGGTGATGTCGTCGGCGTACAGCGCATGCTGAACACCATCGACACCCGCCAGCTGCGCCGGGAGGTGTGCCATGGCAATGTTAAAAAGAAGCGGGGACAACACAGCGCCTTGTGGTGTGCCCCGTGTTCCCATCACAAATGGGCCGTACTCGGTCTCTTGTAGTCGTATATAGGCCAAGCGGTCCGTTAAGAAATGTTTGATATAGTTGAATGTACGAGCGCCGCAGTTGGTCTCGCTAAGGTGCTTTAGTATGACGGCGTGCTTAACATTATCAAAGGCACCCTTGAGATCGAGTGCCAGGACTATCTTGTCGTTATGTGAGTGTTCTGTGGGTTCGAGGATCTCGTGATGAAGCTGTAAAAGGATGTCTTGTGCCGACTTATGAGGTCGGAAGCCGAACATGGTGTCGGCGAAGGTGTCCTTACTCTCGAGATATTCCGAGAGGCGGTCACGGACCATCGTTTCCACGAGTTTCCCTACACATGAAGTGAGGGAGATGGGCCGGAGGTTGCCTATGTTTACCGATTTCCCCGCCTTCGGGATAAAGGTTACCAAAGATGTCTTCCAATCGGCTGGCAACGAAGTGTCCCCCGTCCAAATGGCGTTGATGTATTCTAGTAGGGTTTCGTACGCCCGATCTGGAAGGTTTGTCAATAGTTTGACTGTTACCTTATCCCTCCCGGGCGCCGTCCCCCTGCGCATTCGTGCAAGAGCCGCGCGAAGGTCGTGAAGCTGGAAAGGCTGATCCATTTCTGGATTATCGCAGCCTGCATACGAATAATCTATCCCTCGCGGGTCTCGATCCTGATTGAGGTATTGTGAGCGCAAAGCGTTCGCTAGCTGCTCCGTGTTTCCTTGAAAGTTGTGTAGTGCGCGAGTGAAGTGTTTCTTGGTTTCCGATCGTGTTTGTGTAGGGTCTGTGAGACTCCTGAAGAGCCGCCAAGTGTTGCGGCTCGACATCTGTTTTGCTGCGCTGTTACATCTATCTACCCAGTTAGTGTCGGCGAGCTGGGCAGCGTACTCGGCTGCTTGCTGAGTAAGGTCAGAGATACGAGCGCGGAGTTTACGATTGTGTTTCTGCCGCCGCCATCGTTTGGTTGGCACGCCGAGCTTCCCAGAGGTGCATCAGGTGGTTATCCACGTCCGGTGCACGTTCCGTAAGCTGTATCTGCTTTTCGTGTGAACGGAGTGTTTGCATGAGTCCGTGCGCCCAAGTGGAGTAGCCTTGTTCCAAGAGAGAAGTTACTGGGAGGGCCTGGCGGAAAGCATTCCAGTCGGGGAATTTGGCTTGTGCAAGGGGGCGATGTAAGGGTCGAGTGTAAATGATAGTGTTCAGTATGCAGTGGTCGCTACCGAGGGTCTCCTCGGTGTTGATCCAGTCTGCGTGTCGGATGTGTTTCGTGAGGGTAAGGTCGGGGCAGGTGTCCCGAGTGACAGAATTCCCTACACGTGTTGGGTGGACCGGGTCGGTTAGAAGAGTGATGCCCAGCGTAGATATAAGTCCCACCAACTTACGACCACGCGGCTCTTCCTTGCGATAGCCCCACATGGAACAGGGGGCGTTAAAATCGCCCACTATCATCAGGGGATCGCGACCCGCGATCCTTAGCGCTGCGCTAAAGATGTTAGAAAAAGTAACGTTTTTTAGTTTCGGGGGGCAATATATATTAAGTATGTGTACGGCGCTATCTGTTCGCCGCAGGGGGAGGACAGAAACCATCACGTACGAATATTCCAGATTTAGGTCGAGATCAACCTCCTGCGCTGTGTAGCCGTTATTGACTAGGAGACAGGTGGACGGGTCTCGCTGAAAAGCGTTATAGCCCGAGAGCTTAACCGCAGCCCCGGTTTCTTGCAGTGCAAGTACTGCGGCGGGGTACTCGTGATTTTCAATGTACGCCCTTAAGTGTGCGCGTTTCGTCCTGTCTTTGAAACCCCGACAGTTCCACTGTACAAGAGAGAGAGCTTGCTGTCTTTGTGGGGGGCGCCGCCCTCTAGGAAGTTAGTTGGGAGGGAAGGCAGCCATGTTGATTTGAAGGGAGATCGCCTTGGAGAGCCGGCCCAGGTTCCGTCACCCTTAGCTGGAGCGATTCCGGCTCCTCCGAGAGTTCGGTTAGATCGATGGACCGGGTGAATTTTGATGGGCGGTTCGCGTCTTTGAGGGGTCCCGTTCGGCGGAAAATCCGGGGGTTTGACTCTAGCCACGTCCTAATGTTGGTTGTCACGGCGGTCGTAACCGTAGCTGTGACCGCCTTGAGAAGGCTGTCTTGAATTTGGCCAAAATGTGATATCTGAGCCGTTAATTCGGCAAGGGCGTTTTCGAGGGTGGTGAAACGCTCGTCAGAGCTAGATGGTGTCAGGTTCGCATGCACCACTTGCATCGGTTCCGGAGCTACATGGGCAGGGGGCGGGGAGGACCGAGCCGTTTCTAGCGCGTGAATTTTGGCGTTAAGTTCAGCATTATGTGCCCGGAGAGTCTCGAGCTCGCGGCGGAGGTCCGCGACGTCAGAATTAAGGGGGGGATGAGGAGGAATCTTTGGTGGGGGAGGAGGTAAGGGAGTGCGGGGATGCGGAGGAGGCCCGTCTCGGCTGCCTACCTTGGGCTGAGACGTATTCTTTGCTGTGCCAGACGGAGGGCCTTCGAGAGCCGGAAAGTCCCCGTCTTGGAATGTAGGGACGTCTGTATCCCGTGACGCTTTCGGGTTAGTTGACCGAGGTGATTTGGGGGCACGTCCAGGCAAGGTGCCCGCCGGTGGCGCTGGTCCGGTTTTGCCTTTCGTCCTCTTGTTGCTAGTCGTGGGAGCTTTTGAAGTGGTGTCAGAACCCTAGGGAACTGCAGTCCGAGGTTGGGTTCGTTGACCGGTCGGCTTGCCCTCTTGTTGCAGCCGTCGAAATTTGGCTTTGCAGTCTTGCGAGCCCGTAAGATGAGCCCCACCGCACACGATGCAGGAAGGAGTGCACTCGTGGGGCGCCATGTTGCCGTCTTCGAGGACTGCGACCGTTTCACCGCAGTGTCCACAGCGATTGTCTTGAGGATTCGGGCATAAGTCCGGACGGTGACCGATGGTGCCGCATCGGAAACACGCGGGAATAGTCCGCTTATATTCGCGCACCACAGTCACCACACTGTTATAGTGCACGTAACGCGGTACTCTGTGTCCCACGAAAGTGAGCAGGGCAATCGTCGACTTTCCCAGCTTGCGGATGAAGGCTATCTCTCCTCCGCGCCACTGGACTTTAGATTTCAGGGTGGTAGAAGTTTCCTGCTCATGGGCCGTAATAATCCCCCTGCCGACTTCACCGTTGACTTTGGCGTGTTCGACCACCGGGATGGGGCCTTTCGAAGCATTGAGTGTAAATTCACGAGCTCGTTCACCACATTGACGTCTTCAGTGGTAGCAATGACAATATTCTGGTCCCAGATGGGCCAGACACTAAGAATGTCCACCGAAGATGGATTTACATAGGCAGAGAGCAAAGCACCAAGCTCACCGTTCTGCAGGGCTGTCTTCATGGAGATCGTCACTCTGGGCTTGATGACAATCGCGAAATCTTCTTTGCGGAGTCGAGGCATAGCGGTGGGCCGCCATTTCTTCGATCCCGCCGCTTGCGAGAGCTGAGGGTTGGACTTTTCAGGATTCGTAGGCACAGAAACGCCGGAACTCATGGAGCGTCCGTTGACCGCCGAAGTGTTCGAGCGTTGCTGGCGTTTACGAAGTGCAACCAACGAGAAAAGGCCTTCATCCACTATCTCCTCCGTCGGAGTGGAAGTTTCAAGCGAAGACGGACCTTCTGCGACGATTTCTGACCATGTCATCTTCTCGGGATCGTACCCGCGCCAAGCGGAGGCCGCCATGGCGGCCGCAGAGAACGATGGAGACCGAGTCCGGGGCGTTAGGCTCAGCTGGGTGAAGTGGCGGAGACAAAAATGGGCCTAAAAGGCCCCAAAAAATGGCCCACCTGCTCCAGAGCGGTATCTTCGGGCGCCGGGTGATGTTATCCGTCTAGTAGAGGCAAAATTTCACGGGGTCCCTTGGAATTTTCGGTAAACCGGAGGAAAATTGCCGGAGCCGATGTGAGGCGCGTCCGCTCGCCTCGACAGGATAGCGTGATAAACAGTCAGCATCTTGGTGCATCCGGCCAGACTTGCAGAATAGGTCGAATGTGTACTCCTGGAGCCGTAATGCCTAGCGACCAAGCCAATTCCTGTAGGATCCTTCAGTGACGAGAGCCAGCCAGCCAGTTCGTGACGACAGAAAACGTGCGGCCATATAAGTATGAGCGGAATTTCCGCACAATCTGGAATAAAGCGAACTTTTGTAGCGAACTTTTATACGGGCCGATGGGTCAAAAGGCGCCAAAATGAGCGGTGATGTAAGTAAACTGTTCAGGGTGATGAATGCGGGTACCTTGCTCATGACCACAAAAAAAAAAAAAAAAAAGAAAGCCGTCCTCCATGAGTAGGTCAATAAGCGGCTGGGTCGGCACAATTCCTGACAAAGCTGCGGAAGTAAGAGGCCGGCAAAGCTTCGGACATCTATGACTGAGCGAGGAATAGGAAAGTCTTGAACGGCATGCAGCTTGTCGGGGTCAGTTTCGTCACCAGCAGCACTAAAAAGGTGACTGAGAATGGTCATTAATGTCGAGCGAATTTAACGACACTTAGAGCAGTTAAGTTACAGGCCAGCGTCGCGAAACACATCGAGAATGGTCGACAGGCGGGTCATGTGGTGCTCAAATATAGGCGAAAAGACAGCCACATCAAATAGATAGCAAAGCCAAGTAGACTGCTTGTAACCCATAAGGAGAGCATCCATCATCCGCTCGAAGGTTGCGGGGGCGTTACAGAATCCAAAAGTCATAAGCTTGCACTAGTAAAGTCTATCTTGTGTGACGAACATAGTCTTCTCGCGGTCCATGGCATCAGCGGTAATCTGCCAGTATCTGGAGCGAAAGCTGACGGAGAAAAAGTACGTGGCTCTGTGGAGGCAGTCCAAGGCGTCATCGTTTCACGGCAGTTGGTATACGCCCTTGGGATTGATGTTGTTCAAGTGTCGGTAGTGAACATAAAAGCACCAGCTGCCATCTTTATTTTTCACTAGCACCTCAGGGGATGCCCACGGAGTGGAAGAATGTTCGAGAACGCTTTCTGTGAGCACTTTGTAAGCTTCGCCTCGGATCACATGACGTTCGGCGAGGGAGACACGATAGGGAGAGCGGTAGATAGGGCTCGCGCCACCCGTGTCGATTCGATGCTGGATAACAGACGTTTGACTCAGAGAACGATCGCCGGGGTTAAAAAAAATGTAGAATGACTCCAGGAGGCGGCGAAAGTCAGTAGCTTGATTAGGAAAAAGGTCAGTGGCGATTATTCCGACAAACTCATCGTGCAGCGAACTGGTTGTGGTTCAAATGGAGGATGAACTGGAGAGACTGGTGGGATCCGCCGCGCAAGTTTCCCAGTCTTCGGCAGCAGTGACGGCGAGCGACATACCTGCTGGAATTAGTTGAGGAGATAGGCTGAAGTTTAAAATGAGCATGGAGATGCAGTTGTCGGTTACAGTCACGAACGTGTTAGGCACGGCGACGTTTTTGGCAAGGAGAACAGTCTGTTACCGGTGAGAGCACGTATTCGCCAACAGCCACAGGAGGGCTGGAGATCGTGGAAATAAATATGGCGGCTTGGGCGGAGGGGGCATGCTCAAATAGTCGAGAAAGCAGAGGCGGAATGAAGGTGTGATTGGAGAATCGGCTAGATGAGGTAATTCGAGCTGCAGGAGGCCAGTCAGTTCGGGCAGAATAACTTGTTAGAAAGTCCGTACCAAGTATGGCGTCATAAGGACATTGCTCAAGAACGGCAACTAAAACAGAGTTTGGGTAACCCGCGATGGTGATGCGGGCGGTGCACATTCCAAGGAGGGCAGTAATTCCTTCATCGGTCACCCGTACACCGCGGGATAGAGCAGGTGTGACCACCTTCTTTAGGCGACGGCGAATACCAGAGCTCATAATAGAAATATGAGCCCCGGTACTGACTAGTGCAGAGATGGTCACGCCATCAACGTTAACGTCCAGCATACATCGTAGAGTTGGCATAGTAAATAAAGTGTTTAGGGGAGGAGTCGCGGATGTAGCGTTACCTCCGAGCGATGCCTCAACTAGTGCTCCAGAGTGAAGGAGCCGCGGTTGCTCGGTGACGTCGCAGGGCGAGGTAGCGGGGAGCGGGAGGACGGACGGCGGAAAGCTTTGCGAACGCGACCAGTGACCGGTCGGTGACGGCGAGGGGCTGGACAGCGTCCGGATTCTGTGGGTGTGCAGACGATTATCTTCAGTTCTCCAATCAGTGGGGTTCCGAGATTGTGGAGCGAACCGTTGATAACGAGTGAACGATGTCGGGGTCTCAGAAGCGGAGGTAGGACTGACCAAGGCGCAAGCAGCATGAACCGCGAGATTCGGGAGTTCGTTTCGTACGATGTCTTGGTCGAGTGAAACCACTGGCATATTCGAGTCGCCGGCATTAGGGTTGTTAAAGAGGCTAGTTGGATCCATCACTTCGATTTCGCGGCGGACAATCCTGGTGAATTCGGCCGAAGGCGGTGAAAGCTGAGCTGGCGCCGCTCTTCACACGAGGATGTCGCGGCGGTGTTGGAAAGTCAGGCGAATGTTCGTTCGGTACGACGGCTATTGGCCTGCTCGAAGCGTTGGAAATTCTGGATCACGGTATCAACGGTGGCACAATTCCTATACATGAGCAGATTGAATGCGTCGTCCGCTATCGCCTTCAGAACATGGCCAACCTTGTCAGATTGGCATGTCGCTGTCAGCTTCACGGCACAGCGCCAGCAAATCCTGTGTGCCCGACAGGTATGACTACGTGGATCTTTGGGCTCGAGTTGAGAGATGTTTCTTGGCAGCTATTTTTCGACTGCACGCCTTACCGAACCGGTTGCGGAGCTCTTGCTTAAATATATCTCAGCTCCCAAGTTCGGCTTCATGACTGTCATACCACAACTTCGCCGTTCGACTGTAATAAAACCACATTGGCCAGGCCAGCATGAGTGTCAATCCCCAGTGATTGTGATCGCTCAGCCGTTCGTATTGCGCCAGCCACTCCTCAACGTCGATCTCATCGGTCCCGTTGAATGTTCCAGGGTCTCGAGGGTGGGCTGCAACAAAGTGGTGCGTGGTGCAGAAGCAGATTCCGGCTGGTCTGCCATGGTGGTCACTTCGCAGTGCCGTTGTCTGGCGAGATTACCCCGCACTGCCACCATAGTGTGACGGGGCGTAAAATATCTAAATAGATAGGAGCTCACGTGCGGCCCACACGGTGGTATCGAACACTGATGATAGCGCGGCATATTCCGGCAGATAGCGCAGTGATGCGATTCGGTCGACGCTCGCGTGTCCTCTGCACTTTTGTCCCTGACGTAAACGAAGCGGATACAGATGACGTGCAGAAAGAAGTCCCAGAGTGAGACACTGTTGTGGTACCTCGTATAATAGATTCCATATAGTAACAGTACTTCTAGACACCAAAAAAGTTAACGATGACAAAAATTAATAGGAGCGGCACAATTTATGTCGCTAAGAAATAACCTGCGAACAGTATGGGTTTGAACAGAGACAGACTAATTTTCCGCAACCAAGCAAACAGGGCTATTTTGTAAACTTTTTAAAAAAAGAGACACTACCATTGCATGGCCAAGCTTTTCCAAGGTCGCCCTGAGAGCAAGGATCCTCTACGTGCTGAGCGTTGAGGCAGGGCGTTGGCATACTGTGGCTGACTCGCTCAAAAAGTCTCGAACGAAGGAACCCAAGGTTTCCAAAAACATCGCTATTGGAGTCGATAAACAAACTAGGTATGAGTTTGTTGTGAAACACTGGAAAGGCGCACTCTTGTTAAAGTGAATGTGCATTTAGAGAGTGCACACTGGCTCGGGCCAACCGCTCTGCGCCTGAATTTCCCGATATGAAGCCCCCTCCACCTCTCTCCCCCTCCCCCATCTCTCTCTCTCTGTATCTCTCTCTTTCGTGTATTTTCAGCCGAAGCGACGACGACGTTGTTGTTCCTCAATGACCTGGCGCAACCCACTCTGGGGATCGGCCATGGATCGGGTGGTGTAAGGGTTAAAATGTATACTGACTTGGGAAGAATTCAGTTGCCATAAAAACACGGGTAATCCCATCCGCACACAGTAAATGTTTATATATATATATATATATATATATCGAGCTTGTGAGAATGAAACGTTATGTGACATAGATGCAAAGCATACTGTATCTACACGTTACACAATACAAAATTTTAATCACAAAAATAAAAATAAAAGGGAAAATTTTAGCATTGAATTCTTTTTGTATCACGCAGAAAATTGTAGAGCACATCAGAAACATTCCTGTGGCTAAAACCCATTGTTGTTATAGCCCCTACTACGGCCACCGGCAAACGAAAACCGAACGAAACAGAGCGCGCTTTGCGCGTGCTGACAGCGTTCGGCAGAAGAAGAAGCGTCAAGCCTGCTGCCGAAGCACCACTGCTTATCAGGTGAGTACTGTGCCCAGCATTTCGATACCTCGAGTGTTTGTGGAACTGAGGGCGCATAAGTGTCGTATTCAGGACAACGAACGCTTAGCAACTCAAATGTTGCAGCGATGTGCAACGTGATGGCGCGGGGCGCGACAACAGTGCTTTTGTCTGAGGCAAAGTTGGCTTATTTTGCATGAATTCGGTTGGGCGATCTCCGGCTAGCTCGACTGAATTTGGTACCGTTATTTTGTCACTTACTAAATGTGAGTGCCTGCGGTATAAGTTCTGTGGTTATTTTACATTGTAAAGGGCCACATTAGTCAGCTCGTGAAACTTCTTACCAGCGCTGTGACAGAAGTGTGTTTGTTACTCCAGAAAACTTCCGGTTACGAGTTTTTGGTTGTCAAATCGGCCAACAAAACGAAACGTTTGGCGCCATAGTCGAGTATATGGGTACATGTTTTTGATGTGTCCAAATATAACATGCTTTATGCGTCGACCTCACGTATGTGGGTGTTTTTGTGCATTTCGGAGTAAAATGTGTTTATCAAGGATCGTCTTGAGTGCGTAGCAAAATTGGTGTCATCTGGAGCACCTTACATATTTGCAAAACTTCCGTTGACCTCGGTACCGAATACATTTAGCGCCGAGGTTTAAACCTCAAGTCTTTTGCGAAGTGTGCGTTTATTACTTTAACCTGGTCAGCCCACTCTTTCAACTAAACTTGAGGAAGCCGAGAACGCCTCTCGTTTCTCGACTCTCCCTTTTTCTTCCGTGCTATGTGACGGGTTGGCGTAATAAAACAAAAGATTCGCTGTACAGCAAACAAGCGGTTTTCTTTTGAGGGAGGGAAATTATTTCGTGCTGAGCAGGGTGTCGTTGGACCGCTCAGCCTTGCGTCTGGAGCTCTGCTCTTACTCTTCTCAGGTTCACAGGAGGATAAGAAATCTCAATGGTGTGGCAGGAAACGTGAACTCCCCACGACAGCGCGTGGGTAGCAAAAAAGACAAAGGAAGTCAACTTTTTTACAGCGAAGCTGTTATTGCGACTAGAACCACTGAAAGCCAGTATACGCCGGTTTTCATCATTCTACAAGAAAACTAAACGACTCACAAAGTCTATATCTTGGGGAAACATGGGGAATAAGGGCAATAGGTAAGCATATTGTGAAATGTCTGTGCTAACCAGGGGTTTAATGAAAATTGTTAAACTCTAGTTTTTGGCCCATGTTGAAGTTTTATACGAAACGTCTAAAAGGCTTCCTCTTTCTTGTGGGCGGACCATAAACGACAGAAAGTTCATTTTTTTAAAGGAAATAATGGACACTCTATTTATTGGTGACGTGCCTCGAAAGCTTGAAGTATGTAGGGTAATTATGAGCAAAACGTGAACAAGGTCAAAGCAGGAGCCAATGTTTCGAGAAATGTACTTGTCTTTTTCAAGTCCACTTGTCGGAACGATGGTTTCTTGATGTCGTATTGCTCATTGTCTTGAATTTCCATCTCTCGTATTCCCCGTGTTCTCCCTACAGTAATTAGGTACTTTAAAAATTATTGGTGTACTCGTCTTCTCCCAGTTTTTATACTTTATACACGGCATGCTGTTGCTGTTCCCCGCTCTCTTTGGTGAAGTATGCGAATCACGGTGCTTACATTTCGTTGAAGCAGGGAAGCGTGTCATGCGCGTCGAACGAGGTTTCATCTCTGCAGCGTAGTTAGAGCCTTCGTAGAAAGTATGCTGATTAGAGCGTTCCAGAATGTCACATGCTGCCGTTCTTCGCTATTTTTAAAGGAAGTATTAAGAGAACTGCAGTAGACACCAAGTTCAAATTGGGGGAAATTAGTTGGGACGTTAAGTGCAATGCGTGGCGAACTTTCGTTTTCCTAGTTTAAATAGAGGCGGTAAAATGAATTACTGAACCCTCGTTTTCCCCTTACTTCCATGTGTTATATCAAGTTCGCAGTTACTTTCTCCGGCGTACTGGGTAAACCAGACAAGGCAACTTGTTTATATTTAGGGAAAATAAGTGGAAGATTATGGCTAATATGTGCACGCTAAACTCTAAACATGTGGGTTAATTGCGGCGTTTGCAATAAATTGCGTAAGTGCTCCGGAACGCTATGAGTGTTAATTTCTTACGAGCGGCACAATATTTACCCCACTGCCATTACATAACTACGTATGCCACCAAGATCAAGCTTACCAAAAATATGGGGACCCCTAGGAAACCCTGTGTGCGAAATTAAACGCGCATGGAATAAATACAGCTCTTCCAAGAAGTCGCAGTTTCGCCTGAAAGGCGAAGTATAGATTGCGATAGCAAATAAGTGGGCAGGTATATGAAGAAGAATTCGCATTTGGGCAAGCTGGTACTGGTTGAACATCTTGAAGGGGCAGCGCAAGACGACAAAAACAGAAAGCAGGAAAGACAGAGGACAGCGCTGTCCTGTGCTTTTCTTGCTTTCTGTTTTTGCTGTCCTGCGCTGCCCCTTCAAGATGTTCAGCTATACGAGGTAAGGATAGTAGTTTTATCGGCCGTATAAATTTGTAAACATAGGCGTACTAAATAAATTAACAAGCATGGGGCGCTATAACGTAAAACTATTTGAAACCTTTCTATTCCAATTCTTCAATCAGCCCTCCGCGATTGGTCGAAAATGTTTTTGGACCACCCCCAGTTCACCTGTCTGTCAGGCGACGTCACGAAAACCGCGATAGCTCCCCATCTGATATGATGGGTACACACTGATTATGCAAGATCTGACTGAACAAAAGAAAAATAGTTATTTCTGATTCGACGCCTTTTCGCCATCAGCCCTCGGCTATTGGTCAAAAGTTTTCGGGCTGCACCCACTTCACCTGCCTGTCACGCGACGTCACAAAACCGCAACAACTCACCACGTCAAAGTGGCGTGTACGCGTTAAAGATGTATCAATATGCCAAACAAAACTGAATTTTCTTCGGAATAGCCACAGGCTGCCCCGTTCCGAAAGGAATAAAAGATGGCTGCCGCCGATCGCTCAGGCACTGGCTACTCGCACATGCCGGAGAGCATGGGTTTCTTTGCGTATACTCAAGCCTTTGTCTGGCCGTGTAACGTTTTCGAGCACTTTCGGCACGTTTACGATCTCGTTGTGCCAACTATTCTTAGCTGAGGATCCGTTTTAGCGTCATTCTTAAGCTTCCGTTTCATGGCGCCGCGATTTTCGACCAGCCACCGCAAGCTAAGTAAGGGAAAGCGGACAAGTCAAAGACGCCAGCACCACCCTCTTCATCCGGTTATCGATTTTCAATGCAGTGGCTCGGTCCCATCGAATCCCTCTCCACTTGAGCGTACTCCTCGCCTCTTGTCAGCCAATTAGATAAGACAAGCCGCTCGGTGTAGGCAATGTTATTCGTTTTTCAAGCAAGCAAGAGTGACCTCCTATGAACGAGGAGAGCGTTTGATTGGTCTGTTGAGACAACCCTGCGGGTGACCGCCCAATGCTTGCGTCGGCGGTTACGCAAATTTGACGCCAAGAGATTGGAATAAAAACATATTGGAATAGTTTTACGTTATAGGGCCCATGGTGTCACGCGTGCACAAGCAAACATCACTTCTCGATGACCACGGAAACTCGCTGTCAAAACGCTGGTGTGAGGAAGCACGGCAGCAGCAGCGAGCGAATTGGCCTTCGTGCTGCGTCTCGCATCAACGCGAACTAAGCCGCGGAAACACCACGCGCGGCTGACCCTCTCCCCGTCGCAGATGGCTTTCAAGATACAGCGGCCCGGGCGCGCGCGCGCGGATGCCTGGGCCGTTCGGAGCAAAACGCGCCCCCCTTCCCGACCCTCCCCCTTACGCCTTGCGCGCGGTGGAAGACTGCGTGCTTCCTCCCCGCTTTCCTACCTTGCGTGCGAGGGTAATGCCGCGCACGCTTTTCCTCGCACATACAGCATACGGCGCGCGGCGACGATTTTATCGCCCTTGGACTTTATACGGAACCTAACGGCGACGGCGACGGCAGAAATACGCCTGGGGTGTCCATCTATTTACAATCGCAATGAAATATTCTTCAATAAGTGCTCCCAAATGCCACGCTGCCGTTATTAGCTAAGTTTCCCAATGTGCAGTACGAACTCTGCGTTACACAATCTTGATACTTTACAGAAACAGGGGGTACGTCAATTGCAACATGTTCCGGAATTTTAAGGTTACTGGTGTAATTCGGAGGTTTACAAATGATTCTTGAATCTTCGTTCGTTTTTCGGTATTTCCGTGAGCTATACACCATTCGATTGGGATCCTCGGGGAAGTAAGCATAGTGCCTCGCTTCGTTTTAGTGAAAGTAATTGCCAGGTAATGGGTAATGTACAGACAAAGTTTGAAATAGATGCGTATAATGCAGGGTTTGCGATAAATTACAGGTTCAAGTGCTCTGCACAGATTGGAGTGTATTTTACGCCCGGCAAAATATTTATCCCGGTGCCCTGACATTACAAACGACACTGAAATCAAATTAAGCAATGATGTATGAGCAGATCTGCCCAGTTAGCGTGCGAAGTGAAGTGACTGTGGATTAAACAGCCCTTCTATAAAAAAAACAAAAAAAAAAATTCGACAACGTGCTCGGAAGCGTTGTGTGAACTTTTTACGCTGTTTCTCACTATCCTGCAGTGCGAACCCTAGATTACAAAAAGATTACATTTGGTGAAATAATGGCCCCGTTATGGGCAATGTCTGCGCAAAATTGGTAGCGTTTCGGTCGATTACGTCCTCTGCTATAAATTGCGAAATCACGCGTTCCGGGGTATATATAATAAATTTTTATGAGCAGCGCAGTAGTTTTGCCAGTAAGCAGTTGCATAACTACAAATTCCACCAAGATCAAACTTAGCTACAGTAGGCGAACTATTATGGACTTGTGTGAACGAAGTTAAATGCGTGTGGATAAAAAACAACTTTCCCCAAAAAGTTCTTAAAAATGTGTTTCCGAATATCACACTGCTATTATTGGCTACGTTTCCTAATGCCCGAAAAGAACTCAGCCTTGCGCAATCTTCATATTTAAGAGAATTGAGGGGAATCTTAATTTCAATGCGTCTGAAATTTTAAGGTTACTGGCTTAAAATTGTGAACCATCGTTTCTATGGTATTTGAATGCGTGATATGACATTCGCGCGGTGTCCTTTGTGAACTAAAGGAGATAGCCTTGTTTTTGTTTGGTAAATGTAAGGGCCAGGTAATGGGTAATGTGTAGGCAAAGGTCAGAGTTTGTGGGTTTATTGAAGTTTTTCCAATAAGTTATGCATTCAAGCACTCTGGAGAGTATGAGTGTATTTTACGAGGGGTGCAATATTGAGCCCGTTTCACTCACGGAAGAAAAAGAATCCACTGAGATTACATTTTGCGAAAATGGCGGGAAGGCTACGGCAAATGTTTGTTTGAAGTTGAATGCGTGTGAAATAAACACTGCCTTGGTTAAAAATTTAAGGAAATGTTTGAAAGTGTCATATACGCTTCCTAATATCCTGAGATTCACACATATTTTACACCAAACCTTACTGAAAACGAAGGTCATGTTCAGTGCAATGTATGCTGAACCTTTACCTTTCCTAGCGTCATTAGAAGCGTCACCGATGATTATAAACTCTCTTTTTGTTCACCTATTTTCCATTAAAGGTGGTTTCTATAGTAGCTTTCTGTATATGGTGTCCTCAGAATTACAAAAGCAGATTCGTTATAGTTGTTTAAAAGGAGAGGTAGGTTATAGATAATCTGTAAACGAAGTTCAAGGTGTGTGGACAAATTGCGGGCCTTAGCAGTAAATTACGAATGGAGGATATCCGTAGCGTTACAACAGTGTTCCAGGAAGAACGGAGAATTTAACATGCTGCACTGGAGGAACTGTAAACTCCAATAATATCGCGGCTTGTGAAAATGGGGGGAAGTTTTCGGCCTATATTCTCGCAAGAGTAAAATGTGTGTGTATTGAATTACTGCATTTATAAAATTCCTTTACCAAGTGTTCGAATGCGTTACATGCTGGAAGGTTTCAAACGGACCAGTCATATGGGGGGAACGTGTTAAAGTGTGTGATTTAATTGCGGGCAACTGAAATGTTTATTGCAACTGCTCGAAAGACACAGCTGGATTCTGAGAGGCCCCTATGTATGCAGTTGATTTTTGCGAATTCAAGGAGCGCTTGCACGAAGGTCCTTGCGCGGGACAGGTGCTGGCCTCACTTGGTGAACAAACTTGACAAAAGACGGCGCATGCGCTCGAACGGGTGCAAAGAAGAACGCTCGCGTGTCCCCTTATCCTGCGTCGCTCCTTTATCACCTCTCAATGTCTCCCTGTAACGATGATCCAACCTCATTGGACGGCGTGCTCTCGAAAGGAAAGATTTTTAGTTTCTGGAGTGCCGCACCGATCAACTCGTGGGGCATTGTTTTCCACCAGAACTTCGAGGCGGGAGCGCTCACGTTAAGAAAGATGGTTATGGCTACTTACGCGGACTTACTCAGTGTGGAAAAGCTTACAGACCTTTCTGGGGCTTTTATTCCCGTCCCAGAACATGCGCTTTTTGAACAGTTGCAGGCAGGTCACACGGAAGGTTGCGTAGTTTTACGCATTCAACAATACACAAAACGGGGCTGGTTGGCCGGCGCACGTTCGTGTTCGTTGTTTGTGTTGCCCTCCCATTTCCTCCACCCTCCTGCGCAGTTTACCGTTCCTATAGCGTTCATGTTTCTGTGGACGCTC
Source organism: Dermacentor andersoni (assembly GCF_023375885.2). Classification (NCBI taxonomy): domain Eukaryota; kingdom Metazoa; phylum Arthropoda; class Arachnida; order Ixodida; family Ixodidae; genus Dermacentor; species Dermacentor andersoni. The sequence continues at coordinate 138,612,802 of NC_092816.1, read as the reverse complement.
GTATACTAAATAAACGCAAGTTTCGTCACACCGTTGCAGGGAGAAAATTCGTGCTGCGTTGTTTTGTCTGCATGGTTTTTCTTTAACTCATCACCTGCGAGTTAGAAAAGAAAGAAAGAAAGAAGGAAGGAGCAGCAGATCCAACGAGTTGAAATATACATACAACGAACCTTAGTGTGAGTGCATAAAGAGTCGAAACACGAGTATGTGTTTATTGAGTGTCTGCACAAAGCGACGCAGAAGGTTATATTCAGACATTGCAGAGAGGCTAATGCGTTGTGTTGTAAACGAAACACACACGTACGACAGGTCGTTTGGCAACCTGGTGGTTTTCTGGCTCTTTTTCTTTCTTGCTTCCGCACGGCCGCTGCCGCCTGATGGATGGATCGATAGATGGATGGATGGATGTTATGAGCGTCCCCTTTGGAACGGGGCGGTGAGTTGCGCCACCAAGCTCTTGCTATTATACTGGTATTATACAGGTATTATACTACCTAGGTTGAAAAAGAAAAAAAAAAGAAAAAACAACACTGTGAACTTCCACAACCAAATTTTCTGATCCCTTATTGCGAACTGTGCTTTCCTGCGTCTCCATTTTTTTGTCGTTTCCCTACTTTTATTCCACCAACCCTCCAATCACCTCCTACTAATTCCTATTGCGGACGTGTTTACTTTTCTACTGCTCTCGCTGAACCCAAGGGCTTCAAGGAGGCCAGTGGTGCCTAAATCGACCACTGGGTAGACGTACTCACATTCTAATAAAACATGCTCCATTGTTTCCCTAGCTTTACCGCAGCAAGCACATGCTTCTTCTCCCGTCTTATATCTCGCTTTATAGGTGCGTGTTCAAAGGGATCCCGATCTCGCTTCGAAAAGTAATGAGCTTCCCTTTGAGTTATCATAAATTGTTTCTTTCCTGATTTCGTTTTTTCCTCTTAAGTAGTTACTCATGGCAGGTTTCTTTTCCATTGCTGCCACCCATGAGCCGGATGGATGGATGGATGGAAGATCGGAGCGTCCCCTTTGAAACGGGGCGATGGCAGTTGCCACCATGCTCAGATTTTTATTTTGCCTTTAATATTTATTTTTATCTGTGTTGTGTGTTATTGAATTTCGATTTTCTTTAAATAAGTCTTCCTACCCTTTTAACCTTATGTCACCTCTCTGCTTTTGAGCCACCAATGCTCCAATCGCCTTTTGCTAATTTCCACTGCATATTTCTTTACATGACTATTATTATCTCCGAACCCTAGGGCCTCAGGAAGGGTGACTGTGGCCGCATCGACATCGGGCTTGACACCATCACATTTTAGTATGAGGTGTTCCATTGTTTCTACAAATATACCACACGCAGTACATGTGTCTTCTTCTTCGTTAAATTTCTTTTTATAGCTCCGCGTTCTACGACATCCTGATCTAGCTTCAAAGAGTAGGGCACTGCCTCTTGAGTTATCATAAAACGCTTCCTTCCTGATCTGATGTTTCCAGTATCGATATAGCTCCACACTATGCTTCTTTTCCATAGAATTTATCCAATTTTTACCTTCAGCATTTTTAACCTGTCGTTTAATACTCTGTCTTTCTTCGTCCTCGTGTCTGGCATACTTACTGGTCAGCTTCCTAGTTCTTTTCCGCTATTGTGAGTCAACGCTCTTTTAGTATAGGTATTTAAACGCCTTAGCTGCCCACCTGTTATCGTCCAATTTCCTCAGACGTTTTTCGTATAGGATTTTACTCTGAGCTTCCCGTGCTTCGAACGATGCCCAGCCCATATCTCCCTGTACTGCTTCGTTTGTGGTTTTCCCGTGGGCACCTAGTGCATACCAATGCGTGGGCACCTAGCCGATGCGCGAAGGCGAGCGTCATCTGGTGGTGGGGCAAGGAACCCTGCGGCGGTGACGTCGCGCGCGTCCTCCGATCGGATCTGTTAGCCTATGCAGCAAGTGACGCAGCAACCATGGTCACAAAAAGCTAGAGAAGTTCGCAAAGAAAGGCTTCACTTTTAAATCTAGGGATAGAAAGGAAAATCTGGTTGACGATAAGCGAACTTCCGCAGGCTGCTAAACAACTTGCTTCGTCCTAACGTTAAGCGAAATTCCGAAAGCTACTAAACACCTGCTTGGCCTTTGCACCTGCGGGTGCAAGGGCCAAGCTAGTGAGGTGGTGCCGGAGTCTCTTGCACCTGCCACAAACACGCCTCAGTTTCGACAGAACTTCGAGCGTGAGCTCTGCAGAGTATTTGCATCGAGTCTGCCTTGTGGGCTAGAACGCGTCTTCAGATACAGATGCAAGGCCCAATTACAGTAATCAAGCACTTACCGTATTTGTACAATTCTACCGCGCCACCGATTGTAACGCGCAGTTATATTACCACCCAAATATATAAAAAAATAACTTGGTGCCGATTATACCGTACACATCAAGTAACAAAACCCGAGTTGACGCGTACTGTATTGAAACGATGTTATGGAACATACAAAGGTACACCGGCGCGCACACAGCTGAACATTAGCGACTAGTCGATACCGTAGTCCGACGACACCTGCTTTTCGCTGTCTACCAACCAGAAAAGGTCATCCTCAGTTCCATTTAATGAATTAGAAAGGCCACCCTTCATGAAGACTTGAGCACGACCGCCTACGGGAGGGCATCCATGCACCACGGACCCACCTTGCGATGTCTCCGAGCGTCGCTTTCTTCAGACTTTCTTGAGATTTTCGTAGGCAGTGTGGCTAGCTACCCTTGCATCGATCTTCTTTTAAAATAAAAATTCGTTCCCTTTTTAGTTTTGAGTAGAATTACGTACGATTGCAACGCTCATGCCAATTTGAACGCAACTTTTATTTTAAAGAAGTGCGCGCTAGAATCGTGATAATACGGTTTTTACTATAGTTGCTTGGGCACATTTCCGGCTCGTTTTACGCTGTGGAGGATGAACGCTGTCATCCTTATAATGTTCAATATTGAACGATATGGCTGGCAAATGCGATAAAAAATCTTGAACATTGCGAACACCTACGCGAGACAGTTAGTGGCTACACGTAAAAAAGGAAGCAGGCAAAACGCGGCGCACGTGCTCAGATTCGTGGAAAAAAAAATTGGAGGACGCTTAAGCTTCGACTTCAAAGGGGCCCTGAACCACTTCTAACGCGACAGCGTTAAGGGCGCCGTGTCGCAGAAAATACGGCGTCCGCGTCCGGCGTACAGCATCCGGCGTCGTTTGTCGGACGCCGCTCCGGCAAAAAGAATTTAGAACCAAATTCCGGACCACGCATACCAAACCATTCTTCTACCCCCAAAGTTGCTCATACCTTGTTTTTCGTTCTTTACTAAGTTACTCCTCGGAATTTTCAGAACGGCAGCCCACAAACAGATTTACTGAAAAAGAAGCACCGACAGCGCATGCCTTTTGTGCTATCTCTTCTCAGCCTGAAAAATTAAAAGTGCGGACAGGAGATCGACCCATGCAAGAGGCCGCGTTTCTACCAGAAAGCTCGCCACAATCCAACCTCAACACGAGCTCGAATAACAGTGGCCCCCATACCCAAAAACATGCACCCTGAATACAATAAAGCAAGGTGAAAAGCACGCGCACAACATATTAGAGCAATGTATGAAAAAAATCCCACGTCCAACACAATATACACGGACGCAGCAGCGTATCCGAACGTACACTCGAACGCCAGTGATGCCCAAAAGAACATCAGGAGGTACGCAGTGGCAATCGTCGACACGAAAGCACAGCAACAATTTACGGCATCCGTCAAGGCAGCTACTCCGGCGGCAGCCGAGACTTTCGCCGTGGCAATGGCCCTCGCTCACGCGGAACGCACGCAAAAGAGCGTCACCATAATAACAGACTCTCAAGAAGCATGTCGCCTTTTTCTCAGGGGCCACGTGACCAAAACATGCCACTCAATAATACCGACGAAATTCCCCCATCATCAACGGATCCTATGGTGTCCAGGTCATACAGGCCTTGAGGGGAATGAACTGGCCGATTCGCTAGCCCGAGGCATTATTAACCGGGCCGACTCGACTGGGACGGTCCCAGGTAGCCACTGTAATGACCCCAATCCAACGAATGCGGGGGAGATTCTCGCTCATCAGCGTGCAACCAGAAAAAAATACCCTCCCCCTCACCCACAACTCAGTGGAGAGGAAGCCGCCAGCTGGCGCAAAATTCAGACTGGGGTATTACCCCATCTTAAATTACAGAATACCATGTTCCCCACTCGCTACAGGCCCGACTGCCCGTGGTGCGCAGGCATATTAACACTACAACACATTACTTGGGATTGTAAATCACACCCGTTTGATAAAACACACCACACAATGGAGCAATGGGAGGCACAGCTAACCAACTCAGACCTGGCGGGACAACAGTCCTTCATACGACAGGTCAAGCGGGCGGCCGAGGCCAGCGGGGCCTTGGACTAAAGGGTCTCCGACCACTGCACGTAAATCGTTTGTCAATAAAAGTTTCTCTCTCTCTCGCCTTCGTGTATAGCGTTCGCGAGGAGAGAAAAGAAAAGAAAAGAAAAGAAAAGAAAAAAGAAACAGGTTTCTCTTGTTATTTCGCAATTTAATATTTTGGTCTGCGAAGATTTACCATGAAAGACATGCGCTGTCGGTGCTTTTCTTCATGGCATTTGTTTTTGGGTTGTCTGTCTCAATATTCCGTGGAATAACTTTGTCGACAAAGTAAGACAAGGTATGAGCAACTTTAGCGATAGAATGATGTGGCAATATAACCCGCATATACCACATGTCATATAGCAAGGCGTGTCATATACACGTACCTAAATATATACGGCAATTTTCGCTCACAGTACGCCAACGCCGGCTACGACGCCGGCACCGAAATTTGTGAGACACGGGGCCCATAACGCTATCGCGTTCAACTGTATATGATTGATTTGGCTTGGCACGAACATTGATATCTTATTTCCTGGCATTCACATGTATCACCCATTGCTGTGTGATCCCGCAGAGGTAAACTGGAATCTGTAAACTACGTGGTTCAAAGAAATGGAGACCGCTGTTTGCGCGCTGCTATGAACTTAGCCTGTAAAGCGTGCAGCTCCTCATTAATAGTGTTACTGCGGAGAAGCTATAAATCACGACAGGAAAATTCAGGAAGCGCGTTACTACGCTATACTCGCGGACAACATTCTGTGGAAATAAATGGAGGGAAAGCAACAGAGGCAAAACACGCACAAGTAAGAGCACTCTTGAGACTTGTCCCACGTTCTGATTCACGTTAGGTTAAGCTGGGAACGGAAAATATCAACATGTTATTTAAGATAAGAAAATTAGACAAAATGGACCACTGAATATTAGATTGGACTTAATATTCTGCTTTCCTCTTACGCGTACGGTCAAATGCGAAACAGTCGCACGTGGAAGCATCGCTGATTCAGTATCTGTTCTAAGAAACCGAGAGCGATCTCAAACTCTGCCGGAGTACTTGGCGCAGTGACACACGTGCAGAAGGTCCGCCCCTGTAGCTGTGCCTTCACTGCCGCAACCCGTTGCCATAAACTCACTCTCGGAAACAATAGACTGGGTGGATAGATTTTCAATCGATTCGGGACACATTTCACGTAAAACAAACTTGCTATACCATCTTAGGCAATACCTGCAGTTCAGACAGGACTGCACGAACGCTTGTGATTATTGGAGAACATTACTGTGCGAGCGTGTACACAACGGCTGTCTCTATATTACATTGTCTTAACCCAATAGGATTAAGGGCCCCGTGTGTCAGAAAATCCGGTGTAGGTATCGTAGCCGGCGTTGGCGTCCTGTGAACGAAAATTGCCGTACACATGTAGGTTGTATGTATACGCCACACCTTGTCATATGACATGCGGTTTATGCGGGCTATATTTCCACACGATTCTGTCGCTAAAGTTGCTCATACCTCGTCTTTTATTCTTGACAAAGTTATTGCTCAGAATTTTTATAAACACAGCCTGTAAACAAATGTCATGAAAAAGAAAAACACCGACAGCGCATTCCTTTTATGTTAAATCTGCTCAGACTGAAATAATAAAAGGGCGAAACTGTAATAGAGACCTTAAAATGGTGTAACTTTTTGGCGCGGCTGTGTGCGATTTCCGGGACCGACCCACGAGAGAGGCCGCGTTTCTACCAGAAAGTTCGCCTTCGTGCATAGCGTTCTCTGCGAGCGTTCCACGTAAACATTACGCTTACATAAGCTGCAGTTGCCAGGAAGCGTGAGAAGCAGTCAGGGGTCTTTGAGTGCTATCGCGTTCCACTCTTAAAGGCGAAGCTTAAGCGTCCTCCAAATATTTTTATTGTATTTTTTTCTTCTTATCTATTCTTTCTTTTTCCACGCCTTTAGTGTAGGGTGGCCAACCGGACACGTCCTTGGTTAACCTGCCTACCTTAATTCGACTTTCGTTTCCCATTTTGCCTGCACTTTCACATGGTGCTCCCTCATACTTTTCATTAGCACATTCCACGCGACAGGAGAGTTTTACAAACAACCCCCGCCTACAAGGAATGATGCGTGTGGCGTGGCTTTTCGCACAGACATCACATTTGTCTTGTCGCTCATTGATGGCTCGGCACTGTTGTGTCTGGCGATCCCTCAGAACAAAGGATACTTCCCCGGCTGACATGTGGCTGCCACGGATCCTGATCACGCCTCATTGTTCACTCAAGGCAGCTCGCTTCAAGACAGCAACGTCGCCCCTCTTAACCGTCGCTCGAAACCCTTCTTTCTCCTGGCACCTGGCACGGCACCATCCATGGAACCTTCATGACCGCACAGACCCGGTTTCACAACAACACATACGAGCTAGCCTGTCCGATGCTGAAAGCAGCACAGGAATGCCGCACTTGCTGGCCACTTTCTTGAGGGGTTTGGTAGGGTCAGCTCGCCTTGCTAACCACTGCATAAGATGCCATTGTGCGTCCTCATTTGACAATTAACGTACCTGTTCTTCGGAAATGCAAATATGAAAAAACGCAGATCAGTGCATGAAGCGTTTTGTATATCAAATGAGACTGATAAGTGCCTGACCATTCCTTCTATTGCTTTGGTAAATAAAGAAAAGAAATCGATTATCTTGATAAGCGGTTTCGTGCTTTGGGGAATTGATAACCGCATTAGTAAAGTTGCCCTAAGTTTCTTACCCTCCTGTGTAGTCATGCGCCAAGATGTAGCCTTATCTGTAACCACGTGACTTCCTGTCATTCTTTTCAAAGTTAATACAATTGAATCCAGCGTTCTATTTTTTCTGTCGTCCTTTTGTCTCTGTACCTGTTTTCGTTTTTCTCACGCGCTGGAACATGTCTTTTTTTTCGTGCATCAGATGTACTAAGATAAATGATGTCGCGCTTGCTTCTACGTAGAGGTACGGCATAGATAGGGGGCTTCTTCCTTGAAATCTGAATCTAATCTGCGGTTTTGGACAGAATCCAAAGAATTTCCGGCCAAACATGAGCGTCGCGACGAGTTCGGCCCGCAAGAGCCTGTTTTCCGGACCGCCCACCATGGCTCCACCAGGCAAGCTGCGCAACCCGGCGTTCGGAGGCGACGGGTGAGCCTCAACATATCTTTCTCGTTATTATCGCAACGGTTTCGCGGTAGTCGCAGCTACGCTCAATTTAGGTAGCATGTACACGATCTGCACGCTCGCGGGCAACATGAAACAGTTTCATGCCGATTATAGCGCACAAAAGGAGGCACTTAGTGCCCGCATACGCACAAAGAGGAGATCGGTTCGTTAACCACACCATGTCTTTGCTGCCCAGTTTCAGGAAAAATGCTGTAGAAGCTTTTGCTTTAACTTTAGAGGTTTCTTCACGACAAAGCTTGCTATAGCAGCGGTACTTGCATCTGTATAGTTACAATAATAGCGTGTGCAACACCCGCCGTGGTTGCTCAGTGGCTATGGTGTTGGGCTGCTGAGCACGAGGTCGCGGGATCGAACACCCGTGTACTTAGATTTAGGTGCACGTTAAAGAACCCCAGGTGGTCGAAATTTCCGGAGTCCTCCACTACGGCGTGCCTCATAATCAGCAAGTGGTTATAGCACGTAAAACCCCATAATTAAAATTAAGCGTGTGCAAGCTTATTCACGCATTTCGCTCGCTGGAATTGGCCAGCTCTATAATGCCTGCGCTAACGTCGATAGCAAAACCGTCGTGTATTAGTTACGCTACATTTTGCGTTTTTCATTAATACATTATTTATTTATTTATTTATTTATTTATTTATTTATTTATTTATTTATTTATTTATTTATTTCGAGGTACTGCAGTCCGTCAGGGCTATCGAATCAATGGGGCGATACGAAAATAAGATAAACACGACGAAAGACACTAAAACATATCCACCTAATGCACAGATAGAAGAAAAGGAAAAAGATGCAGACACACGACATGCGTACATTTCATAAAGGTAATATAAACAAATGCAACATTATTCAATACACTTAAAAGGTCCTGTACAGGGAGGGATGGCGTTTCGCCAGGCAAACAGTTCCAGAGTTGGATGGTCTGGAGAGAGAAACTGTGCTTGAATAACTGAGCGCGAGAGTTAAAAGAGTGAAATATTGCGGTTGTGGCTAGTTCTTGTTGCTTACATCCTTGCAGAGGATAGACAGTTGTTTGGGAAGCATAATGATTTTGGTTAGCTAAGTTGAACGAAAGCTTTAGGCTTTATATTCGGTGCCGCAAGGAGAGTGAGGTGACTCCTAATGAAGCTAGGTGGTAGGAAGACGAGAAGTTCCAGTCATAGCGGTGGCAGATGAAAGAAACAGCGTTTTTTTGAACTGATTTTACTTTACTAATGTATGGACTTTGTGTAATGATTACGTACCCTAGAGCCACACTATAATATCGGAATTATGAGGATGTTGTAGTCTCTCGAGGGAGCCGAGTTCCCGCACAGCAGCTACCCTGCAGCTCGGCTGTAATGCTGGGTCGTGCAGCCATCTAAGCAGCTTTCGGCCGTGGTATGAACGACATTTAACTGTGCCGTATTTCGCCACCTGTCGTTCAGTAGCAGTTTTCTTGACGAAAGCATTAGTCGCAAGGTGTTCTTGCGCAAGGATAATTGCTTTGATTGCAAATGTTTTTCGTAGCCGTTTCTGAAAAATCAGATTGCTCTTGGTGCTATTAGCTGAAACGCACGCGAGGTGCAAAAGTAAGTGCGCGCCTGGAATTTATGTTGACTTTATTTTATCGCAAGTAAAAATGCAAAGTAGCCATCGTGGCGCCGCTTATACAGGGGTCTAAATTAGACGTCTTCTCCGTCATAGAAGGAAAATCTTATTTCGTGTCAGTATTGCGATGCACCGTTTAATCCACCTGGCTTATTTTATTCCCACAAGTTTTCTCAATGCACTTTCAGCTTGTGTTGCAGGTAGTTTCTTTGACTTGACTGTAGCAAAATATTTTTGGAAGCCCGAAAATCAGTCTTATGCTCGCACGTGACTGACATACTATATTTTAACGTAGAAGTGTGTCTTACTGCTTTTCGAATTATGAAAGAGGGGTAGCGGGAAGCTGGAGACTTGAAATGATCAACAGTGGGCGAACAAAATAAGCTTGTGCCAACGTTTCGGCTAGATGACTTCAAGACAAGTAAAGCCGTCTGTCGGAACATTGCCTCCAGACTGAAGCTGAATTCCCAATGGTTATAGACCTTTTCATCGGGCGAGGAGGATAGGGCGCGTGGAGAGCCTTTCCTCATCTCTGGCTTGAGTGATCCGGCGTGGCGCTGCTTGAAAGTATTGCTATCCCGTGCTGCGGAACGATTTCGAGATGCTTTAGATCATACTTTGTGAAATTTACGCCATGTCCGTCCATATAAGGTCGTCAGGGCAGCCTTTCGGTGCATCGGTAACTACAGTAGGCTGAAATATCTCTTGGGGGCGCAAAAATGTGACACGCTTTATCAGCCGCGGTGTACGCACATTATCAGTCGCGGTGTGTGTATGTGTTGTGAACTATTTTGCTTATATCGGTTTTGATTCAATAAAGAAAACCGGTGTCTCTGTATTAGCGGCATGAAATGGTAAATCTGCTCCCTATCTGATTGCTTGGCGTAGGGAGTAAAACATAAAGCATAAGAGCGCATGCTCGTGCACGGCCAACCTAAGGTAACCACGAAACATCTAAGCGGCAGGCGCTATCAAATATTTGTCGTGCACCGGCATCCTTCTCGCGCATTTCAAGTCTAGTCGGCTTCAAATTACCACATACCTACGCTAGCCTGCCTGCATGAGGCCGATGGCGCTGCTCAACACAGCGATCACTGCGGTTGGTGAACCAGCACGATACATATGTAAGCTGTGCGCTTCGGCATTGCCTTTTTGGCCTGTATACAGCCATAATATATGAGACGGATCGCATAAAAAGAATGCGATGCCTATTTTTCAGGGCAAAATTTCCGTAATACGTGTAAGTCCGTCGTAGAGAACGGAACAAACACAACCGAAAAAAAATTCGGTTATCATCCTCTTTCCTGAAAAAGCAAGAGAAAACGAGCTAGCGCCGCAATACGACCTCGCATAGTCACGCCGCACAACGTTTATGAATATATAACCACTGATATCGTATGCTTGGACCATGCGGTATATAGAACGAAGATATCTGTAATCCAGCACCTGCCACTGCTTAGGACGCTCGCGCAGTTCGTAAACAGTGCCTTTGCTGGACAAGCTTAATTCAGACTGTAAGGTATGCTGCTATTATTTGCCAAAACTATTTTATTAAGGGGCGGAAACCTCATCCATCGAACCAAGCAGACATGCAATGTAACCTGCAGCGAACAGTTTGAACGATTGTCAAAGTATAACATCACAGCTCCTATCGTAGCAGAACGGTACCCACGCTGTTACGATCGTCGAGTATGTTGTATGGCTCCTAAACCACAGCCTAGAAATAGATGATAATACTGCAATAATGTCACATTAGTGATTGGAACATTCAGAAACTCAATTAATCTCCGAGGCTGATCGTAGGCTCAAATATGCGCGCGCACATCTCGCTGCGTGTTCCGTCCACCTCAACGCCAGCAGAAATTCCGGCCATGACGCCTTAAACCACTACAGCACGTCTCACTAAACCGTTTACCATGTAGAAGACACACGTCATACTAAACAGACCGCACGACCGCGAAAACAAACGCCGGAGCCTACCGCCGAGCGTATACCTGCCATGCAAAAGACAGCTTTCACCCAAGCCAGTATGGCGCTGCTCATAGGCGGCGCTACTGCGCTCACAATATGGCGGCGCCTACGAAAAAACGGTCTATGGGGAACCAGCACTGGAGTTTTCACGGCGCCTGCAGCGCCGCCCTGGCGGTCAGAACGTGCACAATGCAGCCTCCCCCGCGGACGAAAATTGCGTTGCATGCCCTTAAAGTCGAAGGAAAACAAAAGGGCGCCGACGATACTGTTGCGTATACAAGTGCCACAACTAAGTCGGGATGAGGGAGGATGTATCCTTCTGCGTCTTTCCATCTAAACCCTACGAACAAGAACGGAGGCGGCGTTGGATCCAAGCAGGCAGGCGAGCGGAGTAATTAAGCTCCCGTCTTGTCGCCCTGTCAAGCGGTGTCGGGCTGGTTTCTAAATCAAATTTCGCATGTGTCCTTGGTTTATTCGATAGTGAAGACAGTCAGCCATGGCAGACAGTACCAAACAGCAGAATCTGCTGTCGGTATTTCGTCGGAAACAAAATGAGCAATAGCATGCACCATCCGGCATATGTACCATTTTTCCTTCGCAATGCCACCGCCAAGCCCCTTCCAACGCCACCGCACCAAGTGAACGATGCGAAAGGTAAAAATTATCCATTCATTGCCAAGAATTATGTGGGAGGGAAGCTGCCTTGTAATACGAGTTGTATGCGCATAGTGCCGGCGCACGCGCGACTAAGCCGCCTATGTGTTTATAAAAATGCGCATGCGGATGAGGACTCGGCGCTGAGATGCATCCGGCAAATTTATGTAATCAGTGCTAAATGTAGCCAGGATTGTTACGGATCAAGCAGCCGAGCACTCAAACCTTTGCTTGCGCGAGTCAGCTGATGCGATAAAGCTTTCTTCTCCATTGACTGCTGTGGCGAAGTAACATCAGAATTTTTTGTCTTGCCAGAGAAATATGGAATATCTTCAGGCCAACTAATACTTACGAAACCATAGCGCAGCACGACCGGAGCCATAACTGCTAGATTTGCGAGGCAGGCAGCCACGCAAGCATGGCATCGATACACGACGCAACCGTTAAAGAAACACACTAAACACACGTGCTCGCCGCGACGCACTGTGAAAAATATATAAAGTTTAAAAAGCTTCTTTCGTCATTTCTTCACTTGATGGCGCTATATAGCTTCTTTACAAAAACTCCACTTGAAGCGGCGCGAAAACGGGAACATACGAACTATAATATGGCTGCGTATGTGTGTGTCGTCTGGTTGTGTGGCTGGAATATGCCGCGTTTCGTCGCCAGGGCGGCGTACAACGCACTCTTTTCGACGCGCCGCCTATCCAGCGCTGGTTCCCCATAGGGCAGAGAGAGGCGGGAGAGAAAGGCAGTACTGTTAACCAGAGATTCTCCAGTTTGCTGTTCTGCACGTGCGGAGGGGGAGGGAACGTACGCCTGGTATATTATCTGCCGATTGTTCGCACAACCTGCAGCTTTTTCATGCAGATTTGTGAGAATTTGCGAAACTGGTGCATAAACGAGAGCGTAACTATATAAGCAACTTCTCACCTCAGAAGTACTAGGGATCTGTTAGCTGGCTGTTCGTATGCTCCGTTTCATATTCACCCGCCGTGGTTGCTCAGTGGCTATGGTGTTGGGCTGCTGAGCACGAGGTCGCGGGATCGAATCCCGGTCACGGCGGCCGCATTTCGATGGGGGCGAAATGCGAAAACACCCGTGTACTTAGATTAAGGTGCACGTTAAAGAACCCCAGGTGGTCGAAATTTCCGGAGTCCTTCACTACGGCGTGCCTCATAATCAGAAAGTGGTTTTGGCACATTAAGCCCCATATTTTTTTTTCCATTTCATATTTAGCGTGCAACGCCGTGGAAGCTACATGCGCAAGCAGTTCTGCCACCAAAATACATCACTCCGCACGTCGCGTGTATGATTCGCTGCGCGCCAACGGTGTTTGCACGCGCAGGCAGAGGCCGTACGCCGGCTCGAGGCAACAAAGCGCGTGACGGAACGGCTCCGTGGAAAATCGCCTGAAACACCAAAAGTATCGACAGCATCGGTGCCCCATTTTCGGCGCAAAGCAACTCGAAGCATTCCGACACTCCAGGCCGCAATTTGGGGTGAGTTGTACGTGTTAAAGGAGTCGGGAACCCTAGCCGCCGGAGCCTCGCCGGCGGCTGCACAAGTCGACGCCTGAGGCGCATTGAACGAAGAGGCAGCCATGGGACTTAACCACCCGAAGAGTGAGGATGAATTAATTACTATTCCAACCGTGATGCGCCACGCGAAGCCCAAGACAGTCATTTTGCCTCCGGCTGAGGACTTAATCTAACACAAGCCACGCCCTATCATGTGAGCGCTGTCATCACGGCAGTAGCTGGACTTACGATAGCCAAATATCGGGACGTCACTACCGAAGTCGGACAGCTGCAGAACCTTGCAGTTGCGGAGAGCCGGCCAGAAACTGCAACGCAGGAGCTCGCTGCACTCAAGACGTTGGAGAGTGGAGGGGAACAACACGAAATTTGGAGGGGAACAACACGAAATAAGAGGTTGGTGCGTGAACAGGGCACTGCAAGGGGTGTAATTAAAGGACTCTCACTCGAAGTCCCAGACGACGAATTGACAGTCATAACGCTCGAAGATCGGGAACACCTAGCAGAGAGAAGGCTGGTTCGATTAAAAGCTATACCCATCCCCGTCAAGGGATCAGGCATGCTGTAACGTAAAGCTATTCCAGACTCTTCTATTCCATTTCTGCAGTTAGGCTTCTGCGAGTGGTCAATCTTTTGTCGGGCCACCCCAACTTCGCTTTTCTGTCATGCGACGTCAGGAAAACCGCGAAAGCTCCTCATTTAATAGGACGTGTACAAACTGATTAGGCATAATTAAACCAAACAAAAGAAAGATAATTATTTTCGATTTAGAACTATCCAATAGCGTCCTACTAGGACCATCAGTCAATAAAACATTCCGTCCCAAGGTGGTCTAGTGTACAAAATGACTCACCACTGCACATCGAGCCGACGTACGTTTGCCCTATAACGCATGTGATTTTGCGCGGTGTACACAATGCGGACTTCAATTCCCAACAGACCAAAGACTGGACAGAACCCTATACGCGTGCGTTGTGAAGTGTACGAACTGCGGTGGACCTCATGGGGCAAGGAATCTCGATCGCTCGAAGAAAAAAAAAGAAGGTCGCTGATGATTACGATAGTTCCTAATGCGAAATTTGAGCGCAGCTCTGTACGCGTTTTCACTTCGCGATATATTGAGGCAAATAATTTGAGAGAGACATGTAGCAGAGTCGGCAGTCGTGGAAAATCTGATCTCCAGGACAAGCCCGTTGGCTTTTATACATGCCTCATGGGAGGTTCCAATGTAATCGCTGGTACCACGTGGCTTCCAGAAGGTACTACACAATTCGTGTCACGCATACAATCAGATTACAAAACAATCGCAAACCATGGCAATCGAAACAAGCGCGAATGAGACCAAACCAAGCAAAACAAACAAGCGCGAGAGCGACAGCTAACGCGAGCAGACGATAGTACGAAACGGGTGGTCCGGCTGAGACCAGATGCGAGTACGCATCGAGTGGTCGGGTGGGTCCGCATGACAACAGTTTCCCGCGCGTACGTCACTGAAGGGGCCGCTCACATTGGTCTCCGCCATTCGCGGCTCGCGTCTTTCATCTCCCGCTCCACGTTCGCTTTTTATCTTTCGCTGTGCTCGTTCGCTCAGCTACACCGCTGACGCTGCCGACACCGACGCTCGCTACAGGAATGAGCGCCCAGGAGCTGCGCGCTAAAAGAAGCAGACCGCATGAGCAGACTGGCAATCGAAAAACACAAGCAACACACGTCTAGGAAAAATACAGCAAACAATCGACCTCCGAAAGCATACCACAACAGGCCACCACCTAGAAACGACACCAACCACCCTACACTGAAGGCACAGGATCACTCCGACTGCCTCAGGGAACCGACACCAGAGAACGTGCTCAAATGGATCGAAAGCTATGGCAGCCTACCAGATCTCAGTAGGCGACAACTATACAAGGGCTTTGCACCATCAACGAACAACGCCAAGAATAAGGCAAACAAGAAACCTCAACAATAAAGCGCTACAGAAGGCAAAGGAAAATGGAGGCCATGCGCAGAGGTAAGTCCGCCAACTACCCCTCCTCGCACTGAGGAGTGGCAGTTCTCAAAGAAATAGCAAAATTGCGAAAATAACCAGTAGAGCTGAGAAAAGAAGATGTAGAACGTGACAGAATATTTGTGGAAATACAGAAACAACTCGTTGCCATTACACAACAACTCGCTGCCTTAAGACAAAGCATGGAAACATTGCAACGAACCTTTAGAAAATGACATCCCGAAAGGGAGGACGCGCACCCCTGTAAACTGGGCCACGCTAGCAGTTATGCAGACTAATCACAGCACTCACGACACGAAACAGCGGTTACTATATGGAAATGGAATTGTAGAGGAATGCACCGTAAAAAGACATTCTCACATAGAATGCATAACACACACTGCTCATGAGCCCGACGTAATGACTCTTCAGGATACCAATACCTGCGCGGCCTACCACAATCCAGGCATTACACACCGTACCCGAAGGCGAAGTGGTGATGGTCCCACTAGTTACGATGGCGCTGGTGATGGACCAACAAACGGACGTGCAGGAGGACCTCAGCTATATGAACAATGGGGAAGAGGAGAGCGTATTACTTAAATGCTGCTTGTTCAAACGACACGAAGCGACTATTATTAACACCTACTGCACGCCTAAAACAGGGACTTTTCACAAAGTATCGGCGACCTTGCTCAAAAAGCATAGCAAGAAGGACCTGCTATGGATAGTCGAGTTCAACAGCCATTGCGAGGCGTGGGGCTACAATCATGGTACACCTCGTGGAAGGTAGCTTCTATAAAAAGCGAGCCATGCCCACCTAATGCTTCTGAATGACATAGAAACTCCCATTTCTATCGGAAGCTCAGTGGAAAAAAGACAGAAACCCACACCTGACTTGGGGATGAACAGCTAAGGAAGTGGAGTAGAAAAACACCGGGGTAACGTTAGGTAGGGATCACGGCATCATAGGGACAGTCATTCCCGCGGCGCAGAATCAACGTACAACTAAAAAAAATCGCCCTACAGCCACGCAAATCACAGATTGGGATGCTTTCAGGAGTCTTCAAGGGGAACACACTGGTAACCCGGAAGGATGGGCTAGAATACTAAGCATCGCACACAAGGATACAACCAAGACCATAAAATGAACTGAAGGCAACCGGGAAATATACAAACTCGTACTTATGGTAAGGAAATATAGGCGCAAACTACTCAGAAAACGGAGGAAGAACGAGCTGAACAAGCGCCTGCAGCTCGTATAGATAGCATCATCAAGGAGGCGCAAGAATATACCGACAAACTCGCAACAGGCAACTGGATGTATATGTGCGAGTAAGTCGGAAGCAACAAACACACAAGTCGAACCTGGTCGCAATTTCGAGCTCTTCTTGTGCAAACCAGGACAGAGAAAAAAAAAACACCTGGAAGCAATCCAATGGAGGGAGGAAATCGGAGCGTACGATCTGCAGGAATAATACCTAACTATTCTTTCCCCTCAGCGACCTTACAGAAGGATCAGCGACAACTATAATTCACACTATATAGCGGCGAGGTAGCTGCAAACCAGCCATTTGCAATGGAAGGGCTTAAAGTAGCCATCAATGCAAGCAAAAGACATACGGAACCCTGACCGAACGGCATTACAAACAAGATGATGCGCTACATGCCAAGCACACAACTGGACTTGCTTCTTTGTACCATCAACCAAGCTTAGGAAAAAGCGGTGACATACCGGAGACCTGTAAATTCGCTACGGTGATCCCGATACCAAAGTCCAATAAGACCCCAAACGCCATTACCCGCCTGCGATACATTTCTTTAACATCGTGCCCGGGCAAGATTATAGAACGATTGGCCCTCACACGACTTCCATGACAGCAGGAATCTTGTACTTTCGTCGATATCTGAGTCATTGGTTTTCGAAAGCATATGTGCACACAGGATGCAGTGCTTGCCATACAAGAAGTATATAAAGCACAGAGCAGCAGCCAACTCAGAGCCGTAATGGTTAGACATCGAAGCAGCATTTGATGACGTTACCCTCGAATCGATGCCGGAAGGTCTGCAAACCATGCAACCAGATCGAAAACTTCACAACTGTCTTAAGGACTTTCTTACAAAGCGCATAGCTACCGTAAAGGTAAACGAAGAATAGTCGGAAAAAAGGCACCTGACAACAGGTGTATCCCAAGGGTTGATTCTCTCA
Organism: Dermacentor andersoni; assembly: GCF_023375885.2. Lineage (NCBI taxonomy): Eukaryota > Metazoa > Arthropoda > Arachnida > Ixodida > Ixodidae > Dermacentor > Dermacentor andersoni. The sequence continues at coordinate 138,595,240 of NC_092816.1, read as the reverse complement.
ACCACACTATTCTCGCTAGCACTAAGTAAGCTGCCAAGTCTCTTGAGGCGCATAGAAGACCTTCACTTTACGATATATGTGGACGATATCATGCTCTGGGCCAGCAGAGGATTTCCAGCTGGGATTCATGAGACTACAAACAGGTATTAGTGTCACGGCGCTGTACGTCCAAGAAAAGACCTCGTCTTGTCCAATGCCAAGTGTGAGCACATAGTGGTAGCCAACCAAAAAGATCAGCAGGCAGAAGAGGAACGAAAACTAATAACACTACAAGTGAACCAAGATATTATCCCTATAGAAGAAAGCATTTCAATGGTAAGGCAGTTTGGGTGCGGCAAACAATTCAGCAGCTGCGCGAAGTCAAGAGGCTACTTACAAAACAATATGTAGGGTGAGTGGCATCAAAGACCACCAACTCAGAAGGTTCACCATGGCGCTGGTGCGTCATGAACTTGAACTTGAAACTTTAAACCAGTGGCGCAGGCAGTGACGAAGGGGGGGGGGGGCGATAATATGGGGCCTACACTGCAATATGGGATCACAACATCAAGCGGGACTTCAGCTGTCGTGGAGGCCGCCACCATGCCGAACTCCCACGAACGAAATCTGCTCATTCGTACAGATAGCCAGGCTGCATGCAGGGCACTCGCAGCCAGACACATTGTCGTGGCACTATACTCAGCGTTAACAACGCACCTCAACGCATACCCTAAGATTAGAATATGGATTCAGTGGATCCCGAGCCACACAGGGATCAGAGGAAACGAAGCAGCACATGACGCATTCCGCGCTAATTTCCCGGGCTCTTCGCTGTAGTGGTCCGACCCCCTGAATATGAATGAGCAATACGCCCTAGCGATGGCGGAAAAAGGCAAGAAACTTGAAGAAATACACGAGAACTGCATGAAGTATTCACAAGCAGACACACAAGGGAAGCGAAGAGAGGCGGTACTATGGAGGGATGCGCAGACATACTCTCTCTTGTCCCCACACGTCCAACCCTACCTACAGGGTTTGTTTGGAAAATCTACTTTTATGGAATGTGGCAGCATCCCTAATAGTGTGCTCATTCTGCGGGGTTGTCCGGGGAGCCGTCCCGCTATTCAAGAGAGCCTAGGCAAACTCGCACCCACCCGGTCTTCGACATTTGAGGAGCGGCTGGCACACTCCTCCCCCGACCGCGTACAAGCCTTGATCCAGCTGATCATAAAGCTCGGCTTGGCAGACAACTACAGCAAAGCGGCCGAACCCGAACCGGGTTTCTTTTATATTCTTTTGTAAAGTTTTCCTCTGTATGTCTCTGTCACGCTCGCGAGCGTGCACGTGAGGCTGCTGCGACGAGCGGGAATTGAAAACACGAAAAGAAAAACAATAAAAAGCAAATTCACCTAAAACAACGTATTTGGCGTACAAATACAGTTTCGTTCACTTTTAAAATATATTTCCTTTACTTAATACTAGAGTCGTTCGAAGCATCCTCGCCCTCGATCTCACGAAAGCATTCGATACTGTCTCGCACCGCTTTGTACTGGAGTCTGTTGTAGGCCTCGGCCAGAGATTTCAGGAGTACGTACGCTCCTTCCTAAAAGACAGAGAAGCCCGACTGCGAGTCTTAGAACTTACACGCTGGGCTCCGTCGGAACACCTCAAGGCTCAGTCATCTCTCCATTACTATTTAACATAGTGATGAAGGGACTCGCAGACAAACTACGAGACATCCCGAACGTAAAATGCGCTTTATACGCAGATGACATCACCATTTGGAGCCCGGGAGGCTCCATGGCCGACATGGAGCAGGAATTACAGTCTGCCCTAGATGCCACGGAAGACTGCATGCTAGACTCGGGAATGAAAATATGATCCAAGAAATCGGAACTCTTACTATTTCGCAAGTCTTGCCAAGGAGTCGGCTACCTAACACCTCTAGACGAACTTCCGATCGCACTACACACAAGAGACGGACAATAGATTCCGCGAGTCGACCACATACGCATTCTTGGGCTCCTAATCGAAGCCACCGGATGCCACGGACACACAATCAAACATTTAACCGCCAAAACCGAAAACATGATCAGACTCATCCACAGAGTCTCCGGGCGCAGGAAGGGTCTCTGCGAAGATAACCTATTGCGCGTATACCACGCATTCCTTATGAGCCACATTAATTACCTCGCCTCTGCCCACAACTGGACGAAAATAGAAAAGACGAAACTAAACACACTCATTCGCAAGAGCATCAAAGAGGTCTTCGGCATTCCACAAAGAGCAAGTACAGCAGAGGTTGACCAGCTAGGCATGCACAACAACATCGACAAAGTGATCGAGGCTCAGACTATGGCGCAAATACTACGCCTATCCTCGTCCAAAGCCGATAGACTAATCCTAAACGAAGCTAATATCTCCCCATCTCCCTATCTCGAGCACGCGATTACCCTACCGAGCGCAATCGGAGACAACTACAAAGTCTCAGCATTTCCCAGAAACGTCCACCCACAACACAACGTGGGCAGGCGCCAGGCTCGCGCCCACGCGATTCTCGACCGCACCGAGGCGGATCGTGAAGCCACCGCATTTGTGGACGCGGCCCAGTACGGCAACACATCCACTTTCGCGATAGCAGTCGTGGGCGGTAACGGAATCGTACGATCATCCGCATCGGTTAAAACGACCACCAGCGCTAAAGCAGAACATATAGCCGTAGCCATCGCCATGGCAGACCCCACATTTACCCATGTCCTCACGGAGTCGCGTGTCGCAATTCGGGCCTACGAATGCGGCAACGTATGTAAAGAAGCAGCGCACATACTACTAGCGAGCTCAAAAGAGAGCAAACGACGCCTCTCCTGGTTCCCCGCTCACATGGGGAAAGACATTCACCCACGAAAACCAAACCTCAATGAAACGGCCCCCGACCGTGCGCGAGAACTTGCCCGCCGCGACGGTCCCACGGCCTCCGAGGGGCTGGACATTCAGTTTAATGACCCGCTACTCACTTATCACGAAATCACCTCACACTATCGAAAAGGCAGAATGAAATACCCGCTCCCGCACTCCAAACTCGAACGCGCGCAGGCGGCCGCGTTTCGAATGCTACAAACGGACTCGTATCCGTCACGAGCCCTACTGAGTCACTATAACTCAGACATCCCCGCAAATTTCCCAGACTGCCAAAAACTCTATTGCTCACTCTCGCACATGCTATGGCAATGTACCGCGTTACCAGAGGGCCCTCTCTCCAGTGAGCCCGAATGGGAAGAAGCCCTCAAAGGCCCGGACCTCAACTTCCAGCTCAAGGCCGTCCAGAGGGCCCAAGAACTGGCGGAGTGTCACCACGTTCCCGTCCCGACTTGGGCGTCGCCTCCGGTTTCGGCCCGAGGAGCTCCCCGCATGGAATCTCTAACGGCTTAACACTCCTCAGGACCTGACTGAAGTTCTTGACTGACTGACTGACTTACTTAATACTGAAATTGAATAAAGACGGTTTTATCAATTGCTGGAAAGAATACCGTAGCATTCGTTGATACGAATGCAGTCACTCTAGAAAGTCTCTCTAGCATCCACGGCGTTGCGCGTGCTGCTTAAAAAAAAAAAGAAAGAAGAGAGAGAGAGAGAGTCTAGTGGTGGTTCACCACCGACGCCGCTTGCATGTTCTCACTGACGCTTGGGCTTGCGCCCGTTTCGGGCCTTCTACGCTGGGGTCTGCACCGGTGGCTGGTCAAACGGGAACCTTATTACGTCCCATAGCATATTTACAATTTACATACTCTCGTTCCCGAAGTTTTATCAAGGCTTGTACAATTATACACAATCACATACAGCATTTCACAGTCATGTAATGTTCGTAGCATCTTCGAATGAAATTTGATAATGTTCACGACGTCAAATTCGGTCTACCGCCGCAGCCCTAGAGACTCCTATAGCTGACCTCGAACTTAGAGCCGGTTAGAACGGGCGACGTATGAGGAGCGAGAATTTCGGATTACTGGCAAAAAAGAAACAAAAATATGTAGTGCACATTAGTCTGTATGAATGATAAACGCACAAGGTAACCTTTATTTTAGAAAGACTGATAATTACGGTTCAATGCAAGAATTCGGAACTCTGGCTCAGGTTGCCTTGCTGGCTCATACCGAGCACGCCTGTCTTTTCTGCCGCACGGAAACGTCTGCGAAAATCCCTTCAGCAGCTTCGACGTAAAATAAATCTTGAATATGCTCACAGTTTAGCTATTTTTCTATCCCCGCACAGCGTGTCGCAGCCCGCCATTCTCCCGCCGCACAGAGGAAACAGGCGGCAGCGCTCTCCTCGCTCCGCTTTCCTCCTCTCCAGACGAAGCGCGTGGCATCCGAGCTGTCACCGGCGCTGTGGACGTTAAACGCGATGAGCCTGTGTCGTCATGCCAGTGTTCTCTTGCGCAGGGACCAGCAGCTGAGACAGCGGCGTACCGGCGGTGCTGTTAGCTTCGCGGACATGGCCGGTGCCGCTAGTCCCCTCGAGTTGAGCGGTTCCGCTAGTCCCGTGCCCCTTGGCGGCGTCTCGCCAGCGGCTGAACAGCAGGAAGAGAAAGTCGTGGTGGTGCAGTGAGTATACAACGACACGGGGGCGAATTCGTTTGTCGCATTCGAATACGGAGACGTGCCGCTGCCCGCAGGGCCACTGAGGCCCTCGAAACGGTTCAGTGGCCGTGTTCAGTTCGGTGCTGCTTTGTGTGCCGCGTCATCAACTCAGCCCGGTGCAGCAAAAAAAGAAACACTACGAATAAATAGTTATTACCAAAAAAACGAACAGTCAATCAGGAACAACCACCCACTCGTCTCAGAAAGAGAAGTTTAGCTTGCTCATTGCTCCTGCGGCTCGCTGAACATTTCGGACGCCATGTTCTGCAGGGATCTGCGTCATACGGGGTGTTATTGTTTGTTTTGTTAGATTATGCAAATTATTAAACTAAAGGAATGTATTAGCGTGCAGAACGAGGCATTCTTGCAGAGGAGTTCCTAGGCGAGACGAACATAGGTCGCCGCTAAAAACGTGAGTTTCAGACCACTTATTACCAAAGACATTTTCGAAGTTTTATTTTTATGCCCTTCAGGGCAGATGTTTGATTGGCGAATTTGGAATCAGACAAATATTATTGCAGCCAATTTGTTTTCTATATTTTAATCGTACCCGCCGTGGTTGCTCAGTGGCTATGGTGTTAGGCTGCTGAGCACGAGGTCGCGGGATCGAATCCCGGCCACGGCGGTCGCATTTCAATGGGGCGAAGTGCGAAAACACCCGTGTACTTAGACTTAGGTGCACGTTAAAGAACCCCAGGTGGTCAAAATTTCCGGAGTCCTCCACTACGGCGTGCCTCATAATCAGAAAGTGGTTTTGGCACGTAAAACCCCATAATTTTTTAAATAGTTTAGTCGTGAACATCGCACGTAATTCAAGATAGTCGTCATCGAAAATCAAACGCTAGCTTACGCCAAATGTTTGTTCGGCTCTACAATAGCTATTCAACGGCCGTTTGCGATAGAAACGCTGACTGTGACGTCAACTGCAACTGCATTATACAATTAAAGGCCTAGTTCACTTGGATCGATCATGAAGGCGGTACAACGTCGCGCAACTTCTGCATTGCGGAAGCTGCTAGGAGGAAAGCAGTGGGAAACATGGGCCGATTCCGAAGACGGTGCAGTTCTAGCAGGGCGTCTCAAAGCGCGTGCTGTCACGAGGAAAGAATTCGAAAACCTGGCACGTCACGCACGCACCAGACACCTCAGAGTTGGTTTCGGCACGAGAGATGTATGTGTGCATTACATAAAAACGAAATCGCAGCCTAATTGTTAAATCATTGGGGCTGACAGATATCCACTTGCGCCACCGCATTCTGTTTCATTTGAAGCGGCCAGAAACGAGGCGAGACTGTGTCGACCTACCTACGTACTGCAAGGTGCCTGGAATGAGACACAGAATGCTTCGCAATAAAAAAAATTTAGACAGTTATGTGCGTCCTATACAGTGTCGTCATGGTTTATCCGATGGTATTCGTATAGCACCCATTAATGGGAAATTTATCCAGAGCTAAAGCTTACCACAGCTGGCCTTAAATAGCTTATTGCCGCCCTTGGAGCAATCCTGGCGGCGGTGCTTAAATATTAATAAATACATTGCATTGCATCCAGAAACTGCGCGGTTGTGTCATGAGGGACACTGCAAGTAGTGGAAGGCTCTGGACCAATTTTTAAGGTGCACATGAATAAAAGTGCACGAGCCCTTTTGCATTTTGTCGTAGTGGCCGAGTTCGCATGGGGGAATTTGTTGAGTAACCGCAGGTGGTCAAAATTAAAGAGCTACGTAGTCCCTCCCCCGCCACGGTAGCGCAGTAGCTATGGCGTTGCGCTGATAAGCAGGTGGTCAAATCCTGACTGGTGCAGCCATATTTCAATGGGGGTGAAATGCGTAAACTCCCGTATACAGAACATAGCATGCAAGTTAGTGATCCCCAGGTGGTTAGCATTAATCCAGGGTCCCCCATAACGGATGCCTCATAATCATATCCTGGTTATGACACGTAAAATTCCAGACTTTAATTTATTACGCTGCCCCTCATCGCCACTGCGTTGCTTTGGGCTGTTAAACGTTGCCATTGAATCAACATAGCAGCACGCCACAAAGCGGGAAGCGCTTAGTTTACTGCGAATTCATCTCCGCCCCTGCAAAACAATTGACACTCACAAAAATAATCTCTGCGACAGGCTTTCCACATATTTCATACCACTACGAAGTTCGATCGTTCCTGAGCCATTCCTAAGCTAATAACTGCGCAGGTGTCGCCAGTGCTACAGCATGTCGTTAAGGAGTTAAGTCGCGTCTTGTTATTTGTCTCTTCTTTTCCTTTTACCTCCAGGAAGTGGTCGAAAATAGCGAACGAATGGCATTGCTCTCGACACCTATTCCCATTCAGCGCTTTGAATGGTGCTTATTTCATCGCATCGAAAAGCTGACATAGCTGTGGGTTAGATAATCAACCACAGCGGCCGCTTTTTTAAGGGGAAAAAGGACAAGACTTCTTTATAGCGCAATTTCAAAGTAACTTTAAGAGCCCCGGGTGTTGGAAATGACACAGGAGTCCTACGCTGGGGCTCTTCTCGTAGCACATCATTTCTTGTTTTGTGATGAAAAATACAATCAATCAATCAATCAATCAATCAATCAATCAATCAATCAATCAATCAATCAATCAATCAATCAATACGGCAACGAACAAACAGCTGGCAATACATGAACTGTCATTTCTTGCAAACGGCTTTGCGAGTTTGGTTCCTTATTAACTGACGCAAACTTTCTGCAAAGCTGGACGATGCGCAAAACGAGAACACGGTAAAAGCGGGAGCCACCGTTTCGATAAGCGGACTTTTCTTTTTCAAGGTGACATATGCTTTCCTCTGCACTACATATTGACACGTGTACTTATATTTATCGGGCGACCACGTTTCGCCGCCTAACAAATCTTATCTCACAGCGCGGGACGCGCTTGCATGTATCCGAAGTTTCTGGAAAGTTATCGATGCTTCTATCCACAGTCTGTTGTCGACGAACCTTCTGTTATCTGATTTATTCGCCTGACTCGAATGGTGTAGAACTTTGTGGAAGGCACGCGGGTCCCAACGATTAGTCTCGAACATTCGACGATCCTGTATAAAAGCCGACGCGCTTGACCCGCTGATCAGATTTCCGACGATCGCCGACTGTGTTCGCCGCTTTCGTTGTGCTATAAGTGTAGCCTGTTTTGTGGGCACAAGTTCGCCCAATAAAAGTTAGTTTTCTCGTTCACAGTATTGCTACTGTGTTCTTCTACGTCACCACCACGTGACATCTGGTGGAGGTGCTTTGCGTTCATGTACCGGACGCCCCCACAAAGCCGTGACCCAAGCCCTCACTCGGAAGACACCAACGTCGCCAAGAACCAGCGAGGTAGCCGCAGGCTGCAAGGACTGCCCCCGGAGCACGGACTTTTGCCTGAGACGACTAGGAAGATGGCCACCACGTCAACCCCAATGGCAGCCCCAGCGTCACCCGTCGTGCTGCAGCAGCCCAGGGAGCCTCCGACGTTCCGCGGTTCAACTTTCGAGGACCCGGAAAGCTGGCTCGAGACGTACGAGAGAGTCGCTACCTTTAACAACTGGAACAGCGACGACAAACTGCGATATGTCTTCTTCGCTTTGGAAGACGCGGCCAGGACGTGGTTCGAGAACCGAGAAGCCACCTTAACGACCTGGGAACTTTTCCGAAGCGGCTTCCTGCAGACGTTCGCAAGCGTCGTACGCCGAGAACGAGCCCAAGCGCTATTAGAAACCCGGGTGCAGCTACCTAATGAGACGACCGCGATCTACACGGAAGAAATGAGCCGTCTCTTCCGCCACGCCGACCCTGAAATGCCCGAGGAGAAGAAAGTCCGCCTGCTGATGCGTGGTGTGAAGGAGGAACTTTTTGCCGGAATGGTACGAAGCCCACCGAAGACCGTGGACGAGTTTCTTCGCGAGGCCACCAGCATCGAGAAGACACTCGAGATCCGAAACCGGCAATTCGACCGCCGCACAAACTCGACGAACTACGCCGGAGTTCAATCACTGGCCACCGACGACCTGCGCGAGGCTATCCGATGTGTCCACTCCGTAATGAGTGGACACATCGCCGTCCAGTTGAAGAAGGTTAAGACTGTATGGGAAGGCCCTCAAATTCGGACTGCTGGAGGACACCTGATTACGCCGACAGGAATGTGCACGGCAAGAATTACCATTCACGACCGGACTTACCCTGTCACCTTCGTTATCCTCCAACAGTGTTCACGAGACGTTATTCTCGGCATGGACTTCCTCAACCAACACGGCGCAGTCATCGACCTGAAGTCGAAGTCAATAACGCTGTCGGAAGATCATGCAATACCGCCGGAGAGCCCTCGTAGTCACCACGCCTTGAGTGTGCTTGAAGATCAAGTGAGCATCCCGCCTCGCTCCAGCATTGTTATTTTGGTCGGCACCGAAACACCCGCTGACGTAGAAGGCGTCATCGAAGGCGACCAACGTCTACTGCTCGACCGTGAAATTAGCGTCGCAAGAGGGATCGCTCGACTGCACGGAGGAAACACGAAAGTGTTGCTGACAAACTTCAGCAAGGAGTTCAAGCACATCAACAAGGGCACGACGATCGCATACATCGAGGAAATTGTGGAAACCAGCGATGCCTTTGTCCTCTCGGATTCTATCGCATCTACCCCGACAACCGTAGTTCCCGAGCCAGACTTCGACATAAGTCCTAGTCTCCCCGTGATTAAGCAGCAACAGCTCAGAAGTCTGCTTCGACGATACAAAGGCTGCTTTTCGACGTCATCGAGGATTCGACAAACACCAGTCGCAAAGCATCGCATAATAACCGAAGAATGCGCTCGACCACTACGCCAGAGCCCTTACCGAGTTTCGACGCGGGAACGTGAAGCTATAAGAGAACAAGTCGACGAAATGCTGCGCGACGACATCATCCAGCCGTCGAAAAGCCCGTGGGCATCCCCTGTTGTCCTGGTAAAGAAAAAGGACGGAACCCTACGTTTCTGTGTCGATTATCGTCGACTGAACAAGATCACGAAGAAGGATGTATACCCCCTCCCACGGATAGACGACGCATTAGATCGGCTCTGCAACGCTAAATACTTCTCGTCGATGGACCTCAAGTCTGGCTATTGGCAAATTGAAGTCGACGAAAGAGATCGCGAAAAGACCGCCTTCATCACCCCAGACGGCCTCTACGAGTTCAAGGTTATGCCATTTGGACTGTGCTCGGCGCCTGCAACGTTCCAGCGCGTGATGGACACGGTTTTAGCAGGATTGAAGTGGCAGACCTGTCTCGTTTACTTGGATGACGTCGTTGTCTTCGCCGAAAATTTCGACGAACACCTTAGGCGGCTCGCAACAGTACTCGAGGCCATCAAGTCATCAGGGCTCACTCTGAAGCCAGAAAAGTGCCGCTTCGCCTACGATGAGCTTCTGTTCCTAGGCCACGTCATCAGCAAGTCTGGAGTCCGCCCCGACCCGCAGAAGACAGCTGCCATCGCAAAGTTTCCGCAGCCCACCGACAAGAAGGCAGTGCGTAGATTTCTTGGCATGTGTGCCTACTACAGGCGATTTGTTAAGGACTTTTCACGCATCGCTGAGCCGCTGACACAGCTAACTAAATGTGACATCGAGTTCAAGTGGGAAACGCCGCAGGCCGACGCATTTAAAGAACTCAAACGACGCATGCAGTCGCCGCCCGTACTTGCGCACTTCGACGAGCTCGCCGATACCGAAATCCACACTGACGCCAGTAGCCTAGGCCTCGGTGCCGTCCTAGTCCAGAGAAAAGATGGACATGAACGCGTGATAGCTTACGCTAGCCGGTCGTTGTCAAAAGCGGAAGGCAATTATTCCACAACGGAAAAGGAATGCCTCGCCATCGTTTGGGCTACAGCGAAATTTCGCCCCTACCTATATGGCAGGCCATTCAGAGTGGTCAGCGACCATCACGCGTTGTGTTGGCTAGCTAACTTAAAGGACCCTTCAGGACGGCTGGCACGGTGGAGCCTCAGACTACAAGAATACGACATCACTGTAACATACAAGTCCGGTCGAAAACACTCAGGTGCCGATTGCCTATCACGCGCCCCCATTGACCCGCCGCCGCAAGATAACGAGGACGACGACGCCTTCCTTGGAATAATAAGCGCGGAAGACTTCGCTGATCAACAACGAGGGGACCCGGAGCTAAAAGCCCTTGTCGAGTATTTGGAAGGGCACACCGACGTTGTCCCCAGGGCATTTAAGCGTGGATTATCTTCGTTCACGCTTCAAAACAACCTACTCGTGAAGAAAAACTTTTCACCAGTCCGCGCCAACTACCTTCTTGTTGTTCCGTCGGCGCTGCGTCCAGAAGTACTGCACGCCTTACACGACGATCCCACTGCTGGGCACCTCGGATTCTCCCGGACGCTGTCGAGGATACATGAAAGGTATTACTGGCCGCGTCTTACCGCCGACGTCGCCCGTTACGTCAAGACATGCCGAGACTGTCAACGACGCAAGACACCACCGACAAGGCCAGCAGGGTTACTACAGCCGATTGAACCTCCTCGTCGACCATTCGAGCAGATTGGGATGGATTTGTTGGGGCCGTTTCCGACGTCAACATCCGGGAATAAGTGGATCGTCGTGGCGACGGACTATCTCACCCGATTCGCTGAAACAAAAGCTCTACCGAAAGGCAGCGCAGCCGAGGTGGCGAAATTTTTCGTCGAGAACATCCTGCTGCGACATGGCGCCCCAGAAGTCCTCATCACCGACAGAGGAACGGCTTTTACAGCAGAGCTCACCCAAGCCATTCTGCAATATAGCCAGACAAGCCACAGGAGGACAACTGCCTACCATCCGCAAACTAATGGTCTCACGGAGCGCCTGAATAAGACCCTCGCCGACATGCTAGCGATGTACGTCGACGTTGAGCACAAGACGTGGGACGCGGTCCTGCCGTATGTAACCTTCGCTTACAACACGGCGGTGCAAGAAACAACACAGATCACGCCGTTTAAGCTGGTTTACGGCAGGAACCCGACGACGACGCTCGACGCCATGCTGCCCCACGTCATTGACGAAGAGAATGTTGACGTCGCTAGCTATCTCCAGCGCGCCGAAGAAGCCCGACAGCTCGCCCGCCTCCGGATCAAGAGCCAGCAGAGGACCGACAGCCGACGCTACAACCTCCGACGACGCTTTATCGAGTACCAGCCCGGTGACCGTGTTTGGGTTTGGACCCCTATACGCCGACGAGGACTGAGCGAGAAGCTCTTGCGTCGCTATTTCGGACCGTACAAGATCATCCGACGTATTGGCGTACTGGACTATGAGGTCGTGCCAGACGGCATTTCGCTGTCACAGCGGCGTCGCTCACGACCTGAAATTGTCCACGTTGTGCGACTCAAGCCGTACCACCAGCGTTGACGAACTTTGGGACTTCGCGTAACTGACTTTTAGACTTGATTTCTTTTCGTTGTTTTGTTACTTATGTTTAATAAGTGTCCTTTTGTGTGTCGCTCTCTTATATTTGTAGCATCGGGACGATGCTTTTTAAGAGGGGGGGGGGGTATTGACACGTGTACTTATATTTATCGGGCGACCACGTTTCGCCGCCTAACAAATCTTATCTCACAGCGCGGGACGCGCTTGCATGTATCCGAAGTTTCTGGAAAGTTATCGATGCTTCTATCCACAGTCTGTTGTCGACGAACCTTCTGTTATCTGATTTATTCGCCTGACTCGAATGGTGTAGAACTTTGTGGAAGGCACGCGGGTCCCAACGATTAGTCTCGAACATTCGACGATCCTGTATAAAAGCCGACGCGCTTGACCCGCTAATCAGATTTCCGACGATCGCCGACTGTGTTCGCCACTTTCGTTGTGCTATAAGTGTAGCCTGTTTTGTGGGCACAAGTTCGCCCAATAAAAGTTAGTTTTCTCGTTCACAGTATTGCTACTGTGTTCTTCTACGTCACCACCACGTGACATCTGGTGGAGGTGCTTTGCGTTCATGTACCGGACGCCCCCACAAAGCCGTGACCCAAGCCCTCACTCGGAAGACACCAACGTCGCCAAGAACCAGCGAGGTAGCCGCAGGCTGCAAGGACTGCCCCCGGAGCACGGACTTTTGCCTGAGACGACTAGGAAGATGGCCACCACGTCAACCCCAATGGCAGCCCCAGCGTCACCCGTCGTGCTGCAGCAGCCCAGGGAGCCTCCGACGTTCCGCGGTTCAACTTTCGAGGACCCGGAAAGCTGGCTCGAGACGTACGAGAGAGTCGCTACCTTTAACAACTGGAACAGCGACGACAAACTGCGATATGTCTTCTTCGCTTTGGAAGACGCGGCCAGGACGTGGTTCGAGAACCGAGAAGCCACCTTAACGACCTGGGAACTTTTCCGAAGCGGCTTCCTGCAGACGTTCGCAAGCGTCGTACGCCGAGAACGAGCCCAAGCGCCATTAGAAACCCGGGTGCAGCTACCTAATGAGACGACCGCGATCTACACGGAAGAAATGAGCCGTCTCTTCCGCCACGCCGACCCTGAAATGCCCGAGGAGAAGAAAGTCCGCCTGCTGATGCGTGGTGTGAAGGAGGAACTTTTTGCCGGAATGGTACGAAGCCCACCGAAGACCGTGGACGAGTTTCTTCGCGAGGCCACCAGCATCGAGAAGACACTCGAGATCCGAAACCGGCAATTCGACCGCCGCACAAACTCGACGAACTACGCCGGAGTTCAATCACTGGCCACCGACGACCTGCGCGAGGCTATCTGAGCGGTCGTGCGGGAGGAGCTACAAAAGCTGTTCCCACCATCACAGCCTCAAGTGGCTTCGATTGTACTCTGGGGGATTGTCTACTCTGCTGTAGGTCAGTGGGCTATCGTCTCTCTGCAAGAGTGAATAAAGGAAGCGACAGAAAATGGTGCTCGTAAACAAAAAAAAATATACTAAGATGCAATAAATATATGAATAAAAGAAGAAAAGAGAGGGAGGAAATAAAATAAAACACTAAGCAACCCAATGAAAATTAACTAAGTGCTGTTGATTATAGCTTGAAATTCAGCGTAGCGAACAGATTCTAAAGTTCCCTTTGAAACGTTTATGCCTATTAATTGCAGTGTTTGGAACTCAAGGACGAGGTATGATTCTCTGTCTTTCTGTCACGCGCAGAATGGAAATTTGACTGTAGGATGTAGAGTTCATCGAAGGTATGACCTGGTTGGTTGAAATGCTCGGCGGCGGCTTTGAGAAGCTTTTTAGCTGTTACCACGCACTGTCCCTTTAACTTGACGTTCCTTGGTTGTCCCGTTTCACCGATATATTGCTCCTTACAGAAGGAACATTCAAGCATATAAATCACATCGGAACTAGTGCAAGTAAAGCTAGTTTTCACTTCGTGCGTACAACTATTTGCGGTGCGCTTAATTTTAATGTCACTTTGAAGGTGCCTTCAGGTTTTGCACCTGGGGCGACAACATGCTTTTACTACGGGGGTGCGATGTTGTCTGACTCTCGTGCCCACTAACACGTCTGTCAAGTTTCTGTTCCGGCGCTAGGTCAACCTTGGTACCACCGGCGACGCTTTTCTGAGACGCTCGTTACTTGATAATATTGTACCTGCCGTGGTTGCTCAGTGGCTATGGTGTTGGGCTGCTGAGCACGAGGTCGCGGGATCGAATCCCGGCCACGGCGGCCGCATTTCGATGTTGGCGAAATGCGAAAACACCCGTGTACTTAGATTCAGGTGCACGTTAAAGAACCCCAGGTGGTCGAAATTTCTGGAGTCCTCCACTACGGCGTGCCTCATAATCAGAAAGTGGTTTTGGCGCGTAAAACCCCATAATTTTTTGATAATATTGAGTGGTATTTTCGCAGGACGTTGTTTGTGTTTGGGACTGCATTAGAATATTTTGTTATAAACGCTGGTGGTCAGCAAAACTGGAAAGCATTTAATGCGCACTACCAGAAAGCCCTCCGACTCGCCTCACTACACGAGCTGTGTTCCTGACGGATGACTTTCGCGAATACCGCCTTCAGCGTGCGTTGGTTGGCTAAGCAATTGACGGGACGCTCGTCGCTTCGCCGAGACGTCGTGCTCACGGAAGGGAAATTACGCCAGACAGTTGTTAGCCGAGAAGGAGGGGCCGGTGTGTACGCCGAAGTTTAACGCTCTCAGACGTCGACATCACGGTGAGCGCGGCCTCAGTGCTAACGACGCCGTCAATATTCGCACGCACAGCGCTGGGGATTGCCGAAGTGAAAAACACGTTCCGAATGTATTCCGCCGGCAAACAATTTTTCGAAGTCTGTTACATGCTTCTCGTTGTGAAGTTGCTCATCTCGAGCCCCGGGTGCGCGCTCTTTTCAGGGCGTCAGAGGAGATGCGCAGGCGCGTGTTCGAGATGTGCATCTTCGTCTTATCGGCTGCCATCATGCTGATCTTCATCGGAATGCTGCTCTTTGTGCTCGCCTTCAGAGAGGAGATCATCAAGGGTGCGCCTCCTTTGTGTCTTTATCTTTGTCTTTGCGGACGCGTTTTACCGACTCACCGCATTGTCGAACCCAGGTATGCTTGTTTTCCTTTATAGCAGTGACTCCGTGGTTTTTTGTCGTCGTTTGTGCAGTGCCTTATTTCGAAGGTTATATTATTTTTGACAGAAACTGTAAGCATTCAGCTAGGAGATGTGGCATTTGTAACGAGTGGCTGACCGGGGCCGGTATCGCACGGAATTGCGGAACGGTCGCGGTTGAATGCACGAGAACTGCCGGTGCGATGCGAACACGATAAAAGACGAGCGCTCGCGTTCAGAGACGGCTGCACGAAAGCCGTGCAATATTGTTAAAGGTACGAAGAATGGTGATAAGCTTCGCAGGGTGCTGCTATAGAATATCGGTACGCATCGTCGACGCTTTACAGCTTCTCAAAAGTGTAAAACGAATGAGAAATATTTGTGTTGCTGAAAGGGCAGGCGCGCAAACGCGGACACTTGTCGGGACTGAGAGGGTGATGTAATTGCGTTGTCCTTTTTCGTTCCTGCTCATGTATTTGTTGAGTCTCCCACTACGGCGTGCCTCGCAATCATATCGGACCCGCCATGGTTGCTCAGTGGCTATGATGTTGGGCTGCTGAGCACGAGGTCGCGGGATCGAATCCCGGCCACGGCGGCCGCATTTCGATGGGGGCGAAATGCGAAAGCACCCGTGTACTTAGACTTAGGTGCATGTTAAAAAACCCAGGTGGTGAAAATTTCCGGAGTCCTCTACTACGGCGTGCCTCATAATCAAAGTGATTTTGGTGCATAAAACCCCATAATTTAATTAATTATATCCTGGTTTTGGCGCGAGAAATTCCAGAGTTTAATCAATTAAACTTTTTGCACAGCTGCCTTTCAGTAACGGGATTCGTCAAAATTATTCTTCAGAGTGCTGCGCGTAACATCGGCCTCCGCAGTCACAAGCGTCGCGAGATTAGCTTCATTGCAAACACAGTACACTGTACGTACCGATCTGTCCATTTGACGCAATTCTGTAGTACGAGCTCCTCCTGCAGTTTCACAGGCTGCGCGCTCCAGCTTTCACAACACTGCGCGGTATTATAGAGGGGCAGCGCAGGCGAACGTGTCCTTTTGCAAAGCAACACACGTCAAGTAAAAGTAGGCCCCACTCATCTGTCGGATTGCGTTTTCCTATAGTGCGAGATAATTTTTAATTTAATTAATTTAATTATGGGGTTTTACGTGCAAAAACCACTTTCTGATTATGAGGCACGCCGTAGTGGAGGACTCCGGATATTTCGACCACCTGGGTTTCTTTAACGTGCACCTAAATATAAGTACACGGGTGTTTTCGCATTTCGCCCCCATGGAAATGCGGCCGCCGAGGCCGGGATTCGATCCCGCGACCTCGTGCTCAGCAGCCTAACACCATAGCCACTGAGCAACCACGGCGGGTAGTGCGAGATACAGTACGTGTCCTAAGCCCTGAGACATTAATGTTGGATACTTAAGGCGTTAATGTTGAACACAACATAAGCTTTAGACATGGCGCGGAACGAGGCACGATGGGAAGAGATTAAGAGCGATGAAGATTTAAAGGAGGGACGAATAATTGATTTCACTCGTCTGATCTATTGTTGGCGTGGGCACAGGCCAGAGCCGATCGGTGGGAACGTACACTGAAGTTTATTGAAGTCTCTCAACCACACCATATATGCACTATGCTTCGGCGAATTTGGAGCGCGGCACTCCGATGCCACATCCTGAACATTAGACATCTCAAGTTCAACGTGTGGTTTTAAGGTACATTTTACGTAAAGATACACGCTCCCTTATAGGCTTCGAAAAACCTTGATCTTGTTGTTCAAGAGGACAGCAGCATGTTTGGTTTTGATCTGTACGGACCACCGATATGACGGCCTTCGTCGTTATCTGCCTCGTCTCGAAAACCGTAGTTTGTATGGCTCGCATGCTCTTCGCTTTCCTCTGCGCGAATCACCTGCCGTGTGGGCGCTGATATCCGCCGTGGGCAGATTTCGGCACCCAGCGAGCGTCGTCAGGCGTCGCATTGTTCTTTCCGCAAGGACGCCCCTAGGCCGTCGAAAATTTTGTTCCTTGGGGCTCCTAAGCGGGACCAACCCAGGACTCACGTTTTTTATCTTCAGTGACGCATGCAGTTGTACATCTTACTAACAAGACCGCGTTAATGCTGAACACAACCTAAACTTTAGACATTACGTGGAAGGAGGCCTGATGTTAAGAAATTTAAAGCTTTGAAGATTTGAAAAAGGTAGGAATAATTGATTTATCTTCACTCGCCCTTTATTTACCAAGTTTGAGGCAAATTGTAATGTTGCAAGGTTGAAGCTTGTGATTATTCAACGCAATGTTATTCTAGGTCAGTGCACTCTCTATCAAATAATAAACTCATTCTGCTCATTTTGGCAAACGAATGCGTATGAGCTGGCCAGGCTCAACAGCCGGTCGGCCAAAATGAAGCAATGAGAACAGACGAGGCTGGCCAATAAAGTCAAGGAATGCGTAATGGTGTGGTCTTCGTGGCTCTGCAACCACAGCGAGGCAGTAGGGTTTATGACGTTTTGCTGCTAAGCTTGAGGTCATGTGTTCGACTTTAGACCTCAACGGCCTTTCGCTTTTGTACCGAGCTTTTGTGAATGTTAAAGGCGCTCAGACGGCAGGAATTAACCTAGAGCCATACACTATTGTGCCTGTCAAAGCCACCGTTTGACGTTAAGCCTTAACAGCCTTATCAGAATTCGTGCTCTTGAATGTTTAAGTACCTTATTTTCCCGTGTATAACCTGCACCCCCAATTACAACACCACGGGGAAAAAAAAAATGAAGACCGCCCATATAACCCACTGAAGTAACTCCACCTAACAACGCCCAGGTCTTCGTAAGAGCAGTCTTCACTCACGAATGCACGAATCGTCCACGTCGTATTCTCTTCTATGCGGTGATGCTGCTAGTCAACGCCTGCCGCGTTGTAAAGGACTGCCGTCGAGCGCAGCTCATCGTGGTCCGAGTTCAGGTTCGCTGGCGCGGCGTACGTGCACTACTCGCTAACTACTAACACAGCCAAAAGGCAAAATGGCGATCCGGAAAGACGAGAATTAGCGACCATGAAAGAGAGGTGAAGGGAGCTTCAACACAAAGATGGAGGGCGGGAAGGGGCGGGGGAGTTCTCCAGGAGATAACAAAACTTTGCTTCGAAGGGAACTTTGTCTTCAGGCGTGGCTTTACTGCAGTGTGGCGCGTGCTGCCGTGAAGCAGAGCTCTAAAAGCAATATTTTTTACGCCTTGAAGCCACAGCTCCAGGCAAAATTAACACTTAATTTGCATTCCGACTTTAGTGATGATAATTACGGGTGGAATATATACATGTCAAAACACAGTGTATGTATAGGATGATTTAGTGACGAATGGATATACTGACTCTTCTGCTCGTTAGGAGAACTTTACCAATTGAATTCGTCTTGTAAGATGGTAAACTAATGAGTAGGAGGTAATCGGTGATAGTTACTTAGCGGAACTGATTGTCTGTGTTCTGGCTTTTAAGTGCTTCTTGCCGACTGTCAGCTCTCTCGCTTGTCTTTATGCTTTTCAGTGATCGACAGGCCCGTAGATATGAAGCCGAAACTGAAGGACCTCTACTGCACGACCAAGCTCTGCAAGTCCTTCAGTAAGCGCCCCGCTGAGAGTGTCTTGCTCTCCTGATATATTTGATGTGGTAGCGCTTCGTACGAATTATCAACAGCACTGCGAAGCTGCATTCATAGACTGTGTCATCAAAACAACGGCCAATGAATGAAAAAATGAATGATGAATGAATGAATTCCGAGGAGGGCAGAAAAATTAACCGTATTTTTGCATTCATGCCTATAGGTCAAGCAAAGACGGGAAAGGACTGCGCCCTGGTTAAATCTGTGCGGCATGCAATGCACTTTCATTCCTTTCCTTTTTTTCTCCTTTCTGATCTCGCCGCACGCAAATTTATCAGCACTCTATAGGATGAGGCCGATTTGTGGTAGTAACTGACCCAAAACCCTCTTAAAGAAGAAAAATAAAGAAAGGAAGAAAGCACAACTTGTTTCCAGCAGAACGTACTGACACGGACAAAAAGGGACGGCGACGCACGGTGGACTAGCAACTGAACGTTTAGTATTGATTTCCCACGCTTCTATCGCGCAAGACAGCCAGTGCTTCTTTTTTATGTCTTTCCCCTTTGTCACGCTGATTATCCGACTCTCAGGCTGAAATATCGGCTTTGTGCTAGCAGCCCTTTTCTTTTTCTGTAAGGGTATTGATGGTTTACTAATGCAAGATTGCCCGCTTCTATTCATGGCCATGGCTTCTAAAATTTTGCGCATCAGCTTGTCTTTAGTTTTTACTGACACCTTGATATCGTGAAATTGAACGTTGCACTGGTGCTGGCGATGATAAAAAGCGAGATACCCAGCGGAGATTCCTTCCAAAGAGGCTGCGTGCTCTATTGCCCTGTCATTGATACACCTGCCTGTTTGTCTTATATATCGTTGGCCACATGATAATGGTATATCGTATATCACACCTGTCTTGCAGGTAGTCTGCTTTTTGTGGTTTATTGTGCATTGCTTTCAGTGTGTGCATTATGCAATTGTGCATTGCATTCCACGTGCGCACGAGTCAATAATGGCCAGCAAAGTAAGCAATCCACAATAAACCACAAGAAGAAGCACCGAATGCTACGTATCACTACGTATCGGGGCACTACGTATCGGGGCACTACGTATCGGGGCACTACGTATCGGGGCACTACGTGTTGGGGCACCGAATGCGATTGCTTCAGTTGGGGGTGCGGCCTTTACGCAAGTCTATACGTAGTTACCTTTCACGTTATCCCCACAGTTGTCCTACCTCTCCTCTCCCTGTTCAAGGTGATGTGTGCTGCCATAAAAGGCAGCACACACCGCCTTATATGCGTGGTAGAAAATACTTCGTGCTAGAGGAAAGAAGTGGATGGAAAGAAAAAAGTAATTGCATGAATTGTAACTGCAAGAAGCAATTCGCTAATCTGAAAGGGCGCGATGGAGATGAAGTATCACTTTTGAAAGTGCAGTACTGTACCTGGGATCCGTGCAGTGTGCAGCGAATGCCATATATGGCGCGTCAATCAGGGAAGACAACCAGGGAAACAGGTTCTGCCATTGCCCGCCTCTGTGCGGCGCTGAGGCGACAGAATGGATGCTTCACGGAAGGCTTAATTATCAGCGCGCAGTGGGTGGGCCCTCCTTTAGTCCGTGGAACGCGCAGCAGGCTCCCGTTACTATTAGAAATACAGTGCTACAGCGGACGGAGGAGAGAACAAAGGATTGAACGAACACATAGCGTTTGTGTTCGTTCATCCCTTTTTTTCTGTCCTCCTACTTCTGTTGCGCTGTTTTTTATAATAGATTGCCAACTATCCCGGTCCCACACATTTCCGTTACTGATTTGCTGACACGAACCTTAGCCTTCAGTGCAGTAAACGGTGTTGGTCAGACGGAGAATAGTGTTGAAATGTACAGAATAGCCTCACATGAGCGTGGCACAATTTTCAGCCCCTTTTTTACGCATACAAGACGAAACTGAAGAACCGCCAGGAGAGTTTGATAGACCTACTAGAACAAGAAAGGAATGTATTACGTCGCGTGCTTCTCTCTCTCATTATGGCAAAGTGACAGCTGTCGCCGCTCCGACGCGAACGGGTTGCGTCCACCACATGTCCCTTTCTCCCTCCACAGCAGCCATGCAGTGCGGTACTTGAGCCTTCGTACAATGACTCCAACACCACGTGTTCCTCAAGAGAAACATTGCACAGAGCCCGCCTTCTAACGAATCGAGGAACACACTTTTATGACACTGCGTAAAAAAACATGTAGTATGCCGCATTTGATGGATCGGTCGCCCTTCAAAACAATGTGAACTTGAGAATAATCGAGCCCTGTGTTATTGGGTCCGCTTTCAGCCGGTATCGTTCTTCATAATGGGGGCGAAATACCCCTGAAGCAGTCATTGAACGGCGTTTCCCTGCCCCTTCATTTACCGTGTGCTGCAATCAATCAATCAATCAATCAATCAATCAATCAATCAATCATTCAATCATTCAATCAATCATTCAATCAATCATTCAATCATTCAATCAATCAATCAATTGCCGACCACGACGTGTTTGTACAACCTACGCAGCGCGCGAGGTGATATCGTACGTCAACTTCAGCCGGGACCCGTGCAACGAGTTCTACGAGTACGTCTGCGATGGCTACCTGCGGGAGGCACTCAACGACCGCTTCAAGTGGACCGCGCCGGGCTTGGACTACGCGCGCTTAAGCAAGGTGCTCGATGGCATCTACCACCGCAACGCCTCCGACGGACCCGGTCAGTGCATGCTATAGCTCCTAAAGTGGGCGTTGCATAAATGCCTGAGGATGGCTGTAAACTGAGCGTGCTGGCTACGTGAATGATTTTGGGCTACTGGCGCCTGCATTATGCAGCCAACGAAGCCCAACAACGAACGCTCACGTCCCGTCGAAAGGCGAAAACAGGCATTCAAATATCTCAAAGGGTTGTGCGCGTCTGTATCCAACTACACGTGCCGGCAGATTCAACACATCGCACGGCACGCGGTGCCGCGAGCCGTTCACTCGGGTTTCTTTCGGCATACAAGTATGCTGACACCCTGGCGCTGTCCCGAACAGCCGTGTTCGCTTTTTGCACTAGTAGACTTAGATGCTATTACAATTGCAGTTCTACTAATGTGTCGTGACGATTGATTGAAGCTTGCTTTCAAGAGCGACGGGAACCCGATAACTAGAACCTAGATTGGACCTTCCGCGTGTCATATTAGCAGTAAACTGTGCTCTTCCCCCTCTCCACCTTTATTGTTTCAATAAGTTCATGTGCGGAGATACATACACCGGTGCTCCAACGTGTAATAAAAGGACAAAAGAACTTCGCGAGTTTTCGGGAACATTTCACAAGCTGTGACACAGCTACTGCACAATATTCATCCTGTGTGCGTAGCAGCAGCTGTCGAAAAAGTTGGCGCAAAGTGCAGTCTGTCTTAGACAAGAAGCATAACATTTTTACTGCTCTGAGAAATCTCAGGTGGTCTTACTGGCGAACACTCAAGAATTCCAGAGCGAGCGAAGCAGTGGAAATACAGAAATACATAACCGCTGCATTCACTTCTGCTGATGCTGAGCGCTCGTTTTCGGCCTACAAGCTTATTTTGAGTTACACGAGGCACAGTCTTGAACCCGCAAACCTAGGCATCATAATCATGTGTTACTGTTTTGATAACCCTTACCAATATTTTTACGGGATTATTTGTTAACTCCAATCCATCAGGCACGGGTTTTGGCTTGTCACATTAGCCATTCCGCAGACTTCCTTGCGGGTGAAGCGCCTCGCGCGTGCTTTTTTTTTTCGTGTTTACTACACTTGATGCAATTATGTATGAAGGAAAGTTTGACTATTAAATGTGCAATACCTACGTATTGTGTCCGAACGAACGCATTAAGCGTGTAGGCGGCAGTATGTAGATTGACAAAAAGTGGCCTCTGGTGTGCCCAGGAAAGCCGTGGCTTACGCAATATGGTTGCTGCCTTTAAGACCTCACAAGTGAATGGTACGTCAGTTTTCTTACTATGAAAGTGGGTTAAGGTACATTAAATACATTAAACAATTAAATCGTGGTTAGCGAACACTTTTACTGCATATTTCGGCCCTAATTATGCCTAAACGAAAGCTTTAAATGGCTGTTTTAGCGCAGAAAAACCACAATGTTCTGCCTTGAAATCAGGTCTCTGCAGAGACCGAATTTTTGGCACAGTTATCACTATAGTGATCACAAGTTATTACTATAGTGATAACTATAGATTTGATGTGTTAACGTCTGTGAAATAAATTGCATAATGTCCTCCTCCTTTACGTTTAGAGTATGTGACGAAGTGCGGAGACGATGAAACGGGTGAAAATGCACCGGACAGTGCGATGTCTACCAACCGATTCTTTGTTCGTTGTAACACAGTACGTAAGGCTGAGTACAAAAAGGGCCCAACGCTGTCTGCAGTGACTCGGCCGGGCGGCGTGAAAGCTACCAGTAAAAAACTGAAAAACCGGTCATGTTTGATGCAAAAGACTGCATGACAGGTGTTCAACTAAAAGAAAGAACTAGAATAACAAAATTAAAAGATTACAACAGAAATCAATGAAATATATTGTAAGAGACTACAAGGGGGGTCAAGAGAACAGATTCGTAAACATGTGTCAATAGTGCTATAGTTAGTCTGAAAATCATGAAACAAGAAGAAAACAACACATGCCAGAAGAAAACGATCCTTAACGTTTAGATGGCTCTCTTTAGCCTGTCGATCTATGCATCGCGTGGTCGGATCTGGATGATACGCGGCTTTCGCGATGCAGGAATGTTGGTAACAGTCATCGCGGTACACCATTGGTAAAGGTGCGGAGCCGCTTATGTGCAGGCGACAGTGTGCCTATAGATCGAATGCTGTCATTGCAAGTACTCGCATACTGCGAATTGCAGCTGCAAGTATAGAGCTTTCATCATAACGTGTCTCTTTCCGCGAAATGGTTACAACTAACCATACGACGTTCGCTGATCGTTTTCAAAGGCCTCACGCCCGCGTATGCAATTCTATGAAGTTAATAGTGAAATGTCTCAATGTATTAGTCGTTGTTACGATAATAAAGGCGGGTGATGTGACACACGTGACATATCATCGCCCATTGTTTGCGCAGGCGGCTTTCTCGTTTTAGTTGGTATGATGATATCAACGGGGACTTGAGAGTCAGCTCCCGATTGTCCTCGTTTTTGGCGCCTCAAACTTCAATTCCGTAGAAGGAACTCTGCTTTTTAGAGCACAGCTCTTTGGCGCCCGTTACTGCAGCGAGCGTCTGCGTCGGCGTTGTCCCTCGTAACCGAGCGAACGAGGACAGCGAAAGAGAAAAGGGGACGCGGAACGCAATGGGAGATGAAAGACGGTGATAGCGAAGAGAGCGCGAGGAGGAAAGCGGAGGAGGAGGGCGCAGCGGAATCATGAGGCGGAAAGCGAAGGAGTAGTTTACGGCGAAAGCGTGAGAAGAAAACCGTAGTGCCGCGTAAGACGGGATTTGCTGCGACGATGGCTACGACATGGCGCCAGAGTTACTGCGTCGTCTGTGTGGAAACAAAGCACTGCATGAGCGGAGGTCTCTCCATTGAGAAACATACCCACATAAACAGCGGCCACTCGAGCCGTTTCGTGTCCGAGCAAGTAAGGGTCTGGCCACCGGCCAGGTGGCGTAGCGATGTCCGCTTCCACTTCACTTCAAAGGTAGACAGCTTGTCACACGTCTATGGGGATAGGTCCACGCACAGAGAAGTTAATGCCGCGCCGGTCCTGTGCCGCTTGTTACGGCAACTCCACCGCGCTTTTCCACGCGTCGCCTCTCTTGTGCGGTAAGGTGTTTCCTTTTTTCTTCAGAGATAATTTTGCTGTTTTTTGCGTTAAGAACATTGCTAGCAAGACGTTTGATCTGCTGGCTGAGCGTATTTTTCACGTGTAGCATAGACTCTGGGCCGTGCATCCGTCTACCGTGTAGCCACCCGTTTGTTTTTGCACCCCCATTTTCCGCAAGAGCATGTGCATTGCGTCGTAATTTTCCAGAATTCACTCGGAAGACCGTCGGTTTAAACCACAGAATTTGTTATCCGTGCTCCGTATCACCCGTATCATCACAGAAAACTTTCATTTTGCGCGGTTCGAGCAGTGTAATGCGCATTTGGGATCGTTTTGTGACGGATGTTTAACTCACCGCACGCTGCACCCGCCTGGCCCGGTTGGCAAGTACCACTTTTACTTGACACATTGCTTGTCATCGCTAAAACATGCTTCTTGTATTTAGGTTGTATTCTTCTTGTATTGAGTTTATTACGTTTCTATGTACGGCATACTTAAAAATGAAATATTAAAGCTTTTGCGCTCCGCTATAGACGACGTAGTTGAACATTTTAGCAGCCAAAGGTTACCAAGAATCTAAAGCATTCTTATCGAAACCGAAAGCAAAACAGAGCTAAACGAGGAGTGTAAAATCTTGGAAGATAAAATTAGTGGTCTAACCAGCCGCTCGTGGCGCTGGTGTCAGTGCACTAGCTGAGATGAGCGAGGAGAAAGTTCATATCAACTAGGGACTGAGGCAGGGGTGCCCTTTATCCCCGCTGCTGTTTATGATGTACATGGTGAGGATGGAGAGAGAGCGCTAGAAGGAAGTAATATCGGGTTTAATCTCTCATACAAACAGGCGGGCACAGTAACAGAGCAGCAGCTCCCAGGTTCATTTTATGCAGACGACATTGTGTTGCTAGCTAAAAAGCAAAGTGATTTGCAACGTCTGGCTAATATCTGCGGGCAGGAAGGCAACAATTTAGGTTTGAAATTTAGTGTTAGAAAATCAAGTATTATGACATTGAATGAAAACAGTGAATAGACAGTGGAGATACAGGGCCAGGAAATACCTTGGGTAACAGAATATAACGATTTTGGTATATAGATAAACGAAGGCAATAGATATATGGAAACACAGGAAAAACAATAACAGGGCAGGGGAAGAAAAATGCAGCCATAATGAAGCACAGAGCGCTATGGGGATACAATAGGTACGAGGTCCTCCGAGGTATGTGGAAAGGTGTAATGGTTCCAGGACTTACTTTTGGAAATGCGGTTGTTTGCTTTAAATCAGGGGTACAATCAGGACTCAACGGAAACCAAAGGTCAGTGGTTCGCCTCGCATTGGGTGCTCACGGGAAGACTACAAATGAAGCTGTGCAGGGTGATATGGGCTGAACTAGTTTTGAAGTGAGGGAAGCTCGCAGTAAAATTGAGTATGAAGAACGGCTGAGAAATATGGAAGAAGGTAAATGGGCCGGGAGAGTGTTCAGGTATCTGTACAGGAAAAACATTCATTCACAATGGAGCAAAAGAAGTCGGAAGCTTACCAGCAAGTATGCGGCCTGTAGGGTGGGCAACACAGCAACAAAAACGTCAAGCGGAAAGTCAGAGAGGCTGAACTAATCTCATGGGTGGCGGCAATGGAAAAGAAACCTGCCATGAGTAACTACTTAAGAGGGAAAAAAAAACGAAATCAGGAAAGAAACAATTTATGATAACTCAAAGGGAAGCTCATTACTTTTCGAAGCGAGATCGGTATGCCTTAGAACACGCACCTATAAAGCGAGATATAAGAAGGAAGAAGAAGCATGTGCTTGCTGCGGCAAAGCTAGGGAAACGACGGAGCATGTTTTATTAGAATGTGAAGACGTCTACCCAGCGGTCGATTTAGGCGCCACTGGCCTCCTTGAAGCACTTGGGTTGAGCGAGAGCAGTGCAAAAGTAAACATGTCCGCAATAGGCATTAGTAAGAGGCGATGGGACGATTGGTGAAAGAAAAGTAGGGAAACGACAAAAAATTGGAGACGTACAAAAGCACAGTTCGAAATAGGGGATCAGAAAATTTGGTGGGTTAGTTAATAGTGCTTTTTTTCTCTTTTTTATTGTTTAACCTAGGCAGGACATTAGGCAGTATAATAATAGCAAGAGCTTGGTGGCGCAACCCACCACCCCGTTCCAAAGAGGACGCTCATAACATCCATCCACATACATCCATACATAGCTCGGCCACAGGGCTCTACCGGATTGTTCGCTTTTTACCTATGTGCTTCAATATGTCCCGACTGTGGTGGCTGCCGCGTATCTCACCCACGCGTCACCCACGCGCTGCCTCTCGTGATGTCCCGATTAGCGAGGCAGTCGCGCCACACTTTCCTCCGTTTGCAACGTGCCGTACGAGAAAGGTGGTCCGCGCCAGCCAATATTTAGTGAAATGAAAACACGTATAGAACTGCGTTCACATTTCGCATTAGCGAATATTAATCGCGGGTGCATTTTTTTTCATGCATTTAAGATCGGGAGTAGCACATTCCGCTTGACTGTCAACTATTGGCGACATCATTGTACACTAAAGTGCTATTGCAACAATGGTATTGTAAACAGCAGAGCATCGCAATCACGGGGTCATGCGAGATCAAAAGCTCATTTGAAACTCCATGGAAGGGTTATGAAGCTGGATAAGGATAAAATAAAAACACAGCGCTTGCACGTCACTTCCAGACCTCTTTTACTATGTCGGGCAAGCCATGGTGCCACCAGCAAGGTGGTCCATTTTTTCCCTAGTCCTTTCCAGTCGAATTTATTTTCATTATTACGTTGGCTTGGCTGGGGTCTGCAATGTTGTCACCAGCTATTATAAAACCATGTATTTGTCAGTAGACGCGTGCTTGAATGAAAAAGGTATCCACAAATTGAAGCGTGCTATCTTGTGCGTTGCCTACTGTTCTTCTACCTAGATGTTTTGGTGCTGCGTCGGTCAAATTTAACTGAAAAAACACATTGATGTTTTTTTTAATGGATCACCCATGATAACTCCCTTCTGCCATTTCAGTCTGGGAGCGGAAGTTCGAGCCGGATAATCTGTGGGAACTGGCTTTGCCCCTGTACGAACGGTGTTTGCAAGGCGATGCCGCCGGTGAGTTTAAGCGCACGCTGTATTTTCTTGTGGTCCTCTGCGCATAGGTCGGCAAGATTATTATTGTTTATTCCGTACTGCCAGCCTGTTTTAGAGGCCCTAGACAGGAGTGGGATATACATAAACGCTTTAAGAGCCAATAACATGTGAAACACAAGAAAGAAAAAAAAGAGAAAGAGAAAAAAGAAAGGTGGAAACAAGCAAAGCGTCATCTTGGTACAATGCAAAAGAAAGAAACAACAATAAAAAGGAAGGAAGATATCAAAGAGTTCTGCAAGACAGCACATGTTTACACAATGGCTTACACACACACACACACACACACACAAACACACACACACACACACACACACACACACACGCACACGCACACACACACACACACACACACGCACAAAGAAATTAACGGTGCCCTTAACATGATGTGATCTATATCACATAGTGTATGGATTAGGATAGAAATCATGGGAAACGTTTCGGTTCATAGATTAATGAGTGCGTGCATGAAGGACGATATGGTGGAGCTTTGAAGAACGTTTTCAGGCAGGGCGTTCCAGTCATGGATGGTTCGGGGGAAAAAGGACTGCTTAAATAATGTGGTATGGTGCGAATACTCGTCTAACCTGCATGAATGTGATGAACGCGTTGGGCGCCGGCTACAAGGGGTAATATACAATTTTTTATCTAGTTTTACATGCTCCCGATGAATTAAATATAACATTTTGAGCCTGTCTCGATACCGTCTTGCCTCTAGGGTTTCCAAGTTGGCCTGCTGTAAAAGAGCGTTAACTGATGTATGACGGCGGTAGGAATTAAAGATAAACCTGACTGATTTCCGCTGTATCATTTCAATCATATTTATGCTTGCTTGGGTGTAAGGATCCCAGACAGGAGTAGCGTACTCTAACAATGGTTTAATGAAAGTCTTGTATGCTAATAATTATATATTACATGCAGATTTAGCCAAGGTCCTCCTCAGGTATCTGAGCTTATTCATGGCTTTCTTTTTAATGTGAGCTACATGAATATTCCACCTAAGGTCCGACGTAATTACTAAACCAAGGTATTTATATTCTGTAACAGAGGATAAGTTATGGCCATTAATGCTGTATACAAAGGGTAACGGCTTCTTTTTGCGTGTAATGATCATTGATACTGTTTTTGTTAGGTTAATGTTCATTTGCCACTCTAAGCACCAAGTCGCTATTGCTGATAAAGATGAATTTAGGATCGTCTGATCTGCCTCGCTGTGAATTTCATGATAAAGTACGCAGTCATCTGCAAACAGTCGGATTTTAACTGGTATATTATTCACTATATCATTGATAAAAACTAGAAAGAACAGAGCGCCCAAGACTGATCCCTGGGGGATTCCAGATTGCACTTCGGATTAGTGATTTCGCATCATCAACAACGACTGTCTGTCGCCTGCTCGTAAGATACGCCTCAATCCAGTGAAGTAGTTGTTCGTTTTTGAGAATAGGTTTTAACTTTGATAACAACTTTTGGTGGGACACACGGTCGAAGGCTTTCTCAAAATCTAAGAATACCATGTCAATTTGGCCTTGGCCGTCTAGTGCTGCCGCGATTTCATGCACTGTTTCTAATAGTTGTGTTACAGTGGATTTCGCACGACGGAAGCCGTGTTGTCGCGGGTCACAGAGGCCATTACTTTCTATGAAGACTGAGATGTGCCTAAATATTATGTGTTCTATC